>NC_086332.1:93235937-94435937 GCF_032445375.1 Bacillus rossius redtenbacheri
TGAATTTTGGATTTTTTTCCGCTTTTCTAGCTACATTATTACATGATTTCAAGATGGCTGCCGAATTTCAAGATGGCGGGGGCACCTCGGTAATAAATGATTACTGCACTGTTGCGGGTTAGAATAAAATCATCCAGATGGAAATGTACTCTATAATACAAGTACACACACAAGATGGTGTACTCCGACAGGTGGTAGCTCCTGGTAGCATGTACTGAACATAAAATGACGGATCCGTGATGGACGACAAGGACAAAGTCAAATTTAAAGGACAAAGTCAAATTTCAAGGTCAAGGTCAAATTTCAAGGTCAAGGGCAAATTTCAAGGTCAAGTTCAAGGTCAAAGTTCAAGGTCAAGGACAAAGTTCAAGGTCAAGGACAAATGTGTGGTGACTAGATACTTATACTAACATGGTATCAGCACACTCTAGCGGTCGAAAACAAGATGGTGGTCTCCAGCGGGTGATTTCAAGATGGCGGTCGTCACGAAAAGTGCAACGGTGGTTTTAAGGATTTTTTTATTATTTAATTAGGTTGATTAATTTTTTTAATGATTTTTGAAATTTTTCCCGATTTTCTAACATAAGAATTACGGATTTTCAAGATGGCGACCATAACGATAATTGCAACAGTTACGTCTTAATACAAGATGGTGGTTCTGTCTCGAACAGGTGGTGCTATTATTACTTTAAATTAAAAAAATTACAAGTCCAAATATGCATGTTATTTTTTTTATATACCTTATTTAATTTTCAGTCTGGTAAATGTCTCGATAGCCGAGCGGTTAAAGGCGTATGTTTTCCAACCTAGAGATCAGAGCTGTGATGGTTCGAATCACAGCGCTTCCAATATATTTTTCATAAAAAAATAAATTTAATATGTCGATAAGGATCATAATAGCTCTGGTAGGTAATGGAACATCGACCTTATGTGATGAGACAGAGCGACGCTGTCGCTCTCTAGGAACAAACGACGGAAACAAAGTTGTCGGTATCCAAGATGGCGACCTCCAGTGGAACAGAAAAAAAATCAAGAGCGACGATGGTGCTATCTAGGAACAAACAACTGAAACAAAGTCGACTGTATCCAAGATGGCGGCCTCCAGTGGAACAGAAAAAAAATCAAGAGCGACGCTGGCGCTATCTAGGAACAAACAGCTGAAACAGAGTCGTCGGTATCCAAGATGGCGGCCTCCAGTGTAACATAAAAAAAAATCAAAAGCGACGCTGGCGCTATCTAGGAACAAACAGCTGAAACAGAGTCGTCGGTATCCAAGATGGTGGCCTCCAGTGGAACATAAAAAAATCAATATGGCGACAGAGATGAAAATTTCATCATAATGAGTGGGGCGCTCGATTTAAATATGTCGGATCCAAGATGGCCTCCGTGATCTACTTGTCCCGTTACGTTGTGTCCCGTTACGTTGTGTCCCGTTACGTTGTGTCCTGTTACGATGCATCCAAGATGGCGGATCCAAGATGGCGGATCCAAAATGGCCGCCGGGGTCAAGGTCAAGGTCAAAGGTCAAGGTCACAACCATCCAAGATGGCCGCCGTGACGTCACAATCCAAGATGGCGGTCGGCTCCACAGGCTCCACAGCCTGAAGCCTGTTTCCGGAGCCCCCAATATATACTACTTACGTCACAGAAAACTCACAGATTCAAGGGAATGCTAGCGTCCCGGGGCTGACCAATGCACACCAGGAAAGGCGACATGAACAGGCAGAACCAACACAACCTCCAACTAGAGTATCACACCGCGTTCCACAAATCCCAGCACATTTAAGGTACTACTTTCTGGGTCAAATCCCGGTGGCGGAGTCCCAAGGGAAACAGGGCTACCACCAACCTTGTCAAGAGAGGGTTTGCATCCACTTTTAAACCCGGTAATAAGCTCGCAGTTGAGTACAAACAAAAACATGCAAAACTTCCTACTTTCGCCCTACAGATGGGTCATGCCAGAACCACCATTAATTCAATTGTAAAATCACACTCACTAGGTATGCCCTGCCCAGGGGCTCCACCTCACTCTAACTCCCTTAGTGCGACGATCCAGTGCACCACTTCCATGCGTGTGAAGTGTGGTGTTGTTGAGCATAACAGCCTCATTGGGTTGGGGGGGGGGGGGGCATTTGATGCCAACCGCCGGTGCTACCTCTGGTTCGCACAGGCTGTTACGTCCCAACAACACCTACTCTTAAGTGCATCGAACACGCCCGAGCGTGATGTCCACCGAGTGAGTGAAAGTGCACCGCGACGAATACCAAGTCGACTACATCGCCCGGCCGGGTGTGGCAATGCGCTAAATTAAATCAGTAATTATTCTTTTAAAACAAAAACAACCAAATTAATAACAATTAAAAGATAATTAATTCAAGTAAAAATTATGTACAATTGTTAAATAATCATATATTGTCAAAGATATCATTTAAGTCCAAAACTGGTCGCAGCTGTTTTCCCGCGCTTCACGTGTCTTGGAGCGAGGTCGCGCAGCGACCTCGCGCGCAGTTGCCATCGGGAGCTCACAGGGGTCGGTCGCTCCGTGAACGCAGAGCCTGCAGATTTCGCGCCACATCCAGGTCATCGCAATAGTGTAAGTTTATTAAATCCTTTTTTCAGGTCAGCGCCCGACCCCACTCAGTCGTACGTCCTTTTGTGCGGCTCTTAACTTAATGCATTTAATCCCAACAGGGAGATTTTCAATTTACTACGTAATTTTCACGTCCTGAGCATAGGGACAGCGTAAATGAGTCTTACGCAGTTTTCAGGCTTCGAAGGCAGCTAATCAATTTTTGTCATGGGCTCCTAGCCAACCTCTTGTGTCGAGTTCTAACTCTTTAATCTACGTGTTTACGATTTAGCTTATTTAACTGTGTAATATCCGTCCTGCAACCTAGCCAAGTAATAACTGTTTTAAGCTGTAATATGTGACTTTGACTCTTATGTTCTCATCTAGCCGGGCCTACGTACATTTCGGAGCATTTGAATCTTGTAGCAGGTTAGGTTGCAAATACTGTTAAGAACATTCAATTACATATCGCTGTTTTACATGTTAACGTAATTCACTGCATAAGCCGTTGTAGCATATTGTTTCCGCGATAATTTGCTGCATCCTTCACGTCGATAACGGCCAAAGGATAAGTCAATACATACCATTTTGCCATCTCTCCTGGTCGCGCGCATCGTCTACGTATAGAGACTCTCGTGCAGCGACGGTCAGACAACAGACGCAGCCAGGCATTGGACAAGCAGGTGTAACGGTTTTTAATAAATTGCAGTGTCGTGTCAATCAGTTTCCCATTTATTTTTAAAGTGTCCTGGGTGGTCTAAACAGCCTGGGTAGTTTTCATACCGCGACGCACTCCTGACTGCAGCCACGAGGCCGAATTCCATTTTTGCCCCCTGAGATCATTTTCAATTTAATAATTACTGAAAACTTAAACAGGCAACGGGAGTGGCATCTGTTTGTTGTATTGTGTAACTTTTTGTGAAAATTGTAAAATTTGTAAAATTTGTGATTATTTGTTGAGAGTGTAGATTAGTAAAATTCATTAAAATATTGTAAACTTTATTATTTTATCACAATTTTAATTATGTTTAATTTTTGTTTATAATGTGGAAATGCCAATATCCGCTGACCTGTTGGCTCATGTGGGGATCTGCAGGGGGATTAAAATATATATATATTGTGTTATCTGCATGAAACCATAATATATTTTCCATTGATTTTTGTCGTCCAAATTATATAAATTACGTAATATCTTGTTAATTGTTAATAAATTATAGTGTTTACTTCAGTATCAGGGGCGTAGCCAGTGGGGTTTTAGGGGTTCCACCCCCCCCCCCCCCCTAGCAGCAAATCTTTAATTAATTTCTTTTTCATCACTCAAACAAATTTCATATTAAAATTAAAAAAAATTCAATCATTACAATATTTTATTTAAGTACCGAAAACTGCTAAAATAGCACTATTTTACACCTTAAAATTCAAATTTTCCCGGGGAAGGACCCCCGTACCACCCCCCCTCCCCCCCCCCCCCAAGATTTAGAATGGTGGGGGGGCATGCTTCTTAACATCCCCCATACACAAATCCTGGCTACGCCACTGTTCAGTATGTCTTGTTTTGTAGTTGATTTCGCATAATTTCACCCGATTTTAAATTTGCAAAACAGCTACCAGCTTGCTTGTACCAAAGCCCAATAATGTACCAATTTTATCGTCAACGAATATAAGACTTAACTTTAAAAATAAGGTGAGGAAATGGATGAGGAGAAGTGATTTAATCTGTAAAACATTTCATTTTTAGTTTTATGCAGAGTGGTTAATTATCATTTTGTTCTAAAATTCCTTCGGCGTAACTTTTCCGTAATTAAAATAATAAAACTCAATTTCGAAAATTTTTCTTTCGAAGTATAGTCTAATATTAATAGTGTTTGATTAGGCTAGGTTAGTTACATTAAAAGTACTTTAAAACACTGGATTGTTGGTTAGGTTAGTATAGCTACATTTAAAATGCTGTAAAATATTTTTAGTGTTTTTCAGGAATTACCAATTTTTGATGTACCTATCATGATCTAACCAACCGTTCAATTATTTCATATTTAACCATCCACACTATTTCAAGTATTTTGAATGTAGCTCAAAAATTCTCTAATTTCTTAGTCACTTAAGTATAATATATGAAAGAATATATTTCGTTCACATTTTTATCCTACAGTATGTTCAGTTGACGTTACTAATGTGAATAGCGATCTTCTGTGAACTTCGAGTGCATTGCTGGCTACGTAGTTAAGAGCTCTCAGCAAACAGTTGGTTTGTGAACATTGTGTTGAAGGTCTCATATGCTTGCCAGAGGGAAATGCTGAAAAATCATTAATTGCACAAAAGATAGAGGTGGACTAACGTGCAAAGTATTTGTAAGAGAAGTTGACGCCGTCCCCGCTACCTCTGACTATTTAGACGTGATTTTGTTAGGTTCGTGTTCTCAGGGAGGGTTCGGCCTTGTGGCTAGAGGTAGGGGTCAACGCAGTAGGGCCCCCCGAGCTGTTGAGGCCACTCGGGACGCCTGAATAATAACACAAAACTTCTTCAGATAGTTGGTGAATTTAATACAGCACAGCCCAATACATGGTGCTGCCCGTTCTGGCCGTAACGGTTTGCCCGACGCGACTAGTCACACGCGCAGCTCACTTCCTCAGTGGCGGCTCACGATTCTTATGCGCGTGAGGGGCAGACTCGTATACGTGACGCGAAAGTTACAAAAGACACTCTGACATGGCACACGATATTTTGAAGCACACTACACTACACTAATACCTAGCTCTGGATAAACTGGGCTAGCAACACGTAGGCCCGTGTCTCCGGCGACTCTACGTGGTGTCTAGGTGTGTCCCAGGGACTGAATCGTTATTAAGTTTGGTGGCGCACTGCCGTACGACGGTGATACATAAGCCCTGACATGACGAATTACACTTAGGCGAACAACTATTCCACTAACATATTACACTTGATAAACTGGGCTAGCAGCACGTAGGCCCGTGTCTCCGGCGACTCTACGTGGTGTCTAGGTGTGTCCCAGGGACTGAATCGTTATTAAGTTTGATGGCACGTGTCGCCTGCTGGCTGCCCCGTGCGGGCCAAAACTAAGTAGCCTGTAGGCTAGGTTGGGCGTGAAGCGCCGACATAAAACCACATACTCTCCCCACAGTACTTATGTATGACGTAGAACACTCATCTCGGAGCACTGATTGAATTAAGTTAAGTACCTCATGGTAAATTTAGGCCGACCGCGGAACTGTACAAAAGGTTGAAAAAAATTACACTATGGAAAACTACATGTCGGTGAATGCAAAGGTTGAAGGTTCCGCGTTGCGCGCAGGCTGCCGGCCTGGTTGAGCTCTCGAAGGACACTGACGGTGTCGCCGCGCACGACCCCCCTCCCCCGCCTGCCCTCCCGTGGAAACGTGTGAATTTCGCGGGAAACTGAACCGGCGAGGTTCGGGACAAATCGCACATTGAAACATGATTTTGCAAAGACTTAATTATTAATTAATAAAAAATAATGTTTAATAAAATCCTGTGGAAAAACATAATTATAACAATTTGTTGTAGTGCGGCGGAAGGATATGCCACACCCGGCCGGATCCTTGCGCCGGTGTAGCACTCGTTGTATGGCGTTCGCCTCGTCGCACGAACTGCACTTTGCTGCGCGCACGGGCGCGTTCGGTGCACACGCTTTTGCGAGACGTTGATGAGGCATAGCGGTCTATGCGACAGAGGAGCATTGGCGGTCGGCGTCAAATGCCCCCCCTTCTATGAGACCGCTATGTGCATCAACGCCTCGCTTCACACGCTGAGCACTTCACTGACGTTCGCCGCACTGCGAGCCCTACACTACGCGGCAGAGTGGATGGTGTGTTGTGATGTAAACATCCTGCCCTGAATACCTCTCCCACTCAATGAATGCTAAGGGGTTACGCCCTGACCCGTGTCCTTTCCCCCCCCTGGGACTGGGCAGCGACGTGCGCCTCTTCTAGCTCAATATGGTGACAAGTGGGTGGGGGGGTCAGTGTGGTCGGGGTGTGGCAGGGTGGTGGAATGGATGACGTAGGCGGGGGGGATGATAGGGGTCCGGCCACGAGTGTTGGCACCCCTGGATCGCCCCTTACGGGCCACGCCCGGGTGGAGTAGCTCGACGGGGACCTGGACCACTCGTAATCCGCCAGGTAGGCCGGGGGTCGGCGGGCCCTCTGTGGTCGTGTGGTGGGAACTGTGCTGGTAGGGGTCTCCACTGTGCAGAGTGTGGTAGGTTCCCTCGTGTCCGGTTGGGTGGTCGGGCAGCTCGCCTCCACGGCGGGGATAGGAGCGAACTCTACCGGCTCACTGTCGTCCGCGCAGCACGTCCTGACCGGGGCTCGACGTCTGCGGGTGGGGCGCCTATCCCTACTGTCCGGCTCCTCCTCCCCCTCCTCGGGCTCGTCCACGGATACCCGGAACGTGGCGTCCGCCAGGCTGAGGTCCAGCGGCCACAGTGGCTCGTCGTCCTCCTCCTCACAGACCTCCTCCCCCTCCTTGTCAGGAAACCAGACCAACGGATTCCCCACCTCCTCGGGGACGTGCGGAACTGTGGCCAGCGGCACCGGGGACCTGCTCGGGGTGTCCCGGAGGTCGGGTTGGTTGCACTCATGTGCCTGATCGGGGCTACCCACGTCTGTATCGCCCGTGTGCATGTCCCCCCGGGTGGTGGGTTCAGGTGCTGCTCCTTCCCGCGGCGTATCTGTGGCTTCCTGGAGTGTGGGTGATGGTGAAGAGGGGGTCGTTGGGCCAACTCTGACCCCGTGCGCGACTACGCGCAGGTCGTCCCGGTGCACTTTAGCGGGCCGCCCCCTTGGCGTCCGGACCGCATAGGATGAGGGGCCCGTCCTCCACAGGACCTCCCGCGGCTCCGACCATCGGGGCGCCAACCCCGCACAAAAGTTACGCGCCCCGGACGACAAGTGGTGCTGCCTGACATATACCAGCTGACCTGGCTGGATGGGGGGTGGGGGGTGACTACTCATGGGCGTGTGGGCCGCCAGGAATTGGGCCTGCCGTTGTCTGGCGTGCTCCCTCCCCTCCTCATGATTGGGGCGCGCCACCGTGCCCATGGCGACATCGGCCACCCTGCTTTCCCCGGGCAAAGCCAAGTTCTTCCCGTACAGGAGCTCGGCAGGGGAATGACCGGTGACAGCGTTGGTGCGGCGCCGGAGGCAATACAACAGCTTCGGCAGGTGGACGTCCCATTTAGAGTGGTCGTCCCCCAACCTCAGCCGCAGCTGAGCCTTGACCTCCTGGTTCCGCCTCTCAGTGGGGTTGGCAGGGGATGGTAAATGGGGGTGGTGTGGTGGTCGAGACCCCAACGGCGACAGTCAGCTCTCCAGCGCCTCCCGCTGAACTGACAGCCGTTGTCCGTCAACAGCACGCGCGCGAAACCATACCGCGGGAATATCTCGTGGTCCAGCAGGGCGGCTATGGTTCCGGCGCGCACGTTGGACACCGGGAAGGCCTCGACCCGCCGGGTGAAAATGTCTGTGATGACGACCAAGAACCTCCTTCCCCGGGTGGTCCGCGGGTAGGGCCCCATTATGTCCAGGGCCAGGGTGTGAAACGGGTCGCGGGGCCGTCGGGGGCGCTGCTGCTCCACCCCGTCAGACCGCCTCATCTTCCTCTGCTGGCACTGCTGGCAGCGCCGCACCAGGTCCCGTACATCCCGCGTCACCCCCGGCCAATGGAAGGTCTTACGGATGTCTAACTGGGTTTGGTGCGCACCTGGGTGTCCCGCCAGCTCGTGCGTGTGGTGGAAGCCCATGACCTGCTCGCGGGCACCGAGCGGCACATGAAGGCGCCAGGCGTCCATGTCCCCTGGTACCCGGGTCTCCAACACCCCGTCCACGCACCTGTGGTAGGGGTGAACCTGCTCCCCACATGACCGCACCTCGGCCTGTGTGGGGTCGTCTGTCCGCTGGGCCTGTTTCACGAATTCCACTAATCCGCTCAGTGTCTCCACAGGCAAGACGGCGGGATGATCGGGGGCCCTTGGGATGTGGAATAAAGTTGCGGGCGCCTCCCCTGGAGTGACCGGCGGCGCGACTCCCCCTGGTGGCAACAGCCCCTCCCAGTCCTGGTCATCCTGAAACGTGTTGTGTGGGTCGGGATGGCGCGACAACTCGTCGGCGAACTGGTTGTCCCGTCCAGGGACGTGCTCGACCGCGAAGTCGAAGTTCTGGAGCATCAACGCCCACCTCGTGAACTTCGACTTGCGGCCCTGGGCGGAGTCCAGCCAGCGGAAACACTGGCTGTCCGTCCGCAGCGTGAACCGGCGGCCCTCCAGGTGGTGGCGGTAGCGGCGCATAGCCCAAACGACGGCCATGCACTCCTGCTCGTTCACATGGTACCGCCGTTCGGGCTGGCCGAACTTGGCGCTGGCGTACTCCACCACCCGGCGCACGCCTTTGTCCCCCACCTGGTATAGGACGGCCCCCATCCCCTCCTGACTGGCGTCTGTCTGAAGGAACAGGGGAAGGTCAGGCTGCAGACGGGCGAGCTGGTGGCACTCGCGGAACTGCCGTTTCACCGCATCCAGGGCGGCGTCCGCTTCGCTGGTCCACTGAAACCGGAGCTTGGGTGACAGCAAGTCCGTCATCGGGGCGGTGACGCTGGCAAAATGCGGAATGAACGAGCGCAGCCAGTTGAGAAGGCCCATCAACTTCTGCAGCTGCTTGCGGGTTCGTGGGGCGGGTTTGGACTCAATAAGGTTCAGGTGCTTTGGCAGAGGGCGGCAACCCTCCGCGTCCACCATGTGCCCTAGGTACTCCAGTTCAGCCGCGCCCACGTGGCATTTCTGGGGGGCACACGTGAGGCCGTGTCTGGCCAGCCGCTCAAGGACCAGGCCGAGGTGCCGGGCATGGTCCTCCCACGACCGTGACCAGATGATGACGTCATCCAGGTACGCGGCGGCGAACTCGCCCACGTACCCGTCTAACACACGCACCATCATGGCCTGGAAGGTCGCGGGGGCGTCCATCAGCCCGAACGGCATGGCACAGAACTGGAAACGCCGGCCGTCAGGGGCAGTGAACGCGGTCTTCGGGCGGTCCTCTGGACGTACCGGCACCTGCCAGTACCCGGACTTGAGGTCCAGGGACGTGAAGATGCGGGCGTCTCCCAGCCCTGCCAAAGCGTCTGTTATGTTGATGAGCGGTGGTGGGGCGGGTATGGTTACTGAATTGACTGGTTTGAAATTCACACAAAAACGCATGGAGCCATCTTTCTTGTTCGCCATGACAATCTGGCAGTTGTATGGCAACTCACTGGGTTCGATGACTCCATCGCGTAACATTTCCGTGATCTGGGTCTGGATGACGTGCCTTTCAGTGGGTCCGAACCCGTATGGTTTTACGAACTGGGGTTGGTGAGGTCGGGTGGGGATGGTGTGTTCCGTGGTTGTGGTACGGCGGAGCATATCTGTGGCCGCAAACACCTGTGGCTGTTGAGACAAGACATTGTTTATGAGCTCTACATGGGCAGCGGGCACACCGTTCCTCAAGTCCGCGAGTGTGATGGGTGTCCCCTGCTCGGCGGGTGGCCGATAGCCCAGGCTTAAACTGTGCGCCGCTCGTGGTGGCCAACGTGCAACCTCCCCTCCCTGACTTCCACAGTGGCGTCCTCCTGCGCCAGCCAAGGCAGACCTAGGATCAGCGTCTCCCGTAGTCCCTCTACTACTAGTGCTGTTGTGTGACTAACATGGTCCCTGATGGAGAGGGTGATGTTCGAGCGGCCGACAATACGTGCTGTCGCCCCCTGCGTCGCTAACTGTACCTCCTCCGCCCCTGAGTCAATGTCCTGCATGCTCGAGCATTGAGCCGACACATACGTGTGGCTGGCGGCCGTGTCGACAAGAGCATGCACTGGCTGTCCATCCATCCTGACAGAAATCCGGAGTAAATGCCCCGCCCCAGGTCCCAACTGCCCTAATTGGAACGACTCACCACACTGCTCCCGGGGCGCTGCCGCTGCCGTCAGGCGGTCCGCATGTGCTGCCGGTGTCGCCGGGGCCACCTGGTGTCCGGTGCGGCTCGCCGACGACCCGGTGCAGGCCGCTGACGAGTCGGGTGCGCCGCGCCCGTCCGTCCTGACGGGGCGTGCCGGTGTGTCAGCGGACACCGCAGGTGCTGCCGGTGTCGCCGGGGCCACCTGGTGTCCGGTGCGGCTCGCCGACGACCCGGTGCATGCCGCTGACGAGTCGGGTGCGCCGCGCCCGTCCGTCCTGACGGGGCGTGCCGGGGTGACAGTGGAGGCCGGGTTAGGGTTCCAGGGACAGTGGCCAGCCATGGCACTACCCCCTAGCGGGCGTTTCCCGATGTGGGACCGCCCGCCACACGGGCTTGCCAGACAGCTGCCCGCGTGGGACAGACGTCGTGCCAGTGGTACCGCTCCTCACGGCAGTACTTGCAGCGCGGAGCCCCCTGGTTTGGTGCCCCGGTGTTCTCCCTGGGTGCGGCACGTCGGGACGGCTGCTCCCCCTGTTGCCTCGGCACTGGCTCTACGTACGGTACCAGAGCCCTGGAGTCCTCGGGGGCCGCCAACATCGGTGGCGACGCTCCTGGCCGTCGGGTGGGCGGCTCGCGGCTGCGGCGGACAACTTGCACGTCGCGCTCCACCTCGTTCGCCAACCGCACGAACGTCTCCAGTCCCTTGTCGGTGGCGGCCCTAAGGAATGGCCGCAGTTCGGGCAGCATCAGCTGGACGACTACCCCTAGCATGCTGCTGTCGTCCTCCCCTTCCGCCAGCCGTCGGTGGAGCAGCGCCTTAGACCTGATGAAGGCATCCGCGCTCTCCCCCGCCTCCTGAGGCCGGCAGAACAGTGACTGTTGACACCGGGCCCGGGCACGGGCGTCGTTGAAACGCTCCTCCAGTCCGTTGGCGAAGTCGCCCCACTCCATGCCGTATTCTCCGGCTGTGGTCCACCAGTCACACCCCCTCAGCTGATCGCACGCCTTCTCCGTCCACTCATCTGTAGGAACCGCGTATCGTGCCAGCCTGTCTCGGCATGTCCGTAGGAACTTTGCGGGGTCCTCGTGCTCCTGCCCTCCGAACTCCGGCAGTTTGAAGGTGCCGCCGGGGCGCGGTGTGATAGGGGCCGCCGGCATCGCTGACAGTCTGTCCAGCGCGATCTCGCACGCGCGGCACATGAACAGCCCATTCCTGAAGTTGAGGAACTCCCGGGCCTCGGTGCACGCGCGGTGCCTCACGGTGCCGCACTGGTGGCAGAACGCCACCTCATCGGGCCGCCGATGACATCCCCTCGCGCCGCACTTAATTGTCGACGTCGGCCCTGGTTTCCTGTCGTCAAAGTCTGTTTTGTACTTCCTCTCTGTTTCGCAGGTACAGGTGGCGAAAATCCCTGCCGCGGCATGATTTATTGGCAACCCTGGCAGAAGGCATGCGTGGCATACCCCTTCCATGTCTATGCTTACCGCTCCGTCACGGCTCATGTTCGTGCTCATGTTCGGCACGTAGCAGCTGCGCAGCTGCGCCACCTGATCCGTGTGTGAGGCGAGCGGACTTCCGCTCCCACAGCCGTTATCTCGCCTGGCGCGTAACTTGATGCGCGTCTGGCGTGTAACTTGACGCGCGCCTATCGCTAGGTGCCCGCTCCTTTGGCTGTCTGCGCATCGCGTCCGTTTCCGCGCGGTTCCTGACTTCCTACGCGAGCCCTTACTGGTACACTAATTTGAAGCACAAAATTTGAAAAATTTGAGAAAAAATTTGAAAAATTTGAAACAAAATTTGGAAATTAATTTTTAGAAATGAAAGCCACACTAGTCGGGCGCCAATTTGACGCCGTCCCCGCTACCTCTGACTATTTAGACGTGATTTTGTTAGGTTCGTGTTTTCAGGGAGGGTTCGGCCTTGTGGCTAGAGGTAGGGGTCAACGCAGTAGGGCCCCCCGAGCTGTTGAGGCCACTCGGGACGCCTGAATAATAACACAAAACTTCTTCAGATAGTTGGTGAATTTAATACAGCACAGCCCAATACATGGTGCTGCCCGTTCTGGCCGTAACGGTTTGCCCGACGCGACTAGTCACACGCGCAGCTCACTTCCTCAGTGGCGGCTCACGATTCTTATGCGCGTGAGGGGCAGACTCGTATACGTGACGCGAAAGTTACAAAAGACACTCTGACATGGCACACGATATTTTGAAGCACACTACACTACACTAATACCTAGCTCTGGATAAACTGGGCTAGCAACACGTAGGCCCGTGTCTCCGGCGACTCTACGTGGTGTCTAGGTGTGTCCCAGGGACTGAATCGTTATTAAGTTTGGTGGCGCACTGCCGTACGACGGTGATACATAAGCCCTGACATGACGAATTACACTTAGGCGAACAACTATTCCACTAACATATTACACTTGATAAACTGGGCTAGCAGCACGTAGGCCCGTGTCTCCGGCGACTCTACGTGGTGTCTAGGTGTGTCCCAGGGACTGAATCGTTATTAAGTTTGATGGCACGTGTCGCCTGCTGGCTGCCCCGTGCGGGCCAAAACTAAGTAGCCTGTAGGCTAGGTTGGGCGTGAAGCGCCGACGTAAAACCACATACTCTCCCCACAGTACTTATGTATGACGTAGAACACTCATCTCGGAGCACTGATTGAATTAAGTTAAGTACCTCATGGTAAATTTAGGCCGACCGCGGAACTGTACAAAAGGTTGAAAAGAAATTACACTATGGAAAACTACATGTCGGTGAATGCAAAGGTTGAAGGTTCCGCATTGCGCGCAGGCTGCCGGCCTGGTTGAGCTCTCGAAGGACACTGACAGTGTCGCCGCGCACGACCCCCTTCCCCCGCCAGCCCTCCCGCGGAAACGTGTGAATTTCGCGGGAAACTGAACCGGCCAGGTTCGGGACAAATCGCACATTGAAACATGATTTTGCAAAGACTTAATTATTAATTAATAAAAAATAATGTTTAATAAAATCCTGTGGAAAAACATAATTATAACAATTTGTTGTAGTGCGGCGGAAGGATATGCCACACCCGGCCGGATCCTTGCGCCGGTGTAGCACTCTTTGTATGGCGTTCGCCTCGTCGCACGAACTGCACTTTGCTGCGCGCACGGGCGCGTTCGGTGCACACGCTTTTGCGAGACGTTGATGAGGCATAGCGGTCTATGCGACAGAGGAGCATTGGCAGTCGGCGTCAAAGTGAACAGTTTTTCAGGGCTGCAGTTATTTCTGGTTCAAATAATACGATTGGTTTTCACACATCAAGTATCAGCAACAGTGTTTTAAAGTATTTTGTTGGAAAATACATTTTTCCCTCTTTCAATCAGCATATGCAATGCCGTCGCCCCGGTTCTCATGTTCCAGATTTCTAGTGAGAAGGCTGGTGTTTTACGGAAAACGTGTCCGGGAGGGCGCCAAGCTAACTACGGTTAACCATGAGGATGGTCGGTGGGTACGTATGCCCTTGCGTGGCCCACTAGGAACGGCGGCGGTGGTCGTGGTGCTAGGGATCCTTGGTTACTGATACACTACTGGCCATACACAGCATAGCATGCTGATCCCTAACTGGGTTGGGGAAATTCACAAATAACACACATGAGTCTGGTTTTCACTGTCGTATACATGTCGCGCACGGAGTGTGCGGAGTGGACATTTAATTGAAATTGGTAGTTACACTTGCCGTAACAGTTACACTATTTTTACCTACACAAATTACACTATGTTGACGTTTTGCACACTTAGATGCGCCGTCACTATTATTGTCGTCGGCTGGTCGACTAGTCCCTGAAACGGTACTATTTTGCCGGCTACTCAGGGTTCGGTAGAGGGGGTTCGGGCCGCGTGGCCAAGAGACTTAGTTACCAGAATTACAATTAACACAACTCGAACACAGTTTCCAGATTCTTTATGCACCGTAAGCTGAACCCTTTACATGAGCTGCCGCGTTTTCGTCTGTGACCGTTTCTATAGGGCGAAGCCCGGTTCCGCGCACTTATATTGTACTGGAAAAATACGGGACGTCCCGCTCGTGACGAATATTACTCGCGCAGCTATGGCTTGAACTCGCTATGACTCGCGCAATAAGACGACTGTCTGACTGGACCACATTGTCCGGAAAGACAGGTAAAAACACAGTACACCCGATGGCGAATATTCAGACTACAAAAATACTCAGCGTCTCGCAAAACTCCAGAGAAGCACACACGTGAGAAGAATGACAAAAATGCAAACCGCGACTGGATGACGAGGTGACACACTCGGCTGAATGACAATGCGACTGCAAGAACTGAAATCCCTTCTCCTCGGCACAGTCTGGAACTACAGCAAGACAACGCGCCCATTCTGCTCTCACCGTCTCGGAGCGATCTCGCAGACATGTCCACTGTCGCTCGCGCCCATCTGCTGACTGCCTCTTTCCCGCCTGGCGCGCCCGAGCGCCCGCGTACCTCCCCTCTCCCCGAGCCTGCGGAACACGCTCATTGGTCACAGGCGGAAGCCATGGCCTTGACGCCCGGTGAACAAGTAAGAACTTATTATACATAACACTTCAACTAATAAAATAAATTATTTACAATAAAGAATGTTAAAGAATATTTACAATAATTAGTCACGTCCGGTTCTTATGTATTTTACATTTGATTTCCCCTGACGCGCGAATCTGTCTTCTCCCCCCTGTCCTAGCCGCTCTGGACAATCGGCACACACGCAACACAGGGCAGGAGAAGGCGTTGGCATGGCATAACGGGTTGTGAGAGCTGGGTCGACACTTGGGTCGACGTCATTATTGAGTCCTCACATCAGTCGAGGTTGAGGGGGAGAGTTCGATTGGAGTCGGCCAATCCCGTAAGTTGCGAACGGCGATGCTCATTCCAACCTGTGTGGACCGTGGCTCGCTATGAAAATTCGTTAAAATTCTTCGGCAAGTAACCAAATATCTGTAACTGAGGGAGTCGGCCCACGCCGTATACTGCACTGCCCCGCGTAATGCGTTGTGTGGGGAGATTACGTTAAAGCGGCTGGGATAGGCCCTACACCGTAAAAGGACCGGGTGCACACGGGGAGTTAATTATAAAAAAGGTTTTGGAGAGTGACTATAATTACCAGGAATGAAATCGGTGAGGACAATGGTTGAAGGCTCCCCGTGGGATGCACGTCCGTCCCGGTCCGCGAGTCGCTCGGTACTGGCGTCTGGCTCTGGCGCGAGGGGAGGGCTCAGTGTCCTCTCACGCCAAGGTTTCTAAAGTTCCATTATTCGTAAAATATTATATTAATAAAAGATTGTAAGCGGCTCTAAATTCACACATTAAAAATTAACAATTAACCTGATACATAGATACGTTTTGGAAATTGGATTTAACAAGTTAACATTAATTAAATTCGAATAATGTGAGTCACACTGGAGACTGTTCGTCAGTTGATGACTGCTCCAGTGGCGAATGATGCATGAAAATTTGGGGCAGTTTTAATTAAGTCACACACTACTTTATTTAAATTAGGCTGAAGGCCGCAAGGGGAGCACTCATAAATGTTTTAATAAAAATCCACACGTGAGTGACCCCTGGCACTCCTACGTCGCACTTCCTTTGCACGGGTTTGTTAATTAAAAGTGATGTGATCTATAATGTACATTGAATTTATAATGTACTGAAATCGTGTTGTCTGGTTGATTAGGGCATGGGCTTTAATTCTACCTTTGCTCCGCGGTGGTCGCCTGACTCGGGTGGGCCATGGCTAGGGATGCATTCGGTTAGCGGGATCGGATACTGGCGGTTGCAGGTCGGGCTTTAGGGTGGCCTTCAGCAGGACGACGTCAGCATGACATGTCCTCATTGAATAATCATATTTTTTATTTGACAAAAGCAGTTTCTGATAAGAATGTTAGTATAAGGTTCAATTTTTTTTGCTAAGAATATAATTAAAACTATTGTTTCTGTTCGAAACATGTTTATGAAGACAATTTAGTTTAAGGGTCAATAAGAATTTTCGCAGTCAAACTTCTAGTAGCTATGTATGTTGACGCCAACCGCCGGTGCTCCCTCTGGATCGCACAGGCCGTTACGTCCCAACAACACTTACTCGTAAGTGCAACGAACACGCCCGAGCGTTTTCCGCCATGTGAGTGAAAGTGCGCCGCGACGAACACCAAGTCGACTATAGCGCCCGGCCGGGTGTGGCAATGCGCTAATGTACCAATATAGATATATACTAAGGTGAGTGATTCAGGACTCTACGTGGCTAAACAGATATGAAACCCTTCAACACAGATAGTAGATAATATTTTCTGTGTGTGTGAGTCATTCCTAGTTTCTTAACTGTATTATAAGTGAAATTCCAGAAAATGGTAATGAAAATTTGTCATTTTTGTATTTTGTTATTCATTCTCTATATGTTAAATTCCTCATGATTATCTACAGATGTGTGATATTTTTTAAATATAAAATAATAAGTACCCTATTTTCATCTTAGCTATTTATTTCGAAAAGTTAATACTATTTACTGGTTCTATTTTTCTTTCGTTTCTTAGTTTTTTACTATATCAAACAAATTTAATAACATCATCTTATTCATTTTCAGACATACAAATGTATTATTATCAAATAAATCTTATCCTTTTTTCAATCACTTAGAAACAAAATCTTAATAAACAAAAAAATGTCATTGCTTTACAATATAATATAACTTATTTTTCTTTCAACAATTGGATATCCCTTGATTTGCACCTAAAGTTGACAAGACTTTGATGAAGCCCTGAGAAACGTGTAATAATAAATAAATATGATAAAGCTTATGATGATCATTAGAACGATAGTGATATTAAGGGCCGGTTTTATGACCTCCGGCTAAAGTCCCGGCTAAAATTTAACCGCAGGCTAGCTGTTATTTCGGTTTTATGACTTCCTGTTAACGTCTACCTTCCAGTTAAAGTTCCGGCTAACCTAGCGGGTGGATGAACCGACCGCTAGCTGCTTAACCGGAGTATAAGCAACAGAAAATAAAATGGCGATGTATCAGGCGAGGTTAGTTGTTGTTAGTGATGATGACTATTTGAGGAATTCTATTGAATATTTGCAGGATGCGATGGAATAATTTATTACTAAATGTAAAATGCTTCGCATTCGTCAAAGTTTTATTAAAAATTACATGGCATGAAAGTGTAGTCACGCTTTTCTATTCTCGTCGAGTCGTGTATTATTATTTGACTTTAATTGATCACGAAGTACATAAACGTATGCTATGTATATAAACTTAAATGTTCCTGCTTAAGAATATGTGTAAATAAGTGAATTTTAAAATTGCAAAACGAGGGTTATTATTACTGGTAGGTACCTATAAAATGCGTGTTTTCGTGGAAGTTGTATCTGTGAATTTTTATTCGTAATACAGTGGACATATGCCGGGAATGAAATGCACTTCATACGACTTCAGACGTGGTTATAATTCAATGAATACAATTGAATGTGAAAATAAATGTTACCCAATTATCCCTTCCCTATCTTACAAACCATTAGGTACTTATTATCTACCTGCCACGCAAGTGCAAAACGAAAACAGCACTGGAATTATTCTGTTTCCCGTATCCAAGTTTATCCCTTGATCCTATCGGCATGACCCTTTATATGTTGGTCTTGTTTTACATTATACTTGCTGTTTTAATTTAAAATGTTGAAAAATCCTGTACACAACACAAAATACCTAACATAACACGCAGTGGCATCTCGTCAGGGCAAGCAAGGCAAGCAGTGCTTGCCCAGGCAGTTTCCAGACATTTTATTTTTTAAATAAATATTTTATTCAGAATAGTATTTTACTTTGGCTCGTGCAGTTAGGTGTATGTATTTTTTACACTATCTTCTTGGGACCCAATACTGTGCGCTGTGCGCTATAAAAAAAGAACTCGTTGACACAAAAGCATGCTGTTTTAGAAGCGTTGCTAGGTTTAGAAGCGCTGGTAGGATCGCTTTCAGCAGGAAGGCTGCCGCAGTAGTTTCCTTTCGGAAGGGGGGTGGCATGGTACAAAGGTTCAGGGAGGGGATTGGCTGGAAAAATACGCGGTAGAAGCTACAAAGATAACGCTTTCTTGCCGAACTGGAGCGAACATGGCCGAAGCAGACGGTGGAATTTTTCCGCCGACTGCTTCGGCTATGTCCGGTACAGTTCGGCACGGCAGGTGGCGATGTCGCGTTTCAGTCGGCGGTCGTCTCTCGGGGCGCGCGCATCTCTCCCGCGGGCTGTTGGCTGGCAGTGCGTGGGGGATTTGTGGGCGTACGATGATACTACACTCCCACTTAGTATATAAGTAATGTAGAGTAGGTATTTTACTATCAGAATAATTTAAGTCAATCATTATTTTTCAAAAATAATGTATTAAAAAAAAATGTCAATTTTTCTACCTGTGGAATAGTCAATGTTCAGCTAAGAAAACTACTTAAATTGCACCATTTTGTACCTTGAAATCCATATTTTCCCGGCGGAGGGCCTGCAGACCCCCCCCCCCCCCAACATCATCATGTTTTGGTGTGAACGGAGTTATTGCTTCCCCTCATGTAAACCTCACGCCTCGCCACTGATAACACGATTCAAACAAATTATGTCAGGTCTTGTAAAAATATATTTCTTTTGTATACATTTTACAATCATAATTATTTCCCCAGTGAATATATCTAGGATCTCTCGACCTACTAAATTAAAACAGCAAGCATCCTATACCACAAACTAATTCCATCAGGATCGGATTAATTTGGATACGTGATACGAAACTATTAGTACAAAAATGAAACCTACGCCAGTGAAATGAAAATCGACAAGTATTTTCCCGAAACGAGGTCTATATTATTTGATTATGAAATAAATTTATGAAAGAAATAAGTGTTCTCTAGCAAAAATGCCATCCCTATTTATTTGTTGGTATAGAATTACTTCGTTAGTTTTGGCTTAATATATAACCTAACAAAATCATGAGTTACAATACAAGAGTAAAGTTGAAAACACACGGTTTTGAATCGTAAATTGTAATTTTATGGTTTAATACAAAGCAGGTTTGTCGTCAAAGTAGTTTTTGGTTAATTTAATTATATCTGTTGCAAGATAAAGTTCGCGGCATATTTCTTTACTGCAGCTGTAAACATTCCGAATCACAATACAAACAAACAGCTGACTAACATTCTACCAGAAAAAATAACTGTCTTGCAACAAAAGTTACCAAATTCTGTTTTATTTCATTACCAACACACCCATTATTACACCACACGCTTCGTCAGGTTCCGGTTAGCCCACCGCAGGCTAAGTATGGGTCATAATACACACCTCGTTCGTTAAACGGAGGCTAGCCTTACCTGGAGGCTAGCTAACCTGTAAATTTAGCCGGAGGATATAATATCGGCCCTAAAAGTATTTATAATAAACATACAAGAAAGATGGTAGTAGAAAAGATTGATTAGACATCATGGGAAGATCCAAAAATATTGGTTGACAGGTTAAGACTTCTTCATGCTTCACTTTGTGTAGGAAACTAATCGTCCATCAAAGAAATATACTTTATACTCAAATAATGAAGGAGGCTGGCTAAAAAACAATAATGACTTGTTTTAACTGCATTTGTATAATGTAGAGTTATAAAATAAATAATTTGAATTACAAAAATTTAATTTTTAATTATTGTATTCTGATTTCTAACTTCGCCTGAGTTCTCGCTTTTGTGTGAGTAGTATGTAATAGTATGTTATGGCACAGGCACCAGGCGGTGGTGCTGGTGCCGTGGAGCCAGCGGATTGCTCTGATGTCACGGTGGCCATTTTGGACTCAAAAATTCCTCAAAATTCCTAAAAAAATGACTCATAATGACTCAAAAATTCCCGTTTTGAGGAAATATTTCTGTTTCTTCCTCAAAAATTCACAAATTAGGATTTGCCTCAGAAAGAACACAAATTCCTAAAAGTGGCTTAAAAGTCCTAAGAGCTAGCCGCTCTAATCCTCTGACGTCATCAAGTATTTTGACATCACCGTTGCAATTTCCGTTACGGCTGCCATAGTATGTCCTGGCGTCGGCGCCAGGCGCTGGTGCCTGGTGCTGAGGGAGCTCTGATGTCACATCCATCTCTGATGTCATGATGGCCATTTTGGATAGCCGTGACATTGACCTTGTCCGGGCACCTGCCCAGCCGACGAGCGAGACCAGGTGTGCAGAGCTACCTCGCACACACAGCGCAGCTAGTAAACAAAAAACCAACATAGTGGAACACGCTCCACAACCAGAGCACCATGCAGGTCCATACCACCGACATCGTGTGTGCGCACTGCCTGTTACCCAGGGAGGCGGATCTACTGACAGTATCGAGTCCATGGTACAAGACTTGCCAATGCACCGCCCGCAGCAACGACCCACTCGATCACTCATGGGTAAAGCCTTGGGAAGAAAAAATACCAGGTGCGAACCACGGACAACCAACCTGGCAATGGCTACCGGGGAAAACAAACCCACGGCCCATAAAAATGGAAACGGTAACCAGCACCACCCTAGTGGACACCCGACCGACCGCATGCCCCGCGTGCACATACACCATGCAAGGAAAATTCAAATTTGGATACCCACACTGCTCACTGACCCGGACCTCGGGACGAGCAACCGCCCCCAAGGCTACCAGGGAAAGTTCGTGTTACCCGAATTCAGTGGCCTCGGACACGAGGACCCGCGGAGTTTCTTAGAGATCTGCCAGGCGCGATTAGCCCGGTCGGGGATACCGACAGATGAGTGGTCCAGACAAGCCAGCGAGGAACTATGGGGCACTGTCCGCCAATGGTGGGGCCTGTGGGACCAGTTTGGTATGCCGTGGGATGTGTTCTCCACCGCCCTCACCCGTCGTTTCTACACCGACCAGGCGTTGGCTCACTGCACATCGAAGTTCTATGGCATGACAATGGGAAGGCGAGGCAGTTAAGCACTTCATCGCACAAAAGATGCTACTTTGCAAGCGTGCTTCACCACACATCCTGCCAATGGCCGCATTAACAACCATGACAGCCTTGATATGTACCGACCTCCAGCCGTTCATGCATTGCTGTCGACTCGTTTCGGTCGAGGATTATGTGCAACAGGCCATCGTGACAGAACATCAACTGCAGTACCTCTGGCACCGTAACACGCCGAACACGAGTCGGGGCGTACCAGCCTGATACCGAGCCGGGGATAAACTGCAATGAACACATCGAAGGCAAACAGTAACCAACCACCGACACGATAGCGAGCCATCGAGAGTGCACCAGCAACCCATGAACCAATGAGTTAGGAGCGGTCCGATGGAACACCACAACGGGGCGACGTGAGATTGGTTACCCAATGGGAAACACCAACCCCGGGGTGTGGCGCTAGAACCACCGCCTCTGGTTACAACGAAACATACCTTACCAGCGGAAGGAGACACACCACCCCGGCTAAACCAACTGACCCGCCCATGGGACGGCATCCTGCACATTCCAGTGGAGGTCAATGGGCAACCCGCCGCCGCCCTGGTGGACATCAGAGCGAGCCACGAGTTCGTGAACCCCCACCTACTGCCGCCCAGGATGCTCCAACCACACCAGGTGGAGTTGCAGTTGGCGACCAGCACCCAACCAGGCATAACCTTGGACAGGCTGTACTCAAGGTAAGCCTGCGGGACTACACCACCACAGTGATCGCCATTGTTGTCGAGGACCTCCGCGAGGAGATAGTATTAGGCCAACCCTGGCTAGCCAAACAGGACAAGGTGATTGAGATGAAGTCCACATGGCTACACATCGGCACCCAAGAACGACTAGTGATCTACACGATAGGATCAATGCCTGAAGAGCCTGGAGAGGCCGTGACCTTAGACCACTTGCATCACAACATGCAACCCGAGTACCGTGCGGCAATAGATCGAGTCTTATCAGAAAGGCAGGAAGTGTTCACTATATCCGACCCGCTCAGGCAAACCACAGTTACAGAGCACCACATCCCGACCACAAATAACAACCCTGTGCACGAGCCCTCTCGGGTCTATGGCTTCTGCGAGCAGCGCACGTTCAGGGAACAGATCGCAGAAATGCTCCGGGACGGGGTCATCGAACCCTCGAATAGTCGCTACAATGTTGTGTGATTCTAACGCCAAACAATAACGATCCTTGCGCTTCTGCGTCGACTACCGTTCGTTGAATGCGATAATGATCATCTCTCCCCCACCCCAAATCAGCCTAGAAGCCGCCGTGGCCGGACTTGGATGGGCCAAGATTTTCAGTACCCTCGATTTAAAGTCACGCTACTGTCAGGTGCTGATACGGGCGGAGGAACGAGAGAAAACCGCATTCACCATCCCTGATGGTCGGAGGTTTCAATTCCAGGCGATGCCATTCGGCTTGAAGGGCGCCCCAGCTACATTAGAAGGTATGATGACACGAGTGCTAGAGGTTTACATCGACCAATTCGCACTAGCCTATCTCGACGATGCCATCGTCTTCTCAGAGACCTGGGAAGAACATGTCTGCCACCTGACTCTGGTCCTAGAACACCTAGCTACCCACCATTTGACAGTTGCGCACCACAAGTGCCACCTGGGCACACAGGAGGTAGAATTCTTGGGCCACGTAGTGAGCGCTTCGGGCAACTGACCCCAACCGGGCCACCTAAGGAAGATCGCGAAAGCCGAAGACCTACGGACTTGGAAAAAGCTTCAGCGCTTCATCGGCCTGGTAAATTGGCTCCTCTGTTACATCCCATATTTCTTGCAAACGATAGCCCCGCTGACAGACATTCTGTCGGCCTAATCCTGGTTCAAGTAGGGCAGCTGCCCCCAACGTGCCTTCGAAGAAGTAAAGACCGCCTTCACCCGGTGTCACACGTTCGTGCGGGTAGATCCCGAGCACCCCCTCTACTTGCAGACCAAAGCAAGTGCCCTTGGGGTGGGCGCGGTACTTTTCCACGTAAGCCCGAACGAAGACAGTGAAGTCATAGATTACGCTAGTGCGAAGTTCGGGTCGGCAAGCACCGATACCACAGTAATGAGCAGGAGTGCCTAGCATTGGTCTGGGCCTAGAAAAAGTACCGGCACAACCTCGAAAGGAGGAACTTCACCTTGAGGACGGACAACCGGTGCCTCACGTGGCTGCATATGATACAGGATAGAAAAGGAAAGCTGATTCGGTGGGCGCTGTTTCTACAATCATTCGATTTCGAGGTGGAACTCATTCCCAGCACCGAGTATCAGCTGCCCGACTTGCTGTCGCGAGAGCCTGACAAGCATACCGAACTAATGGACGAGGACGATTGGGACGAGATGCTACCCCTGTCACACCAAACAAGAAAAGACAAGCCGACTCAACATGCGCCCACATTATGGCCGACGCAGACGACGACGAGGGGCACCCAACACAACCGCCGACTTGTACCAACGTGTGTGTCAGTTGCAAGTGACATCACTGGATGCCGACCGAAGCCACCAACAAATCACCACAGATGGTCACAGAACTTTGTGCATTCATGATGGGATGGTGATGACATGGACCCAGGGCGAGCGCGATTATGGGCGGACCTACGTCCCAGTGGAGGCTCAGGAAGCAACACTGAGAATCTTTCATGATCACTATCTGGCCAGACACCCAGGGACGGATCAGACATGCCGAGAAGTGGGCAGCCACTACCACTGGTCTGGCACAACTCACGACATCCGTGGGTACGTCCGAGAATGCGGAGTATGCCAGGTGCAGAAAGCACACTGACGAGACGGGGAGGAGCAGTAGCGGCCTAGGACACCCACCACCACCTCTCAAACAATATTGTTGAACGTGGTGGGCCCCTACCCCAGCAACCCCCCCCCCCTGAGGGAAACAATTCTTACTCATTGTGACCGACATATTCACTCGGTGGACCAAGGCGTATACCTACTGCAACATCAGGACCTCCACGCTCGTCAGCATTCTGACGAGGGAATTCTTATCGCGCTGGGGCTATCCCCAGCCCATACTAACGGACAACGCCAGTCAGTTTCTGGGATGCCAGTGGAAGGCCTAGTGCTGCGACCACGAGGTTGAAAACCATACTACGCCCGCCTACCATCTAAGGGCCAACCCGACCGAGCGGCGAAACCAGGAACTGAAGGCACAACTACGCATCCGTCTTGAGACGGACCACATGCAATGGGACTTGCATGTACCCAACGCGCTGTTTTTTGTACGAAGGCGTACAAATGTCGCCATGGGCATCACACTAGCAGAAATGGTGAAAGGTCGAAATCTGCGCCTACCAGGCGAGTGGACCACACAGGGCGCCCCTCACCCAATGGAAGATGTGGAAGGCTGCGAAAAACGCCGCAACACTGAGCATGAAAGGGCTTGACGGTAGCAGAGAATCTACGCCTAAGATATCACACCTACGACCGACCATCCCCCACCTGCCGTGCGGGTAGGTGACCTGTTGTTTTCCCGGGTACACCCACTCTCGAGCGTACCCCGAAACTATTGCGCCGGTCTAGCCCCACGGTGGAGCAGTCCCTACCCCATACGCCAATGGCTAGGGAGGACCACTTACCTGGTGCGTACTGGCGGGAGGCGGGACAAGAAGAAGGTTCACCTAGACGACCTGCACCTCGCCTCCTACCAGGGGAGAGGATACCCGAAGAAGAGACCACGCTGATGTCTGACCTAGATAGGACACCAGAAGAAGGCACCCCTCTTGAGACCACCCTGGCACGACGCCGGACCGAACATTGACGACCACACACGCTCGTGTTCACGAGCACGACGAGAACAATGGCAAGGGCTGGAAACCACGAGCCCCCCAGGACACCACCCCATGAAGAAGAGTCCAGGGATGTCATTATGGTTCAACCACTCTGGCACCGACAACCACCACGACATCTTGAGGGATAAGTCCTAAATACCCCTCACAGGGGAACGCCAAGCAACCTGGTGCCCGAATGTACAGGCGACCAGAAGATAGAACCGCAGGATGAGTCCCAGGAGCCCATCACCGAGTGCCCGCTGACCCGGACACCAATGAACCCGCAATGCAACCAGAACCATGGGGAAAAAGACTGTGGGTACTCTCAATCACCGAGCTTTCCCACAGTCCTGGCACAACCGCAGAAGCCGACAATGCCGACACCACCCCCAGGGTGACGGAAAGTGATGACGAGGACGAGGAGGCCTCTTATCCAAACCCGCTCCGCATACCAGAACGGGAGAGGAGGCCGTACCAATCCAGGTCATTCCAAGCACCGGAGGGCTATAAACCCGACGTACCAGAGCCTCACATCGGACCTTCCAACCTGGGAGATGACCTCGGTGGCCTACTCCGAAGGACCCACCGACCGCCAAGATACCTGGCCGACTACGACCAGGGTAATGCGCCAAAGAAAGGCGCCAACTGACCATAACCCGGGTGTTCGACGTGGGACGACCTGGGGCCAGAGTGCAGACCACACCAGCTACGACCACCATGAACACCGCCGGGATGGAGCTGCTGTCGAAGCGAGGGGTGCCCTCACATGGCGGGGCCACTAGTGGCGCAAGGTTGGGCTTCTCGGCGGGGGGGGGGGGGTGGGCGTGTTTGACATTATCCAGCCGAAGGCCACCTAAAGCCCGACCAGCACCCGCCAGTATCCATCCTCGCTAACGGAACACACCCCTAGCCATGGCCCACCCGAGTCAGGCGAGCCTCCGATATCAAGGTAGAACCAAGGGCCGTGTCTAATTAATTAAACACCTCGTACCCTATCATTAACAATCTAACATAATTTAAGGGTAACATCAATATTAATTAAAACCCCCACCCAGGGAAAGTGCGACGCAGGAGTGCCCGAGTCACTCACGTGTGAACTTGCCATAATAAGTTTGTGAGTGTCTACTTTGCGGCCTTCAGCATTATTTAATTATAGTGTTGTGTTAACGTAAATTTTACCTCCCCATTTTTTATGTGTATGTAGCCACTGGAGTGGTCAGCAAGCGACGTACAGTCTCGGGCGTGACTCTGAACATTGAAACTTAATTTACACAAATTAATTAACCGTAATTATTAAAGGCCATCTGCCAATCAGATTAATTAAGAATAATTAATGTATTAATTTAGAGCTGCTCTCAGCTTATTATTATTAAAATAAATTCCGAATAATGGAACTTTAGCAACTTTGGCACGAGAGAATGCCGAGACCTTCCATCACGCCAAGGCCAGACGCCAGTACCGAGCGACTTGCGGACCGGGGCGGACGTGTGTTCCACGGGGCACCATCATCCTTTTTTCTACACTGAGCAGTATTTCTGGTGATTGTAAGTCATCGACATAAACCTGTTTTATTCCATTTACGTAAACTCCCCGTGCGTCCCCGGTTATTATACGGTGCAGGGCCTAACCCAAAAGCTTAACTTTAAACTACCCGCACGAGCCATCACGCGGGGTAGTTCACCTTACGGCACGGGCAGACTCCCACTACCAACGAACTTTTACTCAATGTCGAGTGCACGGGCGCCGACGACAGCTACATGTAAAAACTTTTCATCTAATTTAACTGCGGGACACGACTCACACAGGTGAACATGGACGCCAACCAAATTCGGGATTGGCTATCTCCATTCAACCCCCCCCCCTCCCTAATCAAGGCTGGCATGAGGGCTTAAAATAGGGATAGTGCATCAGAGCACTATATTTATCCAAGAATATTTTTGTAGGGTAATTCCTTGTGCGCCGTGCATGTGTAATGTTAGTGTAATTGCGACTGTAATTGTCAACCTGATTAAACGACCACTCCACACAGTCCGTGCGCGACGTGTCATCGACAGTATAAATCTCGAGTTCGTGTTTTTTATTGTATTGAGCCATCCTATCCCAGCTAGGAACCAGTGTATTATGTCTGTGATGTGATACCAGCTAGGGACCCCTCCAACCACGAGCTTCGCCGACGGTCCTAGCGAGCCACGCAGGGGCAACGCACCCTCGAAACCCAAATTAGGTTAGATGCCGAGCTAACCCCTGGCACAAGCCCCCCCCCCCCCCAACCCCCCATAATACAATTTTAATAAGAACCAGTTTACCGCTAGGATACACGCCCGGTCTCGAATGCGAGAACCCGGACGACGGCATCTGTCATTTTAGATGATTGTTTGTGATTAGATGTGGTTATCATCCACCCTACAAAAAACAATACAATATTCAATTTTGTATAGAAATCTACTCCTAATATCAACAGTTGCGAGCCCCTTTACTCTCATTGTGTTAATTTGTTTTGGATTACTCAAAACTTATATTTGTAACACTGCTTGTGTCGTGGTCTGGTCGACTAGTTCCTGACAATGCTGCTGTACTGCCGGCTACTCAGGGTTCGGTAGAGAGGGGGTTCAGGCCGTGCGGCCGAGGAACTTAGTCTCCAGAGATGGAATGAAAACAATTCTAATAAATTTTGATGGTCCTTTATGCACAAGATCCCGAACACTTTACATGGGGCTGCCACGTTTCCGCCTGTGACTAATTCGAGGTGGGTCTAAACCCGGTTCTGCGCACTGATGCAGTTAAGAAAATTACGGGAAGTCCCGCCCGTGATGACTATCACTCCTACGGTAAAGAATATACTCCTTAAGACCCGCGCGTGATAGGATGTCTGTCTGACTGTATTCTGCACAGGCCAGAAAGAAATTAAAAGAAAAATAACACAGAACCTAAGACTGCGAATGACCAGGATGAAACAAAGAATCGCGACTCGCCCGAATTGACAACAGAGCACGCGTGTGCGAAAAGTAAAACGAAAACTCGCGACCGTAACTACTCAACGACAAGCTCGACTGCAAAGTATATGAAAACGTCTTCGCACGGCAAAAGTCTAGTGGTTCTGCAAATACCGCGCCCGCTTGCCTCACCGTCCCGGAGCGACATCCTCAAGACGTCCGTCGCCTCTCGTGCCGGGTCCACGACTTGCTCCCGCTAGCCCGGAGCGATGACACTCGCGTGACCGCTGTCTCCCGAGTCCTGGCGACGACTGACTCACTCCCCTGCCGCGCCTGAGCGCCCGCGTCTCCCCCCCTTCTCCTAGAGCCCGCGGAACACGCTGATTGGTCACAGGCGGAAGCCGCGGCCTTGGCGCCCAGTGAACAATTAAAACTTTCATAATACAAAACCCTTCAATACAAAATTAATTATAATAAAAATATACAAAAAGCGTAAAGCAAAAATATATTTACAATAAAATAATAAGTCAAATCCTGTAAAGCAAACATACGTCGCACATCACCGTCTCTTGCGTAGCACCACACACTCAAGAGATGGCGCTGGCGAGGCATAACGGCCTGAAGGAGCCGGGGAGACATTTGGGTCGACGTCAAATACCCCCCCTCCGACGAGGCTGTTATGTCCGGCAGCGCCATTCATTTACCCGCATGGACGTGATGCATTGGGTCGCTGTACTGGAACACTGACCTGGTGTGTCCGGCGTCGTCGTGGTGTCCGTGCTGACAATTCCTGCTGCCATGGGGGCGGCCGAGGAAGGCGGCGGCGGCGGCGCCTTCCGCGGCAGGTGTCGGCGCGCCCCAGGTGGCTCGCGTGGCGGGCGGCGTCGTGCCCCAGGTGGTGCGCGTGGTAGGTGGCGGTGTGCCCCAGGTGGTTCGCGTGGCAGGTGGCGGTGGTGTGTAGGCGCCTTCTGCGTCAGGCGGCGGCATGCCCCAGGTGGTGCGCGTGGCAGGCAGCGTCGTGCCTCAGGTGGTGCGCGTGGCAGGTGGCGGTGGTGTGTCGGCACCTTCTGCATCAGGCGGCGGCATGCCCCAGGTGGTGCGTGTGGTGGGCCGCGGCTGTGTGGCAGTGCCTTCAGCGGCACGTGTGATGGGTGTAGGTGGTGCTGGGTTGACTGTGAATGGCTCGACAGGTGGCTGATTCCCTTGAGAGTGTTGCAAAATCGTCGTTTTGCGATGCCGTTCCGTGCCAGCAGCTTTCTCAGCACCCGTGGGCGGCGCCGTCGGGGTAGTTCCCCCAGGTGATCTTGTGTTGTTTTGTCCTCTGGTGGACGTGGCAGCACGGCCGGTTCGCACCGCGTCAGCCCACTGTGAGCCTTCACGGCAGTTGGGGGCAGCGGCGTCGGTGGTGGTGTGATGACCACGCCATGGTATGGCGTTGACTCGGCAGTCTCGCAGTGTGTTGTCTCGCTGACGATGTTGCCCGACGTCGCACCAGCAATCCACTGGTCAGCTGGGGGCGGCGACGTCGGAGGCGGCGTCTGGAGTGGTAGCGTCTGGTGTGGTGGTGTAAGTTGCGGCTGCGTCTGGTGCGGATGCGTCAGTTGCGGCGGCGTCTGGTGTGGTTGCATCAGTGTTGGTGGCGTCTGGTGTGGTTGCGTCCGTTGAACCGGCGTCTGGTGTGGTGGCGGCGTCTGTTGTTGCGGCGTCTGTTGCGGCGGCGTCTGGTGTGGTGGTGTCTGTTTCGGCGGCATCTGGTGTGGTGGTGTCTGTTTCGGCGGCATCTGGTGTGGTGGCGGCGGCGTCTGTTGTGGCGGCTGTTGCGGCGGCGTCAGGAGTGGTGGCGGCGTCTGTTGAACTGTCGTCTCACGCAATGGCAACGTGTCGGCGTCCGCACAGTACAGCTTCATTCGGCACGGTTCACATGTAAAGCCAAACATCCACGCCTCTTCACGAGCGGTCGGATGTAAACATTCCTCGTGCCTCAGATTCCCACACTCCTCGCAGAACCACCCATCAGGTGTCCCGCCGGGGCATGAATGCGCGCAGCATTTCGTCATGCCGTACATCCGGTATTCGAAACAAAATCCACATTCATAATTAGTAAAGTGCTCGCAACTCTCGCCTGACTCTGGAAAGTCTGCGTCGGCCCACGACTCATATGCTTCCTGGAAGTCGTTCATGATTGTCACGACGTGTAGCCTCTGTGTCGTAGTCGCGATCGCTCAATCTCAGTCACGTCTCGGGTTTCTGCTCAGGCGCCAGCAGGTTCCCCTTCCACTCTCGACTTGTGCACGTCTTGTCTCGTCATCCACACCACTCGCCCTCCTCGTAGTTATCTGCCATTATCCGTTACTCGTCTTCCCGGCGTATTCAATCTCCACCTTATCTCGTATCTTCCAGCGACTTTATCTCCCCCAGGTCGGCGATCTCTTCCCGTCGCGAGATACCTGATCCGCGCGGCCAGCGATAAGCCGCGCTGCTCCGCCGCACGAAATACGATGCCGGCGTGAGACGCCCCGCGTTATCTCGCTCCCGCGCCGCTGTGTCACGCCCGTTTCCTGCGCAGCTGCTCCCACGTCTCACGACTGTCTCCGCGTATCGTCTCGCTGCGCACACAATGTCCGAAAAAACTATGTCCAATGTCCCGCGCACTACGACTTTTGCCACTGTTAAATGTTCCGCATGCGTAGTCTTTTAACATAGACAAAATTCGAAAACGTATTTTGGCTAGGCCACACTAGTTAGGGCGCCACATGTCGTGGTCTGGTCGACTAGTTCCTGACAATGCTGCTGTACTGCCGGCTACTCAGGGTTCGGTAGAGAGGGGGTTCAGGCCACGTGGCCGAGGAACTTAGTCTCCAGAGATGGAATGAAAACAATTCTAATAAATTTTGATGGTCCTTTATGCACAAGATCCCGAACACTTTACATGGGGCTGCCATGTTTCCGCCTGTGACTAATTCGAGGTGGGTCGAAACCCGGTTCCGCGCACTGATCCAGTTAAGAAAATTACGGGACAACCCGCCCGTGATGACTATCACTCCCACGGTAAAGAATATACTCCTTAAGACCCGCGCGTGATAGGATGTCTGTCTGACTGTATTCTGCACAGGCCAGAAAGAAATTAAAAGAAAAATAACACAGAACCTAAGACTGCGAATGACCAGGATGAAACAAAGAATCGCGACTCGCCCGAATTGACAACAGAGTACGCGTGTGCGAAAAGTAAAACGAAAACTCGCGACCGTAACTACTCAACGACAAGCTCGACTGCAAAGTATATGAAAACGTCTTCGCACGGCAAAAGTCTAGTGGTTCTGCAAATACCGCGCCCGCTTGCCTCACCGTCCCGGAGCGACATCCTCAAGACGTCCGTCGCCTCTCGTGCCGGGTCCACGACTTGCTCCCGCTAGCCCGGAGCGATGACACTCGCGTGACCGCTGTCTCCCGAGTCCTGGCGACGACTGACTCACTCCCCTGCCGCGCCTGAGCGCCCGCGTCTCCCTCCCTTCTCCTAGAGCCCGCGGAACACGCTGATTGGTCACAGGCGGAAGCCGCGGCCTTGGCGCCCAGTGAACAATTAAAACTTTCATAATACAAAACCCTTCAATACAAAATTAATTATAATAAAAATATACAAAAAGCGTAAAGCAAAAATATATTTACAATAAAATAATAAGTCAAATCCTGTAAAGCAAACATACGTCGCACATCACCGTCTCTTGCGTAGCACCACACACTCAAGAGATGGCGCTGGCGAGGCATAACGGCCTGAAGGAGCCGGGGAGACATTTGGGTCGACGTCAAATACCCCCCCTCCGACGAGGCTGTTATGTCCGGCAGCGCCACTCATTTACCCGCATGGACGTGATGCATTGGGTCGCTGTACTGGAACACTGACCTGGTGTGTCCGGCGTCGTCGTGGTGTCCGTGCTGACAATACCTGCTGCCATGGGGGCGGCCGAGGAAGGCGTCACTTGTTGGTTCACAATGGGACTGCTATGCGAAGTGAAGCCTAATATTTTCAGATTTGGTACAGGAAGCATGTGTATGTAATTTTCTCACAAAATTTTTCATCAAAATACTGCTATCAATACTAATACACAAAACCTCTGCACCACTGTCCAAAAGAACAGGTATTTGATGTAATTAACACTGTTTGATTAGAGGATCAATGATGGGTGTCATCAAAAATGATAAATATATATTTAACTTTTAGTACAACTGAAAACTAAAGTATTGAAATAAAAAGTGTGTTTTAATTTATTGAATTATAACAATAATATTAAAATTAGTATATGTAAAAATATTTCATTTTAAAAATAATATATGCAACAGTTGTTTAATCGAAACTGAAGCACAAATTAAGTAAGTTTCGACTAAATATATACTTTTTCCAGATTAAACATGAATTCAAATCTGTATAGCCTCAATCAATAATATCTAAAAAAAAATTGTCGTCGCAATGTTAGAGTTTATTTATGTGAAGTTTTTTCAACCAATAAAAGAACTTACCTTAATAAATACCAGTGAGCAGTGCCATAGAGAACTTATCAAATATGCAAATGTGAAATTGTTACAGTAATGAGTGGACGAACCTAACCTGCTATAAAATGTCATTTTTTGTTGTTAACAGTATAGTATAACGTGTTTTAATAATTTTGGGCCGGCCCCTCCTTTTTTTTAACTTATTAATACCATGTTACTGTAAAACCAAAACAAAAGGAAAACAGATTTATTTAATTTACCTTTTTAAATAAAACAGGAAACCTATAAACCAATATACTTATGGAGTGTTTATTTATTAATAATTTACTTTTATATATTTAACGATCCACTAGCTCCCACATTGCTTGTGTGCAGGGAGTATAAAATTGTCTTGTTCACCACCACGGGCCACATCTGGTAATACTTGTATATTTTTCTTTATTATTTAGCTCGGCTGTATCCTAGGCCTTTTTTTATTAAATTAAAATAATATAATTTTAGGGCACGAGGGGCGTATAAGTTATCGTAAAAAAAATAATTTGTATTTCAGCGACAAGTGTGACTTGTGAAAGACTGTTTTCGAAAGCTGGATATATTTTACAAAATCGTCGTACATGCCTTTCCACAAGAGGAGTAAGCGAAATTATGTTCATAAACACAAATTAGTGTGTTGCCATCGTCAAGGTTCTCGTGTTTGAGACCGGGCGTGGTTCATAGCAGGAAAACTGACTCTTAATGAAAATGTGTCCGGGAGGGTGCCAGGCTAGCTCTGTGTCTAACCAAAAGTTGGGTTGGTGGGTGCGAATGCCACTGTGTGGCCCACTAGGACCATCGGCGATGGTTGCGGTTGGAGGGGTCCCTGGCTGCTAACAGGTCCCAGGCCCTGTGCAGCATAACACGCTGATTCCTGGCTGGGGTACGAAGACTCACACAATAACACACACAAATTCGGTTTTGTCCTGTAAGTGGCACGTCGCGCACGGAGTGTGCGGAGTGAACGTTTAATTGGTTCGAACTGTTACAATTACAGTTTACACTTACACGACGTACAGTGAATTACCCTACGAAATTACATTAAATTAACACTGAGTGCTCTGACGCACTGTCACTAATCTTAAGCCCTCACGCTAGTCGAGGTTAAGGAGCAGGTCGATTGTAGGCGGCCAATCCCGAAAATTGCTAATGTGGTGGCATTCGGGTCCACCTGTGTGGATCGAGGCTCACAGTTAAATTAGGTGCAATGTCTATGTGTCGTTGTTGCCGGTGCCTGTGAACGCGACGTTTAACAAGAAGTTATTGGTAGCGGGAGTCGGCCCGTGCCATACGTTGGAATGCCCCACGTAATATCTAGTGCGGGGAGTTTTATGGTTAAGCGGCTGGGTTAGGCCCTACACCGTAAAAGGACCGAGGACACACGGGGAGTTTATGCAAACGAAAAATGATTTGATTTAATGACTATAGTTACCAGTAGTGAATTTCAGTGGAGACAAAGGGTGATGACTCCCCGTGGAACTCACGTCAGCCCCGGTTTGCGAGTCGCTCGGTACACATGTTTGCCCTTGGCGCCAGGGAAGGCCTCAGCGTTCTCTCGCGCCAAAGTTTCTAAAGTTCCGTTGTACGGTATTTATTTCAATGACAAGAGATTGAGAGTGGCTCTAAATTCGTACATTAAATATTAATGATTAATCTAATTTGCAGATACTCTCTAAGAATTAGATTTAACAAGTTTACATAAATTAAGTTTAAATAATAAGAGTCACACCAGAGGCTGTTCGTCACATGTTGACTGCTCCGGTGGCAAGTTATACACAAAAAGCAGGGAGGTCATATTTACATGACACAATACTCTAATTAAGTTAGGCTGAAGGCCGCAAGGGAGACACTCACAAATGTATTAACATAATTTCACATATGAGTGACCCGGGCACTCCTGCATCGCACTTTCCTTGGGCGGGGTTTTTAATAAAAAGTGACGTTACTATTAAATTGTGTCTGATTTATAATGAACTGGGGTCGAGGTGGCTGATTAATTAAGACATAGCCCTTCGTTCTACCTGGTCCTCAGGGACTCGCCTGACTCGGGTAGGCCATTGCTAGGGGTGTGTTCCGTTAGTGGGGTCGGTTACTGGCGGTTGCAGGTAGGGCTTTGGGGTGGCATTCGGTCGGACGACGTCAGTGTTAAGCAACAATTAGAAGTGCTACTTGATGTTGCTTTTTAGATTATTTGTATTAATTGCACATTTGTACCTAGTATTTGAAAGATTATAGTTTAATTTATGTATATATATTTATTGTAATGGCCTAAAAAAACTGTAGGATACCAGTGAAAGCTTTTTTTTTTTTTAATAACTTGCCAGACGATCAGGACCAGAAGGACACGATGAGGAAATAACAAACACAGCAGGAAACATTGAAGGACAGGTAAATCGAGAGTTGCGGAAATAATGTTTGCAAACGGTAGCATAACACGGCCACGGAAACAAACAATGGGGTTGCCACTCGCGCTCAGCTGGCGCGACCTTGGTCACAACGCAGCGAAACTCAGTCATAAGCACAGGGAAGGAGGGGGAGTGTGTAATGACGTCAGAATCGGCGCCGAAGCGGAACTGTTTATGTTATTAACAACAGACACAAACTGGGTCAGGAGGGGCTTCTTATACGGGGAGATTTTATTCGAGAAGGGAGAGTCACAAAGTCAGTGGGAAGCCTCGCTTCTCTGCCGCCGAGACGACGATTGGTGAGTGACCAGCCATGATGCGACAATGGTTTAATACTAGACAGCAGCACAATGGCCTTAGGCCCATGTAGCTGGTAATAGTTGGTATCTCTCTCTCATTTCAAAAACTAAAAATATGCACTTTGACGTCGACCCAAGTGCCGACCCAGCTCTCACAGCCCGTTATGCCGCGCCAACGCCTTCTCCTGCCCTGTGTTGCGTGTGCGCCGATGTGCAGTGCGGCTAGGGCAAGGGGGGGGGGGGGGGGTTGGAGATTCGTACGCTAGGGGAAGTTTAATGTAAAATACATAAGAAACATTCTTATTTGTAAATTGTTTATATTATTATTTGAAGGGTCGTGTTTTCTTTATTGTAAATAGTTTATTATATTGTATGAAATGTTATGTAGAATAAGTTCTCACGTGTTCACCGGGCGCCAAGGCCGTGACTACCACCTGTGACCAATCAGCGTGTTCCGCGGGCTCGCGAGGAGGGGTGGGACGCGGGCGCTGGGTCGCGCGAGGCGGGGCGGGAGTCAGTCGGCAGCTGGACTCAGGAGGCGACAGACGTGTCTACGAGAGCTCTCCGAGACGGTGAGAATGGGCGCGGTGTCTCGCTGCAGTTCATGCATTGCCGAGAGGAAGTGATTCCTCTGTCACAGTCGTGTGGTCATTTAGGTGTGTCATCGTGTCATTCAGTCGCGGCGTGCAGTCAGTCACTTCTCTCGCGTGCGTGTTTTCTCCGGTAGTTTACGAGTCGTGGAGTTCTTTTGCGGACTGGATTTTCGCCTTCGTTTGCACGGTAATTTTCGGGTCTTGCTCCTCACGAACGGGACATCACGTATTTTCCCATACAGCAACAGTGCGTGGAACCGGGCTCCGCCCTACAGGATCGGTCACAGGCGGGAACGCGGCAGCCCCTTGTAAAGGGTTTGATTTTCCGTATATAAAGAACCTGGAAACTGTCTTTGAGTGTATCAATTGCTATCCTGGTGACTAAGTCCCTTGGCCACGCGGCCCGAACCCCTCTCTACCGAACACTGAGTAGCCGGCAAAATTCTATCATTTAGGGGCTAGTCGGCCAGGCGACGACAACTTTAACAATAACTCGGTAGACATTATTAATTAATGTAAAGGAAACCATCACGTAACTTGGGATAAAAGTAGTCTGCAAAAGTTGATAACGAATCACGAGACAAATGAGGTGAAGAATAAGCTCTAGGAAATGACCGACAGCACGGTTTATTTATTAACGACAGTATCCCTGATAGGAACGACTATGGTTCAGTCTTTATGTGTTAGTAATAGAATGTAAAATTGTACTTGTCAAGACCCAGAAAGTAGAGAATTAAATATGTGTTGAATAAACTGTTAGTTGAAACTGCGGAAATAAACATGTTTTTGTGGAAATGTTCACCCTTAACCTCTTTACATGAAATGTTTTGCATGATAGGGACTCGTCACCCTACCTTAAGGACTGTTTAAGGAAAAATACGAGTGGTGGAACCGCCCCCCAGAACCTGATAATCATGACAGGGCCGTCACGATATCAGGAACACAGACGATCCCTGTAGATTCACTTCCATTCCCTTTCCCCTTCATCCTTCACGATTCATTTCATTATCAACTTTTCATGTACATATTCCCTTCATTTCCATCTTTACGGTCGACACCGATAAGAGTAAGTCGATGGCTGTAACAATATATCTAAATGTGCAATATAAGTGTTATTTTATGTTTTCCAGATTAAAACAAAGCAATGTTTGTAAAGTAGGTAGAGATTTTAGAAATAATTTATTGAAATATATAAGTTACGACATGGAATTGAAGGTATCATTACCTTAATTTAACTAAAAACTTGTTTAACTTTGACATTATTATTTGTAATTCATAAATTAAATTTTATTAATAATTATAGTGTAACATAATCTCTTAATAATTGTATATTTTAATATATGTGACTTACAACATGTAATCATTGATAAACCAAATTAGTTCATAGTTTATTGGAATTATTAACTATGCATTTTTACAAATGAAATAAATATCTTCTATATTATTTATGAATATTTTTAAATAATTTTTTAATTAAAAAATAACATTAATCATCACATTTTTTAGTAATACTCAGCACACGAAAAATTGGCAATTCACCGAATTAATAGTGTTTGTTTGGCTTTTTTTTTTTTCAATTTGGACAATAACATTTAGTTCAAATTCACAAATGATTTTGAACAGAGTAACTGGACACACCAGTGTCGCATACCTCGCCGAGAAAGTACTCGTGTGTCACGTGTCGCTGCTGCGGCAAGTCACCATTAATTTACCGGCGCCGTTACTCTTAGCGACCTGCGACCCACGCCGCAGCGACTCGCACCACAGTGACACGCCCGCAGCGACTCGCGCCTGTGACACGCTCTGCAGCGACCATGGAGTTAAGAAGTGGCAGCGACACGTGACCCGTGGCGCAGCGACATGCCAACCACACCGATACTCTTAGCGACCTGCGACCCACTCTGCAGCGACTCGCACCGTGGTGACACACTCGTAGCGACACGTGACCTGTGACACGCATCGCAGCGACATGCGATCCGTGCCAAGACATGCCAACCACATTGCAGGGATGCGCGAAGAGACATGACATTGGCCCTGTTACTTATAGCTAAAGTCACCACCGTGATACGTGACATTGCAGTCGCCGCGACAAAGTCACCGAGACAGTAAATATTCCCCGTCCCTAATATTAACAAGGGATGGAACATCGACGTAATACCATCGATGTTTGACATCGATGTCATATACATAGATTAACATCAATGGAATAAAAGTATCGACCCAAACTATCGATGTTTTAGTAAACGATCGATTTTTAAGGCCCGTCTACAATAGCAATGTCCTAAACTGTGTCCGAAGGACACTCGTCGCTGATTGGTCCACGTGACCCTCTGACGTCATGCGTCAAGTGGACGAATGTCCGAACCTACCTGGTCCGAAGGCATTCGTCAATTTGAACTTTTTGTCCCAACCAGTGTACTTCGGACACAGAAAAAGAACAGAACACTCATGATATTTGAATTTCCGGTCCCCGTTAGAAAACGTGATGTTTGTTTTTGTTATTAAAAGAAATGGACGTTGTTGTAAGTCAAGAAAAGCCACTTTGCCTTACTGAATACATTTATATAATGTTGAACTCCCACAACTTTCATAAGTTCAATCTCAAACTACAAAGCATCAAAACAATAAACAAAAACATTTGGTTTGGAACATTTACTGCGCTCTGGTAACAACTTTAGAAAACAATACATTCGGACATCGGACATCGCAATTGTGGACAGGGCAGTATTCGGTGAGACAATGAGACGTTGCCGTCGCCCGGGTTCTCATGTTCAAGATCTGGCATAGTTCTTAGCGGGAAGGCTGGTGTTTTATACGTGAAACGTGTCCGGGAGGGCGCCAGGCTAACTCGGTGGTTAACCACGAGGTAGGTCGTTGGATACGAATGCCCCTGCGTGGCCCACTAGGAACGGCGGTGGTGGTCGTGATGTTAGGGGTCCTTGATTTCTGTTGCACTACTGGCCCTACACAGCATAGCACACTGATCCCTAACTGGATTGGGGATATTCACAAATAACATACACGAGTCTGGTTTGCACTGTCGTATACACGTCGCGCACGGAGTATGCGGAGTGGACGTTTAATTAACGTTGGCAATTACACTTGCAGTTACAGTTACACTATTTTCCCTACACAAATTACGCTATGTTTATACTGAGTTCTCTGATGCGCCGTCACTAAAGTTAAGCCCTCACGCCAGTCGAGGTTGAGGGGAAGAGTTCGATTGGAGTCGGCCAATTCCGTAAATTTCGAACGGCGATGCTTGGTTGTGCGGAGAGTTTACGTTTAAGTGGCTGGGATAGGCTCTATACAGTAAAAGGACCGGGCACACACGGGGAGTTAATTAAAAAAGGTTTTGAAGCGTGACTATAATTACCAGAATGATATCAGTGTATACAATGGTTAAAGGGTCCCTATGGGATGCGCGTCCGTCCCGATCCGCGAGTCGCTCGGTACTGTCGTCTGGCCCTGGCGCGAGGGGAGTGTTGAGCATCCTCTCGCACCAAGGTTTCTAAAGTTCCGTTATTCGTAAAATATTATATTAACAAAAGATTGTAAGTAGCTCTAATTCACACATTAAAAATTAACAATTAACCTAATACATATATACGTTTTGGAAATTGGATTTAACAAGTATACATTAATTGTGTTTGAATAATCTGAGTCACACTGGAGACTGTCAGTCGCTTGATGACTGCTCCAGTGGCGAATGATACATGAAAATTTGGGCCGGTTTAAATTAAGTCACACACTACTTTATTTAAATTAGGCTGAAGGCCGCAAGGGGAGCACTCACAATTATATAAATAAGAAACCACACGTGAGTGACCCGGGCACTCCTACGTTGCACTTCCTTTGCACGGGGTTGTTAATTAAAAGTGATGATATCATTAATGAATGTTGAATTTACAATGTTCTGGAGTCGTGTTGTCTGGTCGATTAAGACATGGACTTTAATTCTACCTTAGCTCCGCGGTGCTCGCCTGACTCGGGTGGGCCATGGCTAGGGGTGCGTTCCGTTAGCGGGCTCGGATACTGGCGGTTGCAGGTCGGGCTTTAGGGTGGCCTTCGGTCGGACGACGTCAACGTCACTCACATTCGGATAAGGACACGGACCACACACAGGTTCGTACTATTGTAGACGGGCTCTTAGTAACTGAATACAAAAATAAGTATAATAATTTTACAGATTTATGAGTACTGTTGATTGTTTTATTTTTTTTATTTTTTTTGTTCCGGTGGCTTAAACAAACATAACAGTCGTCATAGACAAAATTCACAAGTGGGAAAAATATTAAATAATTAAATTTACAAATATTAAAATTTTCCCTGAAAGACACTTTAAAATAATAATACGAGCATTTTTTGTTTAAATATTTAATCTCTTTTGTTAATAAATAAGGCTCTAGAGAGTAGAGATTCAGTAGTTACTTAACATTTACTTATGCTTCCACTGAACATTCTAAGTTTAGTGTTTAGTTGCAGTAGGCCTATGATTAAATACACAAATGCTCTGGCATAAAAATATAATTTTTACCAAACACCATGTAGGCTCTGCAAACAAAATAAAAAGTATGCGAAATAACTCTTTTATTTACAACTAAACAAATGAGAATGTATGCAGTTGTTCCAACAACTCACAAGAAGGCTATGTCTTACAAACAATTACAATAACAAATAAAGTGTTCAATATCTTCTTTGGATTTTACAGATACCTAAAACAAAATGATTGATGTCTGCAGTCCACAAGTCAATTAGGTCTTGAAAACAACTACAATGGCAAATAAAGCATGTAATTTTTTTAAATACACAAACAACTATAACAAATTACTTTATATTCTTTATGAAATACACAAGTAGGTCTTTAAAACAACTAAAATAATAAGAATGCAACTATGAAATTATGCCAAATAATGATTCTATTAACAATAGGTACAAAAGTAGACCTTAGTACTAACACTCGAAATAACAAGTAAGGATGCAATTATGCCATTGAATAGTACACATAATGGAAAGGAACAGTCAGCCTCAGCCACTCAGTCATCTGGTCCCTGTGTCTGTTTATTCAAAAGACCACAACTTTTCATCCACTGAATGTAAAAACACCAACTTTGAAACCATTTTGCCTTCCAGTCTGTTTCTTGTTTTTGTGAGTGTTTGAGCAGCCTTGGAAAAAAGACGTTCTTAGGCTACGGCCAGACGAGCGTTATTTGCAGCGGCTCGTGCGCTGCAAAATGTAGCCAGAAAATGCGTCGCATGGCAGCAAGCGTGGCTGACCAGACGCGCCGCAGCAAGTGAAGCGAGCTGCGACACGCGCGTCACGCAGAACGAATAGGACCGGACCCATTTCTGGGCGCGACAAATGCGGCAGTATACCGGCCAGACGTGCGACATTTGCAGCAGACGGAGGAACGAAGAGCCACGCACGGTGATCTACGTAGCGCGCAATGGATTTTAGTTATATTGACAGTGAACGAATTTTACTGGAAATTCGTGCAACACCTGGGAAAAACGTGCAAGTTGTCTTTTGTTGTGATATGATATGTGTTAGTCGATTAGTGCACTACAGTTAAAATACATTTAAAATTCGCGGTGGTGTGTGTGCAATACCAATGTCAGGGACCATTTTGTAGTTAGTAGATGGTGCGTATTATAAGCACAAGTGTTTTCAATACAATACAGAAAGACGTGGAAGTTTTTCCTAATACCGTATAATATATATTACAGGACCTCTGGCAATATGGATGTAGAAGAGTCACATCCTTCACCTGACATGGATGGATCAGGGCATAGGACGGAGGACGAGCAAGGGAATGTTCAAGTGATCGGGCCTACAGTCAGCAGGCCGACAAATTCTCACCAACGCAAAAGAGGTGCCAACTCTTTTGAGCGGGAACTCATAGATGTTCTTCGGAATAACAAGATATCACGAAATATTAGTGAAGAACTTGAACGCGACCCAGATAGAATGTTTCTATTGTCTTTGCTACCTAGCATGCAAGCTGTCAAACCTGAGTATAAATTGGACATGCAGATTAGGATGCTGGAGGTAATGAAATCATTCTCCAGTGCACCGACTCTGGGTTTCTATCCACAAGTTCCATCATCTTACGGTGCCCAACCATCCTTAGTCCAGTGTACCCTAGATACATCATTACAGTTGCCTACGTCTGTGGCATCACATGAGTCAGATGAGTCTATCATGGTACTGTTTAAGTTGCCTTGATGCACAACGGTTTGGTGCTTTCTAATTTTAATTTTATATCTTGTAACACTGTATTATCACTACATTAAACATACCTTAGTGTAACTGCTAGTTTTTCTTCCACTCCTATACAGTCCCGCATAACGGTGTTCGGTTTTGCTAACATACCACTCACAGTCAAAGCTGATAGCAGGTAAATAAATTAATTCACTGACATACGGTAATACTCATGAAATTTGTTGGGGTACTGCTTCAGTTTTTCATGCAGTAGTATACAGGTATACTTCCCCTTTGTTGGACGTTCACTAATTAAAAGGTGTACCCACAATTTCCTTCGACATTTTCGTCGTCGATGTACAAGTGCTGCTACTACTGCAGCTTCCTCCACGACATCCATAGTGGGAACACTACAATCAACTGGCTGCAGCGAGCGCTATTTGTTGCACGTGTGGCCGTATATCGTTTCACTTGCGACGTTTCACGCCGTTTTTCACGCGACATTTGACGCTCGTGTCTGGCCATGCGCTACGACTTTAAAAGCTAGCTTTATTTGTCGCGCTCAACATTGCTGCAAATAACGCTCGTCTGGCCGTAGCCTTAAGGAATGGAAGTTGCGACAGTAGTTAGGTAGGTTTTGGCAATTTATGACAAAACTGGATAAACACTCTGCATCTGTTTCCAGAATAACAAAGGATTTTGCTGTATATTTGTAACTGGGACATTTAGATACAAAGAAAGTTCAGGATTTAGCTGCTGGCATGCTTCTGGATACTGACTTGTTTCATGTTTGTTCCAAATCTTCTGTACATTTTTGTTGTGTTCACTGAAGATCCCTTGTCCCAAAGATGTCTGAATGGCTTCTGAATCGGAACTTAATTCACTGTATTCTGGTTGCGTTACTCTATTTTTGATCAAGTTGTTAATTAAATTTATTTGTTTTGAACAAGCAACAGCATTTTTGATATATACTTTTTTAAAGCATGGATCCAAAAGTGTAGTCAAAGCCAGCAGACGCACTTGTTCTATGTGTCCAAATCTTTTGCTGAACTCTCCTAAAACTTCTTTCTGTAATGCCTTTCCCAACTCCTTGGCAGGACTGAGGTTGTTTAATTTCCCGATAACTATATTTGCAACTGGGATGGCTAAACTACTTGTGAGGTAATGTTCACCACTGATTTCTGTCGTAGCTGCTTCCAATGGCTTAAGTATATTGCATATTTCTACAATTTCTTCAATGTCCGCGGCAGAGACCATGGGTGGAGCCCTAGAGTTGCGATTTACAATATCATTTATGTGCAATTCTAAGAATCTCTGAAGCATATAAAACAGCGAGATCCAGCATGTAGGAACTGACTGAATGAGTTTCTTTTCGTCTCTTTTTCTCAGTTCATCACTGGCCACTACACTTTGCTTGAACCATGTAACAAGCGCCTTACATTTTTAAAATTAAAGTTAATGCTTGTGGTGTGTTTTCTATGGACTTTTCCACAACCAGATTGAGTGTGTGGGCAAAACATGGTATATGCTTATTCAAACCAAACACAATTTCTACTGCTTTACGAATGTTTGCAGCATTGTCTGTAACCACAGCTGTTATTTCATCTGTTTTAATGCCCCACTCGTTGCAAATGTTTTGGAGTTGTTCAGCTATATATTCTCCCGTGTGTCGTTCTTCCAACAAAAAAATACCAAGTGAACCACTTAACAGTTGCTGCTGACAATCGTTATAGAAGTGAACAGTTAAGCTAATGAAGCTACGAGTTTGTAGGTCTGTCCAGATATCTGTAGTTAAAGTACACTCTTTGTTTTCAAGCTTAACCTTCATAGCGGATGCAATTAAATCATATTTCTCATTGGTTAAGCATTTTAGTGTTTTACGACCTGGAATAGTGTATTGTGGAGCAATAGTTTTCATCAGTTTCTTAAAACCTGCACGTTCACAAATAGCAAAAGGCTACCTCCATTGATTTTTACATGATTTTTGTTTGGGTTCGAGATCTCAGGTAGGGTTCGGCCTTGTGGCTAGAGGAAGGGGTTAACGCAGTATGGCCCCCCGAGCTGTTATGGCCACTCGGGACGCCTGAAGTGAACACAATGTTACTGGTGGATACTTGACGAATTTATTACGGCACAGCCCTATACATAGTGCTGCCTGTTCTGGCAGTAACGGTTGTCCCGAATCGAATAGTCACACGCGCAGACCACTTCATCAGTGGCGGCTCACGATTTTACTGCGCATGAAGGACGTACTCTTGCACATGATGCGGAGGTTACAAAATAAACTCTAACATGACAAATTATACCTTGACGAATAAAAACACTTCACTACTACATATTACAAATTACACTGGGCTAATGACACGTAGGCCCGAAACGCCGGTGACTCTACGTGGCTCTTAGATGTGTCCCAGAGACTGACTCGTTAATAAGTTTGGTGGCATGTGTCGCCTACTGGCTGCCCCGTGCGGGCTGAAACTAATTAGCTGGTAAGCGAAGTTGTTGCGTGAAGCGCCGACGTAATGTCTCGTAGACTCCCCACAGTACTTACGTAATATGCTGAACACTCATCTTGGAGCACTGATTTATTTAAGTGAAATACCTCATGGTAAATTGAGGCCGACCACGGAACTGTACGTAAACGATTAAGAAAGGATTATGACTATTGAAACTACATGTCGGTGAAAGCAAGAGTTTGTCGACGTTAGGGCCGTTCCCGTGGTTCGGAGTCGCTGCCCAGCTGCTCCGGTAGAGAGGGTACGTGCCAAGTGGCAAGGGAACTACCCTAACTTGGGTGAAATAAAAGAGTTTATGACGTTAAGCTGGGTTTAATGCACACGTCACACACTGTACATGGGCTGTCACGGCTCCCCTCTGTGACAGTCCATCAGGGCGAGGCCCGGCTCCACGCACTTTGAGCGCGACACGACACTACCAGTGACCTGACTGGCGGTGACACGACAGTGACGCGACTGACAGTGGCGTGAATGATAATGACGTGACTGGCAGTGACACGAATGATGATGACACGAAAGACTGATGTAACTGCCGACGCGAACGACGGTGACGTGAACGACGGTGACGTGATTGACGGTGACGTGAAAGACAGTAACGTGACTGACAGTGATGCGAATGACGATGACACGAACGACTGTGACGTGACTGACGGTGATGTGACTGACAGTGACGCGAATGACGATGACACGAAAGACTATGACGTAACTGACAACGCGAATGACGGTGACATGACAACGGTGACACGACTGACAGTGTCCGTTCGACTCACACTCACAACTTCGCGACCGCACTCTCTCGTGCCACTCAGGCGACTGACTCGACCCACGCTCCGCGACATCTCAGCGACCTCCCCCCTTGCCGCACGCACATGAATCCCCCCTCTTCCCATCCTGTGCGAGTGCGTAGAGCCACATGGTCACAGGCGGGGAGACGCGACTCAGTCGCCCGGGAAACACATCTAAGGGTACACAACAAGACAAATAGATATTTAAACCCTCAAATAATGACATAAACAAAACCTTTGTTACACTTTTGCGCACGGGCGCCGGCGCACACGCAAGCCTGAAGCAGCAACGGGCAATAATGGCCTCAGCGAGCCGGAGGAGCACTTGGGACGAAGTTAATTGCCCCCCCCTCCCCGAGGTCATTTTGCCCGCTGATGCTATGATCACACGCACTTCACCATTAACACTCGGGCACTCGGGCGTTCATTTTGGCATCCCATGGGCGGAAGTAGGAGTAACCTGCTGGGTGAGTACCCATGGCCAATAGTCTAGCAGGTAGGAGGAAGGCCTGCGCTGACGAGTGGAATGGCGGGCTATTTCCGGAACCGGGGAATTCGGTGCAGTGTCTGGGTGCATAGGTGGGGATCTGTCCCCTTCCTTCACCTCATCAAGGAGTTCAATGATGACCCCTTCCTCGGGACCACAGGGCCCTTCAGGTGGATAACCTATGTGGTGGTGGTACCCATCCCTGTTTAACCCTTCCATTACTTCCTCGGGGAATACTATTTTAGGAATGGTGTCAATGGTTGGTAACTCAGGGTCCTCTTCATCAGGAATTGGGGTAAGGGATGTGTTAACGATGGAGTTTTGGGCATCCCTGGAGTCCAGCCTGTCAGCAAGCTCATCCAGGTGGTCCATGGTGAAACTGTTGGGCTCATACCCATATGCTTGTTGGGTGGGCGTAGCTTCTCGGGAAAATACTGGAGCTTTGGGATTTAAAGAAACCTCGCGACCCGCTGGGTTGGTATTGCCAGTGACCATTTCGTCACCAAAGTTCGTCGGCACCTGAGGTGAGTCCGATCTCCTTCCTTCCCTACTGCAGTGGTTTCTTCCAGGGTCGGTGTCTAGGGGCATCGGGTCAGAATTGGCACAACGGCCTCCTCGCGGTGTCTCTGGTTGGTCCCTGGGGTTGTCCTGGTCTGTAAAACTATCCGTGGCTCCTGCGGTTGACGGCTGCTGCGGCATCGGGACCGTGGCTAGCCGCAAGGCATCACGGTGTATTTTGGCCATTCGGCCATTCGGCTGCCGCACCAGGTAAGTGGTCATCCCCAAGCGAGCCACCACCTCCCTGGGCTCGGACCACTTGGGCGCGAGGCCCGCGCAAAACCCACGGCCCTTGGCTGACAGATGCTGGAGCCTTACATGCACAAACTGGCCTGGAATGATCTGCGGGGGTGGATTTAGGGACTGGGGCGTTCGATGATCCAAAAACTGGGCCTGATGCCTGCGTGCACCAGCCCGTAGGTCCTCTACCGGGAAAGGTTCTTCTGTGTGAATGACGCCCAGTTCGGCTGGCAATGCTAAGTTGTGACCATGGAGCAGCTCAGCTGGAGAATATCCCGTGACCTCGTTCGTGTGCCGGCGGAGGCAGTACAAGAGGGTGGGGAGGTGAATGTCCCACTTAGTGTGGTCCTCATCAAGGCGGATACGGAGCTGGGTTTAATGTCTTGGTTGCGGCGTTCAGTGGGATTTGATATGGGATGATAGGTAGGGGTGGTGTAATGATGGACCCCCCACCGCCCACATGCCTTCCGCCAGCTGTGACCCATAAATTGGACTCCATTATCCGTGAGCAGCACTCTCGGATACCCATACCGTGGGAACACCTCTCAGTCCAGTAGGGCGATGATTGTTCCCGCCCTGACATTGGCGACAGCAAATGCCTCGGTCCATCGCGTGAACACATCAGTGACTACAATGATGAACCGCTTTCTACAGGAGGTGCGTGGGTAGGGGCCCATAATGTCAAGGGCCACCTCGTGGAATGGGTGGTCAGGGCGTCGGGGAACCTGTTGCTCCACGCCATCAGGTCGACGTGCCTTACACTGTTGGCAGCATTGGCACTCACGCACGAACTGCTTAACGTCGGCCGTGACCTCCGGCCAGTGGAATGTCCTGCGGATTTCTCGCAGGGTCTGTTCAGCCCCAGGGTGCCCCGCCAGCTCATGACTGTGGAAGAACAGTAGGATGGCTGGCCGTGCAGCAGGGGGTGCATGAAAACTCCAGCGGCTTCCTCTGCGAGCACCACGGGTCTGAAGCATGCCATCGAAACTACGCTGATAGGGAAATGCTTGGTCGCCACACTCGGCCAGTCGGGCTCGCGTTTGTGGGTCGTCCTGCTGGGCGTCATGCACGTGAGCCACCAGCTCAGCCATGGTGGCGAATTGGGTGGCCGGCTCTGGTGTGCTGGGCCCAGGCAGCGTGTACAGTAGGGCATCGTCGGGGGCCAGGTCCGAATAGTTGGTAATCGGAACCGGGGGTAGGAGGTTGTCCCAACCCTGGTCATCGTAGACTATGGTTCTGGGGTCCGGGTGCCGGGAAAGCTCGTCAGCGAGCTCATTTTCCCGGCCGGGAACATGTTCCACCGTGAAGTGGAAGCTCTGGAGGAGAAGGGCCCACCGGGTAAACTTGGACTTGCCCTCCTGCACGGAATCCAGCCATTTGAGGCACTGGCTGTCCGTGCGGAGAATGAAGGGGCGCCCCTCGAGGTAGTGTCGGTATCTTTTTAGTGCCCACACCATAGCGAGGCACTCTTGCTCATTGACATGGTATCGTCTTTCCGCTGGGCCAAACATGGCACTCGCGTACTCGACGATACGTCTCTGGCCTTGGCCATCCAGCTGATACAGCTCCACCCCCATGCCTTCCTGGCTGGCATCGGTCTGCACGAACAGTGGTTCGTCCGGCACCAGCCGCGACAGGGTGTGGCAGTTGCGGAGCAGTTGTTTTACCTCGCCCAGGGCCTGGTCGGCGGCCTGGGTCCACCGGAATTTGTGCTTAGGTGAAAGCAGGTCGGTCATGGGCGCGGTAATCGAAGCGAAGTGGGGAACAAATGACCTAAACCAATTCAACAGCCCCATGAGTTTCTGGAGCTGCTTCCGTGTCTTGGGTGCCTGCTTGCCCTCAATAATGGACAGCTGTTTGGGCAGCGGGCAGCATCCCTCTGCGTCCACAATATGGCCCAGAAAATCGATCTCCTCCGCCCCAATGTGGCACTTCCTCGGGGCACACGTCAGCCCGTGCCTGGCGAGCCGCTCAAACACCAAGGCCAGATGGTGTGCGTGTTCCTCCCACGAACATGACCAGATGATCACATCGTCCAGGTAGGCTTGGGCAAACTTGCCGATGTAGCCATCCAGGACACGGACCATCATGGTCTAGAAGGTTGCAGGAGCATCCATCAGGCCGAACGGCATCGCACAGAACTGGAAGCGCCTGCCGTCTGGGGCGGTAAAGGCTGTTTTGGGGCGGTCGGCGGGGCATACTGGCACTTGCCAGTACCCCGACTTGAGGTCAAGCTTTGAAAATATGGTGGCTTTCCCCAAGCCAGCGAGGGCATCCGTGATGTTGATTAATGGTGGTGGTGCCGGAATGGTGAGGTGATTTATTGCTTTGAAATTTACGCAAAATCTCAGCGTTCCATCTTTCTTGGTGGCCATTATGATACGACTATTATAAGGTGAATTAATAGGTTCTATGACGCCACTCGCCAGCATCTCATCGATTTGCGCCTGTATGGCATCCTGTTCACGGGGTCCGAACCCGAACACATTCTGGAACGGAGGGGTATGGGGCACCAGTGGTATGCAATGCTCTGTAATTGTAGTCCTCTGTAACTGGTCCGCAGCTGCAAACACTTGCGAATGAGCCCTTATCACCTCGTCGATGTCGACGTGGTGCTTGGCTGGAACTCCGTGGGACAGCTCATCCAAACCTACAACTGTGATAGGTGGGGATGGAATAGGCCGGTGGATACCGTAGACAGTCCAACAGCCACGGGTACAAAGGTGCAAGCGCCCGGCATGGACTTCGATTGTAGCATCGACCTGTGCCAGCCAGGGGGCTCCCAGGATAAGCTCCTCTCGTAGCTCATGCAGCACTATGGCGTCCGTTTGGCTAACATGGTCCCTTATGTGGATTTTTACCTGGGCGCGCCCAGACGTGGGCGCGCAAGCTCCCCTGGTGGCCAGCAGGACTGTCCCAGCCTCAGCTGTCACGTCAGCACCGGCGACGAGGTGGGCGGCAATATAGCTGTGGCTGGCGGCGGTGTCCACCAGCGCCTCCAGTTCCCGGCCATCCACCCGGACAGGTATGCGCAGTAGACTGGATTCCTCGGGACCCATGCGCCCGAGCCGGGACAGCGTATCCTCTAGCCCCGCATCTACTGTCGAGGCCCCCAGCGATGTAGGGCGAGCGGCAGAGCTCACCGAAGACTCGGGGCACGGCCCATAGGGCCAGTGCGTACCGCCCCTGCCGACGTCAGGTGGTCGGGGCGGTAGCTCACTGGCGCCCGCAGCTGCTGGCGGGGACGCCGACGATGTGGGGCAAGCGGCAGAGCTCGCCGAAGACTAGGGCATGGCCCGCCCCCGCCGACGTCAGGTGGGCGGGGCGGTAGATCACTGCGCCCGCAGCTGCTGGCGGGGACGCCGACGACATGGGGCGAGCGGCATAGCTCGCCGTTGACTCGGGGCACGGCCCGTCGGGCCGGCGCTGACCGCCCCCGCCGACGTCAGGTGGGCGGGGCGGTAGCTCACCGGAGCCCTCAGTTACTGGTGGGGACGCCGACGACATGGGGCGAGTGGCAGAGCTCGCCGATGACTCGGGGCACGGCCTGTCGGGCCGGCGCTGACCGCTCCCGCCGACGTCAGGTGGGCGGGGCGGTAGATAACTGGCGCCCGCAGCTGGTGGCGGGGACGCCGACGACATGGGGCGAGCAGCATAGCTCGCCGTTGACTCGGGGCACGGCCTGTCGGGCCGGCGCTGACCGCCCCCGCCGACGTCAAGTGGGTTGGGCAGTAGATAACTGGCGCCCGCAGCTGCTGGCAGGGACGCCGACGACATGGGGCGAGCGCCATAGCTCGCCGTTGACTTGGGGCACGGCCTGTCGGGCCGGCGCTGACCACCCCCGCCGACATCAGGTGGGCGGGGCGGTAGATCACTGGCGCCCGCAGCTGCTGGCGGGGACGCCGACGACATGGGGCGAGCGGCAGAGCTCGCCGATGACTCGGGGCACGGCCTGTCGGGCCGGCGCTGACCGCTCCCGCCGACGTCAGGTGGGCGGGGCGGTAGATAACTGGCGCCCGCAGCTGCTGGCGGGGAAGCCGACGATGTGGGGCGAGCGGTAGAGCTCACCGAAGACTCAGTGCACGGTCCGTCGGGCCGGCGCTGACCGCTCCCGCCGACGTTAGGTAGGTGGGGAGGCGTGGCTGGTTGGAGTTTCGGAGAGCGGGGCCCAGCTGTCTCATCGCCCTCACTTAGGCATTTCCCGATGGTGTTGTGTCACCTCCGTTTCCCCCTTCTCCGGCGGCCTTGACGGGGCATTCACGGTGCCAGTGGTACATTTCTGTTAGACAGTATCTGCAGCGGGGAGGCCGCTCTTCGCGGGCTGTCGGGCCTCCGCATCGCTCCCCTCGGTCAGCCTGCCGCCAGGTAAGCCGCGACTGGCCCTGTGGCTCAAGGTTGCGTCCCCGCGACTCCGGCGACTGGGAGGATCTGTCCGGCGGTGCAGGCGGGCCAGTGTACCGCACCACCTCTCCAGCATCTTCTGGTGACAGCACCGCCAAGGTGGGGTTGGGCCTCCACTTTATCATGGTCTCCGTTGCACTCTGAATGGCCTGGATGTCTCTCTCTGTTTCTCTCGCCATGGCTAGGAAATCGTCCACGCTTCTTCCCGCGGCGTTACGCATGAAAGGTCGTAATTCCGGTGACAGTAGCTCCACAATCACTGGCAGTATCTCGGCGACTGAGCCGCTTGTCGTCAGACGTCGGTGGAGGCGTAGCTTTTGATAAATAAAGCCTTCCACGCTTTCCCCGGCCCGCTGTGTTGACAGTACAGCTGGTACCGACAGCTGGCACAGGAACGCGCGTCATCAAAACGGGATTCGAACCGGGTAACGAATTCGGTCCAATACATCTGGTATTCGCCTGCCATCGCCCACCAGGCCTGGGCACAGTCCCGGAGTTGTGCACTAACTCTGTCCACGAACTCGTCCTCGGGCACCGCGTGTCTTGATAGTCTGTCCCAGCATGCTTGCAGAAATGTATGCGGATCTTCATGTGCTCGCCCCGTGAATACAGGTAGTGACACCGCCACGCTTGCATTTCGCGGTACCGGTTCCGGTTGTGCCTCCCCATGGTGCTGCACACCGTCGTTACAGGCTGCGCATAGAAATAGTCCGTCCCTGAAATTAGCTAATTCGCGTGCAGTCGTGCAAATCCGGTGTCTGACAGTGCCGCACACTTAGCACCGCGCCGTCTCGCCTGGTCGCCCGGGACAGCCTACCATCGCGCAAGTCACGCGCTCCCTTATCACGGCCCGCTCTGTGTCATGGTTATATATTTCCTTTTTTACAGTCTTTTCCTTAGGGGTACACGAGCACCATAGTGTAGTGCCCTCCCCTCGCAAGCTGCCCTCTCCGTGTGGATTATGACACACCAGGCAGACCCCGTCCATATTCACGCGCACAGGTGTTTAGCATTCCGCGACCTGCACGGCTGACAGGCCCGAGCGGCGGACCGGGACGTCAGGTGGCGGGGAACAGACAGGCAGGGCCCGCCTCCCCCCCTCCCCAGTCGGAGGTCCCATTTCCGCACACTCTTCGTCCCGCGGAAGTTGACCGGGCGGCGCGGACATCTTGAATGGTCCGACTCGGCTGTACTCGTCGTCGCTCGGCTGGACTCGGCTCCCGGTCGACCCGAAGGGCGCAATTCGCCTGCGCTCATCCGGCGCGATCCCTTGAAGGGGAAAAGGGGGAAGAGCGAACTCACTCGCGCGACTGAATGAAACCCGATACCTGTGTAACGCGCTTTTATCGCTTGAAAGCGCAATATCAAACCATTTTGGCGCATCGGCTTCCGCTCCTGCGCCACTTTTGTCCATGCTCCACTCCCTGCAGCATCCTCGTAGCTCCCGAAAGTTTTGAAAATCCGCACTTTTCATGTCCGTTTCTATGTAATAGCTCATGGTCAGCCACACTAGTTGGGCGCCATTTTGTCGACGTTAGGGCCGTTTCCGTGGTTCGGAGTCGCTGCCCAGCTGCTCCGGTAGAGAGGGTACGTGCCACGTGGCAAGGGAACTACCCTAACTTGGGTGAAATAAAAGAGTTTATGACATTAAGCTGGGTTTAATGCACACGTCACACACTGTACATGAGCTGTCACGGCTCCCATCTGTGACAGTCCATCAGGGCGAGGCCCGGCTCCTCGCACTTTGAGCGCGACACGACACTACCAGTGACCTGACTGGCGGTGACACGACAGTGACGCGACTGACAGTGGCGTGAATGACGGTGACGTGACTGGCAGTGACGCGAATGACGATGACACGAAAGACTGACGTAACTGCCGACGCGAACGACGGTGACGTGACTGACGGTGACATGATTGACGGTGACGTGAAAGACAGTAACGTGACTGACAGTGACGCGAATGACGATGACACGAAAGACTATGATGTAACTGACAACGCGAATGACAGTGACGTGACAACGGTGACACGACTGACAGTGTCCGTTCGACTCACACTCACAACTTCGCGACCGCACTCTCTCGTGCCACTCAGGCGACTGACTCGACCCACGCTCCGCGACATCTCAGCGACCTCCCCCCTTGCCGCGCGCACATGAATCCCCCCTCTTCCCTTCCTGTGCGAGTGCGTGGAGCCACATGGTCACAGGCGGGGAGACGAGACTCAGTCGCCCGGGAAACACATGTACAGGTACACAACAAGACAAATAGATATTTACACCCTCATATAATTACATAAACAAAACCTTTGTTACACTTTGTTGATGGTTCCGCGTTGCGCGAAGGCTGCCGGCCTATCCGAGCTCCTGAAGGACAATGACTGTCACACCGCGCGCGACCCCACTTCCCCTCGCCAGACCTCCCGCGGAAACGTTGTGTATTTCGCGGGAAACTGAACCGGCCAGGTTCGGGACAAGATGCACAGTGAAACATGATTTTGAAAGGACTGAAATATTAATTGATGAAAATAATGTTTAATAAAAACCTGAGGAAAAATATACATAATTTCATTTGTTGTAGTTCGGCGGTGTGATATGCCACACCCGGCCGGATCCTTCCGCCGACGTAGCACTCGTTGCCTGGCGTTCGCCTCGTCACACAAACTACACTTTGTTGCGCGCACGAGTGCGTTCGGTGCACACGCCTTTGCGAGACGTTGATGAGGCATAGCGGTCTATGCGACAGAGGAGCATTGGCGGTCGGCGTCACCTTGCATATCATGAAAAAAATGGCATTCGTTATATATTGTTGATTACCACCTCCTTCCTTAAAAGATTTTATTTTTTTGAATGCACTTGAAATAGTAATTTGTGGAACAGGTAAACTTACTTGCTGTGGATTATTATGCTTAAGAGACAATGAACATGGTCCAGCATTTACACGCACGGAAGAACTTGGGGTTGGGCCTGGTTCTGATGTTGATACCGAAACTGATTCTGGATATGTATCTGGACTGTCCTCACAACCAGATGAAGTGGACTGACTGGACTCCAGGCGATTGTTTTTTGAGTACCTACTAGTAATAGTACTAAGAACCGCTGCATGTTTACTCTCCAAATGACATTTTAGGTTAGATGTGTTGCCACTAGTTTTTATAACTCTGCTACAAAGCCTACACATTGCAGATTGATTATTTTTGTTATTAACAAAGTGTTGCCATAATATACTTTCTGGCGGCATTATTTCTGCCTTCCTAATCAAAACAGTCGCACAGCTCACCTTGCCGTCGTCCGGGGTCTCGGGCTCGAGTCCCGGTGTGGCTCCTAGTGGGAAAAGGCGGTTCTTGATCTGTGTTGTCCGGGTGGGCGCCAGACTAGCTCGTTTCTAGTCGTGAATTTGGGGTCGTGGATGTATGTGCCCCTGCGTGGCCCACTAGGGCCGGCGGCGGTGTTGCGTGAGATGATTTTAAATAAGAGACGTAGAGTTGAGGTGGTGGTGTCGTACCTTTTATTCAGAGGAGCGAGTCGTACACGATACAACACTCTACAGAGGTCCCCGGGGGGTTTTTACTTGTTATTCCGTGGCGCCTTATTGTTTGTGTTCCGCGTTACGTGGCCTCGGATGCTGTTATGTCTCAGACGTCTTACTGGGTACGTAGGTAACGTAATTTCGTAACACAAAGGCGGGGCACAAAATACACTGAATTAAGGGGGCGCGTACAGGTTACGTGGCACTCGTTACTCGGGTAACGTAAGCTAGCAATACAAAATACGGGATACAAAAATACACTGAATTAAGGTGGTGCGCACAAGTTACGTGGCACTCGTTATTCGGGTAACGTACGTTAGCAATACAAAACACGGGATACAAAAATACACTGGATTAAGGGGGCGCGCACAAGTTACGTGGCACTCGTTACTCGGGTAACGTAAGTTAGCAGTACAAAATACGGGATACAAAAATACACTGAATTAAGGGGCGGGCGATTGGAGACGGCCAATCCCGTATGCAAATGTCTCGGCGCGGGTGTTGTGCCCACTGTGGTGAAACACGCACCGCAATTAAGTTTGTCCAAGTTCCCTTGCGGGTTTGTGGTCAGCGCCGTGCGCGTGACCTTAAACAAAGTTCCGTACGTTGCGGGAGACGGCCCGTGCCGTATGCTGAAGAGCAGCCCCGTTGACCAAGTGTGGTGTGGGGTGTCCTTAAGTTGATGCGGCCGGATTAGGTCCGGGACCGAAAAAAGGGACCGGGTACTCACGGAGAGGTTAAATAATAAAAGGGGTTTGGTTAATTAATGGCTATAGTTACCGGACGTTACTTTCAATGTAGACAAAGGATGTTGCCTCTCCGTGGGACGTAGGTCCGCCCCGGTCCATGAGCTGCGCTGAACTGCCGAACTGGCATGGCGTCCGAGGGAGGCTCGGCCTCTCTCGCGCCAGGCGTGACCTCATTACGCTAGACTCCAAACGGGTGTGTCTGGAAGAGATTTTATTGTCGCTAAAATCCTCCTTTAATGTTTCAGGAGGAATGGGTACGGTTCTTCTCTTGTCTACTCAGGTTTCCGCGGCTTTGTCTTTAATTGCTGTTCGGGTCGCCTGACTCGGGTGGGCCATGGCCAGGGGTGTGTTCCGTTAGCGGGAGCGTATACTGGCGGGTGCAGGTCGGGCTCTGGGGTGGTCGTCGGCCAGACGACGTCAAACGCCCCCCCCCTGTGAAGCCCGACCTTGCGCCGCTTATGGTCCCGCTAACATGGGGCCACCCCTAGCTCCGGCCGCTCCATCCCGGCGTGGTTCGCGGCTCAGCAGCTGGTTGGCTCCGCGTACTGGACCTGGTGATCAAGGCCGACTGGGCCAACGTGCGCGTCGCCCCGGTTGCCGTCGTGGCAGGCGTGCCGGGGGCGGCGTCGTGGCGCCTGGGCGGGGTCAGCGGCTGATAGGGTCAGCGCACTGGACCTGGTGAACGTGGCCGACTGGGCCAACGTGCGCGCCGCCCCGGTTGCCGTCGTGGCAGGCGTGCCGGGGGCGGCGTCGTGGCGCCTGGGTGGGGTCAGCGGCTGATAGGGTCAGCGCACTGGACCTGGTGAACGTGTCCGACTGGGCCAACGTGCGCGCCGCCCCGGTTGCCGTCGTGGCAGACGTGCCGGGGGCGGCGTCGTGGCGCCTGTGTGGGGTCAGCGGCTGATAGGGTGAGCGCACTGGACCTGGTGAACGTGGCCGACTGGGCCAACGTGCGCGCCGCCCCGGTTGCCGTCGTGGCAGGCATGCCGGGGGCGGCGTCGTGGCGTCTGGGTGGGGTCAGCGGCTGATAGGGTCAGCGCACTGGACCTGGTGAACGTGGCCGACTGGGCCAACGTGCGTGCCGCCCCGGTTGCCGTCGTGGCAGGCGTGCCGGGGGCGGCGTCGTGGCGCCTGTGCGGGGTCAGTGGCTGATAGGGTCAGCGCACTGGACCTGGTGAACGTGGCCGACTGGGCCAACGTGCGCGCCGCCCCGGTTGCCGTCGTGGCAGGCGTGCCGGGGGCGGCGTCGTGGCGCCTCCTAGCTCCGGCAACAGCTCCACCCGGGTGGTGCTCGCGGTGGCCGCAGTTGGTAGGGCCCGAGCACCTGTCCCGGGTCGTCCCACGCCGAACATCCGGGGGTTGACTCGTCGAGGTAGCCTTGTGGCTGACAGGCCCTGCGCCCTGTTCCCAGGTCGAAGTCGGCCAGGCGAACTGGAGGTCTGTGGGCCCGTCGGGGTCGTTCTGCGGGCTCGCTGGCGGGTTCGCTTGTCACCCAGTCGATGTCCCGGTCCGCGGAGGTCCTCCTTCGGCGGCGGTTGACAGTTCGTGGACTGGTACGGAGTCCGTTCCCGTTCGGGTATGGCGGCTGATGCTGAGGCGGCGATCTCCGGGTCGGTCTCTCCGGGTTGCGTGACGATCGGCGTTGGCCCGTCGTCGTTGCCCGCATCGGATTGACCTATGCTGTGCGACAGCTCGGCGATCTCCACAACCTCTGCTTCATCGCCCCGTGGGTAGCATTGTGGTGGGGGGCTCTCGTACACCCCGCTTCCCTCCCAGGGTACCACTGCCGTCTCCGGTGCGTTCTCGTGGACCTCTTCTGGTTCGTCTGGCACGTCGTGGGCGGGGTCGCCCCCGGTGTCCCCTGTGGCCATACTAAGGGCATAATCGTCGAGGTACGTGGGCGGGCGCCGCCACCGCCGTGGTCGTGGCCTCGCCTCGTCGTCTGACGCGGCCTCTGCGGGTGATGTCCCGGGCGTGTATGCAAGTTCGTCGCGGGGCCTGTTGGACGTGGTGTTCGTGAACACTAGGGTGCGGTATGGGCGCGGTTCGGGTCGGCTCCTAGCGGGGGTCGCTTCTGGCGAGTTGTCCTCTTCCTGGACTGCGTCGCTCTCCGGCGTACGGCGTCCGTTGTCGTCCGGAGTGGGGGGTCCTGCGTCCCCGTCTGGGTTCCTCTCCCCAGGCAGGGCGGTGAGCCGGATGTCGTCCCTGTGCACCTTTTTCAGGCGCCGTCCCTCCGTGCGGACTAAGTACGTCGTCCTGCCTAGTCGTCGCCGTACCGTGTATGGCCCGCCCCAGCGCGGGGCCAGGCCCGCGCAATAGTTGCGGGGTGCGGCTGAAAGTGGGTGTAGTCGCGCGAACACCTGATCGCCGACCTGCACGGCGGGTGGAGGATGATCTGTGATTGGGGTGATCCGGTTGGTGTACCTCTCCTGCCTACGTCTTGCCTCGTCGTGCAGAGTCACCTGTCGTTGGTCGCGTTCCTCCGTCGTCTCGTCGGGGTGTGGAGTGCCGTGTGTGGCCCATTCTCCCGGTAAGGGCAGGTTGTGGCCCTGTATCATTTCGGCCGGTGTGCGGCCGGTTGCGGCGTTGGTGCGGCGTCGTACACAGAAGAGGGCGTCAGCCACGTGCAGGTCCCACTGCGTGTGGTCTGCCCCCAGCCGGATCCGGAGCTGTGCCTTCAGTTCCTGGTTCCGGCGCTCTGTCGGGTTCGCTCTCGGGTGGTAGGCGGGCGTCGTGTGGTGCTCGATCTGGTGTTCGTCGCACCAGCCCTTCCAATGTCGCCCCAGGAACTGACTGGCGTTGTCCGTCAACACCGACTGGGGGTATCCCCAACGGGACAGGAATTCCCTGGTCAGCAGGCTGATGATGGTAGGTGTGCGCACGTTCCCGCATGGATACGCCTCCGTCCACCGCGTGAAGAGGTCCGTCACGACGAGGAGGAAGCGTTTGCCGCGCGGCGTGCGGGGGTAGGGGCCCATTACGTCTAAGGCTATCGTTTGGAAGGCGGTGGTGGGTTCCCTGGGTCGCTGTTGCTCCTCGCCGTCACGCCGCCTCGCTTTCCTCGCCTGACAGACCTCGCATTCGCGCACGTACGTACATACGTCGTACGTGACGCGGGGCCAGTGGTAGTGCCGGGTGACTTCTCGTCGTGTCTGATCGGTCCCCGGGTGTCCAGCGAGGTCGTGGTCGTGGAAGAACCGAAGGACCGCTTCTCGGGCTTCCGTCGGGACGTAGGTCCTCCAGTCTTCCTGGTGTCCGGGTGTGTGAGTCTGAATCAGGCCGTCTTGCACGCGCCACGCCTCGTGTCCGGCGGTCGCTTGCTGGCGGCGTCTTGCCGCGTCTATTGACGTTTCCTGTGCTCGACGTACCCGGTCCTGGACGTCGGCCACGGTGTTGGGTGGGTCTTCGTCCCCGTCCGCGTCGGCCGTGATTCGCGCGCATGCCGAGTCGTGCGATGCGTGTCCGTGTGGTGTGTCCGGGGGTAGAATCTCCTCCCAGTCGTCCTCGTCCGTCAGCTCTGTTCGGTCGTCGGGTTCCCGCGACAGTAAGTCGGGGAGCTGGTTCTCCGTGCCGGGAACGTGCTCGACGTCGAAGTCGAACGACTGGAGGAATAGCGCCCATCGTATGAGTTTGCCTTTCCGCCCCTGCATCGTACGCAGCCAGGTGAGGCAGCTGTTGTCCGTCCTCAGTGTGAAGCACTTCCCCTCCAGGTGGGGCCGGTACTTTTTCATGGCCCAGACTACGGCTAGGCACTCTTGCTCGTTGCTGTGATACCGGCGTTCGGCCGGTCCGAGCTTCGCGCTAGCGTAGTCGATGACCTCGCGGACCCCGTTCGGGTCCGTGTGAAAAAGCACCGCGCCCACACCGAGTGCGCTGGCGTCGGTCTGAAGGTAGAGGCGGCGTCCGGGGTCTACTCGTGTGAGGGTGTGACAGCGAGTGAAGGCGGCTTTTATTTCTTCGAAAGCGCGTTGTGCGGGTTCGCCCCAATGGTACCGTGCCCGTGGTGACAGGAGGTCGGTCAGTGGTGCGATGGTACGGGAGAAGTCGGGGATGTACCCCCTGAGCCAGTTCACCAGGCCGATAAACCGTTGGAGTTGCTTCCTCGTCCGCGGTGGTGCCGCTTCAGCGATCTTGCGCAAGTGAACGGGTTGGGGTCGGTTGCCAGCCGCGCTTACTAGGTGGCCCAGGAATTCGACCTCCTGGGTCCCGATATGACACTTGTGGTGTGCGGCCGTGAGATGGTGTGTGGCCAAGCGTTCTAGGACCAGCGCCAGGTGTCTGGCGTGGTCCTCCCACGTCTCGGAGAAGACGATCACGTCGTCGAGGTACGCGATCGCAAACCGGCCCAGGTACCCCTCCAACACTCGGGTCATCATTCCCTGGAACGTGGCCGGTGCGCACTTTAGCCCAAAAGGCATGGCGCGAAATTGAAACTTCCGCCCGTCTGGTATCGTGAACGCGGTTTTCCCCCTGTCTTCCGCCCGTATGGGCACTTGCCAGTACCCAGCCTTCAGGTCGAGCGTACTGAAGACTTTCGCGCGGCCGAGTCCGGCTACGGCGGCGTCGACGCTGATTTGAGGTGGGGGTGAGCTAATCGTGATCGCGTTTAGCGGCCGAAAATCGACGCAGAAGCGTAGCGAACCGTCTTTCTTTGGGGCTAATACGACGCAAGCATTGTAATGACTGTTGGACGGCTCGACTACCCCGTCGCGAAGCATGTCCGCCACTTGCTCCCGGATGGCCCTCTGCTCCCGGAACCCGTAGCCTCTCGGGGCCTCGTGTACTGGGTTGTCGTGGGTGGTCGGGATGTGGTGTTCGGTGATGGTGGTGCGTTTCAGTGGGTCGGCTACCGCGAAGACGTCCTGCCTTTCTGCCAACACGCGTTCCACTGCTGCTCGGTACTCGTGGGGGACGTTGTAGCGGAACTGGTCTAAGGTTACTTTCTCCCCCTGACTCTCGGGGGTAGTGCCTATGGCGTACACCGTGAGCCGCTCGCGGGTGCCAATGTAAACTCGTCTGGGTTTCATTTCGATAACCGCATCTTGTCTCGCTAACCATGGTTGGCCTAGTACTATCCCTTCGTGTAAGTCCTCTACCACTAGGGCGGTTACCGTGGTGACGTCGTCCCGAATGCGTACCTCGAGTTCGGCTTGCCCCACTGTCCTTCCCGGTTGCGTGCTGGTTGCTAACCGTAACTCGGCTTGGTGGGGCTGCAGCGCGCCGGGGGGTACCAGGTGGGGGGCCACGAACACGTGGCTCGCGCCCGTGTCTACCAGGGCCGCCGTGGGTTGCCCGTTGACTTCCACTGGGATACGGAGTAGGCCGTCGCGAGGGCGGACTAGCTGGTTTATCTGCGGTGTGGCTTCTTCCGCGGCGGGTGTGGGTTGGCTCGGGTTACTCGGAGGCGCGGGTTTTACCGCCGTGCCCCCGGGTGGGCGTTTCCCGACGTGTTGGTGAAGGGTGGTGTTTGCCGGCGTGGGCAGTCGACATGCCAGTGGCGGGTACCTGCGGGGCAGCCCAACTGGCATCGCGGTAGTGGGGGTTCCTGCTGTGTCGATGACCCATCGGGCCTACCAGGTGGTGGTGCGTCCTCGATGGCTCGTCGCGGGCGGTCGGGTGGGTAGCCCCCTGCTTCCCGGTTCTGGACGCTGGCTATTCTCTGACCCATTGGGCGTCTGGCCAGGTCCCGGTCGGTGTTCGGGGGGTCGTAGTGTCGCAGTCCCTGGATGTTCCGTTCCGTGTCTATGGCTTGTCGGACGTAATCCTCGACTTCCTCTGCGCGGTAACACCGCATGAACGGTTGCAGTTCATTGTGTAGGAGGGTGGTAATGGTTGCGAGCGCGGTGGCTGGCGCGGCGCCGGGTGCTACTCGATTGAACAGTTGCATTTTCTTGGCCAGAAACTGCTCGACGGGTTCGCCGTCGCGTTGGCGTTCGCCATAGAACTGTGTCGTGCATTGGACCAGTGCGTGTTCCGTGTCAAATCGGCGGTTGAATGACGTGGCAAACTCCTCCCAGGGCATGCCGAAGCGTCCCCAGATGTTCCACCATTGGCGGGCGGTCCCCTTCAGCTGTTCGCTCGCTCGCCCCGACCATTCATCGGTCGGTATTCCGGACCGTGCCAGTCTAACCTCGCAGTGTGTTAGGAAGTCTCTGGGTACTTCGTGCCCTATTCCGCTGAACTCGGGTAGTGCTAACTTCCCTGTGTAGCACGGGTTGCGTGTATGCATCCCTGTGTTTGGTCCGGTGATTGCGCTTGGTGGTGGGATGTATTTGGGTGCCAGATTGGTCCGGGCACTCGTGAGGCCCATAGTCGGTAGTATGCCTCCCAGTGTGACGTTAGCTTGTGCCTCCATCTTAAGCGGTGCCCATGACCACGGTAATTGGGTGTGCGGCTCGCCGAGTAACGTCTCGCTCCAGGGCTTGCCCCAGGTCTGTTCGGTGACGTTGTCCCGGGTGTTCGCGCATTGGCATGTCCTGTACCACGGCAGTGATCCCGTCAATAGGTCTATTTCCCTTGGTAATAGGCAACGCGTGCACATGAGGTCTGTAGGTGGTGCCTGCATGTTGAGCTGTATGTTGTACGTTCAAGTTCGCCGTCTGTGACGGGCTGTTCGTAGTCTGGGCGCGTGTTGTAGCGCGCGGGTTTTAGATCAACGGCGGGCAGGTGCCCGGACAGCCGCACAAAGAGGAGGCGAAAACGGTCCGCGCGGAGTGGGGGTATCGGGATGGTTGCCCGAAGCGGAGAGCGTGAAGCGGAGTGACGAGGTGGGGGTAGGTGCCCGGACAGCCGCACAAAGAGGAGGCGAAAACGGTCCGCGCGGAGTGGGGGTGGTGACGTCGCTCCGTTGCTCGCCTCGCCGTGATGATGACGTGCGGGGGTGGGGGTGGTTGGAGTGTCCTTTGTCCGCTCGCCTCGTCGCGCCGGTCTGTCTGGCCTTCGACCCTTCCTGTGTCCAAAATGGCCGTTTCGTGTCTCCGCTGTCGCCTGTTGGTGAATTTATTTCGAAAATGTCCAGAAGTGGAAAAAAAAATTTTTCACGTTATTTTCTGCCCCACGCAGCGGGCGCCAAATGCCGTCGTCCGGGGTCTCGGGCTCGAGTCCCGGTGTGGCTCCTAGTGGGAAAAGGCGGTTCTTGATCTGTGTTGTCCGGGTGGGCGCCAGACTAGCTCGTTTCTAGTCGTGAATTTGGGGTCGTGGATGTATGTGCCCCTGCGTGGCCCACTAGGGCCGGCGGCGGTGTTGCGTGAGATGATTTTAAATAAGAGACATGGAGTTGAGGTGGTGGTGTCGTACCTTTTATTCAGAGGAGCGAGTCGTACACGATACAACACTCTACAGAGGTCCCCGGGGGGTTTTTACTTGTTATTCCGTGGCGCCTTATTGTTTGTGTTCCGCGTTACGTGGCCTCGGATGCTGTTATGTCTCAGACGTCTCACTGGGTACGTAGGTAACGTAATTTCGTAACACAAAGGCGGGGCACAAAATACACTGAATTAAGGGGGCGCGTACAGGTTACGTTGCACTCGTTACTCGGGTAACGTAAGCTAGCAATACAAAATACGGGATACAAAAATACACTGAATTAAGGTGGTGCGCACAAGTTACGTGGCACTCGTTATTCGGGTAACGTACGTTAGCAATACAAAACATGGGATACAAAAATACACTGGATTAAGGGGGCGCGCACAAGTTACGTGGCACTCGTTACTCGGGTAACGTAAGTTAGCAGTACAAAATACGGGATACAAAAATACACTGAATTAAGGGGCGGGCAATTGGAGACGGCCAATCCCGTATGCAAATGTCTCGGCGCGGGTGTTGTGCCCACTGTGGTGAAACACGCACCGCAATTAAGTTTGTCCAAGTTCCCTTGCGGGTTTGTGGTCAGCGCCGTGCGCGTGACCTTAAACAAAGTTCCGTACGTTGCGGGAGACGGCCCGTGCCGTATGCTGAAGAGCAGCCCCGTTGACCAAGTGTGGTGTGGGGTGTCCTTAAGTTGATGCGGCCGGATTAGGTCCGGGACCGAAAAAAGGGACCGGGTACTCACAGAGAGGTTAAATAATAAAAGGGGTTTGGTTAATTAATGGCTATAGTTACCGGACGTTACTTTCAATGTAGACAAAGGATGTTGCCTCTCCGTGGGACGTAGGTCCGCCCCGGTCCATGAGCTGCGCTGAACTGCCGAACTGGCATGGCGTCCGAGGGAGGCTCGGCCTCTCTCGCGCCAGGCGTGACCTCATTACGCTAGACTCCAAACGGGTGTGTCTGGAAGAGATTTTATTGTCGCTAAAATCCTCCTTTAATGTTTCAGGAGGAATGGGTACGGTTCTTCTCTTGTCTACTCAGGTTTCCGCGGCTTTGTCTTTAATTGCTGTTCGGGTCGCCTGACTCGGGTGGGCCATGGCCAGGGGTGTGTTCCGTTAGCGGGAGCGTATACTGGCGGGTGCAGGTCGGGCTCTGGGGTGGTCGTCGGCCAGACGACGTCAACCTCATATACAATAATATTTTGGTCTAGAATATATTGACTTACTGTTTAAATGTAACCAGTGTTGCCAACATGGTAAAGGCTTGCAATAAATCGCGCTAGAATAGATCGGACACAAAAATAGGCAAAAATAAACTAAACATATAAAAAATAATGAAAGCTAATGTTTTTAACTTGTAAATTTATATACAACTCTCTGATAAATAAAACTTTCAAAAAAGCTATATTTAACGGAGGAAAAAGATAACACTGCTTGATACATTGGAAATCAACATCGACCAAAAACATTGATGCTAAAATATCGAACATTGAACTTCCAACCATCGATGTTTCGAAAACATCGACCATCGATGGCCATCAACCTTCTTCCCTCATTGTTCTATGGTGATCTTTGATTTATGTTGAAAATGGCGGTTTGGGTTTCTAGTAATTTCATTCTGTCTTCTGATTGTTTAAGGATATACGTTTTAGTAAAATTCTTTTTCTTTCTTTACTTGTCAGACCGCCTTTGCTTTGAAAGGAGTATTTATTTAGTATTGGCTGATTTAGGGTTTTTCCTCGAGCTTTGATATCTTTTCATTTTGTTTTCCGTTAGCCATGTGCTTTATTGATATCAGTGTTCCTGTTGTGCGTTTCCTTTCCTGCATTACTATGAGTGTTTTGTTCTTAACGTATAATTTTTATTAAATACTGATCCGTAGTAACTTACATCTATATTTTTAATTTCAGCTGTTTCCTGTTTCTTTGTAAGAAGATTCGTTATGTTAAAATTCATTTGCTTTCATGGCTTATGACAATGTCTTTGCTTAGTTGGGGGCTTTTATTTATTTTTGTCTAATAGGGTTTTTACTTGTCCGTCGACGCCTTTTTTGTTTGTTTGATGCCTGCTTCATCGATTTTGAAAAAGCATTCGATAAAGTTCTTCACGAAAAAATGACGAAAAAAGTGACAGGAGGGTGGTGGGTTGGATTGGTGACTTCATAAGTAACCGGACACAGAGGGTACGTGTGGAGGAGGCGTTATCGGAGGAAGGAAGGGTTACATCAGGGGTGCCGCAGGGCAGTGTGCTTGGCCCACTTCTCTTTACCATAATGATGAATGATATAGGAGAGAAGATACAAGGGCATATTAGGCTTTTTGCAGACGACTGCGTGGTTTACATGGATGCGGAGAGAAATGGGTTACAGGAGGATCTGGAAAGGCTGGAAGAATGGGTGGAAAATAATGGTATGAAAATAAATGTGGGAAAGACAAAAGTGGTCAGGTTTACCAGGAAGAGGAAGATTGTCAGGAGGGAATATCGCTGGAGGGGAGACGTGATAAGTGAGGCCGACAGCTATAAATATCTAGGGGTGGTGCTGCAGGGTAACCTGGGGTGGGGGGAGCATGTAGACAAGGTAGTGAAGAAGAGCAGACAGGCCCTGGGCATGCTGGGACGAGTGCTCAGGGGGGGAAGCAGCAGCATACGTGACAAGGCCTATAAAACTATGGTCCGCCCCATGCTGGAGTATGCCTCAGCAGTGTGGGACCCATACACGGCAGTTCTTGAGAGGGAGCTGGAGGGGGTGCAGAGGAGAGCAGCTAGATTGGTGAAGGGCAAGTGGAGGAAAACGGACAGAGAAGGGAAGGGGGAGTGCAGTACCACAGAGATGATGATAGGAATGAGATGGGAGAGCTTAAAGGATAGAAGACAGAAGGAGAGATTGGTCAAGATGTACCAGGTGCTGAGTGGAGTGGGAGGATGGGGAGAGCTGGGGGGCAAAGTCAAAATGGGAATGCCTAGAAGTAGGAAGGAAAATACTAGGAAGGTTTTCAAAGAGAGGAGGAGAACAGAAAGGGGAAAAAATGCGATGGTCGTGAGGACAGTAGGGGAATGGAATAGGCTGGAGGAGGAGTGTGTGGCGGCTGGGAGTGTGGACCAGTTCAGAAGGAGAGTGAGGGGGAAGTAGGGAGAATGCTTGCCACCGGGCACTTTGTACCCAATTGCAGCTATTAATTAAATAAAAAACCACATGTTTTCTTGTTTGTAGTTTGCTAGTTAAATGTCATCGAAACTACATTTAAATAACCAAAATTTCCCTCAAAAATTAATTTTCATAATATAAATTTTTGTTATAATAGGTTAATTTGTAATTTACACACGTATCATATGAATAAAAGTTTATATTTTAAAGTGTGTAACAAACAATAACACATGGTTATGTTTATATGAAATGATATACCGTTCCTCGGAGCATTTAGATGTCACAGTATTTGAATGTTATATCTTCCTCTTGTTTGTGTTGATTTAAATTTCTTGTATGAAGGTTGAAACACTCTTTGCCATAGCACTTACAAAATAAAGTACATGGCAATTTTCCGGCACAAGTACATCTGATGGAAGAGCAAGGTTTCTCTGAACTACAATTGCATTTGATAACATTCAGGATGTCTGCTGGAGCAACTGCAACCTCTTCAGGCAATGCAACTGGCTTCAGGCTCTACATTGTGTCATCTCTTACCCAACCATAGTTTGTGGGGTTAATGTCAGGAGGATCAGCTGAATACCAGTGCATGACTTGCAGATGAGCCCGTTTTACATTCTCAACGAAAGCCTCTGTTGTAGGAGGTAGTGATCTTAGATGAGGTGGAGCAACGTTCCTAGCACTCCCAGTTCTTCTTGACCACACCACAACGCGAGCTTCGGACATTGTCGTCACATTTATGGCTCCATAGCATGCTGCTATTAGTTTGGTTGCCTCTTTTACAATGTCCTCCATTTTAGATTCTACTTTGCCCAAGTTCTCTAAACTTAAGTCTGACTTCACTTGTCTGAGAATGGTGGCCTTACCCAAGTCATACAGATAAGCAAAACTATCGCATCCTGATATTGCATGAGCGCATAATATTTTACAATCTATTGGTAAATGGTTGCCAACTGTAGCTCCTATGTCAATTGTTTCTCTCTCATGGCTTGTAGATGTCTAGTAGACTTCGCATGTCATATTCAATTTTTGGTAGTAGTAACAGAGGAGCAAGAAAAGATCTGTATCATCAGAAACTACGATTATTCTCTTCATATTGGTCGACTTTACAACGTTGATTAATTGATGCACCATTATCATGTCATTTTCTTCATGAGTTGATTTTAAATAGAACTCTGGCGTGATAAGGCCTTCCATTATTTTGACTGGTACTGGATCTCCACTCGTTACAATCAATTTATGGCTTAGTTTTGAATCTTTACAATTTGCCACTAGTACCTGGCAAACTAGGTCAATCACTTGGACTTTATTTTTGGTATTGTTTAGAATAATGTTCTTTGGAGGAAGACTCATAGTCAAGTGAAGCTGGAAATTTCTACAGACTCCTTTCTTTCTTGATTGTCTGGTTGCAGACTTTATGCTGTAATCAAAATACCTATCAAATACAATATACACATCACTTTGTACAAGGAACTGGATCATAACTTATAAACATTATTAGCTAGATCAAATACAGTGCCTGAAGATGGCCAGTGGACGACCCAAAGTATAGCACACCCATCGATGACTGTTACATCGAGAGAAGGTATCAATCTTGAAAGAGCCATGGAAGCCAGTTTTTCTTTTAGCACACTTTTTTCCCCACTAATTCTCATATTTCCATTGTCGAACATACTGCTTGGAACTGGCGCGAGCTCGTAACACAAAACTTTGTCAATCGATAGATGACGTAATAAGACCAATGCACTGACACGGCTGTTTATCAGAGCAGTATCAAATACAAACGTATCACCAACTTTTATACTGCTTTTCATGGTTTGCATCGTAACCACTGGTTGTTTCAAAGGTACATGAAATCCACCTGGTAATGATTTTTTAAAATCTGTTAATCCAATACTACCTAATTCGATAGCTTTCTCCACATTCACCTTTTCCATTGCAATTGAACCAGTTACAATGTTAACTAGTCCATTTGGATGTTCATTTGGATTCAGAGGATTAATGCATGTTTGTAGTTTATCATGTTTTTTTCTGTCGATCTTCCATATCTGACTTTATTCGAGATTTACTTTCTTCCTTGTGATGATTCGCGTCAAGTGTTACACTTTTGTCATTTAAATCACAAAGATCTTTCACCAATTTGCTACTTGTATGGGGGCTGAGAGCCCAAGTATTGATTGTTTTGTGCTGCGTTGTTATCCCTATTAGTCCTCCTGGTCCTTTTCCATACCGCATGAAGGTTGTTTCTATAAACATGTCCGACCATATTCCATTCCAAAGCCCTTTTTGATGTCGCATTACAAAATTGCCATTTTTCATAATCTTTTTAAGATGTCTCTTGATAAATTTGACATTTGGATAATGTACACAAGACCATAATGCAAGTAATTCCAATGTCTGCTAAATTTACTGTATGGGCTATGCATGGATGATTACGCAACTTCAGACACTCCACTACTTTTTTTTTAACATTTGCAGCATTGTCTGTAACTATTGTTACGACTTTCTCAAAAACTCCCCAGTTACACAAGGCAATTTAATCGTTGCTGCAATATTTTCCGCAGTATGGCTTTCTTCAAACTCGCGTGTGCTTAAAGTTAAAGTTTCTAATTTTCTTACTTGTATGTAGTGTGCTGTAACTGTCATAAAGCTTTTGCTACTGTCGGACGACCACATGTCAGTAGTAACTGCTACATACTCTACTTCCTTCAGCTTTTCCAATGTGGCTGCATGAGATACAGAGTACCGCTCAGAAATAAATTTTTCTGACAAGGTTTTTCTTGACGGGAGCTCGTAATTAGGATTCAGAGCGAACGTAAATTTTCTGAAGCCAATATTCTCAACAATTTGAAGTGGTTGAAAATCAAAACAAATCATGTTCACTAAAGCATTATTAATTACCTTCAAATTTTGCTCAATCACATTTTTTGTTACAAATTTCATATGCAATTGTCTTTTTCGAGGAAGTGGTGCAACATCACTTGGATGCGGTGACTGATTACTTACTTCACAGATGTCTCTTGAGGTAGTTGGACAAACAGCCTGCTCCAACAATGGTTCTATTTCTTCGCCGTAAGTTCTAGTCGAAACAGGCGAACAGTTCTTTCTGGATGACAAGCGATTTTCAATCAAAATCGAAGTAGTACTGTATGTGAGAGGGTGGGCGTTTTTTAAATGTTTGATCAAATTTGTAGTGTTTCCGAAGTCTTTGAATGTCTTTTTACATTGTTTACACTGCACTGTTTTGTCTGTGGTATTTCTTACATAAAACTCCCACGCTGTTGAAGTTTGCTTACCTTTTGATGTCATCATTAATTTACAACACAAATATTATTAAAATTAAGGCAGCATTACACTACACATTGACCACCAACTCGCACAAGCAAGCAAACAAGTTAAACTACTTTTTAATCTCCAGACGTCATACCTGTACTAATCAGAGCGAAAACATAAGTTCACTGCAACAAAAAAAAATTACTATTTTTTTGTGGTGTCATATTGCTGGTGTTCATTGGCCAGAACACACAACCCCCCCCCCCCCCTCTCCCCAATTCCCAACCCCCCACCGTTGATGAAACATTGTCAGCCGGTTCGGTTATGTACGTCCTGCAGGCTGTGCTTGCTATCCATCATTTTCTTTGTCTCTCTCTATCTCTCTCGGTCGTGAACACCCAGACCTGCGTAATTTAATAGTTCTTTTTCATTTCGATCTTTGATGTGTCAATTACGAACTGCACAGTGCAGAACAGCAAGTAGACATATCTCATTTGCTCGCTAGTTATTTAGGAAATTCGTGAACTGCATGACCCGCAGGATACAGCGCGAAACAGTTCACACTTACATAGTTTTTTTTTTTCATTCTTTCTCGTGACAAACGTAGATAAATGTCCATGTCAATAAGGAAATGTGTTGTTTGTAGGCGTGCGGTTAGTTTAAATTATGTCTGCCAAAATTTTGTAATTAGGAAGTACAAAATTGTATTACCTGTATTACAATAATATAATAATACTTCAATTCATAAAATTACACCAAAACTTCAGTTATCATTATATACATGTTATAAAAAGCACACAAAAATAATTTCATTAAAATTTTTAAGTGATAGCTGTCTGCTGAATTAGCTTGTTTTTTTTTTTTTACTCTGTTCATTGCTTTATTCTCAGTCGAGTCGTTTTGAGATTCGTGGGATGAAAGAGGTTTGAAATTACAATTTTTTAATATTTTAATTGTAGGCAGAATACTTTAGGAAAATCAAATGTTCAACAAAGTCGTCGAATAGCATTAGTGCCAAATAACTATTGAACATTTAAAAATCCAGCCAATGTTAATAATAATAATAATAATAATAATTTTCTAAACATAAAATTACATCAATGAGTTTATATAGGAACCTACATGGTGTCATAGTTTTGCCAACTAATACAGTTACTAAAATTGTATCAGCCGGCTTACATAATTAGATTGTCCAAAATACCACATAGATAGTTATTTCTTGGACTAGGTCTATTGTTGGCAGACGTACTGAAAAGTACGGAAAACGGAAATAATTGTATGTACAAAAATTCGTTTGACAGTACACTAATCCTTTTTACACGACACTAAAATATCAAATAATTATATTCTTTTCCATTAATCTAATTTCATGTTTTACACTGTCACAAAAATTGCTTGGTTGTATTCTAAGTATAATAATTTATCTCTAACATATATAATTACAGTGAAAGTCCGTTGTAGCGAATACGGTCTATAACGTAAAGTCCGCTATAACGATAATTGCCATCGGCACCGTCAGTTTTGCATATGCTGAGTAGGATAAAATTTTCGGAAATAACGAATGCAGCGTTGGCTCATTTTCGCTATAGCGATAGATTACACACCTGTAATTATGCTCTATAACAATGAGAAAACATCTACAATTTCCTTAATAAATGAGAAACAGCTTGGCACAATTGCACGTGTCCGGCAAATGAAACAATGTGCATGATGTGGCCGTCTTGGCCACACCACACAAGGTGGGGCTCCACTGCGAGCATAGCTTGCCTCGCGGCGACAAAAGCAAGTGTCGTTAACCCACTGCGACAGGGCCCCGCTGCGAGCATTACTTATTTAGAATCACGCCTGCTGTAGCCCGTAAATGAGCATAACTCGTCTCACACTTGCATCGTAAGCATTGCTTACGGTGTAGTTACGAGGAGTTGACAAAGGGAACTTGTTGAGCTCGTCTCTTCTAATCAAAATGAAGCGGCGTCTGAAGATGATGATTATAATGACGACGAACCAAGTGACGTATTTGTTCCGTCGAAAACGTCAATGATGGAGGCACTTGATACAATCAGTCATTTTTAACAGCATACAAATGCTTCGACGAAAGATTTGATAAACTTCCAAGAGGTCCAGTGGTTTATTTTGTCCGAAATTCTAGTGAAATCAAGAAGGCAAATGAAAATTGATTCGTTTTTTAAAAAGTGATTTTTAATTTTGTGTTATTTTCCAAGGGTCTGTTCGAGTGATTATTTTTGTGTTACTGACCAATTGTCGGAAAAATTATTTTATATAATTTGTATGGTTGTCCAACATAATTAGAGATTTTTTAAAATTTTTTTTTGTGTTTGACCTTTTTCATAGGTGAGTAATAATGTGATAAATATTAAAATAAATTTCACTACATGTTTGAGTTTACATATTGTTAGTAAGTATTCAAAACTCCGCAAATATGCACCAGATATCATCAGCTTAGCGCTCATGTCTCCAGCAAACCAGCTGCGGTCAAAGCGACAGGAAGCGGCCGGCATGACCTTGCGTGACCCCGCCCGCCCGTCTCCATGTAAACAAACAGCTGTGCGCTTAGCAACGATGTGCGTGACGGCCTTATCACGGCCACGCGGTCTCATATTTCGCAGTCGGCAAGTGCTGATATATCTTAAAAATGTTATTTTAGGAAGTTTTATGTATATTTCCTTTTCTTTTGTTGTGAATTTCCATAGTGAAAACAAGCGAGAAAATAATATATTTTAAAAATGCTACAAAAATAAGGTTTTTTTTTTTAAATTTTGGCTATAACATAAACTTTTGGCGCCGTTATAAATATACGTTATAACAGACTTTTACTGTGTGTGTGTGTATACACACACACATATATATTTATCTGTGATAATGCTTTTATCATGTTAATAATATATATACTTCATTTGGAAATTATAGATATTGTCTCGATGAGGATGAGTGCGCAGTTGCTGCTGGCCGGGTGAAACCTTCGTCGGTACTCGGATCGTCGAGTACCTGTATCCTGTAGTACCAGATAATGCGCGAGTCTGGGTGCGCAGTAGCTAGGCAACTTCTCCGCGTGTACTCTTGGATGGAGTACCTGCAGAATCGAGTCCGCTGCCATCGCTATCCGAGTCACTCGAGTACCATAAAGAATTGAGTTCCACCGAGTCTACTCGACTCGTCGCATCACTACTTCTTAGTACTGCTGTGGTCTTTGTTGTGGTTTACTTCACACTCCTGCTGATGCAAAGTGCAAGAGAGTGCAGCCTGTTTTGTTTTCATTTTATTAGCCAACCGTGTAACGTTTGTCTGCAAGATAAAATCTGCAGCATAGATGCTCGGTGGGTTGTATTTGTGTACTAAAGTACACGTAAGGCTTAAATGACAAACACGAATTAAAATAATTAAATGATTCATGCAGATGTATCCTGCAAAGTACAAATATAAGGTTAGGCAGGGTTGTTTCTTCGTAAGAGTGAGAAGGTACATTTTGTATAACAATTATGTGACATTTTAAATAGGATATTTTCCAAATAAATTACATTACAAGCTAACTAGCTGAGAAAAAAAAAATTAGCTGAAATAGCAGTTATGTTGGAAATTAGCAAAAAAAAGAAAAGCATATACAGCAAGATGATAATCTTCCCAGCCTCTAATAATAATTATTGCAAGTGGATTAGCCAAATGTTTTAGAATCATTTACTACTTCATTGCACTTGCCAGGAAGGATTTCTTTGACACAACCGAGATATATATTTTATGGAAGGATAATCTAAACATTCTTTATTATTAATCACATTGCTTATGTTAGTATGATATTTTGAGTTTTATTTCTCTATAATTAAAATTTATAAGTTATAACTGATGTTAATTTATATATATAAGCCAAAGATTAAATCTTAAGCTTGACATAGTGCCTACCAATTTGTTATTCAAAAAGAAGTTTTAAAATGTGCTTTTTATTCCTTTTTTAAGTGTTTAGTGTAATCACTCGAACTATGTTTAAATTATAACAGAAACAGCTCCATGCACATCTACCACATTCCCCTTGGTTCACATTGATTCATTAATTATAACTGAATCAAGTGGGTTTTATAAGCTTCTGTATATAATATGTTTGTTAGAAAACATTCAATTAAAGGGAATTGCAGTTACCTACACACACACATATACAAATATGTGCATACATACAAATTTATGAATACATGCATATATACACACATATATGCTTGCGCACATACACAACCTTAGTTGTATACCACAACTTATACAGCGAAGTTTGTTTTTGTAATCAACCCACTGGCCCAATAGAAATAATATTGCAAGTATTTCATGTAAGGAATATTGTAAACAAAAAAAAATCAGTGATTGCTTAACATTGATTTAATCATAATATTTATTTTAAAACACTTTCCCCCAGCACTCCAAGAAACTTCTCTAAACATTTTGCAATCCGGGTTTGTACCGAGTTCATCCTGGTCATTTCTGCAGCACATTTTTCCAAAACCTCTGCACTTCGCAGATCAGCTGGCAGCTGTTTTTCTTGTATGCTGCTTAGCTGTTCCCCGAATCTCTTCATTAAATGACTCCTTCATGGAAGCTTTTCTGAAACAAGTAAAAATGTGAATTATTTTCTACAAAATGTTATGTTAAACATCACAAACCTTAACTATATAAGCAACCCTGACTAATGTTGATAAAACAATTAGAAAAAAATTTAGATATAAAATTTATATTTTGAAAACAATTTATGTTCTGCACTAACTGCACATTACATTCTACCATGAATATGAGAATCTAATCTTCCCTGGAAAAAAAAAAATTTAAACAAAAGCTTAAATTTAACCTAACACAGGTTGTTAAATACTGATTTAAAAATGGTCATTATAAATCTAACTAAAAATAAGTGAATCATGACTTGCGAGGTGGTTTAAATTAACTACCAATGGCGATAGCATTAGGAATGAGATGTTTTGACAAAATTATACTTTTATCTTGACCACAGTATTTAATAGAGAAGAGTACAATACCATTAAGTTAATATTTTTTCATATGAAAGGACTTAAAGGGAATAAATGTCAACAGTTTTAGCAACAAGTAGTTGCTATGAGATCTCACAGCTTATATACAGATGTGTAAGTTTTCAATTTAAGTGCCTCATTTACCTGAAAATTTGTATTGACAACCAACTGATACAAACATATGATATATTTCAATTAAGAACACCTAGATAATCATTTTCAAGCATAATTGGCAGAAATGTTTGTCTTCCATGGTTAAAATACTACAGTGCGTGCACAATCAAATGAATGATGTGATGGTTTACTACGACACAGATGTTTGACACAAATGCACTTCCTATGTCAGAAAAAATGTTAACCCGCACTTGTTTATAGCCAAGACATTTCGATGAAACACAGAAAGCAAAGGGAATTGTAATTAAGTTTCAAGAATTGTGCTAAATGTTTGTACTAATTAAGTTTGGGGGACTTTTAAACATTTAAGCACTAAATATTTTAATCAAACAAATCATTCATCAAATTAACATTAACAGCCAGATGCTAATAAGTATATACAGTGTGAAGTTATGCTAAATAACAAACTCCTCAATTATTAAAGTATCTTGTAAAATAGGAGAAAAAATTATAATGGTATGCCAAATAAGAAATATTCCAAAACAACAAATTCCATAGACAAAGTCTTAAATTTACAGTAACATGCATGAACAGACATCCTAAATATAAATTTGTTTAAGGTAATTAATACCTAGCACAAACAAAGAAATTATGATTTTAACCTGTGGACTCGAAACCGAATTCACTCAGAACTCCATTGATATCAATCATGAATTTGTGAAGGAAAAAAAATTTGGAAGTGTCTCAACGACATATGAAGTTGCAATTTGCTACAACACATTAAAAAACATAATAAAAGGTGAAGAAAAAATATCAGTTAGCTACTAAATTTAAGATAACATTATTAGCAAGTACACAGGATTATTTCTTTGTAATTATTTGCAAACCTTAATATCAATTTTTTTAATCTTCTTAAAAAAAGGAACATGACCTCTGTAGTAATAAAAAAACACATTCACCAAGACACCTTTCTACTAATTTAGTAAGCTTCAGGAGCTTTACAAAAGAGACTTAATTCATTGAAACAAACTAGGATCAATGGGAATAGATTACAATCTGAGGAAGAATATCCACTTAAAATAAACATACTAAATTTGGTGTGATATGCAAAACAACCTTAAATAAAGCAAAACTCGGGTGGAGGCGGGCGGCGAAGCCGAACCGTGCTGGAGCCGGGCGGCGAAGGCCTGTGAAGACTGTTTATGCTTGTTTTACTTTTGATTTCTTGCTATATTTGATGTATCTCTGATATGCACTTAACTGTTTTTGATCATTTGACCCAGTAGATGGTCTCTCTTTGCCACTCAACAACCTGTTGATGGTTTTGCACCAGTGGAAAATGGAGATTCGACAGGCCAAATTCACGAACAGCCGTTTAATACCTTCTTCATGTTCCTCACAACTTGTCAGTGGTGTGTTCAGTTCACTTAGAATTGTATGTTTGATGTATTTACTGAATCCTCTGTAGTGACATATTCTGGGAAGAAGAGAGAAGATCACACAAATACAAATTTGAAAAGCTCGAGAAATTGTTGTGTTTGGATACTGCAGCAAATTTTGTTGTGATGTATATTCTCGTGTCTTTATCAGCGTGTGTTCTGGGAGACATTTCTCAATTGAAACACTTGCTTTACATATTTGGCAGTCAAATTTTTCTTTTAACTTCTTCACTATGTACCCAGCAACATAAACTAGTACAGTCCTATCACGTAAATGATAATTCTGAATGTCTGCATCTTCTTGCAAGGGTATAATGTCAAAATTTGTCTCACGTGTAATGCCTTTCTGAGTAATAAACGTTGTCAAAGTATTCAACGCACCTTCAGAAACATCTTTTTCACAATTTGAAGCAACTGCATGCGGTGACATAAAGTTATTTACAAGCAGTGCTTTGAAAGAAGATCCAAAAGTGGTGCAAGTAGGATTGACATTCCTAACTCCATGAGCTCTAATGCTACCAAAAAATTTTTCAATGGGATCCTGATTAAAACAACGTGTAGCCATAGAGTTGATCTGAAATCCACCATGCAATTCTTTCCAAATTTAAATCAATCCTTCTAAGGTAACAACAAAGTTCCTTATGGAGATTACATTGCATCGCTTGTTCACAGTATTGCGAAACTCCATGGTTTTTAGAACTCTAAGACACTTGTGCCACAACTTGATGTGCTTAGAGATCTTGGTCATTGCTGTTCTGTAGGGTTTTCCATTCTTGTCAGACACTGTTACACCATTTAAACTGTCAAACAGAGCATCAAAGAACAGCAAAAGATCAGCTGTTTGAGTGCCTTCCGGGTCAACAGATGGTTTTCCAGGAACAGCTGCAAACAAATAATCAGAATTATTAACACAATTAGGTTTTATTAACATACAGGCCAGAAAACATAATGACAAAAAAAAATCACATTAAACAAATAACTTATGTCTTTTGGCTATGTATCTCATGGCTGTAGAAACATGATGACTAAAAACTTGGGCACAATGACTGACTTTCATCTTCTTCATCTTTTCTTCCCACACATGCCCTTCATTTAACTTTGGGCACGCTCAGAGGCAAGAAGGATTTTGTATGTCAGCATCATAAAGTTGTTGCACATGCTTCCACTTGGCTATTTTCTTTACACCATCCTCTATAAAATGTAAATCATACTTGAGTAAGTTGTTTCTTATGCCCTTTAACAAATGAGGGGGTCAAATAATGGAATTATAACTTGATAATCTATGACAAAGCCATCCGATCGACACTCCTGACCACTTCTCAAGAAAAGCACCCGCGTTTCAGATTTAAGACCATTTATAGCTGCCATGTTTACCTGACCCTGATCACACACTGTAGCAACTACTTTCAAACCTGCTGCATGAACTTTCCTTACTACATCTTTGACAGATCTGGTAAGCTCAGATGTGCTAGTAGGCCCATTGGAAAACATGTAACATACAGGCTGCTTCCAATTCTTAGCGATTCCACAAACCATAAACACCTGTACATGGTCTGCAAACTTGGGTTTCCTTGAATGGCCCAAATCTTCGAAACCCACAATGGCATCTTACGACTCATTCCAGAGTACATGAGGGGTAACAGCCATCTCATCAAAAATTAACGTGCACAATTTTTCTGTAGGTTTCAACTTTTCCACACTCATCTGTAAGTGAGCAAACACAGCTTCATTGATATCTGGTGAAAGGGGTATTCGCTTCAGAAGATTTGTCAAAACTTTTCTGCAAGGTAAATTAAACAACTTTCCCAATAACCCGTACCCCTTACCAGCCTGTTTGTACAAAGCTAAGGCCAAAACTTTGTCTTTAAGTTGAAATCGCCTTCCTTTTGGCTTGTACCTGCTGCATTCTATCTGAGACATAATAAACCTTCGGGCTATAGAACTGATATTAGCATTTGCAAAAAGTTTTGATGTTGAGAATTTTTGAGCAGCTTCTATGGATCTTTTTAGTGACAAGACTTTTCCTTGAATGATATTTCACCATCTGCTTCAACTTCTTGACAGTCGTGTACAACTTCCTGCTTTAGGGGTCAGACTGATGCATTTCTTGACATTGATGTCTTTTAAAAGCGAGGTGTTGCATTTTTGCTTTACACTTCTGTTAATGGACGGAGAACCTGTTCTCTTACGGTCTGAAATGAAAAGAGAAAGATTGAATTAAAGACAAATTTTTAATCTCCAGAAAAAAAAAAAAAAGCACAAACACGCTAATCACAAAATTAAAGTTGATAAAATATTAAAAAAAAACCAACAATAAACACTAACAACACATATTGTGCAGTTCTGTGAAATTTATGTTTGCATGCTCATAAAACATATCAGACTTTCCCAGATTTCAGAATAAGTTAGCAGGAAGTATTTAATTACAACTGTGTAAGTTTAAAAGGGGTGTATGATAGCCCAACCACTAAAACTATCTCCGAGATTAATTTTTACAAGGCTTTAGCATCTGACCAAAATTCGGGTTCTGCCAAATTATTTTTTACTATGATTTGAATTTGAAACATACAATGAAACTTGGTTAACAAACAAATGTCCAACAAAATTTAATGTAAAATAAAATAGGGTGTTAATAATACTTTGTTTGTGGAAGCCTGTACATAAAACCGATTTGCAATAAAAAGAGTTTTCGGGAAACGATGATGTACATACCTGATCGCATTGGTGATGTCACAATTTGGTCACACGTTGGTAATGAATCGTGGTTCTGATTGCCAGCAACATTGTTCAAGCTAACAGTTGAATCTGTAAACAATATAAGCAAATGTTTATTAGCTAACATGAAGAAATACACCTTCAACAATCCCCGTGTACGGGTTCGAATATCACCACAGCCGACCCGTGCTTGTCGTACGAGGCGACTAATCGGGATGCGTTCGGGACCTGCTATGTATCCGGACCTTAACCTCATGTTTCCTTTTTCTTCTTCTCTATCTCGTCATCTTTCTCTTTTCACCTCACCAGGTCCCGTCGTACCTTTTCTTTCCTCGGCATCGTCTCAGGCCAGGGCGATGTATTCCTTCCTAATGAGGGCCTCTCCTCACAATTGAGTGCTGCCTCCAACTTGTGTGACCACACGTAATGCCTTTACCAGGGACGGTTTAGCGAACCCTTCTCACTGTCCCAGCAGGCAAGTTTAGGTGCAGAGCCCGTATCCATGCACATGTACACCTCCGTAGCACCACTGGTGCCGACCTGCCCCCACAGCCATACCTGCTGGGGCGACGTGTTACCGCTGTGCAGGGGAGGCCTGTGTAATCAACCAAGAGTCCCCTGAAATGGCACCTAGGGTGACCTCTATAGTGGGGAGCCTGGGAGGTTTTCCCAGGTAGGGGAATAAAACCGGCCTTGCCCCGGATGTACGACTTGTCCCTGGTTTGGCCCGGTGCACATGCTAATGTGCTACTGGGCTAGTGATTCACAGTGAATAGCGGTGAAGGGTAGCTGCTCCTATGTACAGCTTAGGCCTGTGGGAGGTTGGTCCCCCTCCAAACGGCACAAACCGTGGGGTATTCCAAATGCTGCCTTCTATTCTTCTTCCCCCCGAACGGCAGGCTGACGCCGACAGTCCTATTAGGGGGGACATCCACCATGGCTTCTAAAATCACTCAAGGTAGCACCCTCAACAGCCAAACAAAAAGACAGCGGAAAGATGACTCGAGCGACTCATCGGACAACGATACGGGCAGGTCCACCACCACTGTCACCTTACCCACGCCTCGTTTTCTTGTGGTCAGAGGTCTTGAGGGGCACACCTTCCAAAAGGTGTCTCCCTTTGAGCTCAAGAGAGTGATTGACGGTGCAGCAGGTGGTCCTGTCAGTGATTGCAAGATCAATGAGCGTCAGGACCTCCTGTTAGGGACGTCGAATGCCGCCTAGTCACGTGGGCTAATGGCTATGGAACTGTTCTGCGGGGCGACCACACGGTTCCCTGTTGAGGTTAAGCCCCACACGGTTCCCTGAATACGTACAAGGGCGTCATTTGGTGTCCCGACCTGGTTGAGGTCCCAGAGAGTGAGCTTCTTCAGGAACTGCAATCTCAGTACATTGTCCATGTGCGCAGAGTGCATAAGAATGTCAATGGCATTCAGACTCCGACAGCAACGCTGATTTTAACATTAGGCATCCGAGATCTCCCTGCATCCTTAAAGGTTAGCTATTTAAATATCAGGGTTAAACTGTTTATTCCGTCTCCACTTCGCTGTTACAACTGCCAGCAATACGGTCACTCTTCTGCTCACTGCAAGAAACCGGCAGTATGCCCGAAATGCTCCGATCCTCAGCATCCTCCTGACTCGCCTCAATGCACGAAACCACTGCGGTGTGCCAACTGCCATCACGGACACCCAGTATGGTCAAAGGAGTGCCCTGTCTTTCACGAAGAACAGGGCATCCAGAAGTTACGTGTTGAAGAGAAGATCTTTTTCGGCGAAGCTAGGAAACGGTATCAGACACTTTAAAGTGTACCTCAACCGTCCGTGCCTTACAGCAAGGTAGTTTCCTCCCACCCTCCAACGAAAGATGCATGTACGCAGACTGTTGACGTGGCAACCCATACCGACGTGCCTACAACTCCACCTCCCCTTCAGCGCCCTCTGAAAGCTAGAACAGCACAGTCAGCAACAGTCAGCACACAGTGTGGTCCCACTACCAAACTGACTAAGTCTTCTACTGACAAAGTGGTATTAAAACCTGTAGGGAAGGCTCACACTTCGCCTTCCTCAACCCTTCCCTGCACTAGTGCAGGCGAACGGGAGGCAGCTCGACGCTCGCCAACCCACCAGCTTGGATACTGACCTTGAAGTATCCATGGTGACTGATACTACTCAGGAGGACACCGATCATGATCAGTGTCTACAAACCTGTGCTGTACAGACAAAGGGGAAAAGTAAAAGGCACACAGTTTCCCACCCACCCCCCACTTTTACACAATGTCTCTTCTCCAGTAGAATTGCAGGTGGTACTTCTGCAACTTAACAGAACTGCTTTTATCATCTCGCACACCTTTGCTTACTTGCTTGCAATGAGACCCACTTCCATCCCACTGATCCCCATCTATAAGAGGGCACACGTTCTATCGAACTGACAATGTGCAGGCGGAGCACGCATGTGGTGGTGTGTGTATTATTGCCCGGGACACTATCTTCCATGAAGCCATTACCCTCAATACTCCTCTTCAAGCAGTGGCAGTTCGCTGCTACCTTGGCGTTTTCGTAACGGTCTGCAGCCTATATGTACCCCCCGCTCCAAGACTCCATCGTGCGGATCTCGAAGGTCTTCTCTATCAACTACCACCACCGTTTGTTGTCGTTGGTGATTTTAATGCCCACAATGAACTGTGGGGCTCATCGCGTCAGGATAGCAGAGGCCAAATGATCGAGAGGGTCTTCGCCAGTACCAACCTGCTCCTGTTAAACACTGGTTCTGCTACACACTTCACCTCCCACACTGGCTCTTTTTCCTGCATTGATCTCTCCTTTTGTAGCCCTGCCTTATTCACCCATTTTGAGTGGTCTGTCCACGATGACCTCTGTGGTAGTCACCACTATATGGTCTTTTTGGATAGTTTGGCGAGACCCTCCCCACAACTTCCGTCTCGATGGGTGATTAACACTAGGACTCCCAGAGTTTGTTACACCCTAGAACTCCCATGAAGGGTCAATTTGACCGAATTTTAAAAATACTGTTTATGATATATATTTTTGGATTGATTTTAACACAGAATATAACATTTACTTTAAGATCATTTTATGAGAGATAAAATAAATAAAATTTTATTTATAAAAGATTTTATTTAGATAATATAGACATTCGTACACACTTTTGTAACATATATTTTGTAATATTTCAAAAATATTTTATTTCAAAATATTATTTAAAAATAGAATATAATTATCATATTTTTTAAAATTGAAAATGAATGTGACCCTTCCTTTTTTTGCATACTTCAAAACACATAAAATTGTACATTTGATATAATGTATACAATTCAACGTTCTATTTTTCATACATTTACTTTTACATTACATACTAAGCACACAGTTTTTTTGACGACTTTCCCTGTGCATTTGCCACAAACATATTTAGCACATACAGTACAAACTTCGGTAGTCTTGTTTCCATTGCACTTGGAAATCTGGCATTGACGGCGCTTACGATTTTCATGTGGAACTGTGTCAAGATTGTTGTCCTCTAAGTTTTCCCTTCGATTTCTCACATGGCCCTCTCGAAGTTGCTCTGCTAGTTTCATGATGAAATCTCTTCGGCTGATACTAGAACCTGTAGCTTCTTTGTACAGTACCCATGAATTAATTCCAGCAAAATCAAGTATGTTGTAAAATACTTGGAGTGGCCAGTGCCGGGATGCGGCTTTAGTTGAGTATTGTTGAGCCATTTGATCTGCTATATCGACCCCATATTTAGTAGCATTGTAATAACTGACAGTTTCTGGAAGTCTTTTCTTATCTACGCCAATAGAAACAGATGTATGCATGGTACTAAGTACAAGTACATTTTTGTTTACTTTTCCTTGGTACACAGTAAGAGTGCAGTCATTCTGCTTTAGTATGAATGAATCCTGCAATGGAAGATTTGCATTCTTGAGTTCTGCTGGAATGTCTCTTCTAGCCCTGTTCACTGTACCAACAACACTTGTACCCCTAGCCATCAATTTTTCTGCCAAAGCGACTGAAGTGAAGAAGTTGTCCATGGTAATATTACGACCAGTGTCGAGATAAGGACTAACCAATCGAAGAACTACATTTTCAGAGAGAGACTGGTCAGCAGGCCGTTTATCATCTTTGCCTAAGTAAGGGAATCCATTTAGAATGTATTTACTCGCAACATCAACAGCCAGCCAAAATTTTATTCCAAATTTATCAGGTTTATTAGACATGTATTGAGTGAAACGGCATTTGGCTTTGGTTGGGAAAAGTTGCTCATCAACAGTAATATCAGCACCTGGTTTGTAGTTGGAAATGCAATTGCTGGTAAATTGATTCCAAATATCCGATATAAGAGCAAACTTGTCCTGCTCCAAACGTTCTGGTCTTGATGATTTTATGTCAAAGTGAATAAATCTCAATATTTCCTGGAATCTATTGCGTGACATTGTGTCTCCATAAAAACGAATACTCCATTTGGCTGACCAGAGACTAGCGAGTGGAAGTCCTTTGGCTCTACTCACATCGCGCAGGTACAATAGACCAATAAAAGCTTCTAGCTCTTCCAAACTTAAACACCATGTTTCGTCTTGCAGCCTGTACCGAGCCTCTGTTTCAGTGCATTTTACTATTTTCTGCAGTATAGTTTCATCAATAAAAAGTCTGAATGCACTTGTCACGTTTGCCTCATCAATGCTACGTTTTGCAGTAGGCGAAAGTCCTGGCCTTTCACGTAGCACATTCTGCAAACCCACCCTGCCTACAGCACTATCACCTGCATTCACAACAGTCCATTGCTTTCCATTCGCACTGATCATTGTAACACCAACAACTGGAATAAATTGCTGAGGTCCACATCTAACGCGCTTTTTAGTGCAATGTGCGACAGATCTTTGAGCTTGAATTGGTCCAGAATGATCTTGCATTTCATTACCACTTGGTTCTGGTTCTTTTTCTCCTCTGCCTTGCCCTCGTCCTCTGCCTCGTCCTCTGCCTCGCCCTCGTCCTCTGCCTCGCCCTCGTCCTCTGCCTCGCCCTCGTCCTCTGCCTCGCCCTCGTCCTCTGCCTCGCCTACTTCCTTGCCGTACTGCACGCCCTGACACATTCGCTGAATACGGAACTGGTGCAGATAATGCAGCAATGCCATCTGATGTGCCTTGAGTAGTGCCTGGAAAAAAATTATTTTTTATTTAGAAAGTCCTTCATTCATACACATACGCAATAACAATTATGATGCAGCAAATATATCGTGGAACTCAGAATCGTAATAGCTGAGATAGGTAGTGAGTGGAGTATATTACAAAAATCTTATATTATTGCTATATGTTTTGTGCACATAAAAAACTAACCTAAGACGTTTCATTGAATATTTCATATAATATAGAAAAAAGTATGTTATAATATAATGTCCAAATATTAGTAAATTAGTAAATATTAGTAAGTAAAAATATTTGTCTAACCATACAGGCCTAGATCAAAAACCCTTGAGATCAGAAGTCTCAGCCCTAAACATCCATTTATACCGGGATACTCTTGAGAAAAAATATTACTTAGACACTTGTTACGGAACTAAATTTTTATACTTTATTCAATAAAATTATTTTACTTACCAGTGATACATCTAGATGAATTAGCTGCGACTATAGAAGTTTTCTCAAACACAAGGTCATCTGGTTCATCGATTTCTTCACTTCCAGTTGAGTCACTATTATTCGGAATGTAATCTTCATCACTCTCAAGCAAGTCACTGCATTCAGATTGATCTTCAGGAAGGTCTTGCAAATACTGCAAAGCTTGTTCTAGTGTGAGTTTATGTCGGTTCATTATAAATGTTCAGTAAAACACACACAGCAACAGCGCCAATGGAATTCACACCCAAGACCTACTTCATTGCGAAACTATACTGTTACCCAGACTACTGATATGCGTGTTCTCTCTGTACAGAGATGATTCACTCTGCAGTGGTGAACAACAATGATGACTCATGCACAAGGCAGCCAACATTTTCACTGAAGGGGAGTAAGAATGCGAACAAAAGAAATGCATTCATACCAACCCATACCAAAGTACAAACCCAGCTTCTACCGAACAAGAAATACGATATAGTTAGAAGTCAAGGACTTGGCATCATTTTGTTACGACATGCGCAAATGTAGAGCACATGCGTGATGATAAGAAAACAATTGATATGCACACAGCTGCACACACAAAATATAAAGGAAATTATTTATGTGGGCCTATATAAACCCACATTAAATAATATTTATTCTAGCAAAATATTGTTAAATAACGTGTATGTGCACATAATATACTCGTGTAGAAGATGAGAAAAAGGTTTATTCAATTGCATAACTCAAAGCAGCTATTTTTGAATTTTTTTTTCGGAAGGTCAAAATGACCGCTGTGGGAGTTCGAGGTATAACATAAAATATCTTAGTTGCAAGTGAACCAATTATTGATAAATTATGGATTTTTAGAACAAAACTATGATTTAGGAAAAGTCATAAAAGCGCATCACTCAGATGCGAAATCTTTAGAAATTAAAATAAAAACAAAATCGCTAGAGGTCAAAATGACCGCCTTGGGAGTTCTAGTGTTAAGAGAGCAGGTTGATAGAAATTCCGGGACAACCTCCAAGTACCCACCACATTCCATCCAGATGTGGACATGCTGTGGAGCACTTCACTGCCATGTTGGTATCGGCAGGAGAGGCATCCATCCATACATCTGCGCCCACCGGTTGGCAGCGCACACCCTGGTGGAACGACGAGTGCCGTGATGCTATCCGTGCACGGCGACGAGCACTCCGACGGTTTACGGTTCGACCGACACAACAGCATCTTGAAGAATTCCGTATCTGCAGAGCCCTGGCGCGACGGACCATCCGCGACAGCCGACGCACCTCCTGGAGGGAATATGTTTCCCAGCTTACTGTGTCTTCCACAGGTCAACAAGTATGGACCACTATTCGGAAGCTCTATGGGCGCGATCGTAGCACCCACGTTCCTTATCTCCTGATACAAGGGACCATAGTGCATGATGAACAGGCCGTCGCTAATCAGCTCGGCCATGTCTTTGTCGATGTTTCGAGCAGCGCACGGTACACCCCTGCTTTTCAAACCATCAAGGCTATTCGCGAGGGTGCAGTAGTTGACTTAAGTCATTCCGGAGGAGAAGATTACAACCAACCTTTCACACTTAACGAACTGGAGAAAGCACTATCACATTCAAAGCAGTCATCGGCCGGCCCAGACGGCATACACTACGCGATGCTACAAAATCTTCCCGCGGCCGGGACAGCTGCTGTCTTACGGTTATTTAATTACATTTGGGAATCTGGGACTTTCCCCTTCAGCTGGGGTAGATCAATCCTGGTGCCCATTTTAAAACCGGGAAAGACAAAGGTGAGGCATCTAGCTTACCGCCCTATTTCCCTTACCAGTTGCCTCTGCAAGACCATGGAGAGGATGGTTAACTCCCGCCTGGTATACTACCTTGAGACATGGCGGCTCCTCTCACTGCTTCAGTGTGGCTTCCGGCGTAACCGTTCGTTCGTTGACCATCTCGTCGGCTTGGAATCTGTGTTGCAGGACTCCTTCCTCCACGGACAACACGTCATCGCTGTGTTTTTTGACCTGGAAAAAGCCTATGACACGACATGGCGGTATGGTAGCCTTCAGCAGTTGCATGGGTGGGGCTTTCGGGGCTCTCTCCACCTTTTTATCTCTAATTTTATGGGCAATCGATTTTTTCAGTTTCGTAACGGTACCTCTCTCTCGTGGGCATATGTACAGGAGACCGGTGTTCCGCAGGGAAGCGTTCTTATAGTTACCCTCTTTGCAGTGGCTATCAACAGTGTTGTCTCAGCCGTTCGACCTTCGGTGCAATGTGCGCTGTATGTAGATGATCTGGTCATCTTCTGTCGCTCTGCTATGTTTGTCATGGTTGAGCGACAGGTCCAGCTTGCAGTTCAGCGGCTGGAGGCCTGGGCAGATTCCCACGGTTACAGGTTTTCTCCATCAAAGACCCAAGTACTACATTTCTCTCGGAAGTGCTGTATATACCCTGCCCCAGAGATTCAATTGTATGGCTCAGTGCTACCGGTCCCTACTACTGTGAAATTTCTGGGTCTAATTTTTGACCAGCGATTGACCTGGTTGCCTCACTTCAAAGACTTGATAGGTCGTTGTCTGAAGGATCTCAACCTCCTCAAACTAGTGAGTAGTAGGGACTGGGGTGCAGATATGGTTACACTCCTTCGTCTTTACCGCGCATTAATACGGAGTAAACTGGATTACGGCTGTGTGGCGTACTCCTCGGCACGGCAGTCTACCTTGAAGCATTTGTCGAGTGTCCATCATGCTGGCATCCGCATCGCCACCGGTGCATTTCCTACCAGCCCGGTCGTTAGTATGTGTGCGGCAGCTGGTGAACCTCCACTGCAGTATCGGAGAGACCTATTGCTCCTGTCGTATGGAGTACGCGTACGTGACCTGTCTCACCCACTATACACATCGTTTCTGCGCCCGCCTTCTGCACAGCTGTATGCTTCGAAACCTCGGGCTACCAGGTCGGTCTGCGTGAGATTTCAATCCGTTTGGGCACTTGCAGGGCTCCCGCGTGACATGCTACCACCCATGCAACATGAACAAATAAACCTGGTTGCAACAGGAGCATCTCGACCTGGCGCGTTGGACGAAGCCGTCTACACCCCCATTTGTTTATCGATTGCTTTCTACAGATTTACTGTGTCATTCTTTTCGTGTCTTTCGCTGCGTGTATACAGACGGGGCCCGCTCGGGGATCTGTAGGGTGCTCCTTTATTTGCGGTCGGGAGAGTTACCTTTTTGGGCTACACCCTACCTGTAGCGTTTACACCTCAGAGCTTTATGCCATCCTGAAAGCCCTGTGTTTTACCAGTAGAGGCACCCACCGTCGGTGTCTGGTGTGTTCCGGCTCTTTGAGTGCACTATCTGCCCTCCGGTCTGGCTCGACCTCCGACCCTATCCTTCCCCTGATTCGGCAGAAACTGCACGAATTAGAACACGGGTACTGTAGTGGAGTTCCTGTGGGTGCCAGGGCACGTTGGCATTCCTAGCAATGAAGATGCAGATCGAGCGGCAAAGGAGGCCAGCGAACTCCCACCTTGTGTCCTGCGCGTCCCGTTTTATACGAAAAAGATACCTTCACAAAGTGCTTGGCAACTACTAGCGGGATCAAAAACATCAAGCGACGTTTACGCGACAAGTTTTTTTATCCCAATTTTGACAGCCTAAAATATGGTTGCGACGATTACCCGCGTGCGACCCTTATGCGACAAAACACGGTATATCAGGTACAGAAGGTTTTGTGTAACTATTCAATTTAGAATGACCTTTCACATTGTTATTTATATTACGTACGAGTAGTAGTTGTCAGTTTCGTAGGCAATGTGTTCCGATAAATCAGCATAAAAAAAATTTCAAAACTTCTGATTCTGTGGGATTTTCCAAGAATACTTAATCATCTGTAATACCACATTTACTGTTGTCAAAGTCTAGTACATTTTGAAAAAAATCAGAATCATTTTTCCAGTCAAAAATATTTTTGTCACTAACCTTAATTCCTGTGTCATTTTCCAAGGCGGAATTATCTGGTTCGCTAGTTACCAAATTTGCAAAACATCTATCACTAATTACTTAATTTTCATCACTTTAATCACTTTGGTCACTATCTGCCGATTCCCAATTGGTAATTATTTCCTGAAGTTCTTTTTCTGAAAGTTTTATTCTTTTCCGAGCTGAAGCCAAGTCTAGTCGAATCGCAAATAACTACATAAGTACAACTTTGTGTTTGTTTTCACTGTCAAGAAAGACTATTTTAACGGGAAAACATTTACAATGATTTTTCAAACAACTACCGCAACCTATGTAATATTTATTGAAATAAATACAACTTTCAAATAGATCGATTTCATTGTAGCCTAGAAAAAACGCAGAATATTGAAGTTCATATAAATGACGATGATAGCATCACAGTACATTGTTATAACTGGCGCTGTGCCGGCTATAATAAGAACGCAAACGTTTCCTTTGACATTACATAGATGGCACTAGGTGTGCACTACAGAAACGTACATAGACGGGCATGCTCTTCAAAACAAAGCTTAAAACGTATATGTACGAGCATGCTCTACCAGGCATAAAAAAAAATTGCTCGAAAATGTGCAAGCATGCTCGCCAAACGGTTAAAAATGGATTTCTGATTATAAGTAATGACATGATCACTATTCCTAATGTCAAGTATTGTAAGTTCTTATTTATAACACTACTACATATATCCATTGGGTTCTTTCATATCAACAGGTGAACTGTGTTTCAAATGATACATTTAGCAAGGAATGGCTGAAGGCCATTTCGCCTCCAAACTATCCGTTAATGATGGGAAAGTGGTTCTTGTGGATGTGAATTGTGATGGAAAATATAGATGTTTCAATTTGGAGCAAGCTGCTGGAATTGTGAATAATTTCATACTTGGTTGTGGTCTGGTCATCACATGTGTATTCTAAATTTTTTTTAACTCTCCCTCAAGGTACGACAGTCACATGGTACAGCACATCTATAAATTCTGTGCATTTCCTTTCGCTTAAGACCTTACTTTGGTTTATGCTTCTGCTACATTTTTCCTGCAGCATTGGATAGAAAATATCTCTCCTGTAAATGTTAATCTTCTATTCTGTCTTGACAAAATCTGTTCCTGTTATTATTCTTCCCCTGAAGCTCAGTTTAACTCATCTAAAATTGTCTGAATTAAATTTTTAATAATGAGCCATTCCACCTCAATTCAGGCAGTTAGCATGAAAATGTCAGGTCACCATCACGGATTTGCTTTAAAAAATTACAGCAGTTACAACTGGTGGAGACAAAACATATGCTAAAATGATTTCACCCCAAATTTTTTTTTACCCATGTTACAGACTTTTGAAGTTGGTTCAAAATCCAAAAGGTAGAAAACAGCACGTTTTTCAAATGAGCGGCATTTCAAAACTATTTAATGGATTCCATTGATTTATTTTGTAGCTATTATATTGAACTACAGAGTGGTATAGTTCCAATGAGCCCCATGACAATATATTTAAGGGGGGAAAACTCAAAAAACGTAGAATCATTAAAAATTTTTACGTGGAATATTCAAATTTCATAAAAAGTTATTCTGGCAATATGTAGACCTATTATTTTAGTTTTACAGAAGAAATTGTTTTTAATTGTATGATACACAGAATTATTAACATTTAACTTTAAATTTTGCAAAATTTGACAAAAGTGCCATTTTTGATTGATCATCACTCAAAAACCCAATTTCTTAAAAATCTGAAAATTTGTCAGTTTGTAGTCCAACCTTTTTTAATAGCATGATTTTTGTTGGAGAGTGTGTTTTTGCCTGTAACCATTTCTAGAATTTTTTGAAAATATAATTTTATTACATTTTCTAAGGTTTTCACGGTGAATTAACATATAAGTTTTGTTGGTTTCGAAAATTGTGTAAATCTTGGGAATTAAAAAAGGAGAGACTGTGTATACATTACGACGTTAACATAATATCTAGATATACACACACATATAATACATATGCTGCATTTTAACTCGCATGAAAACATAAAGGTCAAAGTAAAATTGAAACCAACATACCTGTATCTATTTAATTAAATGTAGACTGCTTACCCTTCCTTAGCTATACGTAACGTATATTGACAAACTTCCTAAAATAATTTTTGGCTGATTATAGACAGTAGATCTGCTGTATCTTCATCAACTCAGCTTTGTTGATGTCTTGCTGATTGTCTAAGTGTAGTGAGATTACTTACTGCTAACAAAATGTTTAGTTTTGGCACTGGACATTCATCCTCCTTTCCAGATTCCTGTGGCCACTGAAACACTTAAGCTGGATCATAGGGATGCATAGAAGACACGGTGATGTCATTTAACTCTGTAGATATACCAGTGATATGTCGCAGCCACCAATTATGATCTTAAACAAAAGCAATGTACTGGCCAACTTGGGAAAAATTGATTGAATAATGTATTTTAATCTAGTCAGATTGTATAACTATTTCTATTTTATTTTTAATTGTGCTTCCCATGTATGTCTCATTTTTAATCAGCCAGTGATACCAGAAAAAAAAATTAAATAATTTTTTATCAAAACATATATAAATATTTATTTATTTTGTTCGTTTCTCAAATGTTAAACATGGTAACAAGCAGCTCCTCTGGAGCATGGGTAATTAAACATTGAAAGGTATACAACTATATATTTTAAAGATTCTATTAGATGCTAAATGAAATAAATATAGGAATATGTATGAACGAGCCCAAATAGATGCATATTTTAGTGTGTCTCCATATGTTTACATCGACGAAAATTAAACAAATATGATAAAAACCTTATATAACTGCAGAATTACATTCAGTTTGGACAAGAAAGTAAAATATAATTTCAATTTAAAAGAAATACTAAATATTTACAAAAACAACACAAACAAACTAGAAATTGATAAAAACACAGTCTTCATGTCTGTTTTGACATAAAACCAAACCAAACTAAAACTTTCACATCATGCAAATTTTGCATAATTTTTTTGTTTTACTGAAGCAAAAATATCTTATAAATCACAATATACTTACTGCATAATCTACATTTTCTTATTATGAAACACGAAAAAACAGTTCCGCTTTTCTGTAAAGCAAAGGCGTAGTTCGAATTTCTGACACATTACTGAAGTCATTCCTTCCTTGCAGTAACGACATCTCCCTCTCGATGCATGTAGGGGAAGATGACCCACGTTGTCATATTGAACGTCTGCTCCAGGTTTTGGCACAACAGGTTTCTTCAGTTTCTTGGGTGGCGGTGTTATGTTACTACTACTTGGTCTTCCACGCTTGGGACGTTTATACAAAAGAAGTTGATCTGCAATCTTCCTTCTAAACTTTTTCAGGGAATCGACTGGTTCTTCTGATCTTGAGAGCATGTCTTCTGTACAACAGCCATGCATTGTTGACACAGATATCCAGCAACTGGGAAAAAATTCCCATGTACCATCTGTGTGTTCGGAAACCAGTGCGATATAGGGCCACAAGCATGTCGGATAAATCGACACCACCCATATGAGCATTGTAATGCTTGACTATTTGAGGACACGGCACATCAATCTTGCTTTTTCTATCTTTACAGTAACGTTGTATTGATGTTACTGGACTAACAGAAACATAAGAACTACCAAGTATCACTGCTTTGTTATCATACCACTTTACAATGGTAACATTTGTCATTATCTGACATTTGGTCACAACTTCCTCTACCTTCTTCCTTCAGGTTCTTGTCAGACTTGAGGCTGCAACCACGTAACCTGTTGCTCCTCAGAGTTCCAACACTGAATATGCCATATTCACTCCGTAAGTAGTGAATTAGCTCTGGGGAACAAAAAAAATTGTCAAAATAGATACCTGAGCATTCTTGATTTGGGATTGATTTACACAGTGATAATACTACTTTCGCTCCATGGCCAAGGGAATTTTCTGCAGCTGAGAAGAGAATACCAGAAAATGTATTTTCCCCAGCATATAGCATAAATTCATATACTATTCCTGATACACCAGAACTAACATACATCTTATAGCCCCACTTTTTTGGTTTGCTTCTTATGTACTGACATCTTGAACCTGCACGACTACCTTTGTATGGGATCATCTACTGACATCCTCTTTTCATGTTCAATCGAAAGACAGTTTTTTCTAATGATATCCAAAACTGGCCTAACTTTGAAATACCTGTCATCATTTACATTTTCATTGTTCACAAAATGAAGGTATCGTCGAATACATTGGTACCGCTTCAAAGACATAATTCCAGCAATTTTTTCACAACGAAGATTGTTAACCAGTAGTCAGTGTATGCTGGCAGCTGAATTATCTATACTGCCAAAAAATCACAAATCTGATTGAAAGTTGTGTTTATGCATTTGCCAGTTTGCTGTGTTGAATACAGATTTGTGTTTTCAACTAATAAGGTGATAAGACAATTGTTGAAAAATTTATTGAAATATTCAAGAGAAGTCAAAAGACACTGAGGAGCAAAGTTATCGCTGGCGTCCAGCTAAACTGTGGTTTATTTACAGAAGTTTTTACAGCCTTCTTCACTGAAACTATACGTGTTGGTTTCATGGGGGATATTGGCTTATTATTTCCTTTTTTTGCAGCCATTGCAACAGTTGACGGCAAGGACTGTGCATGTGTTGAACATGATTCTGTGGACATTATTGTTGACTGACATGCATTTTTCAGTTCTGGATGGATGCTATAAAACTGGTCTGCAGAAGCATCAATTTTAGTACAGAGAGAAGAGTCCTCTGTTGTGAACTGTACATGTTCAAATAAAGCTGTATTGGTTGATGAGTGAATTGTAGCTAATTGTGTCAATATTTCAATGGCTTTTGGGGCTGAATCAAGACCTGTTAAATTTCAACTGGAATTTTGTAGTGAAGCTTCGCCTGTTTTGAAGCAGAATGTAATGTGGAAGACTGATTTTCTAAATTCTAACTAGTTTCCTGGAGATCTGTATCAATGTCACTGAAAAATTCTGAAACATTAAAAAGTACCTCATCTTCTTCAAAAATATCAGGAATCATGTTTTCAAGGTCATCATCCAGTTCTGGAACATCACTTTCTGCATCTGAATCCGCATCACCTCTTGGCACCATTGCCACAATCCTTGCAGCACGAAATAAATGAATATGTTTCTGTAAAAAAACAAAAAAACATTAATTTGTCAATAATAATATTATAAATAAATACAAACAAAAATTAATATACTCAGGTATGTATATATTGGAAATCAAGTTTAGAATATCAGTCTAGTCCAAAATAAGTAAAACCCAACAATAGGTAACTATATATAAAAATTAAAATTGTTTATTATGAAAACATTAAAAACTATTACATTATTCAGTTTTTAATATAAACAAATTTGAAACAACACATATAATTTAAATTTTGGTTAAAATATTTGAAAACTTACCAAACTGGTAATGTTACAAATGTGTAACATTGTCAGAAAAAGTTTTCGTTCTACATAACTGGCAGTGTCACATATTTGTAACAGTGATACAAATGTGATTTTATGCTACTATTTTATCTTAGAATTTCCTAATTTTTGGCTTACATTTTATATAAAGTATTATATTTCAACAAAATAATTTTAGTTTTAAAATTTATGTACATTTTCTTTATAAATCAAACATTTACTTACCTCATGTGTGCGTCTGTATTTCGTTCTGCCTGCCATTGTGGCAACTGTCAGAACACCACTCATAAAGTTTGTTTGATAATACATAGATGGCTCTGTGTGCTGCAAGGGATGTCAATATAGGTGCGTGAGTGCACGGCACAAAGAACAAAGGAAAATTTTGACAAGGGAAAATAAATAAAATAAAAATTAAAATGTTACGAATAAGTCACATTGCCAAGAAAAGGGTTAATTGTTAAAAGTTAAAGCTGAAATAATAACAGATAAATGAATGTTTATTGAGTAAACGTTCAGTGTAATATATCAAAGTTAATTCTTTGATCCAGATGGAATGATCTTATACCATATACAGGATGTTCACAAATTATTGGAGCGATTTTATGATGTTGCTGTGGGTGCATTTATCAACATATCGGGATGAAACTTGATAGTCATGTGCACAAACTCAACAAGTTTTATTGGGACTTCACAAGTGTTCAATATGTTGACCATTTGCGATCCTGCCTACATCAACCCTAAAATCAAGCTCTTCCCAAACATTATGAAGCATGTCTGTGTCAATGCGATCAAAAGCATTCCTGATGCGAGCTCTCATGTCCACTAAATCAACCGGTAAGGAGGCACAAACACCAGATCTTTCACATAGCCCCACACAAAAAAATCACACAGGGTTAGATCTGGGGAGTGCGGAGGCCATGCAAGGAATTGATAATCAATCCCACCACGGCCTATCCATCTGTGATTCAGGAATTCGTGGACATTGCGATGGAAGTGGGGTGGAGCTCCATCAAATTGGTAGATAAAGTCGTCACTGTCTGTCTCAAGCTGAGGAATGAGCCACTGTTCTAACATGTCCAGTAAAATGTGTCCTGTTATTGGTTTTTTCACAGAAGAAGAAGGGTCCATAAATCTTTGATCTTGAGATGGCGCAAAAAAGGAGTTTTGGGGCGTCCCAAATATGCTCAATGATGGCATGGGGATTCTCTGTTTCCCAGATACGCACATTGTGTCTGTTCACTGTGCCACTAAGGGAAAATGATGCTTCATCACTAAACACAAGTCGATCGCAAAAGTCATCCTGCTCCTCCATCAGTTCTTGCAAGCGAATGCACCACAGAAGCCGGATGGCTTTGTCCGCAGGTTTTAGCGCTTGCAGCAATTGCATGCGGTATGGCGACTGCTTCAGACGTTTCCTTAGGATCTTCCATACAGTTGATAGTGGAATATCCAATTCTCTGCTAGCTTTCCGCGTAGACTTTCTAGGCCTACGCAGAAACTAGCCTGCACACGCTCAACTGTTTGAGTTGGTGGACGACCCGTAAACTTTCCTTTACAAAGACATCCTGTAGCTTTGAAGTGTTCGTACCATCGCCGTATGGAATTCGCAGACAGTGGTTCTGCATTGAACTTCGTCCTGAATCGTCATTGAACTGTTTTGACTGAACGACTTGCATGAAATTCAAGGACGGCGTATGCTTTCTTTTCGTTTGCCTCCATCTCTCTAATGCTGTTCTATGTGCCGAGGAAGGCAGGAATCTGCAACACAGAATAAAACTTGTTGAGTTTCTACAGATGACCACCAAGTTTCATCGCGATATGTTGACAAATGCACCCACAGCAACATCATGAAATTGCTCTAATCATTTGTGGACAACCTGTATATATTGTTCCTATAGTACATGATGCTTGTTTTAATTTAGTACACTGAAGGAACCTGGACAAAACAAACTTGTAGCATTATAATGATGATTGTAAAATGCACATCAAGAAAATTGTTCCCACAAGACCCTGAGATTGTTTGTAGTGTGGCACCCAGGTTTTTGCTCTTTCAACACACTCAAGCATCGTGTAACACATGATCATGCCATCAAGATCAAGGAGTAAACTTGGATATGTGATATGGAATAATTACCCCGACACATGTTTAGTTCAATTCAGTTGTGTACTAGCAAAATAATTGGTCACAACTTGGTCATACATAATGATTGGTAAAATGATGAATTATCAAATGATTTTTATAATTTCAACTGGCATACATGTAGGAGTGTACGTTTTAACGCCAGTAGCATCAGTGGCGGATCCAGGATTTTGGTTTGGGAGGGGTTTGACCCAGCTGAGGCTAGGCTTTATCAAGGCAAACACTAAAACAATAGTGGACTCAGATGCTTTTAGAGGGGGCTGCTTTTGGAGGGGGCTTGAGCCCCTTAGCCCCCCCTCTGGATCCACTACTGAGTAGCATACACATGTTGTTTGAAAAAAAAAAAAACAGTATTAATTTACAAACATAACTTTCTGTAGTGTGAAGTTAGGCCATTAGACAAAAATTATTTCAGATACTTTAGTTCTAACCACCGATAAAACTATTGATTAAAATTGTGTACAAACCTGGCGATATTTTATCATGCATCCTTATTAAACCTAAACTTCACCTTTTGCACGAATTCTTGCGCAAAGAATTCCGTCGCAACTTGCTCCCAGGCTTTCTTTTTTGCTGTCACTGATGTGACATCGCTTCACTTGTTTTCAAGGCATTTATGATTATGCACTAGCTTGCACAATAGATCCTTTTCTTCAGTACTAAACTTTTTCATACCCATCAGGTCCATTTTTCAAAATTAAATGAGTGAAGTGGGAAAAACTCTATCGATGTTTCGGATGAAGCCACCAACATAACAAAGACAAAAATTACATTTACAAGGCGGTGAACACTGAGAGAATTATTTTTCCCCGTGGGCGTGTGGTAACAGTCCCACTCGGCTTCGAGGAATCTCCATTTGACGACTGTGCAATGCACGGAGAAATCTCGAGTACATCATCCAATTCTATCTCAAGCTTCACTCCAACTCCACTTGCACTTGGAGAAATCTCAGAGTTTTTAGGCGGGACTCTGCAAGCGGCTTTAAGCATTGCAAAAAATCATCCCGAATATATATCCCCCAATATTTGTCCAAAAATGTCTGTTTTGCCTGTGCAAAATTTTGCCACTCGCCCTCTTTTTGCATTCCCCATTGTAGTGCGGTACCCTTTAATCGATTTACAAACAACTCTACTTGTTGTTCCTCGGATACTTTTAAAAACCCAAAAACTTTGTCACATTTAGTAATAAATTGTATCGGTGTGGCCCCTCTGTTTAGGTACTGTTTTTTCAAAAGTGTTTATTTCATCAACTGTTAACACCGAACTATGTCCTCGGAAACAATGACGAATTTTACTAAGTCATGTTTTGGGCGATTACCGACGACTGTAGTCACTAAATTCTAATTTATGTCCAAAAAAACGAAAATAAGGTTGATTATAAACCGGTGACGCCCGGACCAAAGCCGCGAAATTGACTCTTTTCATCTTCATAATATCATAATGTTTTGAACCACCTACTCAACTACCCATCTACTCAGCCGTTGTGCAGTAGATGACTAAAAAACCAAAACGACACACTGGTCTCAGGAGAGACCAAGGATTGCACTATGACTTTCGGCCAATCACAGCACAGTATCAAACACTCCCTCCAACACCAGTCAATCACAGAATAAATTACAATACATGAAAAAACCCTGTATACACACAACCTGGGACTTCCCTTAATCTGTCTCTTTTCAAATTCACATCAAAATCGGGGACTCCCAAAATATTTTCTCACGCTAGTTGCTCTGTCTGCCTGCCTTACACCGAATGCATCATTATCGTTTCATCACCTCGGCGTCACTGTGTCGACGCATGCCTTTCTTTCTCACTCTAACTGCCACGCAACTGGCTCACATGATTGCATCATCCCACAGAATAAATTACAAAAGAAAAATATGTTACAGTTTATTTTCACATATAAACAAAATATTTAAAGCTTAAAAACGATTTTAAAACACATAAAAACTTAGGTAGAATTCGGTAAATTTACAGTTGCATGGCTGTTTCATAATAAAGCAAATAGGCTTAAACGATACACAAATATTAGAAACGGTAATTAATTGAGAGAGTACATTTATAAAACAAAGATATGCCAACTGTTACGGATATTCCGTAATTATTACTGATTTTAACCATAATTACGGGGTTACGGACGTGACAAAATTTCTACGGAAAATGCCTTAAAAGAAGAGACGAGACAGTCGATATATGTTATCGACTCTGACTTGGCTGTGGCTGTCACATGGCGATATATCGAATCGACTTAAGCGTGTGCGCCATTCAGTTGTGAGAACTTGCGTCTCGGCGTGTTGTGCTGTTAATTTTTTGTAATTTTAATGTGTTACGTGTTGCGACCGTATAGTGTGTGTATAATAGTATGTGTTAGTCAACATTTTTTGTGATAAATGTTCTCACCATATTTTCAAAGCGGCAAAAAGTTCTTCAGAAATATAGACAAAGCTACACTGAAGAGTGGCCATGTTTGCGTGTGTCCAAACGGTCTGAAAATCACGTGTGGTGTTCTGTGTGCGATTGCGACTTTTCAGTTGCTCATGGAGGTAGAGACGACTGTAGGCGGCACGTGAATTCTACTAAGCATCAGGACAACATGAAAATAAAATGTACATCGAAGCCGGTAACATCATATTTTGCAAACAAAGACGACACTTCCGTTACAAATGCCGAGCTTTTATTCTCGTCATTTCTGATAGAACACAACATTCCAATTGCATGCGCGGACCATGCGAATTCTTTGTTTCGAGCAATGTTTCCCGATTCTGCCATTGCAAAAAAATTTGCATGTGGAAGGACTAAAGCTACTGCTCTAGTTAAATGCATGGCTGATTCCACAACAAAGCATATTGTACAGCAGTTACAAAATGGGCCGTTTGGTTTGGCAACAGACGGTAGTTCAGATTACAATATGAGCTCTGTAAAATTGTATCCAGTTGTTGTGTCATACTATAATAGTTGTCAAGGCCGAATATGCACCTCGCTATTGTCTTTGCTGGAATCCACTGATAGTACAGGGAAAGGAATCTTCGATATATTGAATAAGGAACTGACTCAGAAGTCTATACCTTGGAAAACTTGTGTCTCCTTCGCATGTGATAATGCAAACACAATGGTGGGCAATTTAAAAGGAGTTATAGCTTTCATTAGAGAAGTTCAACCTTCTGTACTTCTGCAAGGATGTTCTTGTCATCTTCTTCATATAGCTGCACAAAAAGCCTCTAGTCAATTCAGGGATTTAAATGTTGAACAGCTTTTGATACAGTTGTATTATTTTCTTCAAAAGAGCTCGAAACGTAAGAACTGTCTAAAGTTGTGTCAAGCTGTTTGTGGCACCAAACCCCACAAAATTTTGAAACATGTGAGCACTCGATGGTTGTCTCTGTTGGATTCTGTTAACAGGATGATCGAACAATTTGAAGCTTTGGAACATTTCTTCTCTGGTGACAATGCTGATGTTTCCAATTCACAGTTTCTCGACATAAAGTCTCAGATTGAAAATCCTTTATGTAAACTGTACTGTCTCTTTTTCAGTAACACTCTTCCACTTTTTGTTTCTACCAATGTTTTTCTTCTACAAGAAGCTCCCCAAATACATGCTCTACAGAGGAAACTTGTTGCTCTTTACACAGATTTACTAGTAAGATTTGTTAAGCCTACAGCACTCAAAGATAGTACTGATAATGCATCTATTTTTGATGTTGACTTTCAAAGAAGAAAAAATCAGAAAGATGATCCTGACCTAGTGATTGGTGCTAGCACTAGAGCCTACATCCAAGGGAAAAATCTTACAGCTTTACAGATAAGTCAGTTTTATTCCAATGTTAGGGAATTTTAAAAAGCAGGCTGTGACTACATTCTCAAGAAAATGCCCATTTACAATGAGTTTCTGAAGCATGCTGAGGTATTGGATGTTCGTTTGAGAAGAAAAGTTTCATTTTCTTCTGTTCAGTACATGGTTACTTTGTTCAAAAACTTGCCTGTTAATATTGGCCAATTGGAAACTGAATTTGCTGCTTACCAGTTCTCTGATTTTGGTGAAGAAGTTCTTGCTGCTCCTAGTATCGATGTAGCATGGCACAACATTTCCAGATTGCAAGATGAAAGTGGGCTGTACAAATTTGGAGAACTCAGCAAATTAATGTTAACTATTCTTTTAGTTCCTCATAGCAATGCACCAACTGAAAGAATTTTCAGCATAGTACGAAAGAACCAAACTGTATTTAGACCCAATTTATCTACAGAAACACTAAATGCACTGCTTGTGCAGAAAGTGTAGTCATTTACTCACAACACCATATGTCACCAAAACAAGTTTAGCAAAGTAGAGTTGGCTGCAGCAAAACGTGCCACAAAGTTGTCCCTGTCTGATGAAGGACAGTAATATGGGGTAAGCTACCTACCTTTGTTTACTGAAAAAACTATCATGTATAAACTATCAAAAAATGTTTTTATATAGTGTAACATCCAATATGAGATTTATCTTTAACATTGGATTATACTCACTATCAGTAGGTTCATAATGTTCAGTGTTCATAAATTTTTGTCGCGCCTGATTTACGCATGTGTAAAAAAAATTGTGATTACTGATTGTCTCACCTGGGGGTTGGCATCTCTAAAAACATAAGCAAACATAAATATTAACCTGGAAAACAATTATAAACTGTAAAATATTATCATCAAAGTTATTTGAAAAGATCAATCAACCGACCTTTGGTTTTTGTGACAAATGCCTTCACCGGTGCATCACACACTAGGCAAAATAAAGCTACTCTTACAAGCTTACTATAAAAAATTAAACCATTTATAACAAGTTCTTTTAACTCTTCTACAAATTCACAAAGAAAATCATGGGAATATCTGTGATATGCACCAACTAAAAATACATATTTATGTGGATGAATGCAACATAAAATAGGCCATAGTTGACTGTTACTGGAGTCTGACAATGGTAATCCATCAATTCCAAATTTAAGACCTATCAATGAAGGATCTTTAACAGAAATGCCTGTTGACTGTAATGATTCCGTAATGCCAACCTTTAAGCCAATGTGACAGTAAGTACCTGGGTGTACTTCACACACATTTGTGAAGAGCGGAGTCTGAAGAAGTGTTCTAGGATCTTTTGGAAGATTACTGCCACATGGTTGTTGAGAAAGTAAATGTAGTAAATCAGATGAAGCAGCAAGTGATACTGAATGTTTTACCGCCCAACAAGCAAGTTCATTTTTAAAATCTTGAACAGGTTCATCATGGCAATAAACTTTACCGAATAAATTTTCTTCTGATGATTTAACATTATCATCAATGTTATTGATATGAGTGTCACTACAACTTTCAGAATAGTCACACCATTAGATCCACTCGTATTTACTTCATCACATCCATAGCATCTTTTTCAGTTACTGGATTATCAGTCGAGTTAATTTCAAATGTACTACTTGCATCACGTTCTGATGTCAAACTATTATTACCCATATTTATGGATTCAACTGCTTTAAGTTCAGCACTAACAATACGACGAAAATGTCTATAAGAAATGTCGCAAAGAGACTTCTTAGAACAGGACATAATACTTATATCTATCGCCCTCAAAAAAACATTAAAACAAAACTGCTATGAACAATGCCTCACTAAAAATTAAAATTAAAAGGATAATAATGTATATGAAGAATAAAGATAAATGAAAAGTCCCACAGTTCACGACATCCTATAAGTTTTTATGATCCACTATTCTACATCCGTAAGGTAAACGCACTGGTGCTCGCCAGTGGGTAAAATTAGGTTGGAAGCCTAGCAAATGAGAAGCAGAAAATAAGGAAAATAGTTTCTGGTGTCATGTGTCGAAAAAACGGCAATATAATTATGGAGGAACTAAACGGAATTCGTAAATAAATATGTGTATCGATCTATAACTGTTATTGCTATGGTTATTTCGATTGTATTACGGCCTAGTCCCAATTTCAAGTTATTAACACCTAAATGATTTTGGAAAAGTATTTATTTCAATTTTTTTTTTGCAACTGCCAATATTACATATAACAGTGACGTTTTAAATTTTACGAAAAGCAAACCCTGCACCATTCGTTTAGAATCTGCATGAAAATGACCACTCTTGAAAAAAAAGCTGTTACAAAGTTAGGTTAGGAAACGTGTTCGCCATGGGGTATTAACAATAGAAGTTTTTAATATTGAAACTGTTTCGTAACACATTAATTATATTGCCACGTGAAATTCCCTTAACGGGTTGGTTTTGATGTATTGAATCCACCTACCTCACATGTAGATATTCATAAACAATGTGCTTAATGCGAACTAACCACTTCTGCACGGCTGTGGCACACAACACCACAAAAGCTTACTGAGGTGAAGTTAGCTTCGAATGCCAGCTTCAGATCGGAACACGTACCGTAGTTATGGTACTGTGTGATAAAACACAGGAAAGGCAGCAAAAGTGCAAGGTGGAAAAACAACATAAGAGCCAAATTCTAAAAATAATATTAATAAAAATAAAGGCATTTAGTGACGAATTTCCGTGTATTTTTCAATCGAGGAAAGGTGAACATGCTGCATTTTGTTCTTTGTGTCGTGATTTTTCCGTCTCGCATGCTGGAAAGGGCGACATTGCGAAGCATATAAATACGAAGAAACATGCTGTCAGTGCTATGGCATCAAATCAGAAATTAGACGTTTTTCGTGACAAGTCGGAAAGAAGATAGTGTGACAAAAGCAGAGTGTTTGTTAACGTATTTTATTTTAGAACATAATTTGCCCATTGCTTGTGCTAATCATGCTGGTTTACTCTTAAAAACTATTTTCAAAATTTATAAAATAAAAAAATTCCCCCCCCCCCCTCTCCACTAAAAAAACCTCCCGCTTTTGGACTGGCCAAAGTTGGCAGGTATGGACTTGAAAGTTCCAGAGTGTATCACAGTGCCATGTTTAAAGGCACGAAAATTCAAAAATAAAAATTGTAACAGGTGTAGCATATAACTGATTATTAAGCATACCTAGTACTATAAAAAACTTATCAGCTTCATGGCGACCCGCTTTAGGTTCTGGTCTACTGGCTCTTTTAAATAACACTTGACAGCTCCAGAGAGTATCAAAGTGCCATGTTTGAGAACATGTAAATTCAAAAATAAAAATTTTAACAGGTGTAGCATATTACTGATTATTAACCACACCTAGTATAAAAAAACATATCAGCTTCATGGCGACCCACATTTGGTTCGGGTCTACTGGCCCTTGAAAATACCACTTTACAGCTGACAGCAAGAACAAGCATAGCATTAAGACGTGACCTACAGTTAATTAATCCTTTGGAAGAAGCAATGATTGGTGGAGTGCCCTATTTCCGGTTATCTATAGTGGCACATTTTTTGTAGTCTTTGAGTCTAAGAATGTAAACATACCAAATCTACATTCGATAGCTATTGGTAAATGACCATACCAACTGTAATATCATGCAAATTCATCAAGCGTGACTTAAACGTTTGAAAATATATTTCTGTTTGGCACAAGCGGCCAACCAATTCATTGGTTCAGGCACTCTACGCACTTTAAATCTTCACACAAGCATTCCAATGGGATTCACACGGAAACATGGTATAATTTATGGTATCCCGTTAGACATTAGCATAGAAGAAGTTTTAGACAATTACGAATGTGCTACACAATAACTAATAAATGCTGAGCGCCTAACCAAACATATCAGAATAGATGTTCAAGATGACTGAGTATCCATGAAACTGGTCAGTCTAACTTTTGAGAGGCAAACCCTACTCAACACAAATCAGCATATACAAGGAAATACTAAAAAATCATCTATTATTCGAATGTCGTAATGTCCAAAATGTAATATAACTCAATAAACTACTTGGTGACCTAGAATTGCCATTCCCAATGGCGTACCCCTCCGTGTTATTTTCGTCTACTTGTGAAGCATGTGCTATCTAACTTCCTACTTGAGAACAACATCCACTTATGAGTCAACTGCACATCCCTTGGGTACCCTGTCCTTGGTCGCCGGTTTATTGAACCAAAAATTCATCCTAATTCATGGCCTAGTCTCCATTGGTCGACGGGCCTCGACCAAGATAGCTTAGAAAGTAGTTCCTGCTAGGTGATCCTACAATACCCCTTCACAGAAGTGCACTCCGCCCGGTACTGTTACCTGGACACATAAAATACCTATACTGAAGTGCAAGAAAAGAAATGTGTGTCTAGATTCGGTGTACATGGAATATACCACAGCAATCTTGACCATATATAATTTTAGTTCTGGTAATTACATGTCTTGCAAGTCTCTACAGTATCAGGTAAATACTTACAACTCACTTTGAGTATCTTCAAATATATTGCTTACAGTGTGAGGGGCTGGTAATTTGTGGTACTGTTCATGAGTTCCAGGAAAGAAATAAGAAGATAAATGGAGATTGCTTCAAAGTGGATCCAACCAAACGGCTAGTTGTCTGCTATCTAAGGTAGATACACCAATATTGAGAGTCATATCTTTATATCCTTAAATATCTACAATGCTGTATAATACTTTTCAGAAAGTAGTAGGTGCTGGATTATATATGCTGAAAAAAAATACAACACTTTCACATTTTTTCTCTTAGGAATAGCACCTATTACAGAAAATTAAGTTTCAGCAACAAAAAATACAAAAAAAAAAAAAAAAATTCTACAAAATTGTTAGGTTTCAAAACAGACACACACCTAAACTGGCACATACACATTCACAATACTGTTTAAGAGTAATTGAAAATTTTGTGTCTGAACACTACATATACATTCTGCATATTTTGCTTACTTGCATTCCAATATGTGTTATGGTATTGGACTTTGGGAACATACAGCAGGAGGAAATTGAACATCTAAGTTTCAGAAAAAAGAAATTAGACTAATTTCATTTTCAAAACCCTCATAATACTGTAGACCTTAATTTCAAGACCTCCAAATTCTACCTTTTTACCATCTATATTTTATGAAAATATTGATTTTAATGAAAGAAAATGTTCACCTTCATTAAACAAATAGTGACATACATACAAAACGAGAACTACATTGGACCTCACAATACCATCTCACTCTACTAGCCAATATGCTAAATACTGCGACTGTGTGGGCATCTGCCTACAAAATAGTTTACCTTATCGTGTTAAAAATTTCAACGATAAAAAAAAATTTGTACAAGAGTTGCAAAAAAAGTAGCTCAAGAATTGGTTTTTTAAAATAAAAAAAGATGAGTTAATTTAAACCAATATATAAATGTATGCTATTATTATTGTGGTTTTATTCAATATTAGGCACATTTTATTGTTAATTTATTGATTTTTACTTTGTCATTTAAATTTTATATAGTTTCACATAATGTTATGACTTCATTGTAAATTTAATGTAATTTTATATTTTGTGTTACGTATTATCATACGTTTTTATATTATATGTATTTGACATGCATTGTATCTAGGAAATGGGGTTAAGTAACTATTTGAAAAAAAAATATATATATGAATAATTACTTTAGAAAATTACATTTTTAGTTCGATCTTTATTTCAAATTTTATTATTGACATTTTGTAGGTTTTCATACATTTTAGTGTCATACAGTGTAATAGAAACCTCAATTATTTATGTAATATACAGAAATATTGAATGAAATAGAAAATTACTTTTCATAGATGATACACAGATGTTGTGACAAATATGAAATGCATGATGTATGAAAAATTTTTTTTTACAATTAGTATGATATTAGCTATGAACAGTAACTTTACTATTCCACATAATTTACTTATCAACTTTTTTTTGGGGAAAAAAAAATGTTCAGAATTTCAACTTTACTCTATTTTTGCTGTTTTGTTAAATGTAGCAAATAAATGTTTGTAGAGCGGAGACTCTCGGGTCGTGACGTCGCCACGTGGCATCGCTGCGTGCCCTCCGGAGCCGGCTTACCGAGAAAAACGTGCGAAGCGCCACAAACTACACTCGCTCGCTGCACCTGCACGGTTGCACCCACACCCTTGTGAGGCAACGAGGGGACATGACCTGTGCGAGCGAAGGGAGCACTTGGGACGATGTCAGTTTGTATTGTGATTCTCAACATGACTTTGAAGAGATCATTTGATATGCTACATTAAAGCATCATTTACCAAAGGAACAATATATACACAACCATTCAATAATTATTACAGGATGAACTGGATACACAACAATGACCCTGCGGTTTCAAAATATGACTCTCAGACTTAGCCAATAATGTGAAGTATGAGCCTGAAACTACTCCCTTTTCTCAAAGTAATGCCTTCAATATTTTCATGATAATAGTGAAAATGTAACTAGTTACTAAAGTAATGCATGCAAAAATGAAAAATAATCTGCAAAAATCTATCAATCTATTGTAAATACTTTTAACTTAATACAGATTGACAACCACTGCTTAGTTTCTCTGTTTTAATTGCCATAATAATATGCAATGAACACGAGAGGATATAATTGTCTTAATTTCTTTTATTACAGTTGACTTATTCAGTTTGTTGGCCAAATGTCCCCGTCCCTGTATTTAATACGGCTACTTGTACTCCACGACACATCTTATTTTAAAGATGCACTATTTCATTAAGAACATACTTTAAAACTATTCAAATTGATCAGCGTTACCAGGAGGGGTGGTTTCAGTTGGTTATCCATATTTTCAAAATATTAACCGCATATATATTTTCAAAATATTAACCGCATATATATTTTCTGGTCAATTACTTTAATATTTGTTGCTTTCACATTGCTGTACAGTGGAAGCCACGAGTAGGCGCTGATAACTTCCACCAGGAGGGGATAGGAATCACAGGATTAAGGGATTAGGCAACAATGAAAGTGAATGTTAGTAATTTATTATACATTATTACATTATGAACTAAAGTAATGCATGCAAATACACTGAGATTTTTCATTGAGATAGGATGGTAATCAGAGGATTAAGGGATTAGGCAACAATTATTGTTTTACTGTTAATTATTTCTTATACATTATTACAACATTATCAACTAACAAACTAGTGCATGCAAATATGCAGAGAATTACCACAAGAAGAGGTTAAGAATGCAAAAATGAAAGCAGTAGGCAACAATTAATGTGAATGTTACTAATTTCTAATACAATATTACAACATTATTTACAGAACATCATCTGAACTAATGCATGCAAAACATATGATGCCAAAATTAAATGTAATTACTGGTGTTCTGCATCTACTGTCTAATACATTCTATTCCTCATGCTTTTTCTTCCTTAACAAGCTACAGATTTGCACTTAGAGTAATAATTTTACAAACATGTATGATACATACCACTGCTAATGCTTTTTAACACCTTACAATCTACACACTTGTACTTATTCCAGGATTTATATACATTGTTATCTTTATACATAGGAATCAGGTTATTATTTGAAATGGACAGCAATTAATGAAAATGTTACATGCTTTTCTACATTATAACTACTGTAACAAATGAAATTTATTTATAAAAATACCAATATCGAGACTCAGTGTATTCTTTAAACGTGCCCATTCTGAAAAAAATTCCACCTCAATGTATATGAATATATAATACATGTTACACTGTATGTCTTAAATGAAACATCACCATTTTAAATCAATTATTCACATTTCAAGAATTATTTAAATAAGCTGAACATACCAGAGATACATTAAACACAGGATGAATGTAGTAGACATCAATTCATGTGATGTTAGAGCCATTATCACAAAATCAATACCAAATACAGTAGAGCCCCGATTATCCGAGCTAATGTGGACCAGAGGACCCTCGGATAACCAGAAACTCGGATAACACGGGCAGACAGAGTGGCGAACGAGAGCGTCCGTGCCGCCATTGAAATCAATGATAGCGTGTGCGTTTTGGGCTGCTGGTCTGTGTTACGGGCGTTACAAAGACATTTTGGGGTTGATACAGTAATAAATAAAGACGTAAAATTGAATTACAGTAACATATTAAGTTCACTTTATTATGAAACCCACTAAAAATACAGTTTTAGTTAATAAAATCCAGCCTATAAATATAAAACAAGGTCAATGGTAAATATGAAAATATACACTTAAGAATAACACACTTAATAACAGTATTAAAAACAGTTTTGTACTGGTACTGTACAGTACTTTATCAATAAAAATTTAACTTTAAAACTAAGCCTACTTCTTGAAAAAGTTCATCAGAGTTTTCTGCTTTACTGAACTGGCCCGCTTCTTTGCAGCTGTTTCTCGAAGTCGACGAAGCAGCAGAAGATCCGTCGAAGTTGTTTCTGCCTGTTGCTCCAAATAGTCTATAGCACTTTGTATGGCTTTGAAGCCCTCGGCGTGACTTATTTTATTTTCAGTCTGTTCCATCGGCTTATCTTCATCACTCACCTCTTCGGCGTTTTGTGCCTCATCATTGACTGTCTCGACAATCATGTCATCTGTGACTTCATATTGTTCGTCCGCATTAATCCATTCTTCCACGTCGTCTGTAGTAATAGCCTTGTCAGATGGGATTCTTTGCACCAGGCTTACGATAGTCATCAGCATTTTCATTTTCCGAGGTTGCGGCTTCTTGAACATCAACACTATACAGCTTTCTCCAGGATCTTTCAAGGGTAGAGCTTTTAACTTCCTCCCAGGACTCGGCTGTCATGTATACAACATCTTTCATTGTGATGGCTTTTAGAGTATGCAAAACTTCGTTTCCTTCATCAATTTCCTTTATGAGCAGTTTTAAAAGTCTTCTTTTATAATTTCTCTTAAGGTTTTCCAACACCCCTTGGTCCATGGGCTGGAGAAGTGGGGTTACGTTAGGGGGCAAAAACATTGTCTTGATTTCGCCAGAAACCATTTCTTCCGTGTCGGGATGAGCAGGACAATTGTCCATAAGCATAAGAGCTTTGCGAGGGAGATTGTTTTCTGCCAAATATTTTTCGACTTGAGGCACAAAGCTATCAAAAAACCATTCTTTGAAAATTTTGGAATCCATCCAAGCACTTTTTTGGTTTTTGTACAAAACGGGGAGGCTAGAAATGGAAATGTTTTTAAACGCTCTAGGCTTAGCAGATTTCCCTATGAGCAATAACTTTAGTTTGCAGTCTCTGGTAGCATTTGAACAAGCCAAAAGTGTAACTCTGTCTTTTGATTTCTTGAACCCCGGAGCAGAAGCTTCTTGTTTGGAGGCAAGTGTTTTTGTTGGAAGCATACAGTAATTTAATCCCGTTTCATCACAATTAAAAATCTGCTGAAGCGACAAATTTTCCTGGTCAATCAAAGCTTTAAACTGGTCCTTGAACGATACAACAATTTAATGATCGGATGATAGTTTTTCGCCTGAAATATTAAGCTCTCTAATTCCATACCTGGTTTTCCAGCGATGCAGCCATCCTCTGCTTGCAGTAAACTCCTCTTCTCCATCTTTAAAGTTGTTGTGGAATTCACTAGCTTTTTCTTGTAACAAAGGCCCACTGACGGGACTTCCTTTGCTCCGTAATTGGGTAAACCACATAAAAAGGGCACTTGATGTTTTTTCAAACTCGCCAGTTTTCATTGTTTTTCGTTTGCTGTCATTTTCGTTGTCCTTTTGCGAACACCACTTTTCAATATCAGCCCGTTTTCTTCTCCAATCACCAACCTTTACCTCACCAACACCTAAATCTGCAGCCACTCTTTTTATCGTTTCCCCTTTGTCTAGTCTTTTAATAGCCTTTAGTTTAGTCTCTAAACTCACAACAGTTCTTTTACGTGAAGAGCTCATAATGAAAACACCACAGTAACACAGCACAAAATGTCAGAATACCGTTCGAGTAACAGCGGGACTAACACCAACCAAGACTGAGGAAACACTGACTCAGCCAAAGCGCTTTAGACTACGTACGTGCAGTGTGGTGGGAGAGCGAGGGGGGTGGCAATGACCTTGGCACAGTAGCAGCGGTCACCCCACTCCACCGCTCGCTCGCTACGGTACTGTACAGAGTACAAACACTGTCGCCGGGCGCCCGGCATCCATGGCGCCGTCTTAAATAAATATATCTTTTAATTTTTTTTTTTGCGCCTCGGTTAAACCGGAACTCGGTTAGTCGGGGCTCGGATAACCGGGGCCCTACTGTAATAAAAATATATACATATATTTAAACACACATAAAATAGACACTACATTCATGGAAAAAAAAGTATAAATGTTAAGATATGATTTATAAAATATTATATACATATACACAGCCTAATTATACTTAAAAAATACTTTCAGAAAGTATTTGTTTTCCCAATGCTTCCTTTTATGGCCATCGGTACCACTAAAGAATTTAATTCGCAAGAAGTAATTTCTTTTTACTTTAATAAAAAAAAATACGATAAACATGGGTGTATAAAAATATTGCCTATTTATGCAAAAAAAGCTTTTTTGCAGAAAACTTGGACATAACACTGAAATAAGGTGTTCTTTAAATAATGCTATTACTTAATGTGGTCATAAAATTCTCTTTGCAGGAAACTTGATGCAACACAGATGACTAGTTCACTTCGGTGCTATATGATATGATAACGTAACGTACGACTAACACCCAGTGAGAAGTCACAAAAAAAAAAACTATTAGACTGGACACACACATCTGAAAAAATAACCTGTTTTTTAAATATTGCCCATTACTTAATGTGGTCATAAAATTCTCTTTGCAGGAAACTTGACGCAACACAGATGACGCGTTCACTTCGGTGCTATATGATATGATAACGTAACGTACGACTAACACTGAGTGGGGTGTTTATTTTTTCTATTTTTTTTTTAAATACATTAACTTATACTGACTTATTTTAAAATTTAAAATTTCATATTAAAAATCAAACATCTAAGTTCAACTTATTTCTTCACTTTCTAAAGCTTTGTCGTTTGCATAGTTTGCAAATGAATTTATAATTTTGTTCACTCATTTCCTCAAAGGTTGCAGGCAATAATCAAAATGAAGCCACCTGCAGCAATTATCACACATAATCTACTTCTGTTGATGTCTATTCTCTCCTTTTCCACAGTGCAGGCATAAAAATGTAACATTATCTGATGCTGGGAGAAGTTTGTTCACAATTGTACTACGAAACTGTGTGGGGTTTAAATCCATGCTAAATTTATTACATTTTAAGAAAACTGAAACGTAAAAAATTACAAATACTCCGCAACTCACAGTATCTCTTTGAATGGGCATATTCGTTTCACAACTTTGCACACACCACCCAGTAGTTTCTATTTTGCCTGAGCACTGTGTGTTTCTGTATTTGAAGAAACTTGGGGGAAGAAATTATTGAGAATAGATTCACTTCCGTTTCCACACAGTGGATCCAAATGCCATACTTCTCGTGCGTTTATGTTTGCCACCAGCAACACCCAGTGAACATTACGGACATAATAAGGCATTATCAAGATTTATTTTTTATGAAGGCTTTGCAACTTCGACTTGTATAAATGATCCCATGTTTCTGGACTTTTCAGACATACATTCCCCTCAAATATCGGTATATATTCCAAATAATTGTAAAGAGAAATGTTTTTTTCTTTGCAGTCTTTGATAAATAATGCAATACCTACATCCACAGCAGTTTGCGTTAGCGGACATTCTTCAAAGGAAGAGTAATAATCATTACCTCGCACCTTGAAAGTCTAAGAGCAAGTCCTGGCGTAATGCAACAACAACTTCCGTATCATTTACACAGTAATAATCAGTGTCATTGAACAGCCCATTGTTCATTGCTTTCGGATGGGGATATTCTTTTTTTGAGGTGAGATGTGTTATCAGATAGTGAAAAATCCCATATTTTCATTACGAGTTCTTCACTGAATTTTGCAGGATTGAAATGTTCATTCACTGGTGCATTCTTGATTATTTGTTGCATGAAGTGAACAACATACACACCACTGTTATGGCCATCTGTCTGTACAAGGTGATTGTTATCTCTGTGCACTTCCCAGTCATCCATTTATTTCTTTGCTCCATCCAACTTTCAAATTCTTCAAATGCAAGCTGTGCAGGTGTTTTGTTATTTTTTACGATGGTGTTTTCTTTTCCTTGTGGATCAATTAAGGTGAAAATTTTATTTTCGAAATCAGCTGTAACAAGTTCCAGTGCTTGTTGTCCACATTCCGGGGAATTATGCATTTAGTTGCAGTGCTTAACAGTACTGTGTTTATTTCAGCACCCGAGTATAACACTCTATCCAATAGAAATGATCTCATCCAATCAGCTGGTATGTAATTCACATCCACTGTTTTGAATTCATGCAGGGGTATTGCAGCACACGCATGTATGGCACTACTAACCAGCCACTCTTTTCCAAACAAACTCTTGAAATCTTCCTCCATGAACGTATTACCGCCATACAAGAGAATGGATTTTCCCATTTGTGGAGTGTATCGCAATGATTTTAGGTCTGCAAAAGAGCTTTCAGTATGTCCGGTTTCAAGCATTACACCACTCTTGATAGGCTGATCAAAATATGTTCTCTGCTTCTTAGATTTTTTCTTCCACACTTCTTGAACATTTACTTTATCCGGATACATCTGAAAATTCTGCTTCAAAGCCTGTTGGAAGCCTTTTTCTTTTGACACTGACTGTGCGTAGTCTTCTCTTTGGCAAAGCTTTCGGGATCTCTGTACGTAACAACTTACATATGGCTTCGATACGCTCCTTCACAGCTCTTATGAAGCGGCCGGCCTTTAAATGTGTTGAGCCATCTAGTATGTTGCTCTTCAGTTGAAAAAACCAGTTTTCAACATTTGAATTACTGTACCTTTCTGAACAGTTTGGAAGGATCATTGACCACATTGGAGCCAGGGGCATGTACCTGTACACAAGATCTTCAACCAGACCAGGCAAATAGAAATCATTCTTTTGCCCACCATTGGTAACTTTACATTTCTCTTGAATAGTATTGTAAGAGTTAAAAACTCTTTAAAAAACGGACTCTGCTGATACAGTTTGCCCTTGCTACTCATATCGTCGTCACACCTGTCATCTGTTTCAACATTTCTTGTAAGCAAATCAATTTATTCTCCTGCTGCAACACTTTCAGATGCACTTGGAAGGCAATGTAAAGAATAATTAACATCATCTGTGATATGACTGCTGGCAAGGATGGTGATGAAGAGAGTAAAAATGTATTTCTGTTTTTCAAGACTGTTACAACGAAGAAGCATACGAATTGCTTTTAATGCAAAAACTCTACAATTTTTTGAAGCATTGTGCTTCTTGAGCCTTCTTGCTATGATGTGTACAAAGTGACTGCAACAAATATGCAATGTCACAATTGAACACAAGACATCTTCGTTGTTTGTTTTGCATGCTTGAAATGTAACTTTTAGATATCCCAGAAGTGAAAGTTCATTCCACGCTAACATAACAGATTTCATTAGGGCAAAACTCAAGTCAGTGACAATTTTACGAACAGGCCATTTGGACATTTTTTTCATTACATATTGCTTGAATGTTAGCAAAAAATTACATATAGCTGCAGCTGTATGTTTGGCAGAAAGAAACTTCACGAGTGGTACAATTGTTCCATTGATATTAATTTAATTACACCTGCATAGTAATATTTAGTACTGTTCGAGTCATCTTGATTACTAACGACAGAACCAGTTGCATCCAGATAAAAGACAACTACTTCACTTTGATATTGTTTTAAGATATTTATCTGTTCATCTGAAAACATCAGCACGCCCAGTGGCAGACAAATCTGTTGAATGTATTTCTAACTGCTATAATTTTCCTGCAGAAATACTTGTAACAAATCTTATAAGTCATTCCTATTCAAATCATGACTTGCAAAGCCTTCACACCTTATCTTCTTAATGACATCTAAACTTTTTACATGTTGCAAATTTCCTGATGCAGATATTTCTTCATTCATGTCTGATATTGTTTTATACCAGAATGATGTGGGGCGCTCTTCTTTGAGCTTTCCTCTCCACACTTTTCTTTGCCAACCACGTACTTGCCATGTTCTTTTATCTTCATGAACTCCTTGTGTTTTGTGTGATCTCACTGTCAGCACATATTTTCCAGAAGTGTCACTGCATATATCAATTCTGTACTTATTTGCACATCAGGGGTCTTCACAAAGAACATAATCAACTGTGTTACCTTTAATTCTGTTTTGGAACCCACAAAATTTGTAAATACACAAAATGTTCAGTTTCAATAATGCATCTTTCGTTTGTCTTTTTCCGCTTGAGTCAGTGTGACTTGTGGTTGAAAATCAGGTAACAAAAGTGAAGTCACTCTCAGTGTGCCAATCAAAACAGGAAATGATTTCAACACACTACGACGATACTGAAAACCTAACATCTCGTCCACTTCATTGTCCAGTAATTCACAACTTATGATGTCTCTTCCACACACTTCTTCAGTACACACTGCACTTAATGTTTTCATGTTACACACCACAGAAGCATTGTTGTGATTGTTTTTTTCATTGTTACTTTTTCCTTGAGTGGTAAGGCATTCTTCATGCAATGAAGAATCATTTTCATTGTTATTAGGGGGGTAGGGTTAATTGATGGACAGGACATGAGAGTCACAAATTTTATCTTCACATGTATCAGACATGACACTGGAAATGTGCTCTAAATCAATCACCTTTTCACATTAAAGCACATTGATTTCTTCAGCAGGTTCTACTTTTAAGGGATTTGTGTCATGCAATGCAACAGCACTGACTGGTTTGTTATTCTGTTTGTTGCTAGTTTCCTGAGTGTCAAGGCAATCTCTTGTCAGTGAAATTTCATTCTCATGTCCCATTTTTCCTTGATGAGGGAGGCAATTTGTTTCACATGAAATGCCTGTCTCAATATTATTGTTTGCCTTTGGGGTAGGATGGCAAGTCGTGCTTGAAATACGATCCACAAGTTTACCTTCGCACGTATTGGAACTCTGAAACATGATATTGTTAATGTGCGGTGCCTGATTCATAGCATCATTTCCATCTGATGGGGTAGACACGCCGGCGTCCGATTCAGATACTATGAGAAGTTTTGCAACTTGGTTCTTCAATCCATTCTGGTTTCTTTGCCAAGAAACGTATAACTTCAACATGTGTTTTTTGTTTGCATACATCCCCAGATCAGTACACACAGATGCCCATGAAGACCCCTTAATGCATCGTGCAGTATCTACCTCGTAAATCGATTTCACAAATTTTTTGATGCTAGATGTGACATGGTTTACATCATATATATCATTGAACACCTCTTCGTTGCAAAGAGTCATAAATTTTGTTCTGATGTCAGTATTTCGAGCCCACCTTCTGTACAATAGGTACCTATGTTGCTCTGTATTTTTTCCGAAAAATTTCATAGCTGCTTCACAGAAAGGACCTTCTTTACTACTGTCAACGTTATCTACATCGCTAACGCAGGAATATTTAGACCTTAAGAAATGTGCAAGATCAGCCGACCCGATATTACGCCTCGCTCCACGACCAACCCTTAGGCAGGCCGCACACCGGACGCGTCAAGACAGCTTCAAGACATGGAAAAATTTGTCTTGCGTCGTGATTCAGACAAGCGTCTGCACACCGGTGCAACATTGTGTCTGCAACACGCGGGAGTCTCGTAGTTGGCGAGATGACTTCATCGAGTGAAGACGATATTTTTATGTATATGTGGCGGGATGTCAGGAAGAGAAAAAGAAAATGGGTACATGATTATAACTTATCATGTGCACAAAGTGGGGCATATGTCTTAGCTCGCGAATTGTTGGACGATCCCATCAAGTTTAAAAGTTTTTATGGGATGTGTCCTGATACATATCGAGAACTTCTTCAGCGTGTATTGCTTTATGTGAGGAAACGAGACACTAATTACAGATGAGAAGTTGCTTATCACTTTGAGGTAAATATCTATTTATGTATGTACTACTTGGTACTGAGTAAGCAGTTAACTTCTCTGTCTGTAATAACCGTGTTATTTCATTTTTATTTGGAGGCAAAAATAAATAGGTAGTAAAAATTCACAATAAGACTACGAAATTAAAAATACTTCCTTAGTTTACTTCTGAATGTACTCAGGTAACATCAAATTCGTTTAAAATAAGAATATCATTTGTTCTCGGGTATCTTGCAACTGGCAGCAGCTTCAGGAATTTGAGTTTCCAATTTAAAAGAGGCGAAACTACAATCGGAAGTATTGTGCAGGATGTTTGCCCTGCAATATGGTCTGCGCTTCAGCCTGAATTTATACCAGTGCCAACAGAAGAGATGTGGAAATGTGTTTCTGATAGGTATTTGGAACTTTGGAATATACCTAACTGTATAGGTTCTATTGACGGAAAACACGTTCGTATTCAATGTCCTAGTAAAAGTGGCTGTTCTTTTTATAACTACAAAGGATATTTTTCCATTGTTTTGTTAGTGTTAGCCGACGCGGATGGTCATTTTATCTATGTAGATGTAGGTGAATATGGAAGAAACAGTGATGGCGGTGTTTTGCGCACATCTGCACTTGGTCGAAATTTAAGAAATGATCAGCTAAACATTCTGGAACCCTTAAAGTTACCTGCAGATGACACTGGAACTGAGCCATTTTTTTTAGTTGCCGATGAAGCTTTCCTATTGCAAAAACATTTGATGAAGCCATATCCAAGAAAAGAACTTACAAACGAAAAAAGAATATTTAATTATAGACTTAGCAGGGCAAGAAAGAGTATAGAATGTGCATTCTGTATGGTAGCTTCCAAATTTAGAGTTCTTAGAACAAAAATAGCTTGCAAACCAGACACGGTAGACCACATTGTACGATCAGCTTGTGTCCTACATAATTTTATCAAATTAAAGGAAGGAAAAGTAACTGTGACCCCATTGTAGGGAACGATAACAGTTGCAGTGTACACGACAGTTCTTTTGATAATTCACATTATTTAAAACCGTGCTGTACAAGAGCAACTACTGAAGCTGTAGGATTGAGAAATCGTTGTGTGCAGTTTTCTCAAACTGAATGTTGCTCTTCCATAAAAAAACAAGTATTCCTTCTGTTGAAATTAATAATCATTTGCAATGATGAATGTCATTATATTACATTACTGGTAGGCTATGTCGTTGAAGGTGTACCCAACAATAGTGTACATAATCATCTGAAACCTGTTTTTAATTTTTATTGTTGCCAAATTGTTAATTGATAATGTATATAAATAGTGAAAAGGCAATAACATTGAAATTGTAAACAACGTTTGTACACATTTATAGTGATCTTAATGTTTTTTTATTAATTCAGGAACTGTGCTAGAAATATATGTAGAAATAGTATTAACAAAATTTTTAGTAATTTTTTAGAATCCAAATTTTCATTTTAACAATGCTGATACACATAATCAGTTCACATTACAGTATAAAAATAAATTTTGATTTATTATTGAAAGTTAAAGGACCTGCCAAAGATTCCATTGGTTGAAGGAGGCATTATTGGAGAGCCATTAGAAGCAGAGCGAGACTGATCATAATCAATGAACTGAAAAGAGGATGCTGATTGGCCTGGTTGATAATTCACAGTGTGATTCTGCTCACTTGCTGGCGACTCATAGAGCATGTTGCAGACTTGCCAACCTTTACGAATTTTTCGTAAAATGTACGAAAATCACGTCCGTTTTACGATTGTACGAGGATGTCTGCATATTTTACGAATTTTAAGTACGAGACGTTTATTAAAACATGTATTTACCGTCCGCCTTAAATGTTTTATTGTATGGTTTGTGAAAGCTGTTGCCATGTGTTGTTGCTGTGGAAACGAGTGCGGTAATTGAGTTATATTATTGGTCGAAGGCGAGCGAACCACGTAATTTGTTGTTCTATTGTATATATTTCCTTATTGGCCGCCTGAGATACATTGATGTGCTTACAACCAATCACGAACCAGTTTAAAGAGCATTTTTAGTTTGGCAAGATGGTGTCGGTGTCGTGCATTAGCGTATGTTATTCTTCAGTTAAAGTTGAGCCGATTTTGAATTTGTTTATTACAGGTTTGGAAACAAATTTATTGCATGTTTTTACTAAAAACATGTTATGTGCACAATTAACGGAAGTGGAATAAAATTAAGAAAATGCCCCCGAAACGTGATACGCATTATTCTCAAGCATTTCGCGATACATACACGCGGGATTTTCCGTGTATTCTTAAATAAAGCAAGGGAACACAGTTTGCATTTTGTTCAGTGTGTAGATGCGACATCAACATTGGGCACGGCGGAAGATATGACATCAATCTCCACGTGAACTGTTCAAAACATCTCGCAAATGTTAAAAGTGTCGCAGTCAGTTCAAAGGTTAGTGATTATTTCGCTAGAAATAACAGCACAGACAATGCTGTAATATGCGCAGAATGTATGTTTACAAACTTTTTGGTTGAACATAATATTCCTTTGAATGTTTCGGATCACGCCGGCCCGTTATTCAGAAAAATGTTTCCAAATTCTGAAGAAGCAAAAAAATTTGGTTGCGCAAGAACAAAGTCGACGGCTATCGTGAAAGAAATGGCAACAGATGCAACTGATAAAATTGTTTGTAATTTACAAACTGTGGCATTTTCAGTCGCGACCGACGGCAGCAATGACTCTGAATCCAAATTATATCCACTAGTAGTAACATTTTTTGATGCAAATTTGAAAATGATAGTGTCATGGTTGCTTTCATTACCAGTACTCCAGGGAGATTCTACTGGAAGAAATATTGGGGGGTTAGTTATTTCAGAATTGCGACGTTTGAATATTCCGTTGGAAAATCTAATTGCATTTTCTGCTGATAATGCCCCTGCAATGTTGGGACACAAAAACGGTGTTGCAGGTTGTCCATGCCACCTTATCAATCTCGCCGCAGAGAAAGCAGCAGCTACTCTCCCGTGTCAAATTGAAGATGTTCTGGTTGATATCTATTATTTTCTGGAAAAAAGTGTGAAAAGAAAAATTGCAGAAGTTTCAAGTATTGCACGGCAAAGAAGCAAGAAAGATATTGAAACACATATGTACAAGATGGTTGTAACTTGGCAAAAGCTTAGTTCGTTTACTTGAGCAATGGGAGCCACTGTTGAGTTTCTTTAATGATGAAGTATCTGTCCAGAAACAGCAGTCATCACTGATGACTTACAAAATTCCAAGTTGTGATTCAGGAAAGAGTACTTCTATATCGACACAATATGTTCCAGTGAAATCTAAGTGTGCAACTTCTAGTGATTCATCTGAGAGTGGAAAATCTGTATATCAGGTACTCAACTGTTTTTAAAAAAACGTGAAGTGAAGCAAGCAAGCTTTGTTAGCTTACAAGCTGCTGCAAAGAAGCAGAAACTGGATGGGACTGTACAAAAAAAGTGTACTATCTTCAATAATAGTGTTTCATCAGCAAAATTAACATTAAAAAACAAATGTAGCACTCTTTCACGCGAGGAAAAATTGTTCATGTTTTTGTCTACACCATCAAATAAAGCATTCTGTTTGTTTTTAGTTAATGTTACACCTACTTTCGACAAAGTTAATGTATTGTTGCAGTCAGCATCACCACAAATACATATTTTGAGAAAGTTGCTTTGCGGTCTGTTGCAGGAACTGTATTCAAAATTTGTAAAACCGGTGGCAATCAAGAATAAGCCACTACTTGAAGTTGGGTATCATCAACTTGAAAATCAGAGACAAGATTCAGAGTTAGTTATTGGTTGCTTTACTTCCAAAATTGTTGACTCACTGGCTGATACTGAGAAGCTTGAATTTTACACTGCAGTAAGGAAGTATTTCACAACTGCCTGTGATCACATCCATCACAAATTTCCGTTGAAGAATGAAGTTGTTAAAAAAGCAGAAATTGCAAATATTGATGATATTGAAAATGCTGCCTTTGCTAATGTTAGGTATTTCATAGATATGTTTCCTTTTATATTGCCAGTGAAAGGGAATGAGACGGTTGACGCTGCAATGGATGAGCTGCACAAACAGTTTACTGCTCTCCAGCTAGAAGACATCTCTTCTCTTGTGAGTACAGATGAGCGTGTTGATGTGAAATGGGCCACAATAGCTGGTATTGTGGGCTTGGATACACTCCCAAAGTTTGACAGAGTAGCCAAAATAATGCTTTCAATACTGACTATCCCGCACAGCAATGCGGAGTGTGAGCCCGTGTTTAGTCTTGTGACAAAAAATAAGACAAAATTCAGGTCACAGCTTTCAGTCCAGTCCTTGGAAAGCATGCTTGTCATTAAGCGCAGCCAAACAGGAGTCTGTTATGAACAGCAGTTTTCTGAAGAATTCTTAAGAAAGGCCAAAAAAGCAACTGCAGCGTCTTTAAAAAAAGAATAATCTAGGCAATTGTGTGTGTGTGCAGACTTATAGTTTTTTTCATTTTTGTGTGTTTTTTTATTACTTTTGTTTATTTGTGCTTACTTATACTTACTCAGTCATATTTGAAGAAAACATCCCTGACTCAATTGGTGAGTGTATTTATACATATCTGTTATATCCTATATTTAATTCATTGCAAATTAGGAATTTTGTTTACTGTATTTTAAAAAGTTAATATTTTTCTGGCAAGTAGTTCTAATCAAATCCTTTGTGTATATGGAGCATGGAAGTTAACTGATATCAGTGTATATTCTAACAAAGGTACACTCAGTTGATTTGTAGGGTACCACAAGGAACGAAGTTATTTCTTTTATGTGATACTAAGCAAAAATGTTTCCATAATGGTAAATAATGAGCATGATTGTTGGTCTGCAATGTTAATGTATGTTAAAACGATTACATAATTTCATTTACTAGAAAAAAAAAAGATATCATCAAAGTTTATTAATTTTTCAATTGCCACGAGCAGTTTACGCGTGTTATATTATTTTTTATGTATTTTACTAATTGAGGGTTTCAAAAGTTGGCAAGTCTGATGTTGTGTAACTTTTGCTGAAAACTTATTTTAAAGTGGTTTTTCTGAGATGGTGACAATTTTGAAATATCGGGTAAAAGACTTTTCAGAAAAAGCAAATCCGGATGTTCTGGCTCTGCTTCACATCGCCTTTAAATATGAAGCAAATGCACTGTCTATAGGATTTTGTTTATCTGTTCTTTTGCTCTTCTTCTGAGCGGTACTCTGCTCTGGTGGCGACGTAACACTAGCATCACTACTTTTGTCATTCGCATCACATTCATCTTCAGACTGGGAGAATGGCTCGCCATTGTCGAATGCGCTTGCCAAATTACCCGACTGCCTGCAATCACATAAAAAGAATTAAATTGAATCAGCAAGGAAGATATACACTGTTTAGAGATAATTTCAGTTGTTTGACGGAAAATAGATGGTAAAAATATATCTAGAAGTTTCAGTTAATTTACAGAAGGCAACTAGTTCCACTTATGGAAACTCACATATTTTTGAGACTTCTTTAGAATGCAGATGCACAAAGTTGAATGTTCGCATACTTAATTGTTTTTATGCGGGTTTATATATGTATAACTACTAATGGAACAACATGTCATTTTAATGCATTGCAAAAGTAGGACCCCATGAATTAAAGGAACATTTCCGTAAAATTATCCGTCAATTAACAGTAATTTAGAACAGTGTATTTTTATTTAAAAGGTCACAGGTTTCTTTGTACATACTAACCTTCTTGACTTCGTGAAAGGTGTCAGGAACGACAGATACTCGGACAAATAATATGGCTTTTTAGGTTTTGAAGCGGAACCACTAGCTTCTGTTTGTCTCAGGTGTCTGGCCCAGCAGTTTCGGCAGTTCCTCCATTCTTCTTTACAAACGTTCACTGCAAGAGAAATCAAATTAAAACATGGAGTACAATTTTTTTACAGAAATTAAAAACAGATAATAGTTTCATATATATATTTATAAATAGTTACGTTGTTATTGACTATTATAGCTGTTTCAACAATGTACTCTTTTCATCTCAAACATGTTTTAGCAAAAAATATTTAGTTTATTTTGATCATAAATGCAATTTTATTTATTTATGTATAGAAAATGAACTTCAATATTTATTGTTTGCATGGGCTGTCATTCTTACAAGGTTTTATTTATAATTAATCAAATGAATGAAGTTACTTACCATTGAAATCAATTTCTGTAGAAATTTCTCGCCAAGCTTTGTCCGATTCATCCTTATTAGAGTGACCTGCCATTGAATAATCATATATAACTGGAAATTTTTCCACCGCCTGCACAAGTTTAATTACTTCTTCTTCGCTCATCTTTACCTCCTGCGTCTTCCAAATCGCTACTACGTCTGAAGCACGACACAAGGAATAGGACCTAGCTGTGTCTCTTCAAGTGTGTCTGAAACATGAAGCTGACGTCAGCGTCATGCTTCATCCCGGTGTGCGGCGATTTCTGTAATTCCATATATTTGCATTGCATTCCTTTCCTTGCGTCACGTTTCAGACACGCTTGTCTTGACTCTTCCGTGACTTGACGCGTCCGGTGTGCGGCCTGCCTTATCTCCACTGTACACTCATTTTGACTCAGTCACTACAAAAAAAAGCGATAAAAGACTTACATTCGTTGTTGCGATAGCCAAAATAACTGTGAAGAAACTAACAAACTAATTCCATCATTCAAAATGCAGACAAACACCTTTTGCGATCGTTAAAACGACACACTAACAAGCAAGTAAATTAGCATTGCGACATAACATGAAGTCGTTATGCTACTCACGAGCTATCATTATTGAAGGAAGGATTTTTTTTGTTTTCGTTTGGCATGAAAGACTTATAATGTGCACAAGCTATGTTGTTCTTTATTATTATATTTTATAAATTTAAGTAGATGTAATGAAGTTAAAACAGATTTTTTACTAATAAAATATTTGCAGTGTAGCATTGACTCTGTCATATTACATATAATAATAAAAGCAGATAACACTTGTTTCTTTGCTTGCTTGCGCTGTGTTTTATATCTTATTGTAGAAGCTGGTTGGCATTACTTCACTTAATTAAAATTTTTTGGATAGTTGCTTTCAACGACAATTCCACATATTAGGTACTATCATGTGTCCTAAATTTTGAAACTATTACACTCGCAAAAGGAAAAGTTATCTGAGTTGTTTATTGTGTTTCTTTTGTCTCAATCTGTTTATTTATTACTATTGGGACTGATATTGATTGAATATGTCGGGAAGAATGTGTGAGAGGTAGGTAATCAGAAATATATGTTATGTAAAAATGTTTTATATGAGTGGTCTCGCCTGAGAATTTACCAACAATATTTATGTTTTATAACAATACAATTAAATAAGCAAGGAAATTCTATTCTCATTACAATCTAAACAAATAAAATATCACAATTGAGATAACTTAATAAGGTTCTCCGCATGTTATCATCATATTATACCTAATTAACATCTTTTTCATTGTTGTGTAAGGACAAGTCGGTGGTTTTTCTAAGAAAATAACAGTGTGCATTTTCAGTTTTCATTATTCATTTTTTTTAAACTGGTAGAAATGCACAAGGAAAGCCATGCCTAATAACTAGAAATAGGACCTCTCTTGATTACACAAAAATGCGTGACACGTGATTATATGCCAGCCGGCTAGTCCACGACTCAAACACCAGGGATGCTTTGCGCAACGGAAAATAAAACAAGAAAAAACATGTCTGACGGTAAACAACAACGCTATTAATTATAAGCCAGTATAAGATATACAGTTGAAAATCTAAAAGATTTGTGAATCAATTGCACCTTTTTCACTTGATTTTTTCTCGCGCGCAGTATGTGTTAAGGCTTGCCCACAACTCTGAGCTGTAGACAGCCGGTGTCTTGATCAAAATGTGAATAATATAATAGTAACGCACATAAAATGTCCAATTAAGGACACTGCAATTTAAAACGGACCTTAACAGTCCTCGACCCCGCCCTTTTAAGCCTTATTGTTATTGAACATGGAGACAATGACGATTCTACCTAGTGTAAACGTGCATGTACGAATAAATATTTTTAAGTTGAAGTATTATTGAATGGTGAAACCAAGCTGTTTAGCTTAACACATTGTCTCAAACAAGAGTAGGTACGCAGGTGTGCGACGTGGAGCGGTAACCCACAGCGCCTTCTCTCAAATTACAGACACTCGGCTGTCATGCTGGCGACCTTGGGCGTATAACACAAGATTGCCGGTAGTACAGTTCTCTTGAAGAGAATAGGTACACGAGAAGACAGAAATAATTGTAATGAGGATGCTTTCATAGATGTTACCTTCAAGTACATATATATTTTTTATTTTCAACTTTAATTTTCGTAGTTCCTTGAACTGGATTTTAACTTTGGTATAGCCATGAAAATTTGACTGTAATCTACATATTACAACATTGCTCTACTTAATATTTATCATAAGTAATAACTAAGCATATAAATGAAAAATCCACATAAGTACTAGACATTGTTAAAATGTATAGTTCCCAAGTATAAAGTTAACATGTATAAACACACACACACATACACACATACACACACACACACCTATACGTACGCATGCTCATTTTCGAGGACCTTAACAATAGGCACTGATCTGAGGACATGACTTCCGTGCTGCTAACGTCACACGTGAGGACGCCTACTTTGACAACCCATTTCGAGGACTTGTTACAGCGAGGACCTCAAGAAAGTGATGCAGTCTGGAATTACAAGACTAATTAAACAATGGTTCCTGTAGAAGTCTAATTACCTGGGTTACTTAAGTAGCCGGCCTCCTTCACAGTTGAACTGCGCTACAGAGGTTTAGAAATAGGATTTTTTTTTAGTTTTACTCTGTTTTACAACGTACCTATCTATAAAAACACATTTTAAATGAGGGATATAAATTATCGAAACATTACGAACATTGAAAATACCATTTCAGAACTCGCCAACATGCCTAATCAACTGCATTTTACGTATCTATACCACAGCATATAAGCACTACTCACATATTATGTAGCAAACAAGTAGAGATACATGCAATGAAATTTGGTAAAGTCTTTCCAGAGATACGACGGAAATACTGCGCGCTAGCTCAGTGCCATGCGCATATGGATGAAGGAACTCGGGGCGCGATCGTCAAGACTAGCTGTTACCGCCTCGTCACTTCTGAGCATCCAACACGGATAACATATCGAGGGAGACGGATCTCTCGAGGCTGCCGTCTTCTATAGAATGAGCCACATTCATAATTTTTTAAACCCTAAACTATCTTTTTGCTGACGACGAAAGTTTGGTGGATGTGCCTCTGCATGCCATCAATTATTTGCTAGGGATCAAAATTTGAAAAGTCAATTATAACAAAATGTATTGCACACTGAAATAAATTTATTTAAAATGCCTGAGTCCTATAAAAGATTTGTGTCACCTAGAGACACGAACCCAAAGTAACGTTGTCTTCATCCGTTATTTAATTTAGAGTTAAGAACGTTAGCAACCAGGTTGTTTAAGGATGGTAGACGGAAGCATTAAAACATAAATAAAACTGCACTAAATATTCAAACAAAATGAAGTAACTCGTGAAACTATGTGTTACGAGGGTTATAGCGATATAACGAATGCAATAATTTCCTATACGAAAATTATTGGCACACTAAATATCACTATTTAGTCTAAAGCAAATAAAATTATGTTTAAATAAAGTTTAAAAAACAAATAACTAACCTGCACACATAGACACTTTAATAACCTCAAACTGGTAAATAATTACATAAGAAAATTTACTAAGTAGATAAAATAAATAAAAATGCTGCAATTGTGGTGCAAATTTTACTACTGAAACTTTAAATAGATTTTAACTCACAAGTAATCATTAATCTTAGTACACCAACTCATTCGCTGCGCTATGCTCAATAAGAGGACTGCATGTTTACGGTCACACACCAGTTAACTCTTAAAGCACTAACTGAGGACTGTATCTGCTAGCATGCGATCTAAGGACCCACACACCAACTGTAACATAATAAATACATTAATGGTCAAAAGTGTGTAAATTAAAGCTTTCGTCTTTTCTTTGACATCAGGACAATTTAAGACCATGAAAGGAGACGAGATGAGATAAAAGCTCACATTTACATACACAGAAAATCTGGGTATGTACCTGCTGTGAATGGAACCCATATTGCATATTGGTAAGCATCTGAGCTGAACAATACAACAGCATATGCATGCACACTTTTGCCAATCCTCAGGGTTGCCAATGTACTGTTCATAAAAGAACCCATGAATATATATATGTATATATATGTATATATATGTATATATATGTATATATATGTATATATATATGTATATATATGTATATATATAAATATATATAAATATATAAATATATATTTATATGTATGTATATATATGTATATATAGCACCTTGAAACACTGCATTGTACTTGAGGAAGAGTGCAGTTGTCAAATTATTTAATAAAAAAGGTCTTATAACAGACTAAAAAAACATTTATACACCATTCAACACTACAACTTTTTATGCAATGAGTCTGGTATACGCGCATGCACACATTGATCCAATACCAATTATCCTGGTTTTGCCAGTTTGTTGTTACATTTCCTACACAAACAGTAACTCACCAACTCAAATAAGAACTCACAAGTTTATAAAAATTGTTAGCCTTTATATATAAATAAAGCATACAACATCCAGCATCACTGAACAACCATTGTCTCTATAAAATATTAAAATATAAAAACCACAAAGCTCAGTTTCAGGCCTTGAAAATATATTAACCATAATTCCACATTTACAAGAAACTGTTGTTCACATAGTTTAATTTTCTTTTAATTTGGAACTGAAAAGAAATTATTACTTAATGTTTTGATAATCCTACTAATATTATAAATGAGAAAGTTTGTAAGTATGGATGGATAGATGTTTGTTACTCTTTCACGTAAAAACTACTAAATGGATTTGAATGAAATTTGGCCTACAGCTAGCTTATAACCTGATTAACGCATAGACCCCATATTAATATGAAATTCCATCCCTAAGGGAGTGAAAAAGTGATTTCATTTTATAACAGAAAAAATCATAGGTCATAGACATACAAATAGTGAGTGAGTGTCATATCTCTATGTCTGACACACGATCATACACATAGTAAGGTCTGGCAAATTAATATTTTTCTTCTTGGTGAGACCAGTCCGCTAGTGGAGCTCGTAGCGGCTAGCAAAATAAAGGCGCTAATAACAGTTTTGTTCTTAATAGATAGAGTTTGCCTTGAATTTTAAACGCACCATCGTTTGATGTGATTGTCATGTCTTTAATTTTCGTTTGTTTGTGCCGTAATAATTCCTATACGATTCATCTGATTGCGATGAAATTTTGGTGATTTGTTATGCGCATGCCCATGAAGGTTACTGAGACGGTATAACTATTTTTCAATAGTTTGAGCACGAATCGTGTCAAAAAATGTGTTTATTTCATTTTATATAGCGGCACTTTGTCTGTTTTTGTTGTCTAAGTGCGCACGCATGACACAATTTATTTAAATATAAAAGAGAGACAGATAGAGTGATATATATATATGTATATATATATATATATACATATACATATATATATATATATATATATATGTATATATATATATATATATATATATATATATATATATATATATATATATATATATATGTATAGTGTGAGATAGAGACGGAGAAATAAGTTGAGATAGAGCGAGGTATAGAGAATGAAATGGGTCAGATAAAGAGATATACCTATAGATGTATAGAGCTATATAGAGACTTATATATAGAAGATATAGACATAGTGAGAAGTATATATGTAGATATAAAGAGATACATAGATGTATATAGATGTAGATAGAGATAAATATATATAGAGAGATGGATAGATGATTTGTATATGTGGAACTACTTCAAAAATATTACAAAACAAAACTGAATGAGGCATTGCAATGCAGGCCGAGCATTAGCTAAATAATGGAATCTTTTCAATATTAGTAATCTCTTATTTTTCAGCTTTCTACCTATATTGCTTTATAAAGTCTAAATTACATACAGACCAGGTAAATAACTATAAACTGGCAGAACGTTTGTCGGGATCTGAAAGTGATATAAATTAATTTTCACACTTGACATTCAAATTAAGAAGACAATTACTAACTACACCCTGTGTTCAGCCAGGGCAATGCCGGGTATTGCAGCTAGTAAGTTATAAAAATGACACAGATAAACCTAATATACACAATGTTATAGGTTATGGGCCTATTCTAATTTGCACATTAACATTTTACCGAATCTAGTAGGTGCAGAGATAATATACAATATTTTCAATACATAATCTTATGCAAATGGTGTGGAGATATATTTTTATATGAAAATAAATGAAAAAGTGGCCACTGTTAGCAAATATTGCATTACATACATTACCTTTTAGTAGCAGAGTGCTACCTTGTGAATAACAACTGGGTACAAGTATACATTATAATTATATATAAGGTTTTACAACAAAAAACTATTGTATTTCCTCATCTGTTAGCTTCTAGCATCTGACAATATAGAAAAAAAAACATTTTTTCAAAGAGTAGTAACTGATCTGAATAGATATTGATACAGAAAATGGTATTTTTCAGTACTACCAGTCTTAAAAAAAAGTATTTTAAATCTGACTAACCTAACCAACCACTTAAATCAATTTATAGTATTTTTCATGTAACTAATGAAACCTACCCAATCATTAAAACAATTTTGCAGTATTTTAAATAAAGCTAACATAACCTAAGCAACGATTAAAAATGGTTAATAACTTGAAATACCACAATGCTGTTCGACAGAATCGACGAACAGAATGAGAGAGAAAATTGAAAAGTACACTTTACAGAATTTTAGTTTTATTTCTTTCAGAAGAGCACCTGGTCTAGAAAAGGACTGTAAATTACTTAGTTCCTTTTAAAATTAACGCCAGAGACAAGTCTCTAACTTTAGTCTCTGTAGGGTTTCTAATGCTATTTGAACTTGTTTTTCTCTTATTTTTGGTGGAAAAATCAGTTTGCTGGGTTTTAATTTTTTTGTTGGGTGGTTCATGTTCAACATTAACCGGAAATGAAATGCCTGGTATTCTGATGGCAATTACAATACTTTCAGATGGGGCTTCTTGCTTTAAAACAGCATCAACTTCATCTTCATTTTGAACAATAGAGTGAATATACAAAAGTTTTTCCAAAAGTTGTTTCTTATCTTCAAAGGAAGCACCTCGCTTACCACTAACTCACTGCACAATTTGTTGTTCTTCAGTGACATTAACGTCTTTCTGAACGTTTTCAGTGACTTGCACTGTTCGCTGATCATCTTCAATTATAGGCCTACAGTTTTCTGCACGAATGTCATAACTGTTTTGTTCAATGGCAGGTGTTTCAATTTTTTTATTCTTCAGAAACATACACACAAGGTGTGAATGTTTGCACATGTTCCATTTTATTGATGAATCAATACATGGGCACGTGTAGGCGTGAATACAGGCTTCACATTCAGTGCAACGTAATTGACACTGACATTCTAAATTGTTTTTCTTTATGGTATAAATGTCTCTGTTTTGTGAAGACTGCACAGCCCAACATTCTTCATTCTCCAGTATACAATAATCACTCAGCATTACAGCTTTCTGATGCCTTTCTCTTAATTCACTGAGTTTACTTGTAACTTTTCCTTTATTCAGGACTATCAATCTGTCAAAAAGTTTGATAAATTTCATTACCATATGAATTGCTTGTCCATTCTTTTTACCTTTTTACCATCAAAATAAAAATATTTAAGTACTTCAAGCATACTTTCCAGATTCATGTTAGTGTTGATTCCACAATCAACTCGATAACAGTATGCCCAAGCATTACAACAATGCCAGTAATTTTTCTTAAAATAATTTGCAAAATCTAGAGTCTCTGGGTTAGAACTTAGCTCTGCCAACAAATTTTCCCCAAGCATAGGAAAAGCAGCTTCATCAGTTTCAATCATCAACATTTTAATTTGTTTGTACACAAGTGCCTGATCCTCTGTGTTTTTGATTTTATGAAGGTTATTTCGCCATGCCCTATCCACATGCCAAATACAATACAACCTGTGCTCAACATGTCCATTTACAGCACTCCACGCATTATAAAATGTTTTGTCTAAATCTGACATGAATGTCTTAGGTGTCAGTGCACTGTCGAGAGATTCTTTGATGGTTTTAAAAAATATTTCCATTGCAACAGTATCCCCACTGTTAGAAACCAAAAATGCACATGGAAATCCTTGCCGCATGTCATCTATAACCATTAGAGTAAATAACTGAAAATCATATGCATTTAGCCCATGGGTGCTGTCAATGCAAACACAATCCCCACCATACTTCACTAAAATGTCTTTCTGAGCTTCATTCATTATTAAAAGAAAAAAAGTCATCACTTTTCAATTCAGGATATTCTTCCACAAGGACACCCTGTGGCTTGTACAGCCTGACAGTACTTGACATGCTGTTCATGTGGTGAACCCATGCATCCACGCTTACACAATCACTTTTATGGAAAATAGCATCATGGTTCACATTAAAAGAGTTAGCAATGTTACACAAATCTCTTCTATTAAGCAAGTGTATTCGATTTAACTCGTCTACTACAGATTCACGAACTTCGTCCAAAATTTTGTCAAAAGAAACTTTCATAGCTAATTTCTGTGCAATAACCGCTCTTTCACTATACATTAACCAAAGATGACCTAGATCCATATCATGACCGTTTTGATGAATTTCACAACAATACCTGTGCTACTCTGCACAACTTCAAATCTTGCGGGGTAATGTACACTCATTTTACTTGAGCCTTGAGTCTTCAGATGTCAAATATTTTTCCCAGATGACCAAAAATTCCCATCTCTGTGACAACTCCATGTCGTCACTTCTGAACCATCTGTCCTCATCCAAGAACTCAGCTTCTTAACGAACTGGGACTTACACTTAATTTCAGTGCTTGTTTTCCATTCTTCGAATTCTTTAGGCGATCCAAATTTCAAAACCTCTTCTTTGAACGTCAGGTTGTGGCTTTTTCGATAATGTCCGGCAACAGAGTTATTACTTCCCGCACTTGTGTTTTTATCGGAATGAAAGATTTATTTTTTTTCTTCCAGTGGATACCTCTTTTTTACTGTGTCTTTGCTTTTGTCTGTTTTTATATGTATTGTAACTTTCTCCACTGTGTGGGATGTTTTTTTTATTATTTTCTCTCGTCTGTCCGTAACATAGTTGTTCTGTCATTCCGTCCTCACTTTTTAAACCCTTTTATGTCTTTACGCTTTTAACACACCCTGTGGGTGCTAATGGCCTTCGCTGCCGATGCACCCCCACATCACCACTCACTCACTCACGAGCATCCAAATGTGAGTATAATTATTCTTCAAAGCAACAATGCAAACTACAAGTTGCACTCTGCAAATTGCACATGTACATTATGGTTGGTACACTCAAATGAGTTCTACAACAAATTGAATGTAGCCTATGTGATAATTCTGTTATTACTAGTACCAGCAAAGAGGAGAAAAAAAAATAGCTGCTGTTAACATCACTTGGGAAAGTGCATCTGGTAATATTATCAAACTACTAAGTTTTGGGTAAGCCATCTTTAATGGCAATGGTGCACAATATTTTCCTCTCAGCTTCTCACTTCCAAGAGGCACTTACAAAAATGTTGTATGTTGAATTGCCTCAGTAGTTTTTATTACATTTTCTGATTCACGCTATCTTTGGATTTTTACCAGGTTTTTTTTTTTTTTGCAGAACATACCTCAACAAATGTCAAGCCAACAAGTTATACGTTACAGCCCTATTTAAAAAGTGGTTGCCGACAAGGCTTAAATAATTATAAGATTCTTTCTATATAGTTCTTCGTCACATTAAACATTTTAGTCCTGTAAAGCCCCTGGTTACTTACATATGTTCTGCTCCAATCGTCCTTAAAAACATTATGAACGGTTTAGGTTAGTGTAGCTACATTAAAAATACTTAAAAAAAGAAAAAATTTTGGACAGTTGGTTAGGTTAGTATAGTATATTAAAAATTAAATTAAATTTTTTTTTAATAAAACTACTGACATTAAAAATACTTAAACAGGACCAACAGATATACTTGGATACGCAATACGGAACATTTACCCAGTTTTCATACAGCTCTATTTGTAATATTTCGGGTGGTAAATGTTCCATATTGCGTATCAACAGTCACATTATTCTGTTTATGGGGAGATAACCTATATCATTGATAAACATTATAAAAGGCTATAAGCCAGCCCCGCCATTTATTGCTACTTACTTGTGAAACGTTATTTTATTAATCCTTTTCGAATTCCAGTTGTTTTGATACTTTCCTTGCATTCCTATTAGTACACCTAAAGGCTACACAGGATGCCATTTCCCATTTCCCATACACCCCACCCCACCTCAACACAATTCTTTACACAATCTACTAACTTCCTGAAGTAATAAACGTCACACGATTGTGGAATCGAAAGTTAAATATATGTGGCAAAAATATTAATATAACTCGAAACCGAACAATATACTTAATTTAATCCAAGCACTTCAAAATTCGCAGCAACGTAACTCTGACGGGAAAACACAACTTTCTTCACGTTCCAATATGGCAGACGTAAGCATTCCCCTTCCGTCCCAGGGCCTCAGACCCCTTCCGCAGAAATTGGTGACATGCTCCATCTGTAACTTTCTCTAATCTCTGTTCTACTCCTGCCAGGCCATTATCTTTGCGGCGTAAAACAGACAGCACGTCAGTGACCTGCGCTCCCCCCTCCACTATGATCCCATTATGGCAGCGACAAGTGGCTATTCTCGTGCGTGGACGGCGGCGCGTGGCGCCATCCCCCCATTCTAGTGTTCAAGTTCGGAGTTGCGAGAGGGTTCCATAGCCGTCGAGTTACGTCGGCCATGTGACAAAGACACCTGATGGACCTGGGCCCTTAAGGAACATTAGGGATACTCTGAGACAGACGCCACTGGCCTATAAAAGCCGCAGCACCTGCCGCCCGAGGGTCTGGAGTTCCGACGAGAGGCGCCGCAGTGCGGCGCGAGAGTGGATGATAGTTCGGCGCGAGAGTCCTGGCGATACCGGCGAGAGTGCGGCTATTAAGGTGAGTGAGTTCTGTGAGGACAGTGCACCCGGCGAGATCAGCGGGTGCATTGACTTGTGACATCTGGGCGACTACCGACGACCAAAGACCTGCGACAGCTGCCGAGCGACGCGGAGATTATCGGCGTGGATTGGTGGTCAACGGCGGTGAGTCCGACGGAGGGGCGTGCCCCCGAGGACCCAGGCCCAGTGAGCGGCGATATCGGCGGTTAATCTTCGAGGCCTTGATTAATTGGACAGAGATTAAACTCGTGAGTGAGATATTTTACAAGATAAAATGCAAATAGTAGTGTGAATAAAAAAAAAACATTTGTATTAATTAATTGGGCTGTCCTTTTCGAACCCTTTTCGTCCCACAGCAGGTCGTAACAATATTTTGCAGCTATGCTACCATGGAGGCCTAATGTTTCGATACTTCGAATACCTTCCTACCAAGTCATGTACAATATCATGATGTCTGCGAACCACGAGACCTATCATGACCTGAATAATATGATAGACTTAACCATCCACAATTAACGACAAGTACACACAAAGTACATGCAAAGGACATACAAATACACGCAAATACATGCAAAATACATGCAAAGTACACGCAAAGGACACGCAAAATACATGCAAAGTACACGCAAAGGACAAGCAAATACATGTAAAACGTACGTAGAGGAAATACAAAGCACACGCAAATGAAACGCAAGTACAAGCAATGTACACGCGAGATTTTCCTGTGTAAAAGCTATGGACCAAATTCCTATGAAGGAAGGCCCCCAATATTTTTGTGTGTCTATTTAGAAGATTTGTTTTGGGAAATCTTCTTTCTTTTAATACTTATGCCAAGATTTACATTCTCGCGACAAGCTTTTATGTAGGTAGAACGAAATTGTATAATGTAACAAAATGATGGGTTTGTTTAACTTCAAGATTTATTTTCTTCTTTGTATAGCATTTAAATTAAAGCTTGTTTTTAAAAAGTTTTTTTTTTACATTTTAATTATTATTATTATTTTAGTTTTCGCTGGACATGATTCTAAGTCTGTTTATTTCAATTCATGCGTCTTTGTTGTACGGTCGTTGCAATATTTTACCTAAACAAACAAACATTGCAAGTAAAATAAAAGATTGTAAAAATACCACAAACTCTACAGAGTTGCGCCTAACAAGCGGTATTCTATCAGGAGGAGATGACTTGCCGCCTATACATCAGGCGTAAGGAGACAAGTAAAGCTTGTGGCGGTGGCCCTTTTGAATATATTATCATTTATTGCATATTGTATTGTCACCAGAACTTAAGGTGTATGCAAAATTTCAACAAAATTGGTTCTCAGGAACTGGTTCCAATTCAACTTGCAAGATTTGACCCATACTAACAGGGCAAGTTAAACAAAAGCTTGTAAAAATAGCTTCCAAATATAAATAAAATCTTTAGGAATTTTATCAAATTTTCCACCTCAGAAGGCATAACAGCCATATCACTTTACCTGGGCGAAATGAAACCAGCATCCTTTCAAGGAACTGCCTGGAGAGGATGTTCTCAGTGCACTTCTCAAACTTTCTTCGTAGTCAGTTACGATGGTGCCTGGGTTCAGCCCTGGTAGATGCAACTTGAGCAACTCGTACACAAGTTCGTATGCTCGCAAAGTCTTTTGTGTCATTATGACGTAAACGCCAGGAAACATCTGTAGAAGGAAACATAAAGCCCATTCCTGGGGGCTAAAGTACAACCCATAACCATGGTAGTCAAGCTCCCGATTAATTGTCAAATGGGAGAAGGCAGCTGACTGTTGTGAATACTTTTTATAATTCCGCTATATTTTCAGACTTTTCAATGAAGAATAATGCCGAATAAACGAAAATATCTTCATAATACAGATAACTGGATATTTGTTGAAACCACGAATGATTTTGGTTTCGAAGATTTGTGTTACATCGGAGACAGCTATCCTAAGCAGACAGATGTGATTGGAAGAAAGAATAGTGTTTTTTTTTTTCTTTTAACCTAACCAGTAAGTTAAGTTTTGTTGATATTTAAAGTTAATAATTTTGAGTTCGTTTTTAAAGTAAAATAAGTACTCGTAAATTCATAATTTTATACTATATGCATTTTAATAATCTTAAACCAGGAATATTCATAAAATGAAGGTGAACATTTTTAAAGGGCATTCTCCTATGCTTGAATGGTCGAGAAATTTTCTAATGGCGTACAGTTCAAGTCAGCATTCCGTAAGGTGTTGTCCAGTTATTAAATAAGACTATTTTTGAAACAGCAGCTCACAGTTCATGTGACTACCTTCACAGTCTATTAAAACATGCCCACAAACAATACCAGGTATAATGATACTGTGTATCATTACAGTTTTACCAGTACAAAATCTATCTTGCTTGAGTGAAATGGATCAACAACACAATCAGCCTCAAGACTCATAAGAGTTAAAACCATTATTTGTGGAGGCACAACAACAGACTGATTGCGCGTGCAATCTTCAGTGTCATCATGTTTTGTCCAGTATTGGAAGCCCTGTTGAAAACACTGCGGTTAAATACGTTTGTTAGAGCAGATGCAACGCAGATGCAACTGGTGTGTTATTGAAGTTATAATACTTTATAGCTTTTTGTGGTACTACGTTATCAACAATGGTGAGTATTTTAAAACTATTTTTTACTAGTTTAATAATATGCTATATTTCTGTGTTTACATATGCCAGTTTGATTAAAAATAGGTATTCCTGTTTGAGAACTATTGGATGAGTTTTTTTACTTACGCTGGTTTTCAATGTTTTATACGAAAATCTTTGGACAGTGTTGAACCAATGTATACAATTCAATTATTAGTCTACACTTATCTTAAGTTTTTGAGTAAACACGTGGTACTGTACTGTTTGTGAAGTGAAGTGTAACTAAGTCACTTGTTTGTTGTGGCAGTCTGAAATTTGCCTCATGCCAGTAAACGCGACCTCAAAACTTTCTATCTTTTAAGATCACGTGGTTAGGAAAGATTTATGATTAGTGAACAATTTTGCTCTCGCGTGGTTATGTTGACATATTAACAATAAAAAATAATAATTTATAAATTTTCTACTTTCTAAGTCAATCTTAATAATATTGTCACGTGACAATATGAGACAAGAAAATCCTGGAATGAAAAACAAACCTACCAATGAGCTGAATGTTTAATACTCAAAGATGGCCTGGCTATCTAGACGCTAACCATGACAATACAAGTTCAATTACGATAACAAATCAAAAATTTTGGTTGGGTAACATTTTCTCTCGGTAAATGGCATTTGGTAGAAGTAAATGGAATGGAATTCGAATGAATGGAAATGTGTAACCATGATGCCCAAGTCATCAATATGGTGGACCCATGTGTAGCAAAATATAGCCGTATACAGTTACATTCGTAAACATTAGAGGATATACTAAATGTTTCGGTGTGCCAAATTACATTTTATGTTATTGATACTACCCAGTCATATATTTCGCAAACTAAAATCGTCATAGTTAAAGTAATCCCAAGTTTCAAAATGCGTAAGAAAACTGCCATTACACTTTTAATAACGCAGTCTACTTCAAAGTTACAATAATCTCGGTAGCGTAGTGGCTATTTATAACTTGTAGGTAATAACATTTGTTTCATTAGTTTTTCTAAAATTTGCGTAACATGCCTATTAAAATGAGTTAAAACATTATTTCAAAAAAGTACAACAGATCATTACAGTAAAAAAAATTCAACTGTTACGAGTTAAACTCATATTTGAGATAAACATCTTTTCAATTAAAAATTATGATATTCTTTGGGCTCAATAGCTAGCATAAATATTATTTAATATACTATAGTAGTGACAAAAACTCTGATTATTTCTTAACTACTCAGGCATTTATTTTGAGCATGCTAGACAACAAGAATGCAAAACTAAATACTTGAAGCTATCGTCATAAATTTGTATTGTGTAGTTTCTAAGTAAAGAATTTAAATAACAAAAATCAGTGAATTTCATAATTACACTTTATGTGAAATAACAATAAAGTAGGAAATATTAGTCAAATATAACTGTGTCAAACTGTTTTACATGCGATTCAATTTTTATAAAATAATAACTGTTTAAAGTTTTATTACATAACATTATGAAGATCTCACCTTGCCTCTGGACACTCCATGCACGGTTAGAAGTTGCGTAGCTTTCAGCTGCTGAGGCAAGCACTTGAATGTTGCGTCTATGTGGATCCGATGAGTTGTCTCAATGACGTTCTCTATTTTTGGAGAGAGAAACACCAAGGCGTCGAAAATCCCTTCCTTAATGTGTGCTCTGTAAAAAGGAATTTCTTGGCTTCCTCCAGTGCTACTTAATTCACGCCATCGTAGGTCCGATATAATTTCTCGAAGACCTTCCAAACTTCTGGGGACTGGTGGCTGGTTGCTTCTTCTTGCCCGCACCATACTTGATTCAACGTTCAAGAAACTTAATTGCAGGCTGATGCCCGGAAACCTTACAAAACAGTAAAATAAAACAGTTATTTTTTCTCCTCACAAATACGTCTCCACAACTGCAGAGTGTTAAGCAGTATCGTTTCGTTTCATTGGTGGCTTTGCTCCCACACCGTTAAATGAATCGATCCATGCAAAAAGGTCTTTAGTCCTAAATAAGTGTTTTTGAGAAAAACACAAACTGTCTGCGCCAGAAGATTTTAATAATATAATAACACCTTTTTTTAATATGGTACCTAACAATTTCACCACTCATATGAATTATCTATATTACTGTTCTTGTATATAGTTTGTCGAAAAAAAATTATAAAATATGTTGGACTGAAGCCATTTTTGCATGGAAAAGTATTTTATTAAACACTCTTTTATATTTTATTGTTATTTTAGTATATATATTATTTTAATTGTTTCTTATCCAACAAAATGGTAGAAAAAAAGATACAATATGTTATATTTTACTACATATTAGTTTATTTACTCATGTACAGTGTGTCAAAAATTAAATTATATACAGTTAGTTAATCATCTTGTACCTACAAATCAATGTTCTCCAGTTAATCATCTTGTACTTCCAAATCAATGTTTTCAGCTGTTGGCCAGTTAGAAATATCAATGTAAAATTGTTTATGCTCCTCGGGAATATAGGGCAGAAGTTTTCGTATGTCATCTAGTTTCTTTTTTTTTTAATGGGGACCTTACCTTCTGGATAAGCAATGCATGGTGGAAATTCGGGGTTCGTCATTGCTTGCCGCAAACAAAAAGTATGTAGTACCATACCATTGATAAATTTTCGTGCAACAATTGTTCCAGGCATTTCTTGACTAAAAGAAAAATGCATGAAGGAACTTAAGCAACAGTTTGGCATATCATCTTTCGGAACTGATCTCGGGCGCGTTTCTTCTGAAACTACAGACTTTTTGTAATATTGAGGCCACCAATTTTTGTAATCGAATATGTGTTCCGATTTCACATGTGTCACCATAAACTTATTATTATTACTGCTCTTGATTACTAATTCAGTGATTTCTCTTAAGGAATATAAACGGTCATGTTTCCTCAGCTGTCTTTTAATCATTGAAAAATCTCGGTCACAGGGGAGAAACGAATGACCCCTGATGGGGAAGAACTGTTCTATTTTATTAACCTTCGACAAATCACCTTAGTTTTGTTACATATCTGTGCACTTGGGGCCTTTTGAGACCCCAACTTAAAATGTGGGTAAATGTATATAAGTTGCACATATCTTGTAATGTTACAAATTACCATGTATTTATTATCTATTTTAATGTTACACTACCCAGTGTTCTAATTACACGTTACAACAACATTTTAGGGCACATGGGGTCTTTTAGGACCCCAATAATATTTGAGATTTTATATATGTAATACGCCATGTAGTGATTTACATATTTGTACTCATAATATTTTACGACATTTTAGATGTTTCACTTTGGAAGAATGTGGACAACCACAGAAAGTTTTAATGATTTTTACATTTTTAGTCATATTTCTCAATCATTTGAAATGTCCCTGTCAAAATAACATATTTATGTCATTATAACACACAATGTTGTTCTTGAAAATGTATGCTCACATAATTATATAGTATGTCTAATTTGCAGACATACAAAACGATTTTTATATTCACAATATAATTTTCAATCACTCTCTGCAGCGCAGCTAGAACACTTGACAAAGTTTTCACTATGCGAGCTGCATACATTGTATCCACAGGAGTTGCACACAGATTTAATTTTTTTATCTTTGGTTCTTGGACACAAGTGACATCGTTTTCTCTTGTTACTTGTAGGAATATATTCACTTGATGTTTGCTTTTTGTAGCCAAGTGCAAGAAGGCCACTTTTCACACCCTTCTGAATGCATTTACCATTCTGCAGCCTTTTTTCTATGTATGGATGAACAAGCTGGCGTCCCAGTTGTAACAAAAAATGACGCCTTTTGTGTTTTACATTTCCAAAATCTTCAGGGTTATAAAATACCCAAACGATAAGTGATGCAATACCAGCAACATCCAGGAGATTATAAAATAACAAAAGTGGCCAGCGCCTTGTGTTACGTTTGCAACTATAAGTAGCCACCATTTTGTCCAGTGTATCTACACCTCCTTTCTTTGAATTGTAGTGCATTATTATCTCCGGCTTCTGTTCAGTTCCTTGTACAGTTGTGGAATGGTGCATTGACGAAATAAGTATAACTGAACTGGATTTTTTAGGCACATATGACACCATAGTTAGATTACCAACAAAACCAAATACAGATGAATGGATTTCTCTACATTTATGAGGCAACATTTCCTTAGGAATTTCCACCTTATTTTTACGCAGTGTCCCCACGAATGTTGTGTTCTCTTTCAATAACTGTTGAACCAAAGGAATACTAGTAAAAAAATTGTCAGCAACAATGTTTCGTCCTTTGTTTTTCCATTTTCTGACTAGTTCATTGACAACCCTAGAGCCTTGGTTTTAATCTCTCGTACCGTGTGTGGGCTTGCCCAGATATATTTGGCCATTTAGCGGAAAAGATGTATCAGAGTCACATAACCACCAAATTTTGACGCCATATTTTGCTGGTTTGCTCTTCATGTACTGACGGAAAGGACATTTTCCTCTAAACCCAACTAACTGTTCATCAACTGTCATGTCAAAACCAGGTACATATGACTCTGAAAGTTTCTGTACAAATGTATCCCATATTTCACGCAAAGCTGCAAGTTTATCTTCCTGTTGGCGTGCCACACGTGTTGCCTTATTATCAAAACGAATCATCTTTGTTATCTCTTTGAATCTTTTCAAGGGCATAGTAGCTCGGAATATTGGCCTGCCATGTTCCTCATTCCATAGCTCACTGAGCTCTTCTCTGTTAGCACGATACACACCAGCACACAACAATAGTCCAATGTAAGCCTCAATTTCCATTTCGTTTGTATCTTTCCATATTTTATGTTCAGTGTTCGCATCTGATATATTACAATCATTCATAACTCGTTCCGCTTCTCTATTAGTTTCCCTTACAATAGTACTGACCATTTCTGGTGTCACAAATGTCCCAAATGCTTCTTTTACTGAACCCGGGCGATTACACTTCACTCCAGGTTTATCACGAACTATATTGTGCTTCAACGTTTGCCTTTGTGTTGGTGGATCCCTAAACCATTTCATTCCATTTTTAGCTATGTAATACTGGCCAGACAAGTTACTTTCTATTTCCGAGTCATCATCTGATATTTGTAAAGCATCATCTTGATAATCTTCATCTTCAAGTGCATCACTTTCATTTTCAGTTGTTGGATTACTGTCACTTGAACTTGAAATATTTTCACTGTCACTTATCTCTTGCAACATCTTTAGTAATATACTTCTTCCTTCTTCACTGGAGTGGCGTTTGCCTTCAATTCTGAAATAAACAAAAACATTTACCCTTATTTTCAAGGTGAGCGGATGCCCACTGTAGATAGTTACTGTGAACAAAATACAGTATCTTAGTTTTTGCAAGGAAGGAATAAGTGGCATTGTATAATATACCAAAACAAGTTTCTTGTATTTATTACTAATACTCGAATGCAGGGATGGACATTTTTATTGGTCTGTTTATTGCTATTTTTATGCTGTACAATATAAGTGTAATATATATATATATATATATATATATATATATATATATATATATATATATATATATATATATAATATAAAATAATTTATTTATATTTTGAATTTTTCCTAGAAACAGCATTGGCGTTATAAAAGAACAACAAATTTATGGGCATGGAATTGGAAATATGGACATTGAGGAACTTCAACTATTTTCTGGAATGATAGTTGCAAAAACCACTATAATGCACACGACCGAGAGCAAACACACAACCTCCAGAGTTTGCATCAGATATTGTAAATAGTGAAGTGTTTGAACGTTATTATTGTAAAAAAATTACTGAACACAATGTAGCTAGAGAATACGATTTTTTATGAACTTCCCATGCCTGTGAAAATTAGTAGGCTATAATAAACAAAAAAGGTATGAAATGTTTCAAACCGTAGAACATCAAAAACGATCCACCGCCCGAGAAAAGCAAATGGCACTTGAAAAAAACATTGTAGAGTGTAAATGGACGCTTTCTCTATGAGTCAAAACAAGCTCACTTTGTTACATCTGCTTTGAACTTTTATAGGGCACGACGACAAAGATGCCCAAAGCGAACACATCCTATTGATAAAATGTATTGAAAGCACTAGTAAACTTTTGCTCGTAAAATAAAAAATATATAAGCAGCCTAGGCCATCATTTTGAATGATAAAATGCGCACTAAAATTGTACTGCTACTTACATAATTTCTTCATCCATATTTTATGTTTTTCTATATTCTTCTTTTACGATTCATGTTTCGTGGAATATATTGTTCCTAAAGAATATGCAATTTTATAATCACGTCTCCACAACTTGTAAAATATAACGCTAAATAATGATAGTTCAAAACTAGTAACACATTCACTCCACGCAACAAAACTCATGGGTACAAATACAACTGCCGAGCAGTTGCGATAGCTGATGCGCCAAGAGGATACCATTAGCGCTATCTGTTTACTCATTTAGGAACTGCCAGTAGAGTTATTTCTAGCTCCGTTGTCTCAAGCAATAATATAAAGATAAATTTTTTGAAAATTAATTTTATACATTAGATATAAGTTATCTTTGAGTGGGGGTACAAAAGACCCCAAGTGCACTGTGAAAGAGACTTAAAGTTAAAATATTTATTACACAGATATTTTGAAACCAAACATTTCCAGAATTTGAACAAAGCACCTAAAACACATTTTAAAGAAATGTCCTAAAATAACATAAGTCACAGGCTAAACATATGAATGCTACGAAGTGAAACATTTTCGTGGGGTCCAGAAAGACCCCACGTGATGTGTCGAAGGTTAAATCGACCAGTTTGTGTTAAAGCCAATAACAAACGTGCCAGTGAGTGGTTTTTGTTTTGGCCAGAACAGTTGTCAGAGAAAATCCTTATCTCCTTAATTTCTGAAGGAACCGTGTTCAAATAATCCGTTAAAAGTGAGCACACTTCATTTGGGCCTTTGTTGGCAGTACCCTCATGATAAAGGTATAACATAGCACTATGTTCCTTTATGTTATGTATGCAGCAAACATTGACTGTTAACTGCCTCATATAGAAAGTCTCTTGAACTGGGATTCGTGGCAATTGAATATTTTGCATATAATCCATACAGATGGACAGAACGTGTGGTTCAGTTTTGCAGTCTCGTTCTTTTTTAATTTCCTTATAAAACTTCTTTGCCCTCCTTCTGTGAATCATTAGTTCCGCTGCCGCACACCTCTTGGCTGCTTCATTTATGTGAGGGCTTTTAATTTTAAGTTTTAACTCCTCACAAGTACAGCAGCAATCAACCTGGGGTCTGCCAAATGATAGAGAAAAGTTTTCATTGAAAAACTTAATGAAAAACTGATAACTGCAGTTAATGTCAGGATTTTTATCTTTGAATAGATTAAACATGGACTTTACAGACAGTCTGGCATCGAGATATGATTTTGTTTTACCAGTGTATTTTGTGCATTTAACTGGAAAGCTAAGAATGTGGTTTCTGATTTTTTCCCGAACTTCAGGTGGAAGTGTGTTAGCACTTGATGTTTTCCCTCTTTCATCAACGGGACTTTTGCCCAATAAAGCAAGTTTTCTAATCCTCTTCACTCGTTTATCAGTAATAGCAAACAATGATAAGAAAGCTTTGTAACATACCTCTCTCTTTACATGGCCTATAATAACATAGTATTTGTAAACTTTGTCAACAATTCTTGCCCCCTCTTTCTTCCGAGGTCGACGGCGATCAACATCATGTATATCAATCAGAGATTGAATAAATGTGTCTTGTTGATTTTTTGTAGGCAAATCATGCAAACGTCTTAGCACATCAATAGCTTCATCATCTGAGATCTTCTCAAAACACTTCATTCTCTGACATCTGAAAACAAAACGATAAATATTTTTGTGATTGTTGGAAAATAAAGGAAATATATATAGTGCATTGAGAGATTTAGGCCTACTAAAACTAATTCTCTTGATATCAGAAATACATAAGTAAGTGCCTAATATTGTAATGTATATAACAAATACAAGCTTTAGATAACATTGGTAGTTATAGACCTACCTGCATGGAGGTCCTGTTGTTCTGGCTGGAATCAAATTGCCTTTGGAGGTTAGGTATTCCTCCCCTTTACATCTTGCAGTTTTTCTTATATTTCTTTTCCAAGAAGATGGTGTACTTTTCCTCTTTATACCTCTTTCTTCTACATTGTCTGTGCCTTCACTTTCTGATGACATTATTTAACAATATCTTTGTATAAAACTTACTAATTTACCATCATTTAACAAACAAACTGCATATTCAACATTCTTTTGTTATAAACATTTTGAATAACAGGTTAGGAAACATAATGTCACAGAATATTTCAATAGTGCGCTGCTACAACAAAAATTCCCAAACTTTATTCCATGCAAAAGGGGCTTCAGTCCAGGACTGAAGCCCTTGCTGCATGGAACAGTGAAATTAACAGTCTGTTACTACGGTAACAGTGCATTGGACTGAAGTCTTTTTGGCGTAGAAATGTGTATCTACCTTCTTAGGTAATGTTGCATATTCAAACTGGAATTGCGGAAAAAATGGACTGAAGCCCTTTTTGCATGGACCAATTCAAATGTGACATGCAAAATAAATAAAAAGTTTTTACGCACAACACGGAAAGCTAAATTAACATAATTTGGAAGGCATTAAGGGAAAATTAAGTGGCGTCATAAGTGTGCCACATTAGGCCTAATCTACCTGTTGGGCTCTATTGTGTTGTTGCCTTTTCCCCCTAATTTATAAACTATATCTTATGTTCACCAGATAACCCATTGTTACCGTAGCTAAACAAGCCTAAATTGAAACCAATACAAATACAACGCTTCTTCGAAAACAGTTATACATTTGGTCCTTTTAAATGAAGTCTAAACCTTTAAAATTACTTGAAATATTCTTTGGAGAATTCTTGCATTTTACTGATTAGTTAGAGATTAAATGAAATGAAAAATTTAATAATATTGGTAAGTGTTAATGACAATCTCTCAGAACATTTCAAATATAGTATACCAATTCATACTCTAGCAAGCAGATATCTACAATCAGTAAGGTAGTTAATTTTTTTAAACTTCACCTGCCAAACAAAACGCTATAACAATTGTAGATAAGACGTAGGATGGTGAGTTATACATGTTTACCAGATATGAAGGGTAGCTCACTTAAAAAAAAAGGGTTTTTACTGTTACAGACAGCTCTGAATCTCGACGTATAATCTAATACACCACTAAATCTGGTTCAAGTAAGAAATTGTAACCTTTAATATTTTCAAATTTCTGTGCAGGTTCACTACGAAAAGACTCAATTATATCTTTTCCCCTGTCAGTCTTCACATACGTGTCTGTCCCCTTTGAAAGTGAAATAACATTGTCAGTATTCGTTAATATTGTGGGTGTAGATGTGAAAAATATGCTAGTCTTACGAGGTATTCAATATTTTGTATTTTGGCATTTTAAGAATAAACAAAACTTAAGGTAACTAAATTATGTCATTAAAAATATAAGTTGCCCTCGTAACTTCAATCAGGTAAACTTTAATGTTCTCCTCGACTGCAGAAAAGCATGTTACTTCCGGAATTCAGTACGCCTATTTTTCTTGTCCAAAAGTTTATTAAAGAATTATATCTATCATGCCTTTAAATGTTCTTCATTTTACATCATAAGCGAGAAGTCAGTCAATAAATCTCTTGGAATCTGTAAAAAGTGAGGGTTTTCATACGATATGTACAACTAAAAAGACATTTGTCTACAATATTAACATACAAATTGTTTTTGGGGTATTCTACGTTCACCTTCTGTAAAAATCGCTTGTTCGCAAGATGGTGTCTTGTCTGCCTAGTGCAATTCACATGTAGAGCCGAGTTAATGCAATACATGAGAAGGAATTAAAAAGAAACGAAATAAACCCACGCGCAAAACTCTCGGGATACGCAGCCCTTATGCGAATTTCCGCGGGCTCGCATATCCTACAAATTCGACCCTCTGAGTGTATGCATATTATTATTTAAGTGCAAATGTTGGTGTACCTTAAAACATAGAATCATTTACTTATATATAATCCAAATTAATATGTAAGGTAATGTTTATATACTTAGGGCGAGCGAAGCGAGCTCTACCACTATTCCACTTTACTAACACACATCTAGATTTGAAATTTGACATATTGATTTAAGTTATGTCCTGATTTGTTGCATGTCACTATTTGTGTGAACAAATACTTTAAAACAGTGATGTGAAATACTTTTTCAACTAGAATTTTATTGTAATGATAACTTTATCTGTTGAAAATTAGTAACTAATAGGGCATATTGATGTGTAATATTTTATTAAGTCGACAGTTAATAATGGCATCTGTTAGAAATTGCAGTATTAACAGCGCATATCAATATGTAATATTTCTAGAATAATTACAGAATTAATAGCGCATATTGATATGTATTATTTCTAGAATGTTTAGAAACAAAATTGCTGAATGTTTTTATATTATAAATAAATACATAGTAAGTATTATTAAGTTTTAAGTAAATCACGAACCGAAAAAAAATCAATCTCAGAGAGGTGCTGAGTTACAAAATTGTGAATGTCATAATGATACATCATTACAGACAGCCAAAAACTATATTGTTTACATAAATTGTAGCCAAGAACAATATACAACCTTTTTATTTACGTTATCTTAATTTCATGTTCTTGGACATCATCCTAGTGAAACGTGATCATTATAAATTTTTATTATGGTTTAATCAAGACATTTCTTATGTGCGTTGCATTTGTGCTCTGTTAAAAGTCAATCTCTTCGGTGCCTTGTGAAATAGTTTTATCGTCCCGCTGCTCCTGCGGCGCGACGCTTAAAATATTCTACAATCAAATATATATAGGCTACTGAATATTTTGTGTGTCTGGCGTTTTAAGACAACATTAAGTTGATCCTGCAATGGATATGTGGTATGTAAAAATGTAATACGTTTTACAACAATTCGCTGAAAGAGTGCATTTATATAATTCTGTTACTGTGCTGATCGATACAGTAAATTTATTGTAATAATATGGTACATTCGTTTTGCTGGTAACGTACCCGTAAGTGAAATATTTCAAGTGATGCATTTGTTCAATTTCGTACTAGGCTTGGTGAAGCCATTTTGAGTGATTACCTTTAAACTATTTCAACATGTTAATAACTATTTCATATATTTTCAATGAGTCCTTAGCTAACTCATATAAATAATTATTTATTTTTTGAATTATAAACAAAATTTACGCAATTTTCATGATCCAAGTCCAGTTGTATGAGCGTTACAATGATCATGAGTCTACCATAAGAACTAACATGAATGATAGTGTCAATAATATGAACAGTTGGTAAAAGTGACTGACATACTCTTAAGGTTACAGTTGGATGAAGTAATAATTTTCAAACTTAACTATAGCCGTCAACTTTTCATGATCCGCTATCATATCTATGTCAATAAAACACGTTAATATTGTTTTCTATTGACTATTTTTAACTAAGAACCACCTATTTTTTTATTTGTACTTAATGTCTGCTAATTAAGTGTAGGTAGGGCCCCACTTTCATGGTAAATAAAATTAACAGATTTCATCATAAAAATAGTCTCATTTCATCATAAAAAACTGCTTTCTAAAATCATGGGGAAAAATGTAAAAATATAAAACCAATATTTAAAAATATAAACCATACTACAATCATAATCCTTAAATTATACTAGTGATTTTGAGTTAGTTCCATAAAAGTAATTTTAACACTATCAGAGTTTTAAAATCATTAAAAGAATAGGCCAATGTACATGAATAAAGAAACATGTGTTTCCAGAATTGACAATTCAGTCCAAGTCCATTTGTTCACCATTTTATATTTAACTGCCAAAATATAATGACACCATTAGTTCAGAATTCTCAGGTTTCAAACTTCGTCTTTTATCTGAGAAAATGTCGGAGTATGCAGAAAAACATCTTTCAGAGTCAACATTAGATGCAGGTATCCATACAGCTTTCAATGCATTGCTTGCAAAAACTGGATGGTCAATTTTCAAAGCGAGAATTAGATTAATGTCTACACTGCCTTCACAATTTTTTACTTTCTCAGCCACTATTTCTTTGAATACTAAATATCCTTCCAAAAATTCTCTGTCTGGGATGGTTGAAAGAAATGGAAGAAAATTTCCTGCCTTGGCCAAATCTTTATTCACTTCATTTAACATTACATCACGTGGGTTAAACAGCTGCCCTAATTTTTTGAAAAATAGTTTGGAAGGATCTTCAGCAATCAATTTCAACAATTTGGTTTGTGATTTCCAACCCATATGACTGAAATTGGGACTTAAGCAACCCTTGTTTCACATCTGACAATGACTTAAAGACATGTGGCTGTTTTAAAACCAAACTGAAAACCTTCCAACAGTTGAAAGCTTTTTGATAAATCGGCAAGCTTTCCACCGATCAAGTGAGCCATGGCATAGTTTGATCCCTCCAGCTGTTTGGTCAGTTCAACCAAAGCACATCCATGTTCTACAAGAAACTGAGCTTGGCATTGAATAACACTGATCTCTTCCCTTGACAAGTCTGCAAAATACTTCAAAGCTTCAGACTCTACTTCTAGTGATTTCAGGTAGGTCACCATGTCACCAATGTATGTGTTTACATATCCCACAGCTTCGAACCATGAGCCCCACCTGCGGGCTGATTACGAACACCATTGACGACTAGCGTTATTCTTCACGGGCTATCGAAACACGTACCGCATTTTATGAGTACGAACCACCTTGCGATACTTGTTTCGTTATTTTCAGTGTTATCGCTAGCCTGCGGTACGGATCCATGACGTCAGAGGATAAGCAACATTTGAAAAATTAACTTGTTTCGTGAATAGTCTATTTAGTCTGTCAAATATAACTATTTAGTTACAATGAGTACTAAATAATATGTTTCAATATATTAATCTCGTAAATAAAGCATTTCAAGTTTTACCTGATGCATTTATTATTGTTTTTAATTAAAGATGTTATAAGTTTCGCGTCCATGTCGTGGCTAACCTTGCGTGTTGCAATGCAAGCATTATCGAAAAAGAAGCGTGTTTTGTATTGAACAACGGAAATGGAGCATTTGCAAGGTATGTGTAATATTTATTATTATAAGTAAAATAATACAATTCAAGAAAATAATGACTCCAACTCATTTGTTGTTTTATTATTAGCAATCAAGAGAATATTTAGTTAAGTACACTGTACCATTGTGAAACATAACCTTATACAGTATTTTAGTATTACAAATTTACTTAGAATCAAATTAACCGTTTAACGTGGTTGCAATCGGTGGCAAAATAGTGTACAAATATTATATTCTACCGGTGTTAACGCTTCGAATTATTTTTGACAGTTATGTGCTTTGATTGATGAAAAAATGTTTTGGGTTTTTGAACATTTCGTTTGTAAATATTTTTTGAAGAATTGAAAAAAAAGAATAAATAATTTTTTATAAGTACGGTAATTTTATAGAGTTTTGTCTCTACTGAAAAAAAAATAAATAAAATGCTAGAATGGTACTTATGTTTTCTGTATTTATTATATTATAATTATGATTGGTGTGTAAAACGGGTTAGCGTTTTTTCAAGTAGTTTAACGTTTAAACAGTTGGTTAACTGTGGTACATTTGAAATGTTGTAAAATAGTTGGAATGGTTTGTAAGGTGACGTTAGTGACATTTAAATTACTGTCAAATTGTGTGAATGGTTGGTTAGGTTATCTGTATTAAAAATACACATTGTACATTTTTGAGAACGATTGTTTGGACTAGATTAGTGGCTTTTTAAGTACTTGCCTAAATTTCAGAACAAATCACTTCTGTAGGAAATTATCAATTGGTGGTTTTCATGTATAAAAAGAATTAACTTTTATTTTGACAATATTTGTGTTTGTTCACAGCCAAAAGAAGCCTCGTACGGGAAAAGCGACGGCTGCCCAGCAGGAAATAATTATTCCCTATATGGAAAGCAAAAGAGACTTTGCTGCTGGAAGATTTTCGTCTTTTAACGGCAGAGAAGCAAATAATTCTTTGTGGGTGTCCCTAGCAGAAATGCTTAATGAAAGTCTCGGGCCACAAAAGACTGTTGTTCAGTGGCAAAAGGTTAGTGCTTTTAAAATTTGCTGCATTAAGTTTTTAATGTGTAATAATAATAATAATAGACTTTGCTGCAAGTGGGCAAAGAAATACTCGTAATAGTGTAATAGTAACAGGGTTAAAATACAATAGGGTTTGATTTTTTTACATTTTATTATCCTGATTTTGGCACTGCGACTTCTGGTTGAGGCTAATAATGGTTTGTTAGGTTAGGGCAGCAGCATTAATATGTATTAAGTAAGTGTTATTAATGTAGCATTCCTACCCTAATCTACCTTTCATTTTATTTTTTGTTTTCATTGTATTCCATAGCCTTCTGCTCTGCAGGATTATTTTGTCTTGATTAAAGGCAGTATAGTAAAAATCTTAAATTTTTGTTCTATTAAGTCTGGTTTAAAGAAGTAAATGTGTTGTGTTGCATAGTTTGGCAAGAGGATTTACGTCAAGGCATACTGTTTGATTTTTTTACATATTTTAATTTTTTTTGTAGTGTTTTGCAGCTCTTGTATCAAGCACTCATGATTCTACAGCATATAGAACTATAAATAATAAAAATAGTTCTTTACGAGTACTAGTACATTTTCGACATTTATTATGTGAAAATCTTATATCAGTTTTTACAAGTTCATTGCCATATGTAATCAAAATGCTCTTAGATTGAAATCAAATCTCTCAAATAAGAGAAACTGGGTAGTGGCCATTCCAAGTATATAGACTATGTGAAGTGTTGAAATATTTTATAAATACGCTTGTTCACAAGATAGCACTTAAGTTAATGTTTTAACATGTATAAGGTTATGATATACAGCAGTTAGTTTAAACTTGAAAATACCAGCAATGTGCACCCTTTTTCTTCTTTCCAAAGTACATTAATATTTTAATCCCTTATGTCTGTAATCAATGTTTCTTATTTGAAATTTAATATTTTTTCATGTTTTATTATTCAGAAAACGTCTTAAAGAGAGGCTTTTCAGTAAAGTAATAATAAGGAATTAAAAATACATTATTTGAACACTATATCCTTTCCTACATTAACACTAAAAACAGCCTTTTAAAATTCCTACTGAGAAATCACTATTAAGAGGCTGCATTGAGCTGGCCGCCACCATTTTTTTGCTTTCTATTGTGGTTCATGTGTGTACAGTAGAACCCCGATTATCCGTGTTAATGAAGGGGACGAGTGAGTCGGATAATCGAAAATCGCGGTTAGCCGAGTCATGCTTGCCTCAAAGGTCATTAGCCCACAGACAGCCATCTGTGGACATTCGGAGATTACATATAAACACATGCTTTGTGTGCGTGTGCGTTGTTGACATAGAAGCGGACTGCTTAGTGCTGGGCAGCAGTGGTTTTTAAGTATTTCGTGTGCAGAGACGTGGGCACGCGAGTCGTTGTTGCACCGAGGTGTGTGACTAGCAGCCCGCCAGTCCGAGGGCCCAAGACAGCTGATAGCTGCCAAGGTCACGCATTCTTTTCATCGCCCGTAAGCGACGCTGCCACACTTAGCTCATTGCTCTGTTGTCAGTTACACCATCGGGCTGGTTATTGTTTTACAGAACGACTGCCTTCAAAATTCTTTTTGAGATAAGATTTTTCATACCAGTGCATTGAGACTTGATTTGATGGTTTTGAAACGGTGTCTCTGTCTCGTATAATTCACGGTGTTTTTATCCCCCTTTATTTATATGAATTTAAAATGTTAGATTTTTTATTTTTAGTTTGCTGAACGTGGAATTAGTGCAAAAACGGCCTATTATGACTTAGTGTTGCAGATGGGTCGGAAATCTTATAACGACCACCTCTCTATAACGACCCTAATCTCGGGAACCGTGAGGGGTCGTTATATCTATTCTCCGTTCACTTAGCTGAGTTTTGAAATAAACAAACACCGTCGTATCACTGCGCCGCGTCAGCAAGTGATAGGCTGAATTTATCTTGCGTGCCAAGCACTAGTTGCAACATACACACTTCAGTACAGCTGGTGCTCATAAAATAACGGAGAAGTAATATAACAGGAAAATGGTTCTTCTGTCAAGCCTAGTTTTTTTAAAAAAAATTACGTCTGCTGTGATAAAATTACGCAACTTAATGCTACACCCTCCGACCTTTTCTGTTGAAACCATTCAAACAAACAAGTGTCCAAGCTGCTAAATGTGGATTCGTTCATCGTCTTGCGTTTATTTAATCCACTTGAAGTGTCAGCCTGTGAAGCAAACTGAAGGATTTTTTCGCGATTTTTTATGATGTCGCGCACTGTTGTGTTACCGACATTAAACTCAGTCGCAAGTTTGCAATCGTTTCTCCACTCTGAAATCTTTCTATAATTTTTGTTTTGCTGTCGATGGACAGTACCACTCGCTTTCTTTTCTGTTAATTTGATGACATGATGAAATGTTGCGCTCAACACTTCCGCACAACACAACGGTATAATCCGTCGGAATGCAGATCACTGTTACAATACATAAAATGATCACCACCTTCACACTTCAACAACGTACACTAATGGAATGGACTGTCTCCATGCGCCGGGTAATCTCTGTGGCACGGCGCCGTGCTGCGCGCGGGAGTGTACAGTCCGGTCATGCGGACGTGGAATCGCGCACCAGTGTATAATCTATTCACGTAACATGGAACACAAAAACATTATGTACATACGTATGTATGTACTAGTATTTTTTTTAAAACTTCTGTGTAAATAAACATAACTGAGTCAAAGTACTTTGACCAACATACATTTTGCAAAGTATTTTAACATTTACATACATTTTGAATCATTGGTTTTATGTAACTAAAAAATTGGACTTGATGGACATAAATCGCGGTTAATCCGTGAATCAGATCATCGAGTCGCGGATAATCGGGGTTCTACTATGATTATGAGAAATTTAATTAATTTGTGTAATGAATTGAATTTGGTGGGTTACCAACATAAAAAAAAACAATGGACTGTTTGTTGGATTAGTATATCTACATAGAAAATGCTTTGAAATCATGTGAAATGATGGTTAGGTTAGGTTTTAAATTGATGATTCTGAAGAATTTATTATATATATTTGACAGTATATTTTAATGTAGCTAACCTAACATAATTGACCATTGTCACGATTTGTATTTTTACTCTTCCATTATAATCGCTACTTACTGCATGACTAAAATGTTACCTTAAATGCAAATGTAAGAAATCAAATATACCGTTATGCATTTATTTATTTATTTAGAAAAATGAAACAGAAAATATAACATTTAAGGTTTACTTTGTTTTTGCAAAACTATCTTCATAATAACTGCTTTTGTTATTAAAATAATACCTCTGAATACGAAATAAACACAGACCCACGTGGAAAAGAAGAAAATGGCCATGACCACGTCACTGCATACACATTATAGTAATGTAAAGTATGAACGTGTTTTCTCAGAAACCATTGCAAATTCAGAAACAATATTTTCAGGGTAAATACTGGTACGTCTCTAGTGTTTGGAAAAGGTATTTTTGGATTTTTATTATTACTTCACGGAAAGCCCCTCAGAAATTAAGTATCTTGTATACACTTGAGTTGCAGGTTTTACATTTTTTTTTAAATTTCAGACATGGACTGACATGAAGGCAGCTGATGCCAGAGCAGCTGGGGTTAGCACTGATAATAAAAATCCAGTGGTGGGTTTAAGCACCATGGATACTAGAATACTGGCAATTTTAGGCCCAGCTTCATCTGTGGGAATGCCCCTGGAGGAAGGTGGTTTTGGACCTAGATCTGTGGTAGGTATCATTTTGTGGTGGCCATGCATGTTGTTCATCTTCTACATTTGATATAATTTATTTGAAATATTTATACAGACATTAAATAAACCTTACACTTTTCTGAAGGTAACCAAATTTTAAAACATTCTTGACATTGTCCCTATAATAGCCATTAGTTTATTTGAAATGTTTATGTAGGCTATTTGTTAACTTTTTACTTTTATTAAGATAACTAAAAATTTTAATTTTTTTCCTTAGGGATTGCTTAAAAGGCTATCATTGTTAAATTGGGAGTATTTGTACAAAATTTTAAATTTTTTTGTCACTACAATTATATTTTGGATTACAGGATGTGGAAGTACAAGAACTTGACTTCAATCACAGAGAAAATATATTGTATTTTGATTTGGATGAAGCTATTGACGAACCAATGGCTGAAGGTGAGAACATATTATGTGTCATATTTTTTTAAATCATGGACATACTCTGAAAACAGTGGTATATGACCCTTAAAGTTATTAATAACTCAGAGTATATTTTACTTCATTTGAAAGTACTGTAGAACCTCATTTTATGTAGCTGGAATTTATGAATTCCAGTGATTGCTATTTTAAGTCATATAAAGGGGATTTTACGTAAACAGTGGATTACTGTGCTCTTATTATAATAAGTTTTAAAGAAATGCACCAAATTCCTGTAAACATGGTATCTTCGTTATGTTCAGCAATGTTCATTTTACCATGTCATTATTTTGGAAGGACAAGTTGGCAGCGCTGAATTTCCAACCATTTCAACAGAAATGTTTTTATTTTTACTTTTTTTTCTAGTCCCTTGAAATATGTAAAAACGATGTTATGCAGTAACTAAAGAGATAAGTAAAATTTTTAAAATAAAATAGTGAGTTAGGCTTATAATAACTGTATACACTGAACCCATAAATTATGGCATTATTAAGATTTCACTCCTTAAGATAAAACTGGTAAACACCACTGACTTCTCACCCCCTCTTCGAAAAAAGAAAAAAAATTCAATTTATGACTCAATCCACAAATCAAATTGCATGTTTTAATGTAGTGGACTCAACCTAACCTCCCTAACATGGTGAATTATTTGTGACATAATAACTGAAACTAGCCTTGATGTATACCATTGTTAAATTTTACCTAGTCTTGTAGGTTCACAGGGATGATTGAGAAATATTGTTTTCTTATCTAGTGGTCACTCTTTTAGCTGTCTTAGTAAAACAGTTTGTTATTATATTACATATGTAAAGTAATTATATAAATTGAATATTAATTTCATTTGGTACATATTTAAATGGAAAATGTTAACATAGTTACCCAGAGGTCTAGTCCCAAGTCTCTGCCGTTACCTTGGCTAGATGTAATGAAAATCTTAAATTCACTTGCAATCAGAACTCACATGAATTGTCTTTTGAAATGACAGTTGGGCATAGCAATAGAAATTTCCTGGAAAACTAGCTTCTGAATTATCATATTTCTAATAATCTCAACTTTAAAAGTATACCATGTTTCGGATTAAACTTAATGAATTGCTGAACAATCATTAATATTTTTTCCATGTGCTAACAGACTTTGTGCAACATTTTTGTTTAACAAAACTTTTGTTAACAGATTTAGTAAAAAAATATATATATTTACCATCACACAGCTACAGAAATAAAATTATGTGGTTTCATGGGCCAGTGAAAATAATTTCGTAACCACTTTTTTTTTTGACAATTTTTTTCTAATATGTGTATTTCTAAAGAATCTAATGCATATTCATTATTTTACAGTCACATGTTAAACATTTTGAATGCATAAATATATTACAAAATAATGTTTTACTACTAATATGAAAGTTCATTTCATAGTTTACGTACCAACCACCAATGCTGCTCCCAGCTCAAGTGCCACACCCACCTCAAGTGTCACACCCAGCTCAGTGCCATACCCACCTCAAGTGCCGCACCCAGCTCAAGTGTCACACCCACCTCAAGTGCTACACCCAACACCAGGAAAGGTGCTGTGATAAGAAGCTTGCCTTCACAGTACAAGAAAGGTTTATCGGAGTGTAATTTTTAGCCCACAGATTTCAATCAGTTCAAATTTTCACATTAAACTTTGTGCCCAATATGCCTGTTGGCTGCCACTAATAAATAACTATGTGGAGATTTAAAAAATTGCAGAATATTTAAACATTTATACTTTGACAGTTAACATACAAATGTAATAATACATCTTAAGGATTGTAAACTACATTTTTCATAAATGAAGCATAATATAAACTTTGATCTAAATGAAGAAAGTAATTATAGTTTCATAATAAAAATAAATAAAATAAGTATGCTGCTGAAACATGAGATCTTTATATTGTGGTGTGTTTCTGTCGAGTCGTATCACAGAACCTTTATTTTGTTTGTTGCCCCTACTTTAGGTATAATATATGTTATTGAATGGGGCATTTTGTAGAAAATAATTCACATTTTTACTGGTTTCAGAAAAGCTTCCAAGAGGTATGTTAATGAGAACTTTTGCTGAACAAATCAGCAACATACAAGAGAGGCAGCTGGCAGCTGATCTGCGATGTGCAGAAGCACTGGAGAAATGTGCTGCCGAAATGGGCAGGAGCAATTTGTTGCAAACTCGTATTGCAGAAGCTTTGGAAACATTGCTTAGTGGTGGGAGAACGTGTTTAAATAAATGAATATTAAAAAAAATGTATGTTAAGCAACCACTGGTTTTTATTTATTAACATTCCTTACATCTGCATTTTTTGTTTAATTATTTATTATATATAAAAGCCATCTGCATTTTTTTAATATTATATAAATATTTTTTGAAAGTGGTTATGGGTACATAACAAACTAACAAATAATAGGCACCATTTTGTTGCAAATTATTAAAGTAATAAAAGGTAATACTGATTGAAACATTTATCAAACCAAAAACACTTGTTTATGAATGAATTTTACTTGAAATGATTTTATTTATTTACACTTACCAATATTATCTTTTAACAGAAAAAAAAACATAGGGATCAAATCAAACAGTAAACATTTGCTTAATGTATATACTTAAGGTTAAACTGAAAAGTAAAACTCTAGGATGTGCAAAAACTATCGTCATCACCTTTTAAGTACATAACTTGTCAAATGTACCTAGGTTTTGAAAGAATGTTCATGTTTGTTCTAGTGTTAAATTTATATTGCATAATGATATGGAGTTAAATTACTACATTAAAATTATCTCAAAAGATTGTGGATTAGTGTAAAAAAAAATTGCATATGAGTAAGTATAGGCATTCACAACAGTGCTTGAATAAAACTTTTTTGATGGAACATAAAATAATCAAAACAAAATCTTAAATTGGTTGCTCTTTTTTCTACCTAAAACTTCAAAATTAAATCTGGAAAGTACCACCCTCTAAAATTATTACTTTCTCACAACATAACTTAAAACCAATCAAAGCATTACGAAATTATTGTGTATGGGTGGTAACTGTAGTAAGATACTTAAAACCAATCAAAGCATTATGAAATTATTGTGTATAGGTAGTAACTGTAGTAAGATACTTAAAACGAATGCTCATTTATTAACCTGCTGCTCACATTTTAATAATCCACTGAGAAGTTTTTTCAGGTATAAAACAAATTGCTAATTGTTAAAAATATAAAAATAAAACACAAAAAAGAGACACTGCTAATTGTCTTCTCCAATATGTCAGGTCATAAATTTTTGAATATTGAAATCTATACATCATTACTAACCAACTCCTGAAATAAGAGAACCAGTAAATTACATATTAATGTATCACTTCAGGAACAGATTACAGAGAGTGGGAACAACTGTTATTAATGAAATTTGTGTAAGTTTTGGTCTGACCACATGCCCCAATAATATTCTTTGTTTACAGGTGTCCTGTCCAGGTTGATTATAGGCTTTCTTCGTGGTGCTTGTGGTATTTGATTCGTGGCAGGTTGTGTTGGCTGTATGTTGTCTTCTGGGGTGGTTACAGGCTCTGCAACATCATCCTGCAGTGGGGTGAATCTGTTGTCCTGGAATTTGCCCGATTTTGCCCTCTGAGAATTTTCATGTTTGGTGGGTGAGGTGCTGGTGAATGAGCGTTTGGTCCCACCCATTACCGTAATCCACCCTTCTTCACTCTCCATAGGAGTGGAGGATGGTGCTGGATGTCTTGGTCACTTCTGGGTGAAGCAGGTGCCTGATGCTCTTCGGTGTAGCACACAAAGTATTTATAAAAGTCATCTTCGCACATAATCTCCGGAATATCTTCACATTTGCCAAATAATTTGGGTTTGAATGTGTTTTTGTCTGTTATGATAAATGGATGCATAGATAAATCATCGTCCTCAATTTTCCTCATGTGCACACGCAACATTATTGATTTATTTTCGTGTGTCCCAACATGAAAAAGGTTATTAAAATAACCATACACTGAATTGTCGTCGACAGTTCTCCCAATTGCGGGGCAATACAGTTCATAAATATTTCCTTCATTGGGCGTCTTCATTCTAGAATTATTGTCTTGGTAAAACAATTTGGAAGCCATGTTTGTTTCAGTACTTATTGTAAATGTTTTATTGTCCTGAAGAGCTCTTATTTTTGATTTAATTCGGTTGTCCGAAATATTTTGTGGAGGTATGGCTGCAGTGCTGGTATGGGGTGCTCCCGTTAACATTTCAGTATTGCTCTGACATATGGGAACACACCCTCCTAAATGTTCATCTCTTTGGTGCGCATGCTCTATGATGTCAATGTTTACATTGGTATTGTCGCTCAAACACAGTGAATCTTTGGTCGTAACATTGTTTGTATACATTCAACGAACAAAATATAAACTTATATACACAAATTAGTTTATTTTTCGGCCAGGCCGCGTCTCACCTTTATTTGTGCGCATATATTAGCTCTTGTAGCACACGATTTCAGCCTGAAAACTGCACTCGCGGCACTTTATTCACGAAATATTGCGAAAATCGCGGCACCGATTTTCGCGCGCACTTCACTCTGATCGGATGAGAACCGGTGTGCTAATAGAGTAGTAAGCTACATGCAATAATTAGGAGTAACTATGTACTTAGCATTCTGTTGGCAACTTTCGTTTACTTGTTGACCACTGCTATAATACACTTAAACAATTTTTTTTATAAGTGACCTTGTCAGTAGTAAATTTTGATTGTAATTTTAACTGAAATCATAGAATTTGGTAAGCTATATGAAACACACATGTGTATATACTGTACATTTCAATTTTAAAAAAAAGTGTGGTAACTTTTGCCATTTATCTAAGCTGAAATCTGTGTAGTATTAAATATTGTGTATAAGTAGTAGATATGCACTTAATTTGGATGGGTTCCCATAACAATGTATGGTGGTATAGAAGCTACCTAAATAAATTAATAATGTAGTCAAACTCTTATTTTGATCTTGTTGGATTTTAAAAGAATTAATAAATCACTTTTTGTTGTTACTTCTGCACTTTTAATGTTGCCAACTATGAGGCATCAGTAATTTATGCAAATTAAGTATCATGTTGAAGCACAAAAAATTGAAAAGTAACATTTTAAAACAGTAGCACACATCATATACTCTAAACCTTATATGAAAAAATTAGTTCTTGTTTTTAAATCTGCATTTTAATGCTAACGTTTTACAACATATTGAAATCAGGTACTTCCGCTTTTAATTTCTTATGGTACAATTGCCTTTAAGTTGAATCAACCTAAACAAATAAGTCTTGTGCAAAATAATTATTGCATTTGTGAAAAGTTTAAGACACTAGTTTATCTTTTTGTTGTTTTACATTTTAATACATATAACAAAAATATTTTCATCATTTGAACCAACAGATAAACAGATCAATTTTATTACTGATTGTTTTTACAAAAGTCTTCAATTTTTTCTATAAAATTAGTTTGTTTTGAGTTTTTTATTATGTGGAAAGAAACAATGTATTTCCTGTTAAATCATTTCTGTACATAATACCCCATCTCTAATGTTTGACATGTTATAACTACATATTGTGATATGTAACACTATATGATGTACTCACTGTACTTCCGAACTGAATTCTATATTGTACATATATATGGAATTGGAAAAGTAGTTTACACATTGTAAGACTATTAAAGTGCATGGCTATTAGCGTTACCCGAGAAACACCACGTGGAGGTTGCCATATGTAGTTTCTCATGGGGAGTTTTAATTATAATGGCAGGTCCCCTTGCCTACTGCCAGTCACAATCAAGTTGGGGAGTTTAAATTATAATGGCAGGCCCCCTTGCCTACTGCCAGTCACAATCAAGTTGGGGAGTTTAAATTATAATGGCAGGCCCCCTTGCCTACTGCCAGTCACAATCAAGTTGGGGAGTTTAAATTATAATGGCAGGCCCCCTTGCCTACTGCCAGTCACAATCAAGTTGGGGAGTTTTAATTATAATGGCGTTGCGAGTTCGGTCTAATGTTGACCATGCTGTTGGCGGACAAGTAGGTTTCTAATGCCCTGGGCATCCTGGTATCGGAAATCTGCTCTGCCCAACAGGTTTTCACGCACATCAGCAATTTCATTATTTGGCAGCACTTCTTCAACAATTTCATCATGAGGAGCAGGTTCATTGCGAGACAGCCTAATGTTGTGCAATATAGCACATGCCATTACAATTTTGGCTGACTCAAGGGGCTCATATTGCAGAGTCCTGTACCTGAGCAGACAGCGCCAAGTGTTTTTCAGAACACCAAACAGCCGCTCCACACAGTTACGGGCTCTACAATGTGAGTCAGTATAGCGAGCTTCTGGTGATCCAGGGAGTGCACCTAGGATAGGTGTCATTAACCAAGGCTCTAGGCCATACCCTGAATCACCTAGAAGCCACGACGATCTGTCCCCTTTATTGTACTTGTCAAGCATTGCTCTTCTCACAGCAGAGTACCTGAAAATGAAATTGTCATTGGTACTGCCAGAATATTGAGATGAAATAGCCAGTACTTTCAGTTTCTCGTCACACACCACTTGTACGTTTAATGAATGAAAACCCTTGTGGTTGACAAAGGTTTCTTCGTATGCCGAAGGTTTTCTGATTGCAATGTGGGTGCAATCAATGCAGCCAACCACCCCTCTAAACCCAGTGGCTTCTCGGAATCTTGTTTTGGCTGCTTCTCGTTCTGCTGCACTTGCTGGGAACTTAATCCAATCATGGAGAAAGTGTTCCAGTAGAACATTTACAACTCTCTTCAGGCAGTTTGTCACCGAAGATTGTGAAACAGACAAAAGAAGATCTTGGCCAATGGATCGTTGGTCGCTGCCATTAGCAAAAAATCGTAGGGAAGTCAGAACCTGAAAAATGATAAACCAGTGCTTACTCTAGCAAATTCTTTACATTTTTCATACATTTAATTTACATGTGCTACATAGCCAGTTGAGAATAATTACAAGGTGCAATTTTTTTTTTTATAAATTGAGTTCAATACTAAAAGTTTGAATCTAAATTTTCACATAATTGTTATTTATCACTAGTCAGTTGTAGGGCACCCTTTGAAAAATCATGAATGTAACAAACAATTATTTAATTTAATATAGCCTACATCAAATATTTATTAAATCTTAAAAAGAAAATTCTTTATTATTAAAAATCATAATTTTATAACTAGAAATAAAAAATGTAGCTTTTCTTAAACTTTCAGCAACATCTTTAGGTGGAAATTTCAGATTCTTAACTCATAAAATAAATCATGAGAAGGAAACAAAAATATTCCATTAGGTCAGATTTGAATCATGTCTTTCAAACCCACCAACCACACGTTTTACCTGTGCTATCAAAGCCTTTCAATTAGAAAGAGCATTAAAAAAAATATGGAAAATACGTACAAAACCACTGTTAATGCTAAGGTAGGTATTATAATTTAACATATATAAAGGATGCAATGCTAATCGTGTCCGTTATTTAAAAAGACCTCAGGATACTTCATGGGTAGCAAAATCAAGTGAATTGACACATATTGAAATAATTTGTCTACCGGCATGTTTATTATCTAACTTGCTAACATCTTTACTATCCACACGTTAACATTTTAATGTTAAACTTAATAAAATTTTACCATCTAAAATATAAACAAAATTACTACGTGAACCATACATAATATAGAAAATGAAATTAACTTCGATCTCTGCCACTACAAACATCATTTAAAATTGCCAAATTGATGAGTTTTGCATAACATAAAATGTTAATCAGTATGTTAATTGCAGAAGCTACTTATGCCTCTATTGTCCTGTGGTATTGTCACTTAAAAGGGCTATAGGCCCTACAAATATTTAAAATCATTTAACAGTTTACTAAGTAACTGATAGTGACAGGTATAAATGATCACAATACATAACTTAAGTAAATACATAAATCTGTTTGCATAGTAATAAACTTTTTTTACTGGAAATATACTATCTTTAAGAACATGTTAGTCTACTTGAATTGTACCACAAAATATGAAATATTTGCACACTGTAAAGTGAGGAGGAAAATAGCATAATATTTACCTGCATCTCAACTGACAGTCCAGCTGTGTTGTTTCTGTGATGCAGAAATGGACGCAGCATATTGCACACATCACGTGCCACTTCTGGCGATAATCTGAAATACATCCTGAACTGATTCTCAGGCAATTCGAAGGGATTTTGATGGTCCCTTAACCATCTCCGCTGCCTCCCCAAATCATTCCTTTCTTCCTCCTGCAATTCGACAGCAACAAGGAATGCAGCAAAGGCCATTGTATAGAACCTAAAACATGTACGCATATTAAGTATATTGATTTTTAATAAAAAAGGTAATTTTGGAACATGCAAACTTTTTTATAAACAGATATAAAAAATTTTGAAAAGGCATTTACTAACTTCCTGACATGTTTTCCTATCATTCTTTAAGATTGCATTACGATATTTCAGGTAGTCTAGCAGAAATTAATTATCAGTTTTAACATTTTTTTAGTTTATGTACCTACTAGCTACTTTCAGAAAGAATGGTCAAATAGGTTTAAATACATTATACGCATAAATATTTCAATTAAAGATGTAGGCCATAACTTACCTAACCCACCATTCATGTAGTTTAACAGTATTTTTAATATTGCCAACCTAACTCAACCATCAAAAAGGTTAACTGCTTAAAACTCTCAAGATCAAGATCAAGGGGTTAACTTGGATATGTGATACAGTACTTTTACCCAGCACAAAATTTTAAGTTAAATCTTACTATTGTGTTACAATTATTTAACTACTGTTAGGTACATATTTGAAACAGTTATGCATAAATATTCTATCACTCATATAACATTGGGCAGCTAGGAGTGAAGTGTTATTAGACAATAAATTTTCACAAAATATAGGAAAACCACTTCTTCTAATTTATATCTATGTTAAATTCGTATGGTGTATGTAAATGAAATTGCATTTTGGGTTAGGATGCTGTTATAGCTATCTGCGTTATTTCTTTATTAATTTAAACGTATTAAAATAACAACATATATTAAAAAGACTATGCACTGAATTTAATTTCCGTGTGATTAACTAATAAACAGTAACGGCTTATTAAATAAAGAAGGGTAACGTGGTAAAAATAATTACAGTAACACTAACATTTAACTATTGATTTATGTTTAACTTCAATGCTTTATGTAGTTCTCTACTATTTTTAAAACAGAATATATCCACTATAAATTCGTTCTCAGATATCAGAAGGATGCTATATTATAAATTAATGATATCACATACCTTATTCGCTTCGTACCGCCAACTGAAACACTAGTGATATATAACGCGGTGCGATGCGATAAATATCACCTTAATGTGTGCTCGTAATCACGTTGCTACTTCTTGCGTTATTCTCCACAACTGTAGTTGTTTATCGCAACTTATAACGCCAAGTGTGTGTTCGTAATCAGCCTGCTGGTAAGAACTGGAGTTGGAAACAAAACATGTGGTTTTTCTTGGCTAGGATACTGCTCTTTCAGAAAACATAAATATCTGTATATCCTTTTGCGTGTGTTCAGAAATGCAGTTTTTGTTTTGCTTACGAAAGTGTTCAACTCTGGCAGAGACCGGGGCCAAATATTTTGTACAATGTTAAGTTTGTGACTCCAACACTGTATGTGAAGGACAACCTTATCCTCGGATGAAAGAATAACTTGCAAACAATTTACACACTTTGTCATGTAACGTGCACTGTCAGACACGATTGCAACTACTCTTGTATGTTCAACCTGGTATTTTGTCAGTACTTCCAGAATTGCTCGTGAGCACTCACTCGCATTTGCATTCTCCAGAACTTTTACTCCACCCACAAGAAGAGTTTGCTTGTCTGTTGATTGCAATGTTTTTATAAGGACCACAAAAACACACTGTCCCTTTTTATCAGTGGTCTCGTCACATAGAATTGCTACATCCTGGATTTTAGGTACATAGGTCTCGCACAAGGTTTTTACGCATGGTAACTGCCCTCCGCCTGTAAAAAAATATGTTTTAAAACATTTAAATATGGCCAGGGAGGGTGAAAGAACAGAACCAAAACTAAACAATCAAAATATATATTTGTACAGCAAAACAGCCTTTACTGGAACAAATGTTTCCACGAAACTTTTTATTGCAGGATTGCCTAGTTTCCCTAAAGGAATGTTTGCTTCCATTAAGGCCTTTGTCAAAGAAGTGACAAATATGTCTTTGTCAACCTTGGTCTTCTTGGCCAACTGAAAGCTGTCTCCTACAGATATTTGTCTCTTGCTCGTGCTGGCATGAGATGCCGAGGATGTTTTTTTTTGTTTGTGCACTAAACTATCACGGACATGCTTGATGCAAGTGTCTTTGCGAGCCCATTCAATTTTGACGTTACAAAACTTGCACATCAATATTTTATTAAGTTAATCAAAAACGTAGAAGCCTTCACTCTCAAATTCGAGTGAACGATCGAAAACAGTCACTACTTTAGGCATTTTGAGCTACAACGCTTACATTTACACAAAATCTCTTTCATACGAAAGCGTCACAATCTATGTAAACAATAACATAGACACATTTGCCTTTGTTCTTATTCTCCTCTTGACATGGCCGTAGTAGTAATCTGTGCAGCCAGAGATTAACTCATACGTTTTACTAAAACGTTTTTCGCAGGCGGTAATTTAATTTTAAGGTATCGATTCTCATATTAAATAAACCGTAAATGTGACCGAGTCGTATGGAAATGTTAAACTGATGAAATACAGGAAGAAAACTATGATTTTAAGGGTAAACGTGATAGCGAAGTATACAACTCGATTCTTGAATAGAGGTATATATAGTAGGTCCTGGGACACCGGCTCACGGCTGGGGATTCGAGGTGGCCATCTTGGATTACGTCACTTCCGGCAGCCATCTTGGATTGGACCTTGACCTTTGGCCCCGGCGGCCATTTTGTTTTTCTAGAACATTCCACCACCTTGAAAATCTTTATTATCCGATTTTAATGAAAAAATATAAAATTTATAAAAAATTAAATAATCAAAATTTAAAAATAAAATTAAATAAAATACTATTTAATAAAATTTTAATTAAAAACATATGCATCGAACACGCCACTCCTCTACATTACAAATACACCATCTAGCACCCCACTCTGTTACAATGACATCGTCATCGAACACACCACTCATCCCTGTTACAATTTTTCTTTACACCACATTCTTTAAATCTACCATCGTCTGCCAGAGGCAGCCATCTTATTTAGTGGAGACCACCATCCTGATTTCATCTGATGGATGTCGTCATCGGGTGTAGGTTTCTAAAGTACGTTAGTGTAGGTAAGGACGAGTTCCTATCCCGTACCAACATTATTATGACCCTTATAGACAAACCATTTTTTCCTAAAAGTCTTATCATTTATAGGTTTTGACTAAAATTTATGTTATCAATACTATCGTTGTGGATGCGATAGTTAAAGTAATAATAATTTCAATGAAACATTTATTACCCCATCTTAGCGGGGCCAGAAATTTTTCAGACTCCTAACTCACAAGTAATATTCTCTTCTCATGTTTGCGAACTCATGTTTAAAAGCTGCATGGAAGCAGATATTTCTAATGTCTGCGTACAATTTCACTTTTATAAACAAGTCCATGTTTGCTTACTCGTGTTTAAAAAGCTGCATGGAAGCAGATATTTCTAATGCCTGCGTACAATTTCACTTTTCAAAACAAGTTCATGTTTGCGTACACGTGTTCAAAAGCTGCATGGAAGCAGATATTTCTAATGTCTGCATACAATTTCACTTTTATAAACAAGTTGAAGTTTGCGCATATATTTTATACTGTCTCTCACATGTTAAATACCTTTTAAAACTGTAGGCTGCTACCATGAAACATGAAAAAAAAAAAAAAAAGAATTTTCTTCTATTAATTTATTTAACACAAAAATTTATACAACAAATCCCTCGAAATATTTACATCAGACACTTCCAAATCGCTCACGCATGAACATATTGAGCAACCGCACACTCGACGCTCAAACCTGCCACTGCAAACTCATTGCTGTTGAAACGAGCATTAATCAGCTCCTTCAACATTCGCAGCCTCTCCACCAGTCCAGCGCACTCGCACACTTGCCTGTGGACGTCCTCCGGTGGTGATAGCGTACCGCACCCACACTGTGATAGTGAGGTGGTGGGGGGCGAAGCCAGCTCGGGGTTGATGGTGACAGCGATGAATGTAGTTGTGTTGACGCTGCTGACGGTGGAGGTGACCGTCGGCCGGAAAGTTCCATCAGAGGCGTAAGTGGTCGCGTCATGGAGAGTGTAGCCTGGGGTGGTGATCCCTGCTGAGCAGGCGGCGGCTGCTGCCTGATAGCAGCAATGGTGATGAGTGGTAGCGGCGGACCGATCCGGGCGGTAGCAGACTGCTGCCGTACAGCATCAATGGGGATGAGTGGCGGTGGTGGTCCGCGTGCCCCAAACACTTGGCGGGCCGACCCCGCCGGCGAGAGGTCCAGCGGTGAGCGGTCCCGTTCAGGTGACCGCCCCCAGGCTCCTTGCGGGCCCAGCGGCGGCTCTGACTCAGACAATGCTCGATTTCGCTTCAATTGTGGAAATATGTCTCCTCATCTTCTTCGTCTGTTGTGAGGTCTATTATCGGTGGCGAAGATATCTCACCATCCTCCACACCTCCCCAGCTGTGCTCGAAATCACTAGCGTGTAAAGACATTTTTAGCTCTCTAGCAACAAACTGAAGCTTGTTTTTCAAACATGTGCAGTATTTATGCTATCCCTTCCCCACCCTCCTTGACAGCCCTGTCCAAGCGTGCGCTTCCCCGTGACGTACAACCTCCGACGCACCTACCCCCTATACCCCTGCCCTCCCCGACCCTAATAGCCCGTACCTGTTGCCACTCGTTCGAATCTCCAAATATCATTTTAAGTACCACCCACAAGTGCTCCGACGCTAAAGAAAAAGGTATTTACAGTACGGAAATATTTACAACATGCATTTATTAAACATAAATTATTAACATCACATTACATTAAAACATCAGTATTTTTTATCCAGCTGTTTTCAGATTTATCAAATCCTAACCACTTCACAAACAAACGGTCATCTTTACGTCTTATTACTTTTTCTACTAAATAATCATTAGGGTACTTGGTAGATTGAATTTCTTCCTCGTAGAATCCGCCGCATATCGGTGAACCTCGTAAATCTTCCAAGTAGTAACATCTCGGACGGTAATTACGTATTTTAACAACACGGAATATTTCTGTAGACCAGTTAGGTGTATACCTTTTTTCAAAAGTATTTTTATATTTTGAAATGCGCACAAATTCTCCATATTGTGCTTTAGGTTTTTTTACCTCTAGTTTATTTATGTTAGAATAAACGGTTTTAAGGACCGAGCTGTATTTTACATCAGATGGTCATACGAATAGTTCGATGTTTTCTGTTGTTATAGTCATTTAATAATGCCGGTAACATATCAATCCACTTATAACTTCCTTCTGCTGTGAACTCCCGCCACATGGCTTCCTTTAAAGTACGATTAAAACGCTCGATCACTTCACCTTTTATCTCGGTGAACCTAGAATAATGGTTTATTGCATGATTTTTCATAAGAGCCTGGAATTTACTATTATAGAATTCTTTTCCATTATCAGTCTGTAAGTTCTTAGGTGTTTAACTTAATTTAAAAACATGTTCCATGGCTAACATTACATCATTCGAGTTTTTACTTAACAGGCTCTGCCCACGCCCGTTTTGAATAGACGTCTTTAACAGTAAGCATATAATTGTACCCGCCATTCACTTTAGAATAAGGAATCATTTCAACCAAATCCGCCTGAAATAAGTCTAAAAGTCCTAATGTCAGAACACTTCGTCTAGGAAAAGTACGTCGCGCCGGCTTATGTAATTCTTTTGCAATAACTCGTCGACTAATTTCGAGTGTATCCGTCTTCCTGCAGTTCTTCAAGTAAGGAAATTATCTCGTTTTGCTGTGCGTATTCCCTGCTTCTTTAGAAGCAAGCAGCAAGCGAAGCCGATCAAAAAGTTTATCTGGATTATTCCAAAATATGTATGACAGTCTTTTATTATCAAATATTTTACTAACTAAACCGGATCCTGTTGAAACACCTACATCAGGGAACAGTTTATATATAATATCATACTTTATACGATTATCGTCTTTAAACAAGTTAGTTTTCGAACAGTTGTTTTTGTAATGAGCACTTGTAGTTTTTAACATTAGCTTATATTGTTCTAAATCTGTATTTGTATATCGATGTGGATCTTTAGGAACCGGAAATCATAAATACCACGTGTCCCAACCGTGCTAAATCCTCCTACTTGTATGACATCACCAGGTGAAAAGTGTACTTTGTTTTTACCCATATACCACTTATTATTACGATTAAATACATCATAAATAGGATCTCCTTTGCGTGACGAGTATGAAGACAAGTAGAAGCAAGAGTTTCCGATTCAACTTCTGAGGAACACATTTTTTTAGGCTGTAGTAAATACGAAATCGGTACATTTTCGGTTACATGTATGATACGTCGCTTTCTACGGTAAGATTGAGCAGGATTCTTTTCTTTTGCTTCAGAAGAAACATTTTCAGTTTTAACAAGTGTAGGAGAAACATTTTCATGTTTTAAATTATCTAGATGTGAAGTAATCGGTTCGAATATTCTTCCGTTGATAATATCACACCCTAACTTTTCCTTCTTCGCGAGTAAGTATTTATCACGAATACTTTTGATTACGACATGCAGCTCTTTCGCTGATTCAGACATGTTAATAAAATGATGGTTAACTCCATCATCGCGTATTTATATACCTTTATGAGGCCTACTTTCTCCCCTTTTGCAGTAAAGTTTTAGGATCTTGTAAAGGTTTAATAACTATATGTTCTTTTAATCTATCCATACGAGCATTCGTTTCGGTCAGGAACTGTTTATGTAAATTAGTAAAACTTGTTTCAACTACCAGTTTAATTCCCTCACTTTGTTTTAGTTAAGTTTCACGTATGTTTTCACATTGTCTAAATAATTTATCATCATGACTCAGAGCCATAATTTTCTCATTCATATCATCTAACACAATTTCTAGTTTGCTGTTAAGAATTTCATCAAACACAATTCTTATGTTAGTAAAGAAACGTTCAAAATTTTCATTTTGTTTTTCAATTACAGAGTCCACAATTAGTTTCAGACTTTGTAATGTTTGCGAGTTTATTTCCTGCACATACTACTTTATGCTAGCATCTGTAGAATGTGTAGGCTGTCCTAAATTACGTAAAAATTTTCCATTTACAGACAAGTTCCCATCACACATTTCTGTAATATTGCTTTTTTCATGCATACGTTCAAGGCACTATGCCCGAACTTACTAATGGAGTCAGTCATCTCTAACGATGTACTGATCCAACTGCCTTCTGCAACGTCCACTATATAGCGGAAAATCTTTAAAAATCGAGATGAAACCGAACCTATAGTTCCAACACACGGAACACATTTGTTTAAACTCGTTAAATGTCATATCGCTCGAAATATGGTCTTCGTATGCATGTTTAAGATTTAGGTCATCCATTTAAACTAAAATAATAACATTTGCATTATCACGTACAAGATATTTTGGTATTCTTGAGTATGTTTGACATAAGTATATGCAATCCACGTATGAGTGTCGACCCATCGAAAAATATCTTTGAATATTACCCTGTTTATCGTTAGCAACGTCATCGAAAATAATTGTAGAATTATGTTTGGACTTGATGTAAGTTTTTGGACATACGCCATTGCTAAGAACTTTTTCTGTTGAAGAAAAACTAAAAACTAAAATAAATAAATAAATAAATAAAAATACCCAAAAAAAGACAAAAAATAAACAAAATTAAGCAAACAATTGCTGTTGTCAACAATGATATGAACACCACAAAATATTCAGTAACAGGAATATGGTCAACAAACAAAGAAAAACAAAGAAAAATGTACTAAGAGAAGGAAAAAAAACCCCACAAATGATAACACAAAAATATATACAGAATATATATATACACACACACATATATACATATATATATATACATACATATATATATACATATATACACACACATATATACATACACATATATATATACATATACATATATATATATACACACACACATATATATACACACACATATATATACATAAATATGTTTAGCTTCTTCTGGAGGTATGACTGCATCATTATCACTATAGGGATAGTACCCCATACCATCAATACATTTTAGTATGTATTCAAGTCGTACATATTTAGGCTGTTGTAAGGATTTGTGTTTGCGCTAGGATTTCTGAACCTACTTCTACTCTTTCTTCCTCTATGGACGGCCCCACTAACTCTTTATTAATATCATTACCCCTGGTGCCCATGTTACGCTTTTTTATACGTGTTCCCTGTTTGCAGTCCTTGCTATTACCTCTTAGGCAATGTCTTTCCATATACACACTTTATTACCTAACCTGACAATTCTGTTAGACCTCGTGTTAGATTTAAATTTAAGCCTGTCTCTTCGCCCTAACTCTTCGTTAGCCCCACGTTGGGTGTACACTCTGTAAGGGTTGGTCACCTACGGGCATATATGCTTATGTAGCCTCTCGGACTAAACACTCGAGGACCAACACTCACTCAGAAAATTAACCCAAGTATTTTAAAGGTCTGTATTACTGGGTTAAAACATATAAAATGGTTAAATATTTTGGGCGCTGTGTGAAAAACTTTAAATGCAAAATCTACTGACTGTGATTACCTTTGAGTCTTAAAAGAATAACAACATACGATGAAAGAAATTTAATGTATTAACACTGATTTTATCGAAAATTATCCAAAGTGACACTAATCTTTACCATTAAGGTATTCAATGTTTGCGCACATTTAATCCAAAATTGATTTATATGACGATATTTTAAATAACACAATCAGTAGAACATTAGCATTCAAAGAATATGAAGAGATCTGGTAAACAGTCTCACTCGTGTATGAATTTACATTAAATAAATTGTAAGTTGACTTGAAGCAAACAAAAGTTAATTCAAGGATTAATAGTCAACTTTGTGCACTCTGACTAAACTCTGGTAGAAAAATAAAAGCAAAATTGAGAATCTTATTAACATTATGGGAACCTCTGAGCATTTTGTTAGGGCAAAATTAACAAAGAAAAGAAAACTAATTATCTAAATTAACTGTCAGATGGTGCTAGCAAATTTAAATGTGTACAAATGGTACTAGTATGCTAAGCTTCACTAAAAAGTATTATTTAAATGCTAAACACACAATTAACACAAAACACCAAAATATAACTAATCTGAATATACTATAATTAAACAAACATAACCCAACACCATACCTTGAGGTCCATTTATTTACATGTATGACACTTTTCGGTGGTAATGTCGACCAAATCGTTCAACCTTTACTGCAAATCACGTACAGTCCAGAACGACGTCCGAAGTAGTGGAACCCTGGTGGTCCCTACGATCTGCTACTCTTGAAGATAGTTTGCCGTCGTACAATTTAGCGTCTTCGTTCACAAAAATGTCTATAACGATGTCTTCAGAATTGACCGGTATGATAGTGCCTCTTCATTTAGGTATGCACTAATTTTGTAAACGGTCCACAATAGAAAATTATCCAATTTTAACAGTTGACACCGAGGGAAAGATACAAACTTGAAATTAATATAAGTAGAATAAGTTCTACACACTCAAAAGCAGCTTCTTCCAAATTCTCACTGGGACGAAGTTTTTGTAGTCGTCTAGCCGTCTTCCAACGTTAATATTATGAAAATCTTATCAATGTTTTTTCACCACTTCGCATACTAAACCGTTCAACAGCAATAGCAATATAAATTTTACAATTTTAGTGGTAATTAAGGCTGTGTGTACTCAATAACTTATCCCTCGTACAATAGTTATGTTAATACTTTTTATTTCAAACTTCGTTCTCTCGAATGTTTTTTTTTCTTAAAGAAAACAAATCCTTATACTTTTGTCCATAGCATAATTTAGCTGGTGATACCAACTAGTTTTACATATTGGTTTTTAATAACTAAAATTAATAATAGAATAATGAATAAATATCAATACATCTAATAAATCGATGCAAGTTTTTCATTACTATAAGGTACCTTTTAGCACAAACAAGAAAGCTTAATATTCATTCTTGTATATGTTTGTAATATCATTCATAATGTACGTTGTTTAATGTTATGAATTTATTTTACTCATGTTGACACTATTATTAATTAGAACTTTGATGTAGATTGAATTACATTTTGCCCATGTAAGGATTTCAAAACTAATTCTAGTTAACAAAAAAAAATTGTTTTTGCAATTCTTCTTTTAGATGGGGACACCCCAATTAAAACTCGGGACAGTTCTGAGGAGGCTTCTTCGATTTCTGACGATAAGAAGTAGGAGGAGTGTGCTTATTTGCACGGTTTCCCCCTCCCCGCGACTGTGGAAGTGCCCAGAGGAAATGACAAAAATATTAGATATTTATGAATTCATTAGAAGAGATGTCGTTGTCATCAATGAACAGATCTGCTACGACAGATCACAAATGAACTGTGAGTAGTTATTTATTAACTTATTGATTTAGTAGATATTGTTAAACACTGTGTGCCATCGGGTAGGACAGCTGACTCATGTAAGCATCAGGCGAATTCCATCCATGTAGAACATGTCTCTAATGGGGAACATATCAATTTTCATTTTTTATACATTCTTTACCAACCTTGTATTTGTAATGAATTTGACAAATTCAAAGGAGGTCATTTTTTTTCATAAACAGGTACTTAACGCTATTTTTTTATTTCAATTTTTCTGTCTTCAATAATGAAATGTAACAAAAAAAAATTGTGCTTATTTATTTTCATTATTTTTAAGAGCTGTACACAATAACTGTATGTAAGTTTGGCATGAGGAAAAATTGTAACAATTAAACCTTCAGTGAATGTTATGCATGATTATTTGCAAATCTACTGATGTCCTGGCCTATGGGAAACAATGAGTAGAGTAAGGTGGGGCAAGATGACACATCTAAGATTCTAGAAGCCTACCACTATGCTTAGAACAATAATCTGTACGCTTTGCACCAAGATATATTGTACATTAGTGAGTTTAATGTGTAAACTTCTTTCACTTGGTTTTGTGTAAGTTGTATGAATACAAAACCCTGATGTAGATGCAGTCTGCAAAAATTTGATTTTTTTGAAATATTATAAACGCAATATGTACACAGATTTAACTACTTTCAAAAATTGTATGTTAGTTCCTCTTACCAAATGTTTTCTTTAATATGATCTCTAACTGTTTCTTTCTTATCTATTAAAATCACTTTATTAACTGCCTCGTTAATGATAAACTAGGACATAGACTACCATCTGATTATATACACGTTTTCATACGAATATGTCTTCATGCACTGAAGTAAAAGTAACGTATTTCTGCTGTACGTAATATTTTTAAGAGACCAAACAGTTTTCAGCAGCTAGTTTTCAACTGCGTATACATAGTCTTCTCCCGATTGCATACATGTATGCGGTACGGTAGAATGGAATACACGTCGTAAGGTTTTAAAAAATTCCGTCTTGGCCGGATACCTATTTTATCAGCTGCCTGTGAGACTAAATTAAATAGCAGACAGACTTCTCCCGTGTTTAACATATCGTAAATTCGATCATGATTAGCAATTGTGAGAACAATAAGTGACAAACAGTGTACTAGGCAGTACTGAAGAATAATTGTTAATAAGGAAATCGGTGGAGGCAACAGTTTCTACGATTACGTAATAGTCCGGTTGCTAAATGGCATTTTTGACCTAAACCGCATTTTTGACCTAAACCGCATTTTTGACCTAAACCGCATTTTTGACCTAAACCCGGAAGTAAGGTCCGCCCAAAGTTTTATGGCATTTTCTGTTTCTTCAATGTATATCTGATGATATTCTGCAGGGTGCCACTTTGACACCCTTGAGCAATTTTAGATATTTAAGACGGCGACCAAGATAGTTTAAACTTCAGTCATCGGGCATATATGCGCGTATAAGACACATTTTATAATCATTGTTGTGTATAAAATGATTTTAGGGCTTAGGAAATATAAGAAAAAATTATTTTGGTAATTAAATACTTTTATAAAATATAGCAGAAAATATTTCGTAAATTCATAATGATATATTTGGAATATCTTGATTCCAAGGAAAATGAACTTTTATTAAATACTAAATCATTAACATACATTTACAATACTTTTAAAAGCATGGACTGTAAAATTAATTGAAGTCGTATGTGGCGTGAAATATCTTTAGCTAGCTTTAACGTTTATATACATAATTTATGTTGTAATCAATGTTATATGTAACCTGTAACATTTACAAGCATCTTATTTAATATTCAAAGGATTAGCATTAAAATTTTAAATATTACATATTTTATTAAATTGTTGCAGAAGTAAAAAAACAAAAACAAATATTAACATCCAGTATAAATGTGAAGGCCTTAGTTATAATTTTTATATATAAAGATAACTAAAATAAACTATCTTGCATTCTCACTTTACTAAATTGATTAGGCCAATGGAATGTAACTTCATTACCAAAAACATTTGCACTCACACTATGGATATCATATCAAACAACATATCAAAAGTTGATTAAGTTTTATGATCATTCTAATAAGTCATAAATGTATACATGACATTCTTATGACGATTCAAAATGTCTCATAGTCCATACTTGATCATCCTAGCATTTCAGTTTCACATGAAGTGCCAAACTATGGCGACAATTTAGCATGGATATTATCAATTATCTGAAAATTATAGACATGAATATTAAAATCTTAACCAGGAGTTAATATGTCAAGCAAATTTCATATGTGTTTACACCTATATATGTAAAATTCTTTAACTAATAAAATTAAATTTACAATGTTACACAATTAACAAGTCATCTCTCTAATCATCCAAATCGTCAGCAGGGTCAGTTGGTACGAACTGTGTCCACGGATTGCAACAAGTTTCTTCGCCATAGCAATGGCAAAATTGTGTACATGTTAATTTAGAAAACACAGCTGCATCTTCCATTAGAACAAGGGTTTTCTTTTGCGTAACCACAGAGTACCATATGAAGTATCTCCAGAAATTCTTATATGTACCTCCGCTGCTTCTTCGTCATTACGTGCATCACAAACAGCTAAAATGTTTTCTTTGAAGATTTTACAGCTAGATAATGGCTCTATGGTTCTGCATATTTTCACTTGTTGCCATCTACTTGGATTCTTTGAATCAATATCCATTATTCACTTTTCACCACAAAATATGTAATGTTCCAAAAAACTAAATTGCGTACTAACAGTAGATGGGAAATACCGATTCAAGGATAGGCTGCGGATATCGTGGATGATGTCATCTAATCCATGCCAATCCATGCCAATCCGTATGCCAATCCGTATGCCAATCCGTATGCCAATCCGTATGCCAATCCGTATGCCAATCCGTATGCCATTTTGTATTTCTAGAAATTTCCACCAACTACGAATCGTGACGTCACCGTTGCACGTTTCTTCACGGCCGCCATCTTGTTTTCGTCTGCCGGAGGATGCCATCTCGTTTCCCCTCTGCCGGAGGATGCCATCTCGTTTCCCCTCTGCCGGAGGATGCCATCTCGTTTCCCCTCTGCCGGAGGATGCCATCTCGTTTCCCCTCTGCCGGAGGATGCCATCTCGTTTCCCCTCTGCCGGAGGATGCCATCTCGTTTCCCCTCTGCCGGAGGATGCCATCTCGTTTCCCCTCTGCCGGAGGATGCCATCTCGTTTCCCCTCTGCCGGAGGATGCCATCTCGTTTCCCCTCTGCCGGAGGATGCCATCTCGTTTCCCCTCTGCCGGAGGATGCCATCTCGTTTCCCCTCTGCCGGAGGATGCCATCTCGTTTCCCCTCTGCCGGAGGATGCCATCTCGTTTCCCCTCTGCCGGAGGATGCCATCTCGTTTCCCCTCTGCCGGAGGATGCCATCTCGTTTCCCCTCTGCCGGAGGATGCCATCTCGTTTCCCCTCTGCCGGAGGATGCCATCTCGTTTCCCCTCTGCCGGAGGATGCCATCTCGTTTCCCCTCTGCCGGAGGATGCCATCTCGTTTCCCCTCTGCCGGAGGATGCCATCTCGTTTCCCCTCTGCCGGAGGATGCCATCTCGTTTCCCCTCTGCCGGAGGATGCCATCTCGTTTCCCCTCTGCCGGAGGATGCCATCTCGTTTCCCCTCTGCCGGAGGATGCCATCTCGTTTCCCCTCTGCCGGAGGATGCCATCTCGTTTCCCCTCTGCCGGAGGATGCCATCTCGTTTCCCCTCTGCCGGAGGATGCCATCTCGTTTCCCCTCTGCCGGAGGATGCCATCTCGTTTCCCCTCTGCCGGAGGATGCCATCTCGTTTCCCCTCTGCCGGAGGATGCCATCTCGTTTCCCCTCTGCCGGAGGATGCCATCTCGTTTCCCCTCTGCCGGAGGATGCCATCTCGTTTCCCCTCTGCCGGAGGATGCCATCTCGTTTCCCCTCTGCCGGAGGATGCCATCTCGTTTCCCCTCTGCCGGAGGATGCCATCTCGTTTCCCCTCTGCCGGAGGATGCCATCTCGTTTCCCCTCTGCCGGAGGATGCCATCTCGTTTCCCCTCTGCCGGAGGATGCCATCTCGTTTCCCCTCTGCCGGAGGATGCCATCTCGTTTCCCCTCTGCCGGAGGATGCCATCTCGTTTCCCCTCTGCCGGAGGATGCCATCTCGTTTCCCCTCTGCCGGAGGATGCCATCTCGTTTCCCCTCTGCCGGAGGATGCCATCTCGTTTCCCCTCTGCCGGAGGATGCCATCTCGTTTCCCCTCTGCCGGAGGATGCCATCTCGTTTCCCCTCTGCCGGAGGATGCCATCTCGTTTCCCCTCTGCCGGAGGATGCCATCTCGTTTCCCCTCTGCCGGAGGATGCCATCTCGTTTCCCCTCTGCCGGAGGATGCCATCTCGTTTCCCCTCTGCCGGAGGATGCCATCTCGTTTCCCCTCTGCCGGAGGATGCCATCTCGTTTCCCCTCTGCCGGAGGATGCCATCTCGTTTCCCCTCTGCCGGAGGATGCCATCTCGTTTCCCCTCTGCCGGAGGATGCCATCTCGTTTCCCCTCTGCCGGAGGATGCCATCTCGTTTCCCCTCTGCCGGAGGATGCCATCTCGTTTCCCCTCTGCCGGAGGATGCCATCTCGTTTCCCCTCTGCCGGAGGATGCCATCTCGTTTCCCCTCTGCCGGAGGATGCCATCTCGTTTCCCCTCTGCCGGAGGATGCCATCTCGTTTCCCCTCTGCCGGAGGATGCCATCTCGTTTCCCCTCTGCCGGAGGATGCCATCTCGTTTCCCCTCTGCCGGAGGATGCCATCTCGTTTCCCGTCTGCCGGAGGATGCCATCTCGTTTCCCGTCTGCCGGAGGATGCCATCTCGTTTCCCGTCTGCCGGAGGATGCCATCTCGTTTCCCGTCTGCCGGAGGATGCCATCTCGTTTCCCGTCTGCCGGAGGATGCCATCTCGTTTCCCGTCTGCCGGAGGATGCCATCTCGTTTCCCGTCTGCCGGAGGATGCCATCTCGTTTCCCGTCTGCCGGAGGATGCCATCTCGTTTCCCGTCTGCCGGAGGATGCCATCTCGTTTCCCGTCTGCCGGAGGATGCCATCTCGTTTCCCGTCTGCCGGAGGATGCCATCTCGTTTCCCGTCTGCCGGAGGATGCCATCTCGTTTCCCGTCTGCCGGAGGATGCCATCTCGTTTCCCGTCTGCCGGAGGATGCCATCTCGTTTCCCGTCTGCCGGAGGATGCCATCTCGTTTCCCGTCTGCCGGAGGATGCCATCTCGTTTCCCGTCTGCCGGAGGATGCCATCTCGTTTCCCGTCTGCCGGAGGATGCCATCTCGTTTCCCGTCTGCCGGAGGATGCCATCTCGTTTCCCGTCTGCCGGAGGATGCCATCTCGTTTCCCGTCTGCCGGAGGATGCCATCTCGTTTCCCGTCTGCCGGAGGATGCCATCTCGTTTCCCGTCTGCCGGAGGATGCCATCTCGTTTCCCGTCTGCCGGAGGATGCCATCTCGTTTCCCGTCTGCCGGAGGATGCCATCTCGTTTCCCGTCTGCCGGAGGATGCCATCTCGTTTCCCGTCTGCCGGAGGATGCCATCTCGTTTCCCGTCTGCCGGAGGATGCCATCTCGTTTCCCGTCTGCCGGAGGATGCCATCTCGTTTCCCGTCTGCCGGAGGATGCCATCTCGTTTCCCGTCTGCCGGAGGATGCCATCTCGTTTCCCGTCTGCCGGAGGATGCCATCTCGTTTCCCGTCTGCCGGAGGATGCCATCTCGTTTCCCGTCTGCCGGAGGATGCCATCTCGTTTCCCGTCTGCCGGAGGATGCCATCTCGTTTCCCGTCTGCCGGAGGATGCCATCTCGTTTCCCGTCTGCCGGAGGATGCCATCTCGTTTCCCGTCTGCCGGAGGATGCCATCTCGTTTCCCGTCTGCCGGAGGATGCCATCTCGTTTCCCGTCTGCCGGAGGATGCCATCTCGTTTCCCGTCTGCCGGAGGATGCCATCTCGTTTCCCGTCTGCCGGAGGATGCCATCTCGTTTCCCGTCTGCCGGAGGATGCCATCTCGTTTCCGTCATATAGTTCTGTAGGTCGCCACAAGGTACCAGCAGGAATTATTTTTTTTTGTTTTAAAAATATTTGTTCGTCATGGTGTGGGATCAACCTCGAGTCTGCTGGGTGATAGGCAGACGCTCTGTCCACAGGACCACGAGATCAGTTTGGATATAGGGGAATAAAATCTATATATGTTACGTACTGACGACAAGTTTATGAGAAAAGGGGGGAGGGGGGTTTGCCTTCCTTAATGCATACCTAAGGCACCACATTTGAAATTCAAATTATTATTCCGCCGCCATCTTTAATATTGCACAGACTACAAGACATTACCACCAGATGGAGCAAATTCAAATATTAGTTAGGGAGTCGGCAGACAGGTATCGCACGCGCCATCTTGGTTCTCAGATTGGCTGGTAGTTGTCGCTAGTTTTGTGTGCCATATTCAAAAATTAGTTGTCAGAAGTGCCGCCATCTGGTTCTTAAGTTGGCTGGTAGATGGCTCCACCGTCGCCATCTTTTAGTTCATATAATCGATATCAGGTGCTGTCACCGTCGTCATCTTTAGTTCCTAGTGTTGCTACCAGAGCGTACCACCGTCGCCATCTTTAATTCTTAAAGTTACCTCCGGAGCTCGCCAAATTCAAATTCTAAAACCTAACCGTCTTGGCCGGAGAGGTGTGACATGATGCGTCAAAGTATACGCACCCTTATGCGCATCAGACTCACACACGAGAATTTTCATTGTCAAAGTCCCTGAATGTATGCATATAGGGGATTACTCGTTTAACTGTATATACATATTAAGTAAATAACCTACAAGTGTTATGTAGTCAGTCGAGATAAGTCTAGACAGTCGAGACAAGTCGGGGGACAAGACGAGACAAGTCGGTAGCCTGTATTCACCAAGTTCTCCGTTGCCGTCACTGCCACCCGGGTATCTGACGAGTCCTAATTAATATACTTGTACACATCCTACCTCTATGACTTATACAAACAGATTGACCATACCTACTCCAAAAGGACATATATATATATATATTACACCCACATGAAAACATTTGATAACCATCAAGAATGCCAACATACAAAAATAAATTAACCATGGCTGAAACAAATTTCCCAACATTAATTACAATAAAAAAAGTCCGGTAAGATACTGTATTTTGTCTATAATTTAATAAATTCATTGAAAATAATTCATGAGTGATACACAGATTTTCATTAACTATTAGAATACTTGGTTACTTTGGGTAAAATAAAAATAAAATTTGAATAGTGTTTTGTGGAGCAGTTGTAGCAATTGGAGGCAGTTGGAGCCAGTTTTGAACCACTATACTACGTCTAGACACTACTTAAAAATTATACCTCCACCATTTTACCCGGACTTGGCACCGGGCAAGCTTGGTACCAGAGGAGTAATGCAAGGGAATGGCTTTTCATTTGTTTGTAACAAACAAACCATCCATCAGATTACATTATTCTAAGTGCCATGCCTGGCTGTGTTACCCCCCCCCCCCCCCCCCCTTCCCAAAGCCGAAATTTAAAACAATTCCCATACGAACACACAAGGGTAGGGTAAAAATGTGCAAACATTGAGGGAAAAATAACCATAGCTGAAACATACTTCCACAGCATTAATTACCAAGAAAAAACAACAAAAAAGATGACAGCAAAGAGGTCTGGAAGACAAGACCTTACATATTATGCCCAAAAAAGTACATTTATACAATCGTAGCATTGCTTTTTAGCCAGTACAGCCATATGGCAGTGTGTGGATGCCATTGTTCATGATGATACATTTGTCATCGTTCCATGTCAGTGCAATCTTGTTCGTACACTCCGAAAACACTTCATGTTGTCGTGAACGGATGGTGCGGACCTGGACACGCAGCCTCGCTTCCTGCCGATAAGCTCTCAGATAGTCGTCAAAGGTGACGGTCTTCTTGGCAACACACTTCTGGATTCCCTTCGCTCTCTTATTAACTACCCCCGCACACCGTGCAGCGTACAGCTTGGCACGTAGCCCAACAAACTCAGCCATGGGCCTCCCACTACATTCATCTTTAAACTTGCCAACAACCTTGGCATTGGCAGTCAATTGTAGTGCATGACCTTGGGGGTGGCCACTCATGTCGAACTTCTGCAGAAGATTGGGGTCGTTCTGGAGATCCTTTTAGAAAAAACTGTCCGAATGTGATATATGAAGCTATTAGTATCCATGTAAGCCAATTCAATGTTATCCTGGTACTTGGGCTTCATGGTACCATAGTGAAAGTCACACATTAGACTCTTCGACAGATCGAGAACTACGAAACCTGCATATATCAGTTTGTTGAATAAAATCTCATCTTTAGATAGACGAACCAACGCCAGACTGTCGTCGTAAACTGTACGATCCTTGAAGGTGGGGCGTGCAACAAGTTTCTGCAGACGCTCATCACTGCACACCAGCTCCATCTTCTGTCACTTGCGAAGATTCTCCATAAGTTTCCCGAAGCAAGAGTTGTTACACAGCTTGAAAAAGTCCCGCTCAAAGTCATTCTGTGCTGCCTGACGTTTGACGGTGTTCAGGTCAATATATTGTTTTTTGCCAAGGTGACTGCTGGAACTGTAGGACTCTGTGCACCTTGGTTATGCGGAGTCCTTGGGAAAGGGCTTGTTTGAGGTTTACATGGTGAAGAACATAGTGGGACTTATCGGCAAGGGTGGTGAGGAGATTCGGTTGGGATGTATTTGAAGGGCATTGTCTCACAGGAAGGTAGGGCAAGTCGCGGTGGGACGAATGAAGCGCCGCTGGGTACTTGATGTCGCACTCCACAATGTACCCGATGGGGGCGTCATCGGGTACATTAGAAAAGTCGATGGTTGTGTCGATGTTGTGAAACTGATTGTGCGGCAGAGGGCAAGACATGGTCCACCCATAGAGGTTGTTGGCATCAAGATACTGAAGGTGTGTTATTGATTTGCTCGCATCGTAGGTTTCTGGCACATATGTGTTATTGGCCACACAGTGTCTCTTCATGCACTGCGCCACACCTCCCCGGATTCCCGACTCGACAAAAAGATACTTGTCGTAGTCTGTAAGAAGTTCGAGCTGCACCTTAGTATACTTCAGCATAGCATCGAACGAGAATCCGGGGGAGCTGATGTAGTGAGCACAGTCCAGGCCGTACGTAGAAAGGCAAATTGTGCGGAAGTTTTCAAATAAGTCCCACAGGATCAGGACGTCAGACTTGAGGTACACATCACTGTACTCACCTAAAGTAGAGCACTTGAATGTGTCCCAGACATTCTTGGCATGGTCGTAATCGGCATCACTAATGTCAAGAGTCGGTAAGAATATTAAAGAAACAGTCCTGGGGAGGCAGTTGCCACTCATCAAGACGCTCCCACGTATCAACATGATCGTATGGGAAAACGCCTTTTCTCATTACGAGCTGTGCACATTTGGGCTAGAAGAATGCCATCGTGTTAGTGAACTGCGATACAGGTAGGTTTTGTGCGAGGGAGGCCAGCCCGCACGACATGAACCTAAACGAGTCCACGAACTGCACCGAAAATCTGTCCCCCAGCTGCTTAGAAAATGTAACCATTTTTTCCTTAGTATGTGGGATAATGAATATTGCTTTGCTGTCATAACCCAGCTGCTTGATAGTAAAATGTTGATCATATGCCAGGTTATGAAAGTATACGACTAGTTTCATTGGTCGACGCCGCAGGAAGTTGCATCCATTACATGCTGCCCCAATGTAATCTCCAGAGAAGTGGTTATGATCTTTGACTTTATAGTTCTCAACAGTGAAAGTCTTAGTGCAGTAGCAGCACTCTTTCGACAATCTGTAGTTCGCTTTCTGAGCATGAGTCAATGGTGTCATGGGTACTGAGGTCACATATATTGCTTTGACTTTGCTGCCGATGTCAACAATTTCCTGCATGAACTTGGTTGCAGCATCCACGCCTCGATAAATAATGGGCTCTTGCGGCAAGTCTGTTGTTATAGCCACAGGGATCGCACTGTTATCTACTTCGACGTAGATGCCATAGCTATAAGGTTCGTGCTTCTGGTATGCCTCAGTGTATTCATTTGCGCGATCTGACTGGCATGAGCTGACTTTCGTTAGCATAGCCTCGAAATCGCAGTATATGACTATCGGCAGCTTGTCCATGTAATGGTAATTTGAAAATTCTAGGACTGGTGCCTTACCATCCTTCCCTGGGGATGGCAATTACGCACGTACTGGAGCGTGTGGTACACAGTACCTCCTGTGCTGCTCAAGACATTCCTGGCCAGTCAGGCCAGAAACACGATCCCGATCATTAAATGCCTTGAAGCAGCACTTACAAATGCATAATGAATGTCCATATCCAGTCAGCTGTGCACCTGTTAACCTCGAAAAGTGCTTAACGAGGCAGTAGTGGGATGCACCTTCATGTGTAAACCACAGGAGGTCAGTGTTGCTCTTTCTCGAGCTCTCCCACGCGCAGTGGCACCACCTTGCATTTGTCGTCCGACTGCATAAACATTGATGGAGACTGTTGGGTTGTGTTTTTCAAACACCTTGACTTGACTGATTGGCATGGGGAAATCAAGCCCATCAAAGTCAAACTTTGTCTCCAGGGCCAGGTACCGTTGGTTGATTCGCTCTGGGTGATAACCTTCCACAAACGACGCAAGTATGCCCACTTGAAACATTCGCCATCATCCACATTCCGGGGATTGATGACGGCATGTTTTTCGGCAATGGTAGGAGGAAGAGGTAAGAAGGAGGACGCACGCAGCGGGTCGAGCTTACTGACCCAAAGCTGGATGCGCTTAACAGAGGTGAGGGACCAGCCAGAGCCCTTGCCTTCATATTCACCCTCCTCCCTGCATATTTTTTGAATGCAGTTACTTACCGCTTCGGCAATGTCATCCACATTGTACAGGGCGACATTAGGTGTCTTGAAAGCTCGAATATCCGTACCCTCATCGAACGGTGCCGGTTTAGCATAGTTGCATTCGAGCCATACGTTGAACTTTATGGCCCCTGAAGTCTCAATGACCTCAGTTAGTTGTGCAACTATCCTCTCCTCCATTGCCTCCAGATATGTGCATATGTCGAGTGAATGTTCAAAGTGGTTCCGGGCTATAAAGGTGCGCAAATTACCATTGAAGGCACGAACCACTTCCACAAAGTCGTTAATAAAATCATCCTCTACACTGTCAGGCTCTACGTCTGATGGACCCTGAGACATTGCAGATATATTAGGTAACACCACTGGTGCAGCAGATGTCGATGGTTGCTGCCCATCATTGTCACCTGCAACCATTGTGCGACGACACTTGAGTGGTGGTGGCATGGGGGCAGGACCCTGACATTTAATTTGATGTGCTGCCAGGTTATTCCCCCTAGAGAGTGTGTTACCACATACTTCGCACATGATGCGTGCACCACGGCTGGTGTTACCTTCGCAGGCAGTCAGCTCGTGCCTATGAGCATCGAAGCCCCGCTTAAATGGTCGGTAGCAGTAATGACAGTGTAGGGATGAGGAACGTGACTCAACCCCATTACAAATTTGGAGTTGCCGCTTCAGGTTATCCCGACGAGCGAATGTGGTGCCACATTTTTCACAAATGCTCATTTCCCGGTTAGTGGCACCGGCACACTGACGCTCATGTCGCAAAGCATTATTACGGGTCGTAAATACTTTCTTGCAGAACTTGCAACTAGCACCCATCGCGCCTATCCCCGAAATCGGCGGACGTGGATGATGCCATCTCTCTTGACATAAGCTCCGGATCCTGCAGAGAAGCCTCGATGCGGTTCGACGGAGAAGTAGATACCTACCAACGGAATACTAGTTTAAGTACTATGTCGAAGAATAACCAGCGGTCACTTGCATAAAAACAATTGAAAGTGTATAAACAGGACTATAAACTTATGAAAAAAAAATGTTAGTGCATGACTGAGAACTCATAAGCAAAAACAATTGAATGTTTATAAGCAGGTCTGAGTAAACTAAAATAATGCGAGTTGTACTAGATTAAAAAAAAGGAGTAATTAAAATGTATAAATGGTAATACAAATTGATAAATGAAAAACAATTTAATGTTTATAAGCAGGACTAAAAACTTGTTAAATAAAATTTACCAATGTATGACAAACTAAAAAGTGTCAACAGTTTGAAGCTGTAATATTTCCAGTGTAAACAAAAGCAAGTCATACTAACTTTAAAATAATTAATTGTAATGGTAATAATGTGCTGGAAAGAAATGCAAGTAGTTGCTGGCGAGACTCTAACAGACCGTCTACCACTATGTGACAAAGTGCTAGGCTACGTATGTACGTGAAAAACTAAGCAACTTATAAAAGAATTACCAAGTCTTTATTGTCTGCGTGAAAACTAAATTTATTAAGATAATGTGTCTGTGAAAACTTTATTTATTAAGAATATATTTGTAATGAAATACGCAGCAAATGTAAATAACGAGTTAATAAATACGTTAACAAAAATATAAATAATATTTATGATTTAATATTGTGTGGGACTCAGTCATATCGTGCGCAATGTAAGGAAATGGAGTTGCAGTGCATATATAACATCACGTAGCTTTGCGCTGGGTCAGAGCACTCCAGTGTGTGTGTGTGTGTGTGTGTGTGTGTGTGTGTGTGTGTGTGTGTGTGTGTGTGTGTGTTCAGACACTTTATGACATCGGCTCGTGCCCGCAGTAGGACGTTAACACAGACTACGTATGTGTCAGTTGAGACGTGATAGTATTAGGCTAGTTTCACACGATACGATTTCTACCGTACAATTTTTTTCCATGCGGGAACCGAAAGACCAAACTTGTATTAGGTTTAATACAGTTTTTTCCGTACGGTTCGCTCGAGGTGGGACCGCTCGCCGTTAACTCATTTCAGTTGGTTAGAACAAGCTGTCATGGACCGCAGAGATCTCTAATTGCTTTGTGGTTGTATCGTGGAAGGAGGAAACAGCAACGTGATCGGAAAGTTTGGGTTCATGCACTACTCTTAAGTCGTGATGAATTTGGGGCTTTCGAAGTTATTTTCAAGGAGTTGAAAAGTGATGGAACAGAATTTTTCAATTATTTAAGAATGAGTGTTGCTTCCTTCGAAGAGCTCTACGCTAAACTGAAGGATACATTGCAGAAACAAAATACGACAATGTGAAACTGCATACAACCAAAGGAAATTATTGCCTTAACTCTGAGGTAAGAATACATCTGTCTTCCTACACACACTGCTTACAAAAATTGTTTTATTGTTATGTCTTCCTACACACACTGGTAACAAATAACATTCTACTGTTTTCACATTTATTTTTTTACATTTTAACTGAATTATTTTTATATCATTTATTAAACAGTAGTAAATTTTATTAAAGATTAAGAAGAAGAATAACAACAATTATACCTAATAATAATAATTAAGAAAATAGTTTTGCGTGATAATGTTTTCTAAGAATTTGTGAAGTCCAAATCAGAATACTCGGGCGAGGAAGCTTCAAGGAGCGACTGAGAATACCGGGGCACAGAATTTGCTGTAGACACATGAGAGAATGACTGTTGCTGTCCTGAGTAGTGGGGCACTGGTGCTGGCTTGTAAGGTTAGGGAAAAAGTTGATTTTGAAAAGAAGGGGTGCAGTAGTTAGGTATGGAAGTTTCAGAAGTTTGTTGGAAAACATGAGGTGATGGAATTTTTTCTTCTTAGTTTGATTCCACGTATCAACATTCAATACACTTACTTGCATGTCAAGTGTCTCCTCAGAACTGAAATCGGCTGATGTAGGCAATAAACCTTTGAAAAACGATAAATGAGCATTTTCTTTTTCCTGTAGCACTGCCAGTATTTTTTGATCAACCTCATCCAACTTACGTTTTTTTTATTACAAGGATTTGTATAGCGCTGTGAGGTGGAAGGAGCAGGAAACTGAGAATTTCCAACTTGAGTAGGTTCATTATTTTCGGGGGGAGGTAGAGTATCTTCTGTTTCACTTTCCTGGAATATTTTGTCCAAGAATCGTAGAGGGATTTATCCCATATCACAGGACGGGTCTCGACACACGAAATCAACAGTTTGGCGTTTAGAACTATATGCAAATCCATGGCTCCACGTCAGACCAGTACCTGCCCTACTCGAGTACTGAGTTCTGTACGGGGAAAACCCGATGGTGTGACAGCTTGCATTCCTTTCTTACTCCCACCAATGTCATTCGAACCGAACGGGACAATAAAGTTCTGAAAGAATCATCCGGTTGCTTTTTGCTCCCGTACGGCAACCGGAAACGTCTGAAAGGTGACATTCATATCAACATGTTACTGGCCTTTCGGTTCCCGGACGGAAAAAACCGTATGGTAGAAATTGTAATGTGTGAAACAAGCCTTACAGGTTACATCAGCTGAGACGAGGTCAAAGACTTGTCCGTACCCTCTAGCATAGGGTCGATGCCTGAGCGCAGCGGTATATGTAAGCTTCTAGGATATTACAGTACATTATGTAGATGCCAACTCCTAATCGCTGGTACTCACATCAAAAATGTGTTTAATAAATACGAAACATATCTATTCTATGTAAAAATACACTAGTAAAGAATAATGTATGAAAACCCATATTACTCATGATAGAGAATAAAACTGTGTTAGGACATGTAAAATTATAAAACTAATAATGTGTGTGTATAGGTACTGGTGAGAAATGAACCTAGTGCACGTGGTACATTGGAAATAATAATTTAAAAATAAATACGTCTTAATTTGTGGCTTGTCAGAATAAATAAAGCCATCGGTCCCCCGAGCATGACTGGCATTTGGTTCAGTCAGGGGAAAGACGACTGTGCATGGTTGTAACGGTTCGTTATATACAAAAATAAACAGATGTTCTGCCAATTAAAATTTTTGTTTTATTTTTTCACAATAGAATGCACTGACGATTCCAAACACTTCAAAAAGAGGTTGCTCACTCATTCCACATACATATGCCCGTCGAAAAATGCTCGTAGTTCACGTGATGAGAATTAACGAAAAAAATAGCGTCCTTCAGTAATGTTTTTACTAGTACACGAAATTAGTGCGGCCTTAAACATGACCGCACCCAGCGAAAACGAATTTTGCCACGAGCCAAAACGCCGACAAAGGTGGCCGCAATTTCTTATTTTGTCCGAACGAAATATAACAAATAATTAGGTTAATTTAAGAATAGGCCTGGCTCTGACCACCAACGTGAAATTATCTCTTCAAATGCTTCTACATCATCTGCGAGAAGCCACCGAACGCGACCTACTGGTGCAGCGTTCGACGGACGACTGGTGAAATCCTGCCACTGTCTCCTCCACGCAGGGAGTAGACGTCACATGACCTCACCGACCAATCACACGCACGCTTCATTCACGCTTACAGATGCAAGCCAATCACAGAACAAGTTACAATACATGAAAAAACCTTTTACATACAGAACTCTGGGCTTCCCCTGATCTGTCTCTTTTCAATTTCACATCGAAATCGGGGACTCCCATTCTCATTCTCTCTCCCACACCGTGAGACAGCAGTTATCACTCAGTTCCCACGCAGTGGGGAAATTACCGTCTTTATCTCGGTTGGCGGGGAAGCACTGTTTCTTTCTCACACTTACAGGCCTCTCATGCCTCTCTCTTTCTAACCATCACACCAGACACAGTCCCGTTTCTAGAATCATTCCACACGTTAATGAACCTTATAAACAGCAATTATAATACAAATTACTTTACAACATTAAAATCATTTAGAAATAACCTGAAAAAGTAGGCCTAAACAGGCAAAAATCTAGTACAGCGGCTCATTTGTGAATAAATACTTAAAAAATAGTAATGATTGAAAATGTCTAATAAAATACAAAATATCTTCTTAAAACACAAAGCAAGTGCAATTATCAACCCTAAAATACATGAAAACGGTAAAATATAATTAGAAAGATTTTTTTAAGAAAAATTTACATGCATAAAAAACAGTTTAAAAGAAAATTATTTATCTTGGAGGGCAGGGTCTTGCAATGTTACATGGTTGCTTACGAGATTATGGTTCGCAGACAGTAATACATGCGATACTAGAATTGCACTTGGATGTAACGTATACAGTAAATGCAACTATGAAAGATTTTAATATATATATAGACATAGTGAACAACTTTTTGTAATAACATAAAACTGGACGGGTCAGATATCGAGCCACGCACTCCAGACTATGGAGCGTCCTGCCTACCAGCTGGGGCACAACACTAGCCACGAGTTGCAGAGGGATCAATGTAAACTGTTTAACACTAGCCTACAGACGTGCTAGGAATAAAGCATAGATGTGCAAGATTTGTGTTGTATTTCCTCAGTGTTCTTCTAGTTTTTCTTGAGACGGTAATTCTCCATAAAGCTTTTTAGATATTAAATTTTAGCCCGACACTCGTGATTTGACATGTGTTGGTATATATCATAACAAACTATTACATGCATGGTTTGCAAAAAAGGGAAAATTAACTCTCGCTGATGAATTATTTTAGGAAATATGTTTCAATTTTTAAAATATCCGAATGCAACTGGATATATAAGCTAATATAGAATCTAGATTGATGCCTATAGTGTTATCGAAAGGTCGCAGATTTTAGTGCTGAATATTCTGACTCATCGTAATGATCGCTAGACATTCAAAATTTTTTTTTTTTTAGTTAAATTTACAATCCAGATGCTTGTTGATGTCACAGTACAGACATTAACAATATAGATTAATTTTAACTAATACTTTTGGTTCTTGTAAAATGTTAAATATGTTTATGTTAACAGCAACGTATGGATTTATGTTAAGCATTTGCTTATATTAACAGCAAAAGTAGAATGCTACACTAGTCTAACAATAGACATAACACTCTACCCTAAGCATCAGTAGTGTTCACGTATGTTAATACATTCTAGTTAAAATATTTCGGCGCTGAATATTCTGACACTTATTCCTGACTGTTGGTCATGGAAGTACGGTTAACTAAAAACGTATTTCGGTGCTGAATATTCTGACACCTCGTCATGACTGTTGGTCACGGAAGTATGGTTAATATTCAAAAAAGTTTAAAAGTTATTTAAATTTAAAACTTTGAGTGCTACCTACTGGTGATGCAGCATACATTGAAAACATTAGTCTCAGAACATTTATGTTTTAATTTTAAAAATATTTTATGCCTCATAAATACGTGACACTAGTTTGTACGGTAGACTAGAAGGCTTAAATTCATAGAAATAATAACATTGTATTAAATAAAAACTATTAGAACCACTTCCATCATGCTTTCCCATACTTCGCAGACACAAGCTGCTTTGGGAGGGATATATTGTGTGCACCCTAGCTTAGAACTTTGGCTTTTAGCTTGAGATATTTTTGAATGTACACTAGCACGGGCACTCTAAAATTTCATTAGGTCCGCTACATCCTAGAGGCCTGGTCGCAACATTGCCGTCCTGGGGGGTCATTTACTCTGTGGTCCGGCTTAAGGCTCATTTACACGAGGCCAGTAGCTGGCGACAGTAGCTGGATCCAGAACACAGGCCAGTGAGCTGTCCCAGCTAGTGATTCCAGTGCACGTCTACACGTTTCCAGTTGTAGTAGCAGAACAATATAGCGCCATGTCGTGTTAAAAGTGCTCTTCGCTGCGGTGTACGTTGTATTGCGAATATACTGATTGAAGAATTAGAGGTAATAATACATAACCAGAAAAATAAGAGGCGCAGATTGTGGGTTAAAGAGTGGATTCGTAGGCGCAACAGTTTAGGGGCATCGGAGGCACTTCTACGTGAACTTGCTGACGAGGACCCCAACATGTATACGAACCATTTGAGGATGACTGAAAACAATTTCGATTGGCTACTGGGGCAAGTCAAACAAGCTATTCAAAAAGAAGACACTTTGATGAGACCAGCGCTTCCTGCAAGAACGAAACTGCAAATTACATTACGATATTTAGCAACTGGAGACAGTTTGGCATCGTTGCAGTATTTGTACAGAGTGCCCAAATGTTCTATTGTTTCTTCCAGAAGTTCTGGATGCTGTTTTCACAGCACTGAAAGACTACATACAGGTAAGAAACATCATGTAATTAGTTTTACACACAATGAACACATCAATTGGCAACATTTTATTAGTTACAAACCGTAGTAACTCATAAACGTACATTATAGCATAAAGTTAAAAAGTTATAAAGAAATACCCATGAATAACTTGTATACAAAGATGAAACAATAATAACATACAATAAACTAATAATTACACTGAAGGTGCAATATGCTACAGATTTGTATATGTTTTTTCTGTTGTAAAAGACATGTCGGATTCACCTGAAATGCTTGCTACAGCTTGCTGCAAAATGTCAGTATAATCGCTACTTGAATGGGGAGAACTTGCTGTTGGACGAGAAGATGATGTGTTAGGCATAGTAGTTTGCCTCTCAGTTGCAGCAAGCATGCGGTGTTTCATTAGAACATGTTGCAGTTCCAGCTGGCAGTTCAGAGCTGACTGTAATGGCAATTTTTTTAGATTACAGGCAACTAACTTGCCAAAACAATCAAATTCGTCCTCTTCTTTGTTTATGTCATCGGTTATTTTTCGTAAATCTTGGAGAGCTGTTGACACGGCTGTCACACTTAATGGTGTCTTTCGTTTTTGTCCCCTCCCTTGTGGTCGTGACGGCCCACCGGATCTGTTGGAATTTGTGATAGATGTTGCAACATCGCTTATATTGTGTTGTCTTCCCAGGCCTTCTTCATCCGAGTCTTGTGTCATCTCATCTGCTGTTTGAGTATTTGTAGCCTGAAACAATGTTTTGATTTTAGGAGGAATCATCTCAGCATGTTAAGCAAAGCAAAAACAGCTCTGTCTGGATGTAGGCTAGACATATTGGTATTATATAGATAACTGTATAAATATTGCTAACTAATTTGTATTTCCAACAAAAAATAACGCTCGTTTAAGTAATAGTAAAGTTATATGTAGATATAATAATTTATAATATTTGAAACACATCCACTCTCCCAGGCAGGTCTATTAATACATTGCTCAGCACAATATTACTTATATTTCATATACATAATATTTTTTTTTGTGAAAAATAACACGTAAATTCGAATTCGGGAATTTTCTGTTTACTGTATTGCGGAGCCAAACACTATTTAATATACTCGCTGTAATAAATCCTTATATAATTGTATGAATGGTAAAAGCGTGACACCTTTGCCATGTATTTTATTCTTTCTTGCAGGTTCCCTATAGAGAAGCAGCTTGGAAAACAATTCAGAAGGGATTTGAAGAAAAGTGGAATTTTCCTGGATGTATTGGAGCTGTATGTAAGCACGTAGTAGTTCGAAATCCGCCGCACAGTGGTTCCGACTTCTACAATTATAAATCAACATTCAGTATCATATTGTTTGCAGTTGTTGACAGTAACTATAGCTTCAGTTACATAAATGTTGGAGCAAATGGTCGGATGAATGATGCAAACATTTTTCGACATAGTGATTTGTACACTGCTTTGGAGAAAAACGATTTAAATATCCCGCCAGGCGGAGTCTTTGTAGCGGATGATGCATTTCTACTTAAAGAGTTGACATAATGAAGCCATATGCAAGAAGTGGCACTCTAACTGTGACACAGCGTATTTTTAATTACAGACTTTCCCGTGCCCGGCGCATTGTAGAGAATGCGTTCGGAATTCTAGATTCCAAATTTAGAATATTTGAAAGACCTATAAATGTTCAGCTCAGTACAGCCGACCGCATTGTAAAAGCCACATGTGCTCTGCACAACTGGCTTCGCATAAACAGTTTAAACTACATAACACATGATACAGTTGACACTGAAGACCATGAACGAGGCTCTATTGTACCTGGTACATGGCGTCTGGTTCCTCGTGCAACAGGACTAATAAACTACAGTGAACGCCAAGCAGGAAATCGGTTCAAAAGTGAAGCAAAACTAATACGTAACAGATATGCACAGTACTTCTGTAACGAGGGGGCTGTTCCTTGGCAGCTGAAAATGATTTAATTATGTAAATATGAAAGACCTTGTGTTTACACTATTTGTAATGTTCTTAAAATAACTAAGTAGTCTACACCTGAACTGAGTCTCAAATAAAGTGACTTTTATTGCAGCTCAATGGGATACTAAACATTATTCTTAGGATCCTTTATGTTTACATTTTTGCTTATCTGATAATTATTACATATTTTACACAATCATCTTAAAAATAATATTTCCTATTACTTTTCTTCTTGCATTGAACGTACAAAAAACACAATTACTTACCATACTTGAAGAGGTTGTCCGCAATGTCACAACTTGACGAAGAAACGAATCTGCCTTGGAAAACCACACAAGTTGCGGCTTATAAACATCCTCGAAACAGGCTCCAGATTTCTTTGACGCTCGAATTTTCCCCACTTGGCTGTATGTGGATCGAAGAGCCTTTATCTTGTTTTTTATATCCTGCTCTGTTGCTGCGACTGGCGTATTTTCTACCATGTATTTGATGGCTTTTTCCCTTGCCCCACAATTTTTGTAGCTTTCACTTTGCGTATTCCACAAACATTCCTGCGATTCATACAATTCTAACAATGTAATAATATCTTTACCGCTCCACTTTGCCATATTTCTAGCTTGACAGTACACTGGGCAGTGCTCCAGGACGTGTTTACACGAAGCCAGTTGTTGCGATTCCGGGAATTTTGCGTTCCAGTGGGTCATCCGCATGCCAGTAGCTGACTCGTCGAGTCAGCTACTGGCGCCAGTTACTGGTGGTGGCCGTCTACACGTTTCCAATTTCTTTCCAGTCCACTGGATCCAGCTACTGTTGCCAGCTACTGGCCTCGTGTAAATGAGCCTTTAGGTTCGAGAACAATACTAAAGTTTTTTCAACTTATAACACGTCAAAGGAAGGTTGGAAATTTAAACAATATTTATCGATGAATACTGTAGGTGTTATTAATTTTAGTAAATAAATTTCCAAACAAATCATAAATTAGTTGTAAATCTTCAACTGTGAATAGAATTTCTTCGCAAATACTTGAAATTAGTTATATAGTTGCGATTATTATTATTATTATTATTATTATTATTTTTAAATATAAATGGTATACTGTAATATTTTATCTTTGTCAATGTAGTCAATTATAATAAGTAGCCTCGGGTATTTTAACTGCATTATAAAAACAGATTATATTTTGTAAATTTTCGAAAATACTGGAAATTAGTTTGGTAGCCACGGTCATTATAGGGTAATATTTACCGTTAATATAACAAGCGTCATGATGTAGTCGCAAGTATTTAGACAGTTATCACGATATAAATACTATTATTTAAATATGATACCGCGGGTTACAACACATATTACAATCGTTCTAATACGTTACGGCCAAGCCTCTTTCCCTAATGGAACAAAATGTCAGTCATGCTTAGTATCTCTGGAGATCACTTACCTTGACTGTGAATAGGATAACGGAATGGTAGACGAACAGAAATCAGGCGAAGGCTCTCTCATGGAAGCTCGGAATCAAAAATGACTGTTTCTGTTCGTCGTCCCTCCGTATTTATGTGAAGTCAATCGGGGTCACCAACCAGAGTCGGAGATATGACCAAGGGTGGGTTCACATTTAAACACTGTTTTCATGTGTTGACTTGAAACAATTTCATGGAAATTTCCACTGGTTTCCATCACAATTACTGAAGGCAGTAATTGTTGACCTAGGGTGGGATCACGTTTGAACACTGATTTCATATGTTGACTTAAAACAATGACATGAGTAAACATATTTCAGACTTCAGGATATTGAAAAAGACTTTAATTTCCATGTAGGTTTATTGTGTGTATGTTTTTTTTGCAAGTGTAAATTGAATTAAGTAAAATGCTTTTATTTTTATTACTTTCAATTGATTAAACTTTAATGACCAGTTACAGATATTTATGACACTAATTTTGAGGTTTAGCAATTTTACTAAAGCATTCCAGCCACGCAGGTTTCCAGCGCGAGACGCTTCTCTTCTGCTGGAAACACTATCTCCAATCGTAGAGCTAATTTAACTCCTGAACGTGCAGAACAAATTATTTTTCTGCATGATAGATTAAAGAACAGAATTTAATACTCTATGACAATCTCTCTCAGAAATATTCTGCTGAAAAGTGAAAATGTTGAAACAATGTGAATGTACTGTTTAAACAACATGATTTTTGGTGCTAAGTTTGTTGAAGCTCAGTAAGGACTCCAGAAAAATTGACAAGGATGAAATTTTTCCAAAGATATGTTACATTTACACAACCATATACTTGGTTATGTTAGTTGGATGATATCAGTTACTAATGAACCAATGGAAACAGGTAAGATTCAATGGAAAAAAATGTGAAAAATGTAAACACACTCTGTAAATAGTTACCCAAAATTAATAAGCCCACTTCATTTTAATACTTTATTCAAACATTATACGTACTAAGTTTAAGATAAAAATAATATCCCAAAAGTGTAACTGTACCACAAAAAGCTCGAGCTCACTGGAGCTCGGCTCAGAGTAAAATTATTAGGCTCGCAGACCTCTAGTTATTTATAGAAAAAAATCCTAACCGCTAATCTGTACTAAAACTGAAATTTCTCAAGAAAAATTTTTTTGTCTTTATATAGGTACACTTATACCAGAAATGTTCCAAACTACATGTGATAAAGTCAAGGGACTTTTAGTGCAAGCAGAATACATCTCACTTACATTAGATATATGGACATCATCTGTTAAAAGATTCGGGTTTGGGTTTGAGATTCGGCAATTCCAGTCAAGGATTTGAGTTAGGATTCGAATTCGAGAAAAATCAGGATTCGCCCCATCCCTAATTTTAATTAAACAAAAGTAAAATGAAATAATATCCTTCAATACAATCCTATATCATAGGTAAGTGAACAAAATGAAACTTGAGACAACATAAATATGGTTGCACAATAATACTTTTAACAAAACATTACCTATTTCATCAAGTTATAATATAAATAATCGAAAAGCAAAAATATAAACAAATGTACCTCTTTACTGAGACATTTGTAGAAGGCTGCATTATTAGAAAGTTCATGAAAATTTCTTCACATAATTTACATTTGTTTAAAAGTTGGAAACAAAAATGCCAGGGCCTGTAGGTATGTGAAGGATTAAAGAAACTGCAATGGAATGGCTTAGCAACAAATGAAGATGATATTGAATTATTCATAAGTAGCCATAACACTGAGTGCAAAAATCATAAAATATTCATTCCAGCCAACAAAACTATTATTAAACGGTACGATCAAGGTCACAGATTTCAAAAAGCCACGTGTAACAATGTGTGTAAAAATCATTTCAAAACAGCTAATAAATGCCGGATGATGAACTCGTTCCTGATGGCCATGGCGCGCCCAGGTCGGAGAGGAACTGGTGGGATTGGCACATCATTGTAGGCCTGTAACACACCATCAATATATTAGAATGCAGGAAATAATTGTTTATAGGTTCATTATCATTACTATAGTGTAAATGGTCTTTACCTTAGCTTTGTTTCAATTATAAAACATGATTGTTTTACACTCACTCACACACACACACATATACACACACAAGTTGTGTATAAACAACAGAAGACACCATCAGAAAAATACAGCAAAAAGCTTTTCATCTGGCATGCTATGGTTTGTCACTTTCTGTAATGTAGCACCAGTCGAGCTCTTCAGGTGGATTTAGCCAGTTGACCTTGGCTGCCAAGATGTCTAGTTTGCTTCAATGTGTATTGCCATTGCCTGTTTAAATATTTGTACAGTGTTCCTATTTTATAGCTGTTTATATATCACATGTATAGGTACAAAAACATTTGTATTTTCAAAGAGGAAGTAATATGTAATAAACATCATTGCAATTCACAAACCGAACAAGTATTTGTACTATGCACTTCATTTGCAAATAATACACTAAGTTACTGGGAAGAAAACCCAGGTGTCGCCAATACTAATTAATAATATATAACAAAAAACTTCTAACCTGCAGTTCAGCTTCTTCCACATAATCATTGTGCCTGATACCAATGTTGTGACAAATGGCACAGGCAACAATGATAGCTGCTGTTGTCTGCAAGCAGGGAAAGCGCTGCTTCCAAACACCGAACATCCTTTCCACCAGATTCCTCGTCCGAGCATGAGCCATGTTGTACCTGTGTGATTACTACACATAATATGTACATTATACCATGTAAAACATGCTGGTTCACACTGTATTCAATAGAGATAGCCTTAATATCACAGTGTAAACCAGCAATGGTGAATGTCACAAAAGTTTTAAATTAATCTTTCCTAGTGCTAATAACTTTCAAAGAATGTATTAATACCATATATATATGTGTGTGTGTAATAACATATATTTGTATGTATAGATTAACTATCTAATATAATTTCCAAAATGTAACATTAATTTAACAATAATTGAAAATATGTTCATAACAATAACTATCCCTTGCTTGGTGGTTTTACAATAATAGATGTTTGCACTACAAAACTTTGCTGTAGTCTATTTGCACCATATTTCACTTTGCCAAAACAATTACGTTGAAGTTTAGAAATGAGTAAAGCTAAGGTGTTGGAACAACAAATTTTATTGCGAGCTTTAAGAGTTTTATGGAGATTAGTCCAGTTCTGACACATTTGCAAACAATATATTATTTGTATTTCACATTATTTAATTTAATCACACTTGCAGCTTTAAAAATGCTGTTAATGTAATTATGAAATATGTCATACCTCTTCTCTGCATCTGTACGTACTGCCTGCTCTGGTATGGGCGTGAATAGGTATGGCAACTGTGGGTAACCATTGTCTCCCAGCAGCAGTCCCTGCACATGCCCATCTTCAAATTTGTCTTTCACCCCACTGTTGTTAAATATTCGACTATCATGTGCGCTGCAGGCCAGCGACACACGATATCGAATATTTCCATGGAAGCCCCGGCAACATCATGCACATTAGGAGAGAAGTATCCTTTTCTATTCCTAAAACATGTTAAAAAAACAGACAGTTTATTTCATTACATACATGAAAGTCAAGTAGCAAACACTATAATATTTATTCAAAATATTTATTTAAAATCTCAAAGTGTTCTTTATAGTTGGTTCATTCATTCCCTGATGTGATTTGGACAATTATAAAATACTTTAAAAAACATTAATTTTTACTAGTGTATTTAATTATTTTTTTTAAGAATGTTCATATTTTTGACGAAAGTTTTTTTTTTTCATCACAAGTTATGTATTTCTTTACGTTTAATTTATCGATTGAATGTTGTGTACTGTACAAGGTTAACACTGGATCCTAGTAAAAGCATTTTAACTAGGATGGATGCATATCCTAGATGCACACATTACAGGGACAAAATGTAGACCTCTCTGAAACACACTAATATCAATAATTATGTTTTTAATAGAAAGATAACAAATTACAAATTCTTTGATACAATTCACTTTGATACAATTCACTTTGTAAGTAAATTAAAAGCAATAAAGGAACTCAAGGAAAAAGCTAGAGAACATTTCAAGAATATCATAAACACACATTGTTTCAAACTAACCATGTTTTTCTAGTTAGGTACTAGTAGTATATACAATTGGACAGCTATTTATGCATGTGTATAAAGTCTAAACATATACCAGAAAGTGCCAATCCCACTATTGAAATAATTTGGGTAAGGCACATTATGCTTCCCTGAGCGAAGATTGAAGCGAATGTCACACCTGTCCACCAACAATTTGATGTTATTCTAAAGAACAGTCTGTTTTCAGTGGAAAAACATACAATTCCACTTTGTTTTAAATATTTCCTCACATTTACATTTCCTTAAAATCATACTTTCAGAACATACTATTACACCTTATGTACCCACACAAATATTAGTGTAAATGGTGAGATGAGTTGGTTACATTGGCCATGTCAACAAATCATGAATACAAGTGAACAGTTGGTTAGCTATGTTAACAATACTATACATTAGAAAGAATGGATAGTATGATGTTTAAGTTCTGTATCACATATCCAAGTTTTTCCTTTGATCCTGATGGCAGGATCCTGTATACATTGATCCTCAGATAATTGAAGTTTGCTGTTTTCAATTACTATGTCACTAGGTAATGGACAAAAAAACACTTGTCATGTAACAATTAATTATGATCTATTATATATATATATATATATGTGTGTGTGTGTGTGTGTGTGTGTGTCTGTCGTGTGTATGTATGTATGTATGTATGTATCAACACACACAAAAAAGGCATTTCCACAAGACCAGAGACATAATTTGTTTGTATAGCAAAATTCTAGGTTTAATGTCAAGGATCTTTTGACATAGTAATTTAAAACAGCATTATGTACCACATGATGAATTCAGAGCCAAGGAATTAACTTGGTAAGGTGATATGGAATAATTACCATGTAGGTGACCTAACCAATAACACTATTTCCAGGTTATTTACAAGTACCTTACCTTGCAAAACAGACCTTTTTCTTAATATCATACACACATCCTTACAACTTGTAAAAGCTATAAAATACTCAAAGCTACTTAAGGTATCAATTTAATTCGATAATACAAAAATGTCAGGAAATTGACACAATAATTTGAGGATTTTAATTTTACATAATAAAGGGTGGCTTTTAGAATTACCAGATTCAAGAAAATGCTCTTGACGAATTGAAATACATTACAATCAAGCTACCTACATGAAAGAACTATGTGCTAACATGAATATTGTAGTTATCTTTAAAAGATTTGTGCAATGGGAGTGCATGACTTGATGTAAGTTTTTGGACATACGCCATTGCTAAGAACTTTTTCTGTTGAAGAAAAACTAATAAATAAAATAATAAATAAAAATAAAAATACTCAAATACTTCTGTTTAGGTAAAACTATTGTATTTGTTTGTTTTTTCGTTTTGTTATGTTTTTTGTCTCGCTTCAACTGTTGTGCTGAATTATTTTGGGTTTCAATATTTTTGTGTTGTCATCATTTGTGGGGATTTTTTCGTTCTCTTAGTACATTTTTCTTTGTTTTTTCTTTGTTTGCTGACCATATTCCTGTTTCGGAATATTTTGTGGTGTTCATATCCTTGTTGACAACAGCAATTGTTTGCTTAATTTTGTGTGTTTTTTGTATCTTTTTTTTTGAGTATTTTTATTTTTATTTTTATTTATTTATTTTATTTATTAGTTTTTCTTCAACAGAAAAAGTTCTTAGCAATGGCGTATGTCCAAAAACTTACATCAAGTCATGAATATTGTATTAAATATTTATATAAATACAAACTAGACAAATTATTACAATTTATCTCACAGTTCACATTTCATATTAAGGTCTGTCACGAAACATGTTTCAACATGCCTTGACAATGTTTACCTACGTACATGTATACTTCTCCCCGAGCACCGCTGGGGCTTTTGATTTTAATGTGGGTGCAGTCACTCCTGTAACACCAAGAAAGTGTTAAAATCGTAGCTTGTTCAATAGAAATTCATCGCCAGTGGGAAACCGTATCAGATGTTGTGTATGTTGTACTAAACCGACAGAGATACGTCTGATAATTCGGGAAACTGTGGACTCTCTACCGCCTGTCACCATCCGTAAATAGTATTTCACATTGCACCGATATGTGCCTATGCAAACCACAAATTAAACACCACATACTGAAGTGCACAATAGGCTAACCTAGGCAAAGAGTGAGAGATGGTATTATTGTAAACAAAAGGTATTGGTTTAGTAACTATGATTTCTACTGCTTACCTGGAAACTGCCTGTTGTGTAAAATCACAAGGCAATTAGCAGCTGCAGGACAGGCGGTAGCGGTAATCCTCGACGACTCCGTGGTTCTTCAAACACCAGCAAAGGCAGAATGTGATGCTGAACAACATCCTTGGTAAAAAGATATCGTCGTTTGAACTGCACGTCACTAAACCACTCTCGTAGATTTTCAAAATCCCTCAAATACCGACGTGGATCCCTGGCAACGTTTCTTTCTTCATTTTCTAGAAATACTTCATCAATTTAATCAAGAAATTCCACAACAATTGGTTCTAATAACGCAGCCATCTTGAATTTTTTTCCATATTTCACTCCGAGGGCCCTCGGAGTGCCCTCGGAGTGTTGCTGCGCGTACACTCCAATATTCCTTCATTTTTACTCGGTTTGATTCGGATATTACTTCGTTTTTACTCCGTTCTCGACTGTGCAATGAAAATTCATCAGCTCAAACTCCACTCGCACTCGGAGAATTCTCGGAACGACTCTGCAAGCCGCCCTAAATTGGACTTTCAGTAAGGATCCTTAATGTTATTGATAATATAATATAGCCTATAGCCTTCCCCGATAAATGTACTATCCAACACTGAAAGAATTTTTCAAATCGGACCAGTGGTTCCTGAGATTAGCGCGTTTAAACAAACTAACAAACAAACAAATGCTTCAGCTTTATAATATTAGTATAGATTTGTCAATTGCTTTACATTTAATTAATAGGGCTCTTGCATGAAATTTAAATTTCATAATAAATAAATCCATATAAACGTACAAGAAACAGTATTAATTAAACAGAAATATATTTTTTTTCATTAAAACATTTTCGTTTAGCTACACTGCATAAAATATACTAAAACAGCTACTGCCGTGGTGCTGATTGAAAACTGGTTCTACGTCATTAGCCGTTACCTCGTCTAAATACTCTAGTGTTCATTTGATCTTCAAGTGTAGTAGTCTCGGACATAGTTAGAACTATGATGGGATGGGTGACCGCCAAGGAACCCCAGCATTGCGTGCCGCTGGTGCATATGTGGAAATAGGTTGGAATAACATAATATTCAACATGTAGAAGAATAAATTATCTCAAAAGGCAACGGTTGTTAACGTCTTTATGGCTTATTTCTCTATTTTCATCAGCTTACGTTCGCTGCGTAAAATAATGCAATTCATAACTCTTTTAGAGTAGTTGAAAGCGACAATATGTATTAAATAACTTACGCTACGGTTGTAATAACATCACTCCAGCTGCATTATTTATCACTTTAATATGGTTGGTATGTAACTAAAAAAACATTTTGTTACTAAGCTGCTGTCAGGAAAATTAGATATCATCACGGGATAAATAATATTGCTGTCTATTATAGAAATTTATTATAGAAATTTATTATTGATTGTTGTACATGTCTGAACATAAGTAGTATATAACAGGGCATCCGGCACCAGGCTGCAGGCTGTGGAGCGAGGAGGGGGTCAATGGCCTTGGAGCCTTACGTCACGGTGGTCATCTTGAATGATGATGTCACCGTTACACCCACCATTTTGAATGACCTTGATCTTGACCATGAAATCAAAATTATTTATTTATTGACCAAAAACTTCCAAAAATAATGGAAAAATTTATTTATTAAAATTGTAATTAATTTGATTGATTTCCGTCCTAGGTTCGATTCCCATCTAGTTTAAACCTACATGTAAATTATTAATAAAAATATTTATTACAATTAACATAAAATTATTTAAATAAATCTTGCCTAAGTCACACTCAACCATCTTGGAGATTCTAGAAACGTTGCGACTTTCGTTAAGGCCGCCATCTTGAAAATCTTTATTTATTAACCAAATTAACGAAAAAACTTTAAAATCAATTTTAAAAATATTGTATTTAAATTTAATAAAATGTAGCCGTCTTCTTAGATGACGTCACCATTGCACTTTTTGTTATGCCCGCCATCTGGAAAATCCATATTTTTTATGCTAGAAAGTTGGGATTTTATTTCAATTTATAAAAAAGTAATTAATACATTTTTAATATAAAAAATGTAATAAAACACTTGTGTCAAGGAGTCCTTGGTTCGAACCCGAGGCCAAAAATAATGAAAACTCCGACAGGTCCTTCCTCCACGGAGGCCACCACCAGACTGACCTCCCACCACCTATACCAATATTTATGTATACTACCAGCTAGTGTGACGTTATGTCCGCCATTTTTTCCGGCCGCTCGAGGCCACCATGTTGTTAGTTTATGTAGTAGCCGATAGAGTACAGTATTAATTTATTGTCAGACAGTCAACTGTTATGGCGTCCGCAACCTTTATATTTGAACATCATCTTTAAATTCTCTAATTATTAATTCGGGAAAAATTCCAATATTCATATAAAATGGCTTATTAATATCCTGATTTATTCGATCGCCTAGGTTCAAACCTTGATCAATAAATGAAATTAAAAATGGCAGGATCGAGAAAATAAGCCAAGTTAAAAAAAAGAAAAATTTACAAGCCATTCTAGTTTTCTTCAGTCATCTTAGAAGGCGAAGCGGGTCCTCTGCATGTAATGCCAGGAATAACCAGACGTATCAAGTTGATAGCTAGGCATGTATATTCGACATTTAGTTTGTAGCCAACAGGACCAGTTAACAGTTAGTCACGTCCAGTAGGTTACCAGCCACCTCCAGTCAGTAGTAAGAGGTATTTGTATAAACCAATATTCGGTGAACCACGAGACCAATCTTAACCTGACTACAGCCTTGTCCATGAATATTTAACTAAACAGCATACAGTCAACAAAATAAAAAAACACACAGTACACACAAAGTACATACACACACTATACAACAGTTACGTCATAATCCAAGATGGCGTAATGTTTAATTAATTAAATAAATTTTTATTAATTTTAAATTTTTTCCCAAGATCCGTTAGTCAATAAAGATTTTCAAGATGGCGTGCGTAACGAGAGTTGCAACACTCTTGAATATAAGATGACCGCCATGACATCTTAATTCATTATGACGCCAGAGACTTAGCGGAGGCTTGCTTCATGCATGATTAACACTTAATATGGAATTTAGGAATTTTTGATTTTTTTTTAAAAATATAAACAGGAAATTTTCTCTCAAAAACAAGAATTTTCCCCTCAAAATAGGAAAATTTTTATTTTTCAGATTTTTTGAGAATTTTTAGCGAAATATTTTTCGAAATTTTGGCGAATTTTGGGGAAATGTGGTAAATTTGGGCAAATTTTCTGAAAGTCAAGGTCAGGTTAAGGTCATCCAAGATGGCTGCTATGATGTCACAAATCCAATATGGCGGCCGACACCACACACGCTACCTTCCGAAGCCTGTGCCAGACTCTGCCAACACATACTTCTAGTGTATTAGGTGGTTTAAGAGTAATCAAGTATTAATGAAAACCACATTTTACTGCTTTTCAACCCTTCGTTTCGAATTTTTTAAAATTGAATATTTTGCTTATATGCAATTTGTTTGGGCAATATATTGAAGTTCAAAAAGTAATGATAGCTTCCCAGGTTAATGAGACATCAGGTTTTATTTTAAACACATTTCTCCCCTTTTCTCCTCCTTAATTTTCGAATTTCCGAAAATACCTTGTGGTAAATGCCTTCTGGTAAGGGGAAGCTGCCTTCAAAATGGGTCCATTTAGGTTTATTTGTGATTAACGTGCAGTTTTAGGCAGCTGTATTAATTTGTAAATCTGTTTAGTTACTGCTACACTACCAAATTGAGGTAACTCTGAATTTTTAAGCTTTGCTGGCACCGACTGCAAAAATAAAAACAATTGTATATTATTTAGTAAATTGAAGTAAAAAAAAATGTATTATTATTTACTTTTAAGTGCCTTTTTCCAGAGTAGATTTTGCATTTCGGTTTTGTTTTTTGCAAAAAAAATTATTATAGGTATATAAAGTGTTTACAATGAAAACATGTAATACGATACCAAAGTGTAAATGGGCGCTTGTTAAGTTTACTTTGCGTTAACTTTACCGAATAATTTCCAGTAGATTTGTTTGATATTTCATATTGAAATTGCAGTGAACTGCCCGTGTTAATCACATTATTACTCGTCTGCCTATGACGTTTTTCATAATTGCCGCTTAGAGTGATACCACTCCTCTCTCTCTCCCCCCCCCCCCCCCCCTTTCTATAGTTTACTTCCTAGCCTACGGGCTGTTTTATCCCCTTCTACTGTCGCGCGCCGCGCATGCACCTCTACCTTGGTTTTGGCACTATTTTCTTATTGCGGAAGTCAATCCCTCTTAGTCTATATAAGCTTAGAAATTTTATTAATCTGTCTTGTTCCTACGCAAAGTTCTTACGGTAGACACCTAAGGGTGATATTTATATTCACGTCTTGAGCAATTCCTTCGTCAAGAAATTTTTATACGCATTATTATTTAAATATTTGTGTGCCATAGAGGTTGCTTGAAAGTGATCGCAAACAAGACAATCTTTATGAAGACCATCAGTCCCATATTTCTTATTTCTGAGAGAGCATTCTACTGTCTCATAGTCGTTGCTTGAGAACACCATTGTAGAAGCATGTTTCATAGTCGCTGAGACCGTGCTTAAGAACACGAATAAGATAGTCTTTGCCAAGACCACTGCAGGCATGTCTCAAGCAATTGCTTGTTCCGATCGCAGTGTAGAAAATGGCGGATTCTTGTGAACCTCGTATTTTTAATCTTAAATAAATCCTGTATGAAGTGCTGAAGCAATTTTATATGTATTTTAAATGAGTTTAGTGTTTGTTTGTGACCAGTGGTTACATTTTCAAGTGCTAAACAGACACGTTTATTTACATATCGATCACAGAACGAGTACAATGGATGTGGAAAACGATGCATTTAATGATGGTTGATGGTACATATCACAATCAGAAAATTTAATTCTAAATTCGTGACACCCAGAACACATAAAAAAAAATTAAGAAAAAGTGGCATTACACTGTTGATATAAAATAATTTCCCACAAATTTTCGTCACAGGTTTGGTAGTGTAATGGTTAGGGAGTTGGGTTTGAAGTCCATGAATAGAGGAAAAAATATGAATGTGATTCAAATCCTGACACTGACAGTACTTTTTTTTATAGTTACAGTTAATGAAAAATGCAAATATAGCTTTAAAAGAAATCTTATTAGATTAATTTTTTAAAATCTAATTGTTATAATATATTTAAATACATAGTTCAGTTTATTGGTTTGGTTATTTCATACGCAGTAGGCTTTGAGACATACTGTAGTCTGTATATTTTACTTATACATAATACGATTAAATTATAGAATCACAAGTAACTTGAACAAGAAAAATGAACCTATTATATGAGGAAATTAACGTCTTATATTATTGATGAACAAACAAACAATTTATAAAGGCTTTTACAAAATTTTAAGTTCCTTACTATGTAGCCTTATCAGATTCGTTCAAACTTATTGTTATAATTCTAAGCATACATTTTTCTTACTTAAAATAAAAATTTTCTTTTACGGTGTAGTTAAATCTGATATTTTTTATTAAACTAACATTTACTGTACTTTATCCTGAAGCTGAAGCAGTGACATTTTCTCAAAAAAAAAAAGTTTTTCAATACCTGAAATATTTTTTGATAATTCTGTAAAGACAAGTAGCTTTTAAACAAGTAGTAATTCAGTATTAACAGTTCTGAAGATGCTTACTTAATTTTATTGCATTATTTTGTTAAAATGGTATTATTAAATTGTTAGATACATAATTTCTTAATGTTAAACTTGCACATGAAAGACAAAAGTCTATAAAGTTCTTAATTTCATTTATCTCAAGTGACACAATTTGAGATGTACTAGAAGGTGTGCATATTTGTGGTCGCAAAACATCAATTTTTCCATGTGTTATTCAAGAGTATTAAAACCATAAACAAATTTCTCACATCAACGTACAAACGCACTTTGAATATAGTGATATATACACACTAAATCTTGTTACTATAAATAGCCTCAAATTCTGGGGTTTCAGTGCTTGGTGTGAATAGTACCAGAATATTTAATGAAAACAGTTCAATCGGCAAAGTTCGTGTATGCTCGTGTCTTTTCGGCTGTCTCAAGTAAGTGCTTCGTCAAGCCATAAGTACGGCAAACAAGCTCTTGCTTGAGCATGCAGTCTTCATGAAGTTTGTCTTGTTCGCGGACTATGAAACATGGAGATTGAAATCGCTACCTTGAGAAACAAGACCGTCTTCGTCAAGACGGTCTCAATACATTGCTCAAGATGCGACTATAAATACCAGCCCTAGTGTCTGAGGAGGCAGGGCGAAACGATCATGGGCGTGTAAGTATTGGAGTTGCGTTGATAGTTTGTTTAGTGGCTAACATGTAAATAATAACGTTAACTTCCTTGATCTAAATTCTGTTTTGTAAGCCACATTCCAAATTAAAGTTTCTTGTACGTCTATTTGTTCTTGTTTCTTGTTAATTTCTTAAACATTGTCCATGATCGTTTTTACTTGCGTTTCCACTTGCGTTAAATTAAATTGCTTAAATTCCCTTGTTATTGATCAACTTTATAATATCTTACATTTTGGTTACTTGCAACTTACGTACGTTAACTTATTGAGGCCATAGGTTTGAATATTGTCCTATTGAACAATTGCGTTGTTACGCTCGTCACTCGCATGAATAAACTATTCTACTTAAAGTTTTCTTAATTAAACTTAAGCTGGTCACGTGAACTTTATAAACATCACAATAAAAATTGTATTGTATTTTTGTAACCTTTACGTTAGTGCTGTTGCACACTATATGGAAATGTGTAAAATGATTAACCATATCATTTTTGTAATTGTTTACAGCATGTAAAATATGCTCACGTAACTCTCTATTCTAGTCATGTTTACGTATTGCATTAAAACGCATGCATTGTAATTTTTTTAAAAAATCAATTTAAACATGTTACCTTTGAACTATTTTGCTACAATAAAAATACTGTAGATCAAATGGTTTACACTCTTTATCGAACTGTTGATACTACTCTCACAGAAAAGTGTTTAATTTATTTTAACCTCGCTTTTGATTGATATACTTCTCTTGTGAGCGGGTTGAAGTCTCCTCTGATTGAGAAAGCTCTAATAAGTTCACAGTACACTTCAAAATTAAGAAACATGAATATTCGGGTCGTTGAAGTATACAAGGCTGCCAGTTTCGCAACATTCACTAAGAATATTTTAAGTTATCGTGCTGCACTCGTATATATGTGTGTGTATATATATAAGTACTGAGATTTTAATGTGGTTAAATCACATTTATTCGTACGCATTTGCTAACCTTTAACACTTAATTTCACACAAATTTGCGCCCACAATAATGCTTTCAATTTGGCATTCTTTGAATCTTCGATTTTTTGTATTACAAATACGTTTATACACGTACGCGATTTCAAAGTTTCACAAGCAAAAAACATGAACATCAAGCAATAATACTCGTTATTTAAGGATTTTTAACGCATTTCCATTGTAATAATACACCAATAGAACTGAAAAAAAAAAACTTGTTTTACAGTGAATTTTTAGAATTAAGTATTTGGAAATTTATACAATTGACTTCCATAAAAATACTACTATTAAGTATAAATTAATAGTGAAGTTTTAAGTTTGGTCCAGCCTATAAGTACATCTCAGGGGTGAAATATGTTAAAACGAACTTTCAAAATGCATACTTTTGTACAACACGTTATTAGTATGAACCACTAGCGAATTACTTTGTATTAAAAATAAACATAAACAGTCATCATCATACATGCAGAATTTAACCTTAAAATATTTTATTTTCCTTCGATATCTATAAAAATATATTCAGGATTATAAAATTACGAAAATAGACACATTTTAAGATACTGGAAGGGCTGCCATTCCAGTCGCTTTACAAACTAACTACTGTCAGAAAAATCCTGAAGGGCTGCCCATCCAAGGGGCAACAATTCAGACAACCTTTCAAAAATACTACTGTCAGAAAACTCTTGATGGGCTGCCCTTACAAGGGGCAAGTTTTCAGGATTATTTAAACACTTAACCCTGCTACTGTGTTCGGGTCCATTTAGACCCAAAACAAATTTAATTCCTTTACAAAAGTTTAAATAATTGTGGGATCAGACTGTAGCTAAGTCACTTAGCTTATTTTGTTGTATTTTATTGATGTAATTTGTATTACAAATGTTTTGAAAAAATTAGGTGAGAAATCAAAAATTTCATTAATACTGTGTTCGGGTCGTTTTGGACCCTATTGTTAAAAAATTATAAAGAAAATTTTAGTACTTTCTACTGTGTTTGGGTTCATTTGTGACCAAAAATTATTATCCCCCCCCCTCCAAAATGAATGATGATATCCATTAGTAGCTGAGAAACATTGTTTATTCTGTTTTCTGTATATATGTGTATTACATTTTTTGTTATTCTACTCGCGTATTCAAGGTATTGAACCAATGCACAGCAACCTCGAAAGCAAAACACAAATTTTGTTGTGACGGATCCTCGGACAGCTTTAAACCAGTAAGCATCGGTGATGGTAGGACCCGATCGCTACTGTTGACAAAGGGGTATCCAGTCGAAAATGAAAAAAAAATGTGCACACTACTTCGACTGAATTAACTCCCCATGAGGTTTTGTCCCACGAGCGTTCGGAGGCCTTACCCACATTTTTATTACCAGTAATTGACAAGAACAACGAAGATAAAGGAGAGGATACAAATGATGAAGAGAAAACACGAGAGCAGCTGGAGGAGTTCGTCAGAGCGCGCCTTCTCCTCGCCGCGGAACGGCGCAGAAGAGGACAGAAGAGGACACTCAATGACAAACTTAATATTGGAGATCTCGTTCTGAAAAAGTCGAATCCTATTAGTAATTTATGGCAACAAGTTACCATGAAACTATTTCTCCTGTATAAAGGACCATTTAGAGTGAGTGACATAATTAACGAGAACTGTTACACCTTGAAGACTTTGGACAGCGAGGAAGTGATTGGAAATTACAATTTAACACAGCTGAGACGGTACAAACAGTATGAATTGCAGTAATTTATAATATCGTTGAATTTTTGTTTCAAGGTGGGAGTTATGTTTTAAGTGAAGAAAGGGGTGAAGCAGAATTGTTTATTTGATTATTAATTATATTTGCACTTCGAATGGATACATGTATGTTGCATCTCTGAATTGATTAAACATTGGAAGCGGCTAGTTTGTTTGTGTTCACTGGATAATAGAGACCAGTGAGGACATCTTGGCGCACCGCGCTGTCGACATTATTTTTGTCCACTGAGCAATGTAGGCCAGTGCGGATATCTCATGCAGTGACTGCATTACGTCGATTATAGTTGCCCACACCTAAATGGGGTAGTGTGATGTGATTAGCTTCAATGTTAAGTATTGAGCGATGCCACCTTTTTGTTCATGAAAATTTTTATGAAAGATTAGAATTTTTTTTTCTGCCGATTGCCTAATTCACAGTGGACGAGATATCTACCATGAAACTGATATTGCTGCAAGTCTAATTTAACTAAAGAGCTGGCCCACAAACGAAGAAAAACTGCTAGCTGTCAATGGAATGTGTACCTCGAGATTATTTCCCACTAGCATTTATCGTATATTCCTTGTCCATGAGTTAGTCGCCAATCTCTCATTTATACTTGTTAGAGTTGTCCTTATACACTCGTTCTAACATCTACTCCAAAACAGTGAAAGCGAAAATATGGATTTCTATTTGTTTACGACTTCTATTGTTGAAAGAGATTATCCTAATCTGTATGATGTCCTTCTCCATGCTCCTGTTAATTCTATCACGTTTTTTTTCTCTTCTTACCTTATTCATGTTTTCATTACACAACACGACATATTACCTACAAATCGAGAACTTGAATGCTGTTGCATTTATTGGTATTTAAGTGTGATTTTCTTTTTCGCATGTCTTGTCATGCAAGAATAGTAAATGTTATTGGTAACATAATTACTAACTGATTTTCTATATCATGCAATATGCAGTCATAAGGAATACTTAAAAGAATAAAATAAAATGTTATTTTATTCATATTACATGAATTAGTGATGTAAACTTTAGTGTAAATGCAATGTTATGAAATTTTAAAACTTAGATGACAAGAGAAACTGTTAATGATAGGGAATTGTCAAATTAACCTAGACCGACATCCATTGAAATAGGTGATCATTAACATTAATTAGTACAGCCTTATTAGGGAGTGAAGTGCGCGAAAACGATCGTTGGTATACGATATGCTACTTCGATGGTAACTTGCTAGCGAGTGATTAATGTCCCAGTGCTTCAATCTACACTCATATAAGTACAAACTTGATCTGTTAAGACTTATCGACTTTTGGTTAATTATGTGATTTTGTCAGCAAACAAGTACATCCGACCATACTATAACAGTTTAAAATAACAAATCATTGGTACATCTTGGTAATCTTAGTACAGTTGTAACCAAAAGTATATGATTCATTGTGTAAAGTTATATTGTTAAATCTTCGTATCTTTGTTTATCATCACCATAATCATAATTCATGTTATTTTAGAAATGTAATATGTGATAACGTCAGTTGTAATTTTATGTGTGATACCACAAACATTAGAATCAAGCATGATTGCTTAGAAAAATTCAAAACTGAAAGAGACTGACATCAAACAACTTGCATAATATTGTCTATGTTTATAAATTATCAATTTTGAGAGTAATCAAATGTTTTTCTTTCATTCAAGTAAGTATAAGATAAGATATTTTACGATAATGTTATGTCATAAATCTTTAAATTTTCTTGAATCGGCTCTGTAAACATTTGGATATGTTTATAATTATTGTTGTATCTTAGCTTTATGTGTATTTTGCTATCTAAGTAAGAGTAAGTATACATTTTTATGTAATGTATGTAAATGCTGAGTTGTGCATGGTGCGACGACCCAGAGATATTCCATAGTTCATCAGTTGACATTGATTTTTGGGATGTTATTCTTCTTTGTTGAACATTTATTTGAGATGTATTGTTCCATTTATAACTGACTTCCATTTATAACTGACTTCGCATGTAGGCACTGTAAGCTATGGTCTTCGAGTATTGAATTCTCACCAGGTAAGAAAAGAGGTTGTTTAATTATTCTTCCTAGCTTAGATGCTCGCTATTCGGCCATTTCGGGAATGGACGTTCTCTGTGCGTGTGACAGTTCCTGGGTTCGGGAATTGCGCGCAGAGGACAAGAAGATACGTGGCTACTGCGTAATTAGTTATTTTTGCAAGTCTTAAGTGAAGTAAGTCTGATTCTTCGTCATACAGACTATAGGAAGTCACATTTCGCAATTACTTTTACTACCGCGTCAGGCGAATATCCACCATTGTGTGTGTTGCAAGACTTCTGATCATCCTCATGCTGCAGTTCCTTTCTGCGCTGGTGAGATCTGCCCAATCTAAAGATTTTTCAGCACACCTGGAATGGCGTCAACAGTAGCTGTCGTCATCAGTATTTCTACGGGATCGTAGTTTAAACTTTATTTCACAGCAAGACTGCTCGTATATCCCGGAAAGTTGAGGACGAGATCAGAGGTCCAAGAATAACGGAGTTTTAACTGCCCTCCCCTGAACTAAGCGGGATTATGTTCTTAATAATAAATTATTTATTAGCTAGAGGCTCATGCAATTCAATTAAACCCTGAACATCACTGGAATTAGATATCAGTATGAATGGGTCGTCGCGTGCTAGGAAATTTTGTATAAAATTTTGAGTTATCAAAGTTATCATTTTTTTCTTATTTCCTATAATATTACTTAATAAACTATGATGAATTTAAATGTGGTAAATTTATAACCCCGTATGATATTCCTTCACGTTGACCTGATACTAGATACTACCCTTTCATTAACATCACAAAAAAAACCAATAAATTTATTTAAAGATGGCCCACCAATTTGGAGCGGAAAACAGTAAATTCTAATTCCAATACAGTTAACACAATAACGTGGGGTCTGAAATCAAGCCTAATTACAAAGTGGTGTGTTGACAAACCTACCAACACAACCTGCACACAAAATTGTGTGCCCACAGGGCGAACACAACCACGTTGCTTTGCTCGTTAAGCAGACAAAGCAGGTTGGCTCTCCATCCCTAGGCTCCCTTGGCTCCTCTGTGGGCCTTAAGGAGCTTTGCAGTTCAGAGAGTTGACGCTCTATTACTGCTTGCGGCAACATATCTCGAGCCTCAATCGGAGTCACTCTGTAGTTCGAATAGTAACTGTCATCTGACTGAAAAAAATATTAGTACGTAAAACTAAAAAGCAAACTATTCTACATTTTCCAAAATTTTACAGATAATGTACACTTTTTTAATTACGTGTCAGATAAAATAATATAGTGGCCTTTTGGGGATCTTATAAAATGGTGTAGAAATTAATTTTCGTTGAAAAATGTTTCACAACAGTTAATTTCACTTGCAGTGCACTAACATTGCAAGTGACCCAGGTAAACTACTCAAGCATCACCCATCTATTGCATGCGCCCCGCTTTTTAAATCTCTATGGGTATAGGTCCTATACCCATTAAATTAAAAATTAAGTTCTGTCTATCCGATCTCTACCAAACTTTACACAATCACTCTCTAGACCTATCTGAAGATGTCCTGAAAATTTCATCGCAATCGGTCCAGCAGTTTCGGAGTCTGTAGGGAACATACATACATACATACACACATACTGCCTTTTATATATAAGATAATAAAACCGGATAACTTTTTTTGAGCACGCTAATCTCCAAACAACTGGACCAATTTTCACGGGGTTTTCACAGGTAACTTGAGCATGGCTTGGGGCAACATAGATGCTTTATTCCATCAAAATAGGCTCACTGAAAATTAATGTAATGAGGAGTCTGCTGAGCGTAGTAAACTTCGTAGAAACTTATGGTCTATATTATTCTCTGTGGTGTATATAATCTAATAAAATAAACACAAAACAATTTTTACGCGGACAATGCTGCGGCGGGACAGCTAGTATATAATATTTATGTCGAAATTATACATTGCAGTACAAATATTGCGTATCCGCATTACACTCCACCATGGTCATTACATTCGTCACAAAGTACACAGACACTAATATATGGTAGGTAAATTTCTTTATTTTATGTAGATTATAGCTCAACTATTTCTTTATGTAAATTTATTTCTAAGTAATACCTATCCATTCAATTATACAAGTGTAATGTGAGATATTAATAGTTACCATTACTTGGACCAGGTTGCGAGGTGTCTACTTATGTCAGAATTCTGGTACGCTATTCGTCCTCGTACATTTCTTCCTCTATTAGTAGTACTAGCGGCGCTTCGTCTGGGGGTTTGTGTTTGGATAAGAGCGTCGGCTTCCTCAAAATCTGAAACAAAAATATTCACATTATGGTATGATAGGAAGATTTCGTGGCATTTTGCAAAGAAACTGTAAGTGACTTAGTGTTAGTGTGGAATTTGCCGTGTGCTTCCTCAAAAACTGGGTCTAAGTGCGATTTAAACTGTAAAACATAAAATAACCAGCAATATGCATAACAGTAAGTCAGAAAAACTTAATAAGGACCCACTTTCAGGCTTAAGGAAAAGTTGCAGCTCTCAAGACGCGCTGGTACTCAGTTTTGCGGAAGTTTTGTGAGTTATACTTCAAAGTGAAGGGGCATGTAAAACACCCTATGTGATTGACCAAAACTGTGTCCTGATTTGGAATATTGATTTACTTAAATTTCTGCTGCATATGTAATACAGTAAAACCTTTTTGTTGCGACCCCATTTATTGCGACCACCTCTCTATTACAACCCGATTTCGAGGAACCGTGAAAAACATGCCGAAAATTCGAAGAAAATCGGACAGAAAATAAGTTTCTTGTGGTGAGTAGCGTGTTACTGCGTTTCTCTTGCCGAGTGCTGTACTGCCTTAGGCAGCGGATATCTAAAAATAGATACCACTTCCTGTCAACCGCTGTCAGCGCTTGACAACCCCCATTCCACGAATCACGTTATCTGCTTCATTTTAACGAGAGTAAAAATTGATAAAAGCTTTATGTGTCCGCAAAACAGGGCACAGCACTGGCCCGCCAGTTGTTTTCATTTAAAACGTGGCTAAAGAACTTGTGTGGATCAGGCTGAAAACATCCGGCAATACGTGTAGGTTATAAGGAATCTTGTTATGAATTGAGATGTTATGTTTTTCGAGTAGATATACACAGCGACCGACTGGATGCACGCCCGCCTCAACGTGTTTTAACTGCCGCAGCGATGTTTATTTTGACAGCTCAAGCAATTATCTTTTCCCGTGGGTTGACAGAAAAAGTTCGCTTCACCCAGCATAAAAAAAAGGCTACGCCACTTATTCCCCACGCAGGAAACACACTGGCTGCCGTCTGTCTCCCCCGCATTTATCTTTATTCTAACATTCCACGTCTCACCTCTCACGCGAACTATAACAAAGCGACCACGCATTGGGCCGTTTTATGCTTTGTTTGGTGATAGCAGCTAGATTTTATTTGGTATATTCCTTTTCATAGGACCCTTGCTATTAAAATACATTTATATTTAATTTTGAAAGCTTGTAAATTCCTTGCCAGAGATGACTGAACTCGAACTTGGTGTGAAAAGTGACATATTTTGACATACTTTTTTTTTTGCGTGTTTGGAGAGGAAGACGGGGGTCCGAAAATATTTACAACGATCTTACCTCTCCCTCACCGCTTTAGTACCCCATTCATAATAGCCAAATTTTACGGGAGAAGAGAGGGTGAAAAGAGCATTTTCTCACTGAAGGTTTTTCAAAGGGGAGCGAAGTTGGGGTGTTATAAGGGAGGACACTAGATGGTTTGTGTGTGTGGGAGGGATGAGCTAGCCTTGAAGAATGTGACAGAGGGGAGGGAGGGGTGAGCTTATGCGTCATGAAGCTGCTGCTGCCAGCCAGCCGGGCGAGCTTCGTGTTCGCCCACTCGCGTTGCAGAACCTACCGCTGCCATATTTTTAAAGGAAATGTCCCATGAATTTTTTTTGTTATTCTTACGTGAACATTATTGGAAGTATTAAAGCCGACACAAAAATACGCTGTGTGTTAAAATTAACAGATTTTAATGATCTTTCATTTCGTTTTTATTTATTTTTTTTCTTCTGATTTTCACATTTTGGTCAAAATGTCAAATTTTTTGACGGTTCCCGAGAATGTATTCGTAAAATCACTGCTTCGTTAAATCCGGGGTTAGTGACATCGGGGTTCTAGTGTATTTAACTACGGCAAGCAGAAAACGTACATGTAAACTAACCAGTAAAAATAAACTGTCTTTTGACATATTTTCTTTAGAGGTGGCCTATAGGGCGACGGACTTGTCATGAAGGTTGAAGTGGGTTTAAAGCAAAGCCGTCTAGCATTGTGAGTGACAGTATCCTGCCATTGTACGGCTGGTTTCTTAGCGAGTAGTGGTTTGGGAAGGGGGAGGGGGGGTTGAAATCAACTTAAAATTTCGGAAAACATATATTACGACCCCCCCTCTATTAAGACCCTATTCCTGGGAACCGTGAGGGGTCGTTTCAGAGAGGTTTGACTGTATTACAATGCGGTTAATAATACTACGTATGGATAAATTATGGATAAATGTTGACTAAAACAAGTTAAGGCGTATATATATTCTTCGTATGCAAGTTTACTGTGTAATTCAAGTTGAATGAGAGTTAATTACTGTTAATATCAATGTAGATGCTAGACAAATGTCATTAATTTATGTACATCATAGCCTAACTGTTTCTTTAGGCCTATACAAATTTATTTCTGCATAATATTCATTCAGTTATAAAAGTGTAAGGTGAGATATTAATAGTCCATTACTTGGACCAGGTTGTGGGGTGTCTGTACTTATTTCAGAATTCTGGTGCGCTATTCGTCCTCGTACATTTCTTCCTCTACTAGTAGTCCTAGCGGCGGGTCGTCTGGGGGTTTGCGTTTGGACAAGAGCTTCTGCTTCCTCAAAATCTGAAACAAAAAAATCTGAAACAAAAAAATCATATTATCATATTCTCGGAAGATTTCGTGGCACGGTAAGTATTTTGGTGTTAGTGTTGAATTATCCGAAGTTGTGTCATGTGAAGCATCTGCGAGCTGCCTCACAAACTGAGAGACACCCAAAGGGGAGCTTTTCCCGATGAAGGATCGAGGTCTTGCACGGTATACTTCATCCATTTTATATTTACACCTTGTATCCAGCCGCCTGTTAGCGCCTTATTTGCTGTCCTCCCGGCCTCTTTTACGTAACCATTTCAGCTTGATTCTTAAGGTTTTACACCAAAACCAAACAAAAGTCACTTTATACTCTTGCATGCATGGAGCGTAAAGTTATATTATAGAAAATAAAATATAGCTATTAATAAATGTAAGTAAATAGTACTTATACAAAAATTACAAAATACCATCGGAACTATATTCAAGCGCAGTAGAAGTGTGAATTCCGAAGAGGCATTTGGGAAACAATGAAATCCCAAATAATGCTAGAGAACACATGAGCAGTTAGAGCACCCTCACATTCATGCCAAATATAGCAATACCCTTCATGAGTTTTGAGATAAAATATAGTAAAGTTGTGTACTGCCAGCTTGCTTTTGCAATACAAAGTGGAAATATTAGATTTTGGTGAGAGGAGAAGTGACTGTAAATCCATCGTGTATACATGCTCTTCATCTAGTTTATCTTTTTCCTTTTTATTCCTGGCAGCTTCTTTTCTTTCTTGATGTTCAAAAAAGGCTTCTTGAACAATGTGCCCTAATTTGTAGCCATGACAGGTTTCACATTCATCCTTTTTAGGTCTATACAAAGCCAAATTCATATCATCAAAAGCGTGATAAAACGTACATCTTGACAAAGGTTTCACATTCTTTTCTAAACACCATTCTTTGCAATAAGTAACATACAATTCATGTTTCGATTTCCACAGAGGTTCTAAATAAAGCTTCTTTGAAGAAGCCCGGCAGTAATGCGATTCTACCTTTACTAGCTGGGTTAAAACGTCCTTCAAAGTCTCGTGCCGAAGTAGTAATTCGTCTCTTTCACTTGCTTTTCCTTTTCCTCTACTTCTTTTCATATTTTCCAGCGATGTACTGTTCTCATTTCGCTGTTCCACGTCGGATTCTTCTGAATCTGTTGCATTACTTTGTTTTCCATTCGCCCAGTTGAGAGCCATCCACTCGCCAATTCCAAGACTGGAAAGAAACATACTTTTACACACACATTTGTTTTCATTATTATCTTTAGAGAAATACTTGTACGAAAATTTTCTTCTGGAACTGGATTTTCATATCTCTTGCTCTTTCTGTAATATTAATCTGAATAAGACCCCTTACATAGAATGCTCTTCTCTCCCCAAATTAACTTCCAAAAGTCGTCAAACACGGCTCTTCGTTTTTCATGTGTCAGCAAAGAACACTAAAATGTTGGGCACTTACATTTACAGACAATTCTATCAGTTCTTGTTTTGGTCTGTTACAGATAAATTGCATTTTTCCATCATCAGTACGTTTTCTGCCCTTATACGCTTTTCCCTGTTCTCTCATTATTTTTGCTCTTTTGTAGGTCCAGTCTTGTGTGTTAACTCTGTGTCTCTTTTTACATTTTACAATTTTACTGTTTTCAGAATGGCACTTGCCCGAAATTTGGTGAGCTGGTGATGGTACAAACTCTTCTGTTTTCTCGATTGCCTTGGGTTCATTCGACTCGGCTGACATCTCATTTGTAGGTGATTTAGATTTCTGGGGTAAACTGTTTACACAATCAAAATGAATCTGATCATTATCTAATTGCACATTTTTTAATATAGTAACTGAATCACTGTGGTCATCCACACTCTCTGCCAAATCACTACATTTCATTACACAGGTATTACCTTGTAAACCCACATCCCTGCCTTCTCGCACATCATAGCCTGATTGCTGTATAATTGTTTCTGCAATAACAGTTTACCGAAACAAATTTGCTACAGTATCATTCTGAGAGATATTTAGTACCGGGAAATTTAATTCTATTATTGAAAACGGCGAGCTTTCATCCACATTTTTGTCCAAATCCTGCAATTTGAAATATTCAACTGGTATCAATAAGTCACTTATAAAGCTAGCAGAATTATTTTCGGGTGCACTCACATTAACATTATTTACACTAATAACTTCAGTGTTATTTATTTCTGGCAAGTCAGTTTCACACATTATACTACTGGAAATGCTGTCTTCATTAACAGTGTAAGTGATGGGCGCTGCAGTCTCCGAAATTTCCATAGACTTGTGCTCTGCATCCACAGTGCTACACAAAGAATGGGCCGATTGTTGCTCTTCCTTTTTGTTCGTTCTCAAAGCCATATCAAGAATTTTCTTACTTCTTGATGTCATCCTACAAATAAATAAGTTAAATGAATTATTTGTTTACTTTTCATGTTTTCATGTTTTAATTCCAGTTGCAAAATATTATTGCAGAACATGCAAAAACACTCCAATGTCTTTTCATAATAATACTCATAATAATGAAACTTGCCTGCCACACAATGCTGCAAACCACGTAACTTCAAAAGAGATATTGTGTGCAAACCATGTAACTCCTTTTGGTTGATATATAAATTATTAACCTACAGTAAACTAATTGTACACATGTCCTTTCTAATACCAGCAGTAAAACAAATTCTTAAATCTACTGTAGCAACAGAAGATTGATTATAATAATACTAGCGACAGATCATAACAAGGCACGTAACTCCGTAGTTTGAGGTTAAGATGGGAGAGTGCAAACCTCGTATCTCCAAATGTTTCTTTAACACCCTTGAATGTAAAAGTATTTATACTGGTTCACATATAAACAGTGTAATCTAATAAAATATGAACTTACTTGTCAGCTGTAGCACAATTTCATTACAAATACACTAGTTTAGCTAAATTAATTACTGTAACACAGTGTGACCACATTCGCATGGAAACAGACTGGAGTTACAAGGTTTGACAACACAACATATGACACATGGAGATACAAGGTTTGCAAAACACCATATTTTTCAGGGAAATAATTTCTCTGGAGATTCCAGGTTTTACAGGAGTGTGCCTAACATGGCAAAAAAAATTGTGAAAGAAAAATCCCAAAATTGATAATTTTGGAGTACATGGTTTTACTATTATGCCAACGATATTTAATTTATGCCAAGAAGATTGAAAAAAAAAATACTTATCTTATCTGTTGCGAAATACTAACAGAATTAGTTGTCGTAGAATTAATTTAAGAAACAATGTTCGTATTGTAAGTTCATCCTGCTGATATGGTATGTGTGTTTTACTACAATTCTTTTTCGTGTTCTACAAGATTAAATAATGATATTCATTTAAGTAACGTGCTAAATTGAAATTGGTGATAATTTTAACAAGAAAAACTGACAATTAAATATAATTTTAAATAAATCAAATATTTTCTGATTATAGTATTTCTGATGATAAAAGTCGTCACTTTCGGTCTCAGAAGTCTTATTGATAAAGAACTCAAGAAATGCTCCCCTGAGATTGAACGATAGCCGAGGAATTAGAATAAATTTAACGTAAAAAAATAATAATTAAAATTGATGAGTTTCACAATTAAATATAGACATCATAACTAAATATTCATTATATTTAAGAACACTTGTGTTATATTTGTCCGACCTATTGCGTGTACATGATCAAAACTCAGTCTGGTACATGATAGATCTTATAAATTACATATTGCAGTGGTATAATAATTGTTATTTAAAAATTAACTTTCCTACCTAGTGTAAATATATTGATAATTCTTTGGTTTAAATTTATTATGTCACAGTTTTGTTCAAATTTATCTAAAGCTCGTAATATGATTGATTATGATAAAAGTAAAGTTTATGTATTTTTATGGTTAATATAAATATTCGATTTCATTATTATAGTATTTATTATTTTATTAATATTGTCTACGGATATGGATACATAACAGTGTGATGTAAATACGTAAGATACACACGCATATAGCCTACAAAAAGAGATGCATCTGTCTGACCTTCAAAACATTTAAAAATAACCTATTATACCTAAATAAATTTGTTACATATATGTTCATGGCTTAACCGAAAATAAGTGGTTGTCTGTAAGGTCGGTTTACGGACGATAGTTTAACGTGACATAACAAAACATTATTGAAATGATTGCGTACTTTATGAATAAAATTGAATATCTTTTATTGAATTATCACTATTTTGTATGGATTCAAAGGAGTGAAATTAAATCTACAATTTAATTGATAAATTTACTTTTATTTGCACTCATTAATTCAAATATGTTTATTTCTTTAACGAACAGATTATTTTAACTATAAAGTTTATACAAGAAGGAGTGAAATGCAATCTACAATTTAATTGATAAAATACTTTTATTTGCACTCATTCAAATATGTTTATTACTTTAACGAACAGATTATTTTAACTATAACGTTTATAGATGTTTGCTATTTAACTTCTTCCAATCTGTGTTATTCTGTTAAGGATAGGACGATGATAGGAAAAGTAGGAAACGAATGGGAGTGTTTCAAGTAGGGATGGGGCGACCGAATCCAATATCCGCCGAATCCTAGGGATTCGAAGGTTCGGCGGGTCTGATATAGGATTCGTCAAAGGATTCGGTTTTTTACTATTTACGGGGAAAAAATACAGTAAAACTCGCTTACGAGGTCCCGCATGGTAGGTTTTTCCGTATAAAGCGTTTAAATTGTCCGAGGTCTCATCATTTACGCCATTAAATATGTGATATGTCAGTTAAAATTTTTTCTGAAACTTCCCGTCTCAAATAATGGCGCACGTAAATATGAAGAAAAGACAAATGAACATTAACATACGAAGAAATATGGATGATGTACCATAACTACAGTACAAACCAAATAGTTATTTTAAGATAATTACCATAAAAAGAACTAAAGATTCTTTGTAGAATACCATAATTACTACAGAAGCATGATAGCTACCATATTTGCACTATAGTTACCGTAACAACTGAGATGTATATTTACCATGATAGTAATGTATTATTTATTTATGACATATTAAATTAAAGAACATTGTTGAAAAAAAAAGGATGTTAAACTTTGATATGTATGGTTGGCACATGTTGCTAAGAAATAATGCTATCTGAAAGAATGCAGTACTACTACGAAAAGTGAAAATGGTACTCGTGGATTTTTAGGTTATGGCAGTCTCTTTCATTTTTCAGTAATAACGGCCGAAAATTAACGAGCGTACTGTATCGGAAGTCGGCAGAAATGCCGATTCAACTAAATATTGGCAAAATCGGCTTCTTCAATACAGCTCTACATTTAATGACATGAGTAAACATATTTCAGACTTCAGGATATTGAAAAAGACTTTAATTTCCATGTAGGTTTATTGTGTGTATTTATTTTTTGCAAGTGTAAATTGAATGAAGTAAAATGCTTTTATTTTTATTACTTTCAATTGATTAAACTTTAATGACCAGTTACAAATATTTATGACACTAATTTTGAGGTTAAGCAATTTTACTAAAGCATTCCAGCCAAGCAGGTTGCCAGCGAGAGACGCTTCTCTTTTGCTGGAAACACTATCTCCAATCGTAGAGCGAATTTAACTCCTGAACGTGCAGAACAAATTATTCTTCTGTATGATAGATTAAAGAACAGAATTTAATACTCTGTGACAATCTCTCTCAGAATTATTGTGCTGAAAAGTGGAAATGTTGAAACAATGTAATTGTACTTTTCAAACAACATGATTTTTGGTGCTAAGTTTGTTGAAGCTTAGTAAGGACTCTAGAAAAATTGACAAGTATGAAATTTTTCCAAAGATATGTTACATTTACACAACCATATACTTGGTTATGTTAGTTGGATGATATCAGTTACTAATGAACCAATGGAAACAGATAAGATTCAATGGAAAAAATGTTATTTTTTTTCTAGCTGTGCAAAATGTAAACACACACTGTAAATAGTTACCCAAAATTAATAAGCCCACTTCATTTTAATACTTTATTCAAACATTATACCAAGTTTAAGATAAAAATAATTTCCCAAAAGTATAACTATACCACAAAAGCTCAAGCTCGGCTCGAAGTAAAATTCTTAGGCTCGCAGACCTCTAGCTTATTTATAGAAAAAATCCTAACCGCTAATCTGTACTAAAACTGAAATTTCTCAAGAAAAATTTTTTTTCTTTATATACACTTATACCAGAAATGTACCAAACTACACGTGATAAAGTCAAGGGACTTTTAGTGCAAGCAGAATACATCTCACTTACATTAGATATGTGGACATCATCTATTAAAAGATTCGGGTTTGGGTTCGAGATTCGGCAATTCCAGTCGAGAATTTGAGTTAGGATTCGGATTCGAGGAAATCAGGATTCGCTCCATCCCTAGTTTCAAGTTTAATGTGCCTCGAAAAAGTCAAACCGATGGTTGTTCCAATCGAGTGGAAGAGAGATAGATGCGGCGCAAGCGTACAATGAGCGTAACGGGACAATGAGTCATCCTTTTTAGTGCGTGCAGCCGGCGTTCATCGATTTATTAGACATTGTCACGTCAAAAAGCAGTTTTGTTAACCGGCTATATAAAGCAGTTACACGAATCACATCCTCCAGCCATAAGTTGTCTATTTAGTATTTTGACAGCATCTTAGATAAAGTTATCTGCGGTTTAAATTGCACACATGTCAATTCATTAAAAAAAAAGAATTTAAATTATTTGTCGCAGATGATTGTCAATGAATTCACTGGTTAGATATAACATTGAGTTATTAGGCCTACACCTACGCATTATATAAAGGAGATCAAAATTACCCGGGCAAAGTGAAACCAGCAGCCTTTCAATGCAGCTTGTTGAAAAATACTCCGCAAAGCCGTCCTCAGGCTGGTTTCGAAATCAGTCAAAATGTCCACTGGATTCATGCCAGGTAGCATATGCTTCACATACGAGAAAACCAGTTGGTATGCTTGTATTGTCCTTCTGTTCATTAGCACGTACACTACAGGGTACATCTGTAAAAAATAATACAAAACTTATCACACTTAAAGAAAAAAAAAGATTATCAATGTTTATCTGTAAACAATATTGTTTATACGGAAGTAAAAGAACAGGTTACATATGTGAGAAATTATTTACGTTATTTGTAAATAAAGCAATTATGTTTTTGCTGTCAGATCTACTCAACAGAATGATATTTTTCTAGGTTTTTCAACTCAATTCCACTATTCTTCCACAAAAATAAAAATAAAAATTCACAAATTCAAAAATCAATGAAGTCAAACATCTTGTATTATATACTGTAAGTATTCATTAATAGAACAAAACTTTTCATATAATGTTGTGAGCAAGTTTTGCTTGTGTATCTTAGATATATAAATGTAACATATGTCAGGCAAGCTTCCTCTTTTGAGAGAAAAAAATAGAGATTTGCTTTCCCCGCAGTTGTTATGAAATTAAATTGTAATTTTTTTTTTCCAAAATCGTTAGGCCTAAATATATTCATTTTCAAAAATCTTAGGGGAGAGTCTTACAGTACCGACCACCTTAACTTTTTTAACGGTAATTTAGGTTGTGTATTTAAATATTGCATTTTAAAACATTAATCTGTTACCTTAACTAGTAATTTATAAAATCACATATATAATGTTTCTTGAATTATATTAAAAATCTTTTTATATCCAAATATAAAAAAGCTTATTTTTGTAGAGTGCAAAAAAGTGTCGCCCAGTACCGACCAACAATTATTTTAAAAGTTTTAAGGTCTTATATACTAATATTTTAATGATAATAACATTTTTATCCAACAAAAAATGAAAAACATTCACTACACTTGCTTACGGATGAGTTCACTTTCTGCAAAGGTCACATTTAAAATATAATATGCCTTCTTGAGCTGTACATTCAACATGTGCCCAACCTTTACATTGGACACACTGCACCCAGTCTTCTTCAAATGATACACTCTGTTTTGTCTTCTGTATGCTTTTTCCAATAAGAATTTTCACAAAAGTCTAGTTTCTTCATATATTTTCTAGTGATCTTCTCGCCTTTCTTCTTTTCCATTTCTCCAGTGGTGCCGAACTTTATCGTCTTGATTTTTCATCTCTCTTTTCATTACTTTCAGCCATTCTCTTCTCTGCTTTATTATTTTCTCTTCAGTATTTTTTCTTTTCTCCACAAGTAGCTCTCTATAAGGTGTTGAGGTAAGGATCTCTGATTTTTTTGTTCGTTAGACTCTTTTTTTTTCACTTTGACCTCTGAAGGTTTGTTGGAAGGAGATATTTTTTCAAATATTTTGTTGAAATCAACAGTTGCTGAAGAAGAAGACAAAGAACAAGGTAGTAAAATATTTATATTTGAGATTGAATCGGGAGCTGATGATGAAGTCTCTGATTGGTGTTCAATGAGATTAGTTGGAGTGAGAACTGTAGAATATTTTGGTTGTGGTTCAGTTCGAATGGTCGGTGTGAGAACCGATAAAATTCCTTGTTCTGATCGATTGTTTGGAGAGAGAAAAAAAGGAACTGGCTGCAGTTCAGTTAGATCAGCAGGAGGAAGAGGTATTGCAAGTTCTGATTTGGAAACTATGCAGTTGAAAACATTCAAATTTGTAGTTGGCATCGATGTTGCAGACTGGCATTGATCCTCCGAAATTACTGGAGTATCTTCATCATCAGTAATCTTTGACTCTCGAAAGTGCTCAGAAGGAATGAAATCTAAATCTGAGAACACACCTGGGTTCAAAGGCCAAAGTCCTGTACATGCAAAAGCTGACTGTGCCAAATTCATTCTACAGATTGAAGTGTAGGCAGTGTTAACCAGACCAGCAACATCTCTCTGAGCAATTTTTAAAGGTTGTTACTTCCTCATACAGGGACTACAAGCTTGATTGAATGCTACCTTGACAGGCCGCATAACCACCCGATCCAATGGTTGCAACTAATGTGTAGTGTGGAGGTAGGCTTATCATGTGAACGTTATTTTTCTTAGCAAACATGATAACATCGAGGTCTTTATGGCTGCTGTGCCCATCAAGAATGAGGACGACTGGTTCTTCCTTAGTGGGATGAGTCCTCTCAACAAATAATTCCAACCATTTCAAGAATGCTTTAGCAGTGATCCAGCCACTTTCCTTAGCTGTAAAAATACATCCTGAAGGAGCACCTTTTTTCAGAACAGCATCTACTCGTTGTTTATTATGGAAAACAAAGAGGGGGAACAAAAATGTTCCCAGCAGCATTTATGCACAGTAAAACTAACATTTTCCCCTCTTTCTCCTTATGTAATCTTGCTTACTTGCCTTTTCCCTTTTTGTGAGATCACCTTGAAATCATTATCATGAACAATTGAGATCCCAGTTTCATAACAGTTGTGAATTCTATTGGCTGGAAAATTGTGTTTAGAAAGTAGCTCGGAATACTTATTAAAGAAGCGATCTATTGATGTTTGGTAAATCCTAAATCTCTCTGAAGGCTTGTGGACTCTGGAGTTCTCAAAGAAAGCTCGGGATGACGAGCCATAAAGTCATAATAAAACTGCTTCCCAGCTATTTTGTGCTCCTTATTAAACTGGTGAGGCAACTTTAGATACTCAGCCAAATCAAATGATAATTTCATAAATTCTCTCCTGCTGAAAGGCATGAATCTGTCATCTTGGTCTTGCATATAAAAAACAAGTTGTTTTTCCATTTCTCCATCAAAATTTATTTGAAATCTTCCCATCTGAGGGGTTAAATTTACATTTTGCCAGTTTTAATGGCTCTCAGTCTATCTCCTAATGTGGTTTTGGGAACAGAAAACATCTCAGCTGCTTGATGTTGTGTCATATTGTGCGAAACAACTCCTTGTATTGCCGATCTCATATCGTCTTCTTTCCATTTTCGGCTATTTTTCTCTGAAAAGAGAAAAAAAGCTTAAATTATTTTATTTTGTTGATACTACTGGACGACAGTTGGGTGGTCGGTATTTTACGACAGCAAGGTGGTAACATTAATGCAAGCTGCACATTTATATCGTGAAATATCACGAATTTAATACCATGTAATTTGACCTTATACTCAAGAGAATAAGTGGATGCTACAAAAGAAACAATAACATACCCCAGAAAGGAGATACGCCTTCGTCATATCAACTTATCGCGCACGAAATGTAAACGAACAACTTCTCTGGCTCACGGTTCCCAAAACTATGAACAAAGATGGTAGTCGCCAAAGATAACAATCAATGAAGATAAAATTTATTCACAAATGCCTGGAAAGTGCTGCTATCTAGTATCAGAAGTGAGAACTAGGAATGGTCTGTACTGTATGACGGTCGGTACTGTAAGACTCTCCCCTATATCAAAAATATATAATCTAAATAATAGATGTAACACTAAAATATTCACATTGAATATTCTTTTTAGGGCCAATGTAATTTGTATTAACAGGCGAATTTGAACACATAGAAACAAATGCACTACACTTTTTACTTCTCTCGTAATCATCAAAATTAGAATTTTCAGGCAACATAAATAGAAACCGAAAGAAATGGTATTGAAGTAAAACCGATGTTCCAACAAGTATCACTCATAGCATTTGCAAACTATGAAATTCCGCTTGCCATGTTAAGGTATCCAGATCCCGAAATTTTCTCTAGATCTGGAAACTGAATGTGCAAACTTTTCATAATGTTTTCGCCATTAAATATTATATTAATGCTGAGTAGTTATTATGACTGTCTTTGGGAAAATCCATTGCAAGTTACATAAGGGTTACTTATCATAGAACTTTTACAATTAAATGGTACACCTACTCTGATTGCGGATGACACTATTATTTTATATTGCCATAATACACAACACACCATATTGCTGCACTTATGCAACAGGACCTTAATTTGTTAACCAACTACTTAAAATTAAACAGACTTATCCTAAACACTGATAAAACTAACTGTGTCATCTTTAGAGCACCACAGAAAGTGTGTAAGATGTATTAATGACAGACATTTTTTATTTTATCCTTAAACTATTAACTAGTCAAAGTATAAAGTAGTCGGTATATGTATCCTCTGTCTCCAGTCTAGTCACTTACGTATAGTATTTCTGCCGCCATCAACGTTTGTGTAGTATACTATCATGCAGGATGATCCCGACCTGAGCATTACTCCAAGGAATCGAACTTTTTGTTTTAGTATGTATGTATGGATTTGTATAATTCTGTACTTGGAATTTTGAATAAACTTTGAAACTTTGAACTTAAACTGCCCTTAAAGTGATTGCCTGCATCTAAACAAATACTTTATTAGAGCATGTCAATTCAGAGTTTTAAAAACTTAGTTCAACATTCAACAGCCGGCAGCCATGCTGGTAACTATTACATTTATCGTGTCTCTAAGCAAAAAATGTCACAGTGGATTTTGTACGAAACCGCAACAGGAAGACAAATATACTTATAAATGTGGTTATTTTGAAATTTTGTAAGAACATTGAATTTTTTAAAAATAAATTAATTCATTTGAAATTCAGTAAAATAAAAATACAACTCCATGCTATGAAACAGAAAATAGCATGTATGTCGAGATTATGGCAATAACTTGCACTGAGTTAAAATATACCGAAATTATTTATTTATGTTAATAAAGGATACTTGTCATTATACTATGTATTTACAAACATTTATGAAATCAACATAAAGTTTATTTCTGTAAAGAAACATAAATCCAATCTACTAACATTGTAACTGAAAATTTACTCTATTTTCAACTAACCCTCCCACCGTGCAATCCGTGTATGGTCATCAATTGTTTTTCCTTAAGGCATCGAGGCAGTGAGTGTCTTGAACGTTGCTTCGACATGTACAGTGCTGGCCGCTTCCAGAACGGGGCCTAGGGTTGGTGAAACAAACACGACAGCCTCAAAACTTTCTTGACAAATGAATGCCCTGAAGAAAGGCGTCCCGGAAACGTTGGTTGTGTTCCCGGGATGCGTATACTGTCCTTCTTGGAACATTGTTGACAATTGTTCAAGAGACAGAGGAATAGGTGGTTGGACACTCCGTCGAGAACGGGACATCGATGACTCAATGTTAGGGAAACCAACCCACTGAGCAGCTTCCGGGTACCTATCAGCAACACTGACATAATTAGTATATATTATTATTATTATATATTAATTTGTAATAAATGATACAATTACAATAAGCAACGTTCAAAACACTTCAAAATGTCGGTAACTATTCATTTTAAATAGCAATATCCCATATTCCTTGGGTGCTGAATTATACGGATTTATTTACTAACTTTTCACCTGAGAATAATATGCACACTTTATTCAGTAACTCATTCGTTTTTCGCATTCGCGACATGGTTTCGGTTTTTTTTTTCTAAAAGTTATTGCAAAATACCTACACGCTGCTCATTTTAGAATATATGTTCTCAAAAGACAGGTGATATAATAAGACATATTGTGTTTCGTGTTTTTTTTTTAAGAACACATCGGCTTGACATCAAAGACTGGCAAAAACATTTGTAACGTTGACTGAAGCAAGCGTATTGAGTTGTAGTGTACATACAAGTATTATATTCAGGTTGTGCGAAATGCCTAACCGCTGTATAAATTTCTTACTTTCATTCATTTGATTTTTCTGTCTTCCTCTGAAATCAGTCAATGTTTAAATAGCATTGTGTAGGCACTAGCTTTTCCATCCTGCATCCGATTGGTTGATTTTTGTACACATTGATTTTTGCCTCCAGTTTTTTCCCACACACACATAAACGTTCATATATATAACTAGCCAGATGCAGGTTTACAACCATTTTATGTAGGGTAGAGTAAGGTAATTTCGTGATATTTTTTGTTTTTTGTATTTAAATATCGAATGCGCGTAAATATATTGCGCAAATACTGTTTAATTACAGATATGAGGCGAACTGCGAACATAACATATCACGATTACTACTCACTTTAAGTTTCTGAAATATAATTTAAACTTAAACTTCTGGTAAAATTTAAGGTATGTTTGTTATAGAGGTATTTAATGTCGTGATAATGGTAAGGTAATTTCGTGATGTTCTGAATAAAATTAAATAATGATAAAAATAGCAATATTTTATCTTAGAACCTTTAGAGATATATTATAAATCCATAAACAATTTTTTTTAACACTAAGTTTAGTTTATAGGAGCCTTTCATATTATTCAGACTCGTCATCTTTACCCTTGGACACTGTCACACATAAAACATTTTGTGATATTTCTACTATAATTAATAACCAAAAAGCAATAGTTTGTTTGAGTACAAGATAGGCTAAACTTATTATAAATCAATTTTAAAAATCTGAGAAATCCTTAAAACACCAAGTTTAGTTTACAGAAGCCTTGCATATTAATCAGACTCGTCATCTTCCATACTTGCAGGCCTCAAAGTGGTAAAGCATGCCCAAGAAAATGAGATAAGTAACCATGAAACTGTAAAAAAGAACTGAGAAGTGACTTTTCAGCAAAAACAAAGTGATAAAAGTGACCCATCTCGAAAATTTATTTTAACAAATATGCCAGTTTAGCTTATTAAAGAACAAAATTATGATTTTCCGTGCCGAGTTGCAACCTGAAATCAAAGTTACGTATCATCTACCCTTTTTAACCATATGCTATAGTATCAAGAAGAAATTACTCGTGTATTTTCGTATATAGTTTGTCACTCACTGCATTCATCTTCAATAAGAAATCACTGCAATTTCAGTAACAGCTCAAATTAAATTTTTTTAAAAAATATATACACACCTATTTAAATATTATAGTACATTATTTTTTTTGAATACTAACTGCTTAGTCACTGCACTATAAAAAATTATACATTTTAGGATTATTTGAAAAATAATCAGAAATGATATTAGATTTCCTTTTTGCAATCGAATGCTGAACTGTGTCAGCTGCCTTTTTTTTGTCAGCTTCCTCTTTACGAACGCATGTAAGGCCCTCTAGCATTGCTTGAGCTAGCCCTATTTCCTCCATGTTCTTTTTATCGATCGCCTTCTTTAGTCTTGCACTAGCATCTTCAAACAACTTGTAAGCATTTTTGCGTGTTTCTTCTTTTCTGAAAATCTTAAGTTTGTTTTCTTGCGCTGAAAGTGTTTCTTTGTCTCTAATCATTGCTTTTTTTTTTTTTTCATTTCTTCTGTTTTTTCTTTTCTCTTCCTCTGCTTTTTTCATTCTGTCCTCTTCACGTAACTTTTTCTGAGCCTCTATATATGCTTGATAACTTGAATGAGCAGAACGAGCTAATGCTAACAATTACTTTGTCATAGGAACCAATTGTGGCTTCATTTTGTAATTTTTCATGAAACTTTTAACACACAATGCAGAATTAAGCATCCTCTCACTCATTGATCCCTTTATCATCAGTCAGAAACTGTCTGGAAACCGAAAAACCATGCTCCACATCTGCATTGCCATGTTAGAGAGACAAAGTAACTTTCACTACAAGTGAAACATTAGGATATTTTTGTGATCCCAAGTGATTTTTAAGATAAATAATCTTAGCGCAGTAATCGTCAATACCGTCATATGTATCACATACATTCTCTTGCTGGAGAAGCTTCCACTCATCCAACAGTGTTTCAGTATCAATATCAACAGGCAGAGCTCTTGCTACTGAAACGATATCAGTAAATCTGCGCTCAGACGTCCGCTCACTTGGTTGAAGAAAGTGACAGTGTTCCAACATTGATTTTGATTTTAATGACGATTTTTTAAAAATGTGCAGACATGATTCAACATAGTGACTCCTTGCTCCAAAAAGTAATTGGAGACATTCTTTTTCAGCCATATGAAAAATAAAAGAACACTTATTTGACACATTATTAAAAATATAAAAGAATGCACTGTACTAAATTTCACAAGTTTATATTTATGTAAAAGAAGAAATGTAGAATGAATAAAAGGTAATGTTGACAAAGCCCGCCACATGTTCTTAAACAATATGGATTAGTCAACCTAATCAATAAAATTAGTTACCTTAGAAATTTCTGCGGTCACATCATCAGAGAACTGTATTTCATCAAGAGGAACAAAGTTTTCTGATGTCAGTAGAGCCTCGTTTAAGTTGCATTCCCTCATGGATTCAGATGAGCAAAATTTACTTTCCAGCAAGCGTATCAAACTATGTAGTTCATCATACATAACATGAATCATAGGGTCTTCCCTCTGGAATACCTCCGTAAAACTAGAAAACAATCGAGTACTTGAACACACAAACAAATTTGCAGCTTTCATACATGGATTTTTTTTTTAGAAAATCAAGAATCTTCCTGTAGCTTTTACTTTTTGCAAGATCACTTCTTTTCTTTGGTACAAAGGTAAAAAAATATTTAGAGAGAGCATCCCACTGCTCTAAGAGTCGCTTCGCTCCTGCTTCCAGAGTCAGCCATCTTGAAGAGACATGTTTCACAAAATTATGTTTAGGGATACCCAGTTCAGTCTGTATAATGAAATAATCTTCTGACATTTAGGGCCATCTAGAAAAAAAAAGTCATGAACAGCAAAGACTAAATCAGATACGTCTTCTCCAAATTTTTTCAATCCACTAAGAAATGCATTATGAAGTGTATTTATGTTGCATGTTCCAACATTTAAAAGGCTTTTCTCCCTGACCCCTATTAATTCCTCATTAACAAGTTTCTCCACTTTTTTTGTTGACATTGGGTCCATCCATACCTAACATGAGAAATTTTTCACGAGGCAATGAAGCTTCATCAAGAGCGAAGTTTAGCTTGTCCACAAGTACTTGAGCGGTGGCTGAACCAAGAAAAAATGTTTCTAAATGATGCTGCTGGATTCTTTTTGAGGTTTCTGAAAAATATCTGACAGAAATTTGTAATTCTTTGCTGTTTGCATTGTTCGTAGTTTCGTCGTAACATACCGTGTAATATGCCCCAGCCAGATCATTTAAAAGGTCTTTCTTAAAATGTGGTGCCAATGCTTCGGTCAGGAGGTATATTGCTTTGGTACTGGAGAGACAAAAATTTTCAAGAACTTGCTGATCACCTTTAATGTTAAACATACACTGAAATAGGTCACTGATGCCATCACACGATGAGAAAGAGTAAATAGAAACTACACATTTTAACACCCAATACAGTTCAGCTGCTGTAGCACTATCTCGAACATTGTATAGCTGCACTGTTTTGTTTGAATTAGCAATTGCACCTTCTACCCCATCTAGCCCTACTGAAGAAGCTGAGCAACCAGGTTTAGTAGTTAGTTTTAGCTGAGTGGGATGTAGCTTAATATCGCACAAGTTTTTATGCCGAGAGCACACTGCATGTTGGTACAAAGCCTGGAACACTATACTTGACACAGTGATAGTGACTTGACACAACAAACAAAATACTTCGTCCTCGGATTGTCTTTCGCCCCAATCACCAATCATATAACCATTCTCATCCTTCCTCCTAAACCACTCAGGACGAAGTTTACATTTCCCCATGGTGTCTGCAGCACAATCAATGCAAAACCTGCAAATATAACCTTAAAATAATTTTCAACCAGACAGGCAATGAAGCACAAAAAAAAAAAAAAACTAATTGGCATTATAAAATAAATATTTCAGACCAAATTTAACTTATTGATTTCTGTGTAAAGGCTAAATGGCTAATGTTTATATTTTGCTGCAAATCCAAATTCATAATAGACCATGTATCCACAGCTAAAATGTATATGAAAATAACTGAAGACTATCAGGCAATTTTAACTATAAACACCATTACCATTAGACATAGCATGAAAGTGATCATTAAGCCTAAAAGCTTAGCTACCCATCGTATAGGTTTCTTAATGAAAAATGTTTCTTTTGTTACGAAAAGTAGTCGCCAGAACAAAAAAAAAAAGCATTGATGGATGTTTATTTTTTTTTAACTGTCGGAGATTTTATAAGTTCCACAAGGAAAACAAATCAAATGTATGGTCATGTAATTCATACAGATACTAACCTAACCTTGCCTAACGTCACATAACGAAATCAAAACTAACCAAACCTAATAATGTAAATAAACCTAGGTTAGGTTATGTTGGGTGTGTACAAATTACATGTCCATACATTTTTTTTTGCTTGTGGGACTTAAATATCTACGAAAATCGGGAAAAAGTTAACATGCATAACATTTTTTTTTTTACTGGTAACTCATTTCCCTAACAAAAGCAGCGTTTTTCATTAATAAACTTTGCCTCTATTATCAATAGATTTGTCGGTATACGATGAGTAGCTAAACTTAACAATTACCAACATTTTAATGTAAAATGAAGTAGGGTAGCCCAGGGCTATATCGATCATTTCAGATTAAAACCCGAAATTCTGTTAAAATACTAATATATGTTATTTTTATATTAAAGGACATGACACACATATCTTAGCTACACAATAATATACTTTAAAGAGTTTCCAAAGCAATCATAATGGGAAATAAAAATTTAAAACTTAATGTGTTTAAAGTACAAAGTTTTTCACATGTGCGGGGTAATTCCGATCATAGTTGGGGCTATTGCTGATCACTGACACTAACATGTTTTTCAGGTGCACTTTCCACAGATAAATTGTTTTTTACCAGCAGCACCTATACAAATCTCGTGAAACCACTTTTTGCATTTCTGGCACCATATCCAGTCACCTTTTGATGCACTCTGTTTGGAAAAATATCTTAAACCACAGAAGTCACAGGGAACATTTTCCTCGTCCTCGTCCTCGTCCGAGATCTCAATGGAAGATTCTTCATTAATGGTAAAGAATATTTTTTGATGACTTTCTTCTTTTATGGCCTAGATGACATACTGGCTGTAGGTGTACTTTTCTCTCTTGAAAACTTCTTTTTCTTTTTCAACTGCATGTTTTACTCCTTTGTCAGATGTTAGGTGGCGTGGTCCTGGTTTCTTTCTTGTCTGTTTCCTAGTTTCATTTCTAAGGGGTTGGCATTACTTCTGCAAAGGGTGACTCATGTTTTCCAGCAGGAGACATTGTTTGAATGGATTCATTTGAGGTTTCTGGGGTATGTGGAATTAAGTGTTGTGTTGCATCTCCAGAGGGCCCAGCTTTAGAAGTAGAACCATGCTGAGAATGCTCCGCAGTAAAGTGCAAGGATGGTAAGAATCTGTCCTCGGGAATAGTATTTGGATTATAAGGAAAGATCCCAGTACACTCGAACCCTTTCGTGGCATAAGCAGGAGTTGCACTTCTCATCCAAGCTTCTGTAAATATATGGCCAAATACAAACTTGGTAATGCAACCATCTGGGTGATTATGCATGTAGTTAGTAGCAGCCTGGTGGTAGAACGTTTTCATTGGCTTGAACACAGCTCTATCCAGGGGCTGAATAGCATGTGTCGTGTGGGGAGGGAGGCACAATAGTTCGATTCCATTTTCCCTGCAAAACTGTAGGTACTGCAATGAACAATGTGAGACATGTCCATCCAGAATTAGGATGCATCTCCCTTGAACCCTATTTTTCTGAAAATGGTGTAGCCACAGTAAAAATACTTCCTAATTTATGTAGCCTGACTCTGTCATCTCTACAGAAGAGCCTGATGGCAAGTCTTTTCTGTACACATCTTAAAACAGCTTTCCTTTAAAAATGACAAATTGGGGTATGAACACGCCACTGGCACTGCAACAGACCACTAACATTTTCACCTCTTTCCACGTTTGTAATTTAAATAACTTCCCTCTTGCCTTTCTCTGCTATTATTTTTGAGGGTTTATTGTTCAGAGGAAAACCAGACATACCAATGTTATAAATCAACTGTGGATTGTTCACTAAACTCAGGTCGATTGCAATTCGGATGTATAAATTATAGAAACCCTGCACAGCCTCTTTGGTCAGTCCTGAAGCCCTCGCCTTGGACAGACCTTCAGGTTTTCTCAACGAAATGTTGGGGTTTCTTCTCATGAAACCAGCCAAACCAGCCGGGGTTCCTTCTCATGAAACCAGCCAAACCAGCCGGGGTTCCTTCTCATGAAACCAGCCAAACCAGCCGGGGTTCCTTCTCATGAAACCAGCCAAACCAGCCGGGGTTCCTTCTCATGAAACCAGCCGGGGTTCCTTCTCATGAAACCAGCCGGGGTTCCTTCTCATGAAACCAGCCAAACCAGCCGGGGTTCCTTCTCATGAAACCAGCCAAACCAGCCGGGGTTCCTTCTCATGAAACCAGCCAAACCAGCCGGGGTTCCTTCTCATGAAACCAGCCAAACCAGCCGGGGTTCCTTCTCATGAAACCAGCCAAACCAGCCGGGGTTCCTTCTCATGAAACCAGCCAAACCAGCCGGGGTTCCTTCTCATGAAACCAGCCAAACCAGCCGGGGTTCCTTCTCATGAAACCAGCCAAACCAGCCGGGGTTCCTTCTCATGAAACCAGCCAAACCAGCCGGGGTTCCTTCTCATGAAACCAGCCAAACCAGCCGGGGTTCCTTCTCATGAAACCAGCCGGGGTTCCTTCTCATGAAACCAGCCAAACCAGTCGGCACCAGCTTGTTTTGAAGTTCCCCAGGGGTTAGAATATTCCTATGGTCTGCATAGGCAAATGCCAATTTTCTCACTTGTAAAGGTGTACAACCAAAACCTCTATTAGCCATTAACCTTGCTGGAAGCTCCTTTTGTTCTCCTTCCGAGAAAAAAGTTGGGTGTCCAACAGACTTGTGGACCTGCGGTTCACTCTGTTGTAGTAGTCATCCATTTGCTTCAGTCGTGAGGTTGAAACTCTGTTCTGTAGTGTCGTTAGAGGGATGTTAAAATTACCTGCCACAGCACGGATCCCAAGGTTACCTATAAGAACACTTGAAATAGCCCTGCTCATATCATCTTCTGACCACTTAAGCCATTTCCTTTGCGTATGTAGTTACGAACCATCTGGAACAATAAAATGACATGAAAAATTCAAAGACACATTAATTCAGGTAGGCCATAAAAAATTTGTTTCAAACAAAATTACATTTAACATTTTTTCAAAAGTAGCCCAATTAACGAATGAGACCATTTATATTGTTTATCACAGCAACAATAAGATGGAATTAACTGAAAGTCTCTTAACACAAGACGAGTGGTTTACCAAGCAATAGTTTATGCTGATCCTAAACCAATAGGTGCCTATTAGCATTACGTAGGTTTAATCAGATTTTATACAGCATAATTTTTAACTGTATATTTTACATGGTTGTTTACGGCAACATTTTGCATAATGTTAATGATAATGACATCTTAATATTTTTTTCTGAACTAAATACTAAGAAAAAAGTTTCCTCAGCTCAGGCGGGGTTCGAACCCATGTCAAGATTCAGAGCCGCACGTAATACCATTTCACCATTTTTTTTTTGTTTGTTTAATGATGAATAGTACATGCTCATTACAGTACACAACAGAGTAATTTTACACAAAAGTATTGGTTAGGTACATAGTCCCACCCCATCAAAACAACATGAGCCTTTACATATTTTCAAAACACAAAAAGGTAATGCCCATATCTCCTTCTGAGTGTTTTGTTTTTGACCATTGCCCATCTGTCAGTTCGTAACTGGGAAATGAAGTCCCGCAGGAAGTACGGCTCCAGAGTTGTAAACACGAAAGTGATCAGATGCGACATCAGCCATACGGCAGTCCTCTTCACGGACGGGAACACTGTAAAGTCAAGGTAGCACATTCTGTTTGCACATACATCTCTCGGTGATACGCCCAGGAGTCTTGCCAGTGTTCTTTGACACCACACCCACAGTAGGTCCGAGGAGGAGCAGGTGTACACTCTATGTAGAGCCGTGTCACAGTAGCCACAGATTCACACAGGTCATCCGTGCGATTCGTTTCCTGCGGTATTTGGTAGGGATCAAATCATTCACGAAAGCATAAGCGGCAGCCCAGAGATGCGTGGGTAGTTCTGGATCGGAGATTTTTTCCATATGTGGGCCCAATGCAATGAGAGTACTTTGGTCTGTACGTGGGGTGTTGTGTTTATCGCCCTGCGATGAAAATCGTAGAGTTGACGAGTGGACACAGTCGTACCGTGGAGAATTTCGGAAATGGTAGTCCTTAAGGTCTCTTTACACACACCAGTGCCGTGACAGTGCCGTGACAGGCCCGCGAGTGCACCGACGAGGTGAAAAAATTTCTTCCAGGAATTCGAAGGGTGTTGTTCAAACCCAACCGTGGCGTGACCGTGGCAGTGCAGACAGTGCTCTCGCCGACGCCGCACCGTGGTCGTCGTATTTCTTGCCACCGATATTTTCTCGTTTCACGGCCGCGCCACTGGCAGATTTGTGAGTGTCTTGTAGTGTTTTAAACATGAATGATGAACAACTCATTGAATTAGTTCGTGGCAATACCGTTTTGTATGATCTGTCAAATCCTAAATACATGGACACAGAATTCAAGAATACCCTGTGGACAAAAATAGGAGCGGAAATGAATACAACTGGTAAGTAAATACATGTATATATAGTAATATTTCATAGTATTGGCAATGCAACTGCACTTAGGAATATTTTCGTCACTGTACATACTGAAAATATGGAAAATGAATACATTAATATGTAATCAAATGGTACACACTTGGTATAAGTAAGCATAGTATCAAAATTGTAAGTAGTGACATATATGATCATATGTTTTGCACAGTGTACTTTAGTTGTGACGTAGTGACATATATGATCATATGTTTTGCACAGTGTACTTTAGTTGTGACTATAAGTTTAGAGTATAGGCTATCTAGGTATTTCTTTGCCAAGGCAGAGACCCTGGCTCGGAAGAGAAATAGTTTGTGAACAGTTCTCTGATACGAAATGCACCTGTCGTAGCATTGCTTCCTTGCAAATGTAAATTACGTAGTGTGTGACTTCCTCCCCCCCTGCGAAAATCCACTTCCTGAGTAACGTAATTATATGTATTTCTATCGTATTTCTTAATGAAGTTATGCAGTAAGCAAGTGGCCAGAATTATGTCATCTACGTACTTTGGTACGGCTTGAATCCGCCTATTATAAATTCTAAACTTTTGAGACAATATTCCAAACGCGTTTTCTGATGTCCTCCTGGCGCGACTCAAACGACTGTTGAAGCTACGCTTACTGTCATTCAACTCATCTCCTGGATAAGGTCGCATCAGATAGGTTTTGAGAGGAAAAGCCTCATCAGCTACAAAAACGTATGGGACGTGAGTATCAGTGTTTGGTATGGTAGAATCTGCTGGTACATTCAAAGACCCTTGCTGAAGTGCTTTACCTAAATTTGATGCTGCAAATATTCCCCCATCACTATTCTTGCCATATGCCCCTACATCGACAGCAATGAAGTTACAGTAAGCGTCTACAAGTGCCAACAAAACTATAGAGAATGTCTTTTTGTAATTAAAGAAAAGTGATCCAGTGTTTGGAGGAGCCTGAATAGTGACGTGCTTCCCATCCAACGCTCCTATGCAGTTTGGAAAATTCCAAATGTCACTAAAGTCCTTAGCGATGTTCTTCCACATGTCCTCTGTGGGCGTAGGCATCAATTCGTCCATTAAAGTTTCTGTAATTATTTTGCATGTTTCTCGTACGATCTTGTCGACTGTACTATGACCCATGCGATAGCTAAACGAAATCGTGTTTAGCGCATCACCAGTAGCCAAATACCTGAAACAAAAATAAAACGTATGTATCCACTTCATGGGAAACCATTAACATCATGCATACGTTTGTGTACATTGAGTTCAAATGTCAAAAAGTCAAAAAATTCACTAAATAATATAAAAGTAATTTAAAAAATGTAGAATAGTTAAAATCTTTTAAAAGTTTTTAAAATAAAAATTGTAAAGTTTGCCACAGTCCACAAAAAATGAGCTAAATAAAACATTTTTCCAATACAAACCACAATATGTAATAATTGTTCAAGTTGTCACAAGATATTCCTCCATGTAAACAAATGTATTAATATGTTACTACATTGCCCACTATATATCAAAATCTGAACATGCTTAAAAATGTTCTAATATGTTCGTAATAGCTTAACCCCCACACTTCCTGAAACAGTATAAACTATATTTTAAATCCTTTAAAATAATTGCAAAGAATTTAATCATTTAAGCACAAATTTCTGAAATTAAAACAAATATTTCAACAGACCACAAATTGTTCCCAGATTAATGAAAATAGTTCACCACAAAGGTTTTTAAAAGGTTTTAAACTTTTCCAACATTTTTTGAACCGTTTTAACATAGCGTTTTAACATTTCTTGTAACGCAACAATTTGCACCGATTTTGGAATGACGTTCTGAATATAAACATATCGCTAATAGAAACATAGTACGACTAAACTTATTATTTGTTAGGTAAATTAATAACACAGAAATGTTATCTAACTTAATTTATTTTCTGTGTGTTTCAGGCCCGTTATGTAAAACTAGATGGGGAAACATCAGGGATAATTTCAGGCCCGTTATGTAAAACTAGATGGGGAAACATCAGGGATAACTTCAGAAAGTCGTTGAAGAAAAACAAAACATAGCAGTTACTGGCTTATTATTATTACACCGGTGAGATGTACCTTTTGCTTGCACAACTGTTCTATAGTGCCGCTGTGTCTATGAACAAAAATAATTTATTCTGAACTGGTGTAGAAATGGCTGCCTTATGGGCCTAAAACAGTTACATTGCCAGAATTGGGTTGTAGACAGTTGTTGCACATTACCTACTTATTGTATGTCAACTAATACCTGAAACATAAAAAGAGATTAGTGCACATATCCATCAATTTGTAAAATTGAAGTCAAATCTCTGTCTTGCCCTGTAAAACTGTTTTCATATTTAAAAGTAAAGGGACTGAAAGAGAACAAGACTTGTCACAAGTAAATTGTTGCAAAGGGTTTACTGAACCATAGGTTTGATTAACTTTAAAAATATGTTTATTATAATTACATTGTGTAATATGAAAACTTAAACCAATTAATTTACTAGAAATTAAAGATAATTTGGATGTATTTAAAGGGAGGGGAACCAAAAATGGGATCCTGCTCTTGGTAGGGCTTTCTCTGAAACTCCACAATCTCAATATTGTATGTTAATGTAAGGTTTGCCCTGAATCAATATTCAATCTGTTTGCTTCAATTGTTTTACAACACTTAAATGATGTAATGTTTTACTACATTTAACATATTTCTTGTTGTAATATACTTTTATTCTGCAAATTTCTTTCATATTTTGGTCAGTAAATTATACTTACTAATCATTAAAAATGACTATAAAATAAGACATGTCAAGAGTAAAAGTACGCCACAAGTAAATAAATAATCTGCGTGGCTGACTATAATTACACTAAATTATGTAAACACGTAAATTCTTTTTAAACAGGGGCAAACATATCATTAATTTAAACTATGTACAATGAAAATCAAATAATTATGCTACAGTGTAAATAAGTATCTGAGTGGTTAAACATTTAAATAATCATATATATGTAGAATGTGACGCCGTCCCCGTTGCCTGATCTGATTCTACGTGAATTTTAACTGTTTGATTAACTTTGAATCTCGAGGGGGGGGGGGGGGGGTTCCTGGCCTCGTGGCGGTAGGCAGGGATGCGGCGACAAAGGACTCCCCGGGCTGTTATGGCCTCCCAGGACGCCTTATTAATGAAACACACGAGTTCTTTTGGTTATTTATTACGTCGCACACTCTACAGGTCACACCTTCACGTGACTGGCCGCTTCATCGTCGACCTAAGCTCCGCGCACCTGAACCTGCTAGGGTCTCTGCGAGAGTATATGGACGTGGCGTGAAGCGTGCGGACGATCGGTCCCGCAGATTAATTAAGAAAACATATGACACTGAGTGATTGCGATTAGTCCCGCACAGGAGAATGATTACTTATTAAAACACGTTACACTGAATTGCTGCGATTAGTCCCGCACAGGAGAATATGCATGAGCGGATAGTCCGCGGGGGTGGCGAAGGCCACGTTAAGCTGGGTACGGACACGTGAGAATCTGGAACGATATCGTACACATGGCCGCGGCAAGTCCCAGTTGATGACTCGTCCGAATGTTTGTGGTCGCGTTTGGCGCAGTGCCGCCCTGCGTGGGCCAAGACCTATGTCCCGAGGTGGGACGTAATAGCGTGAGGCGCAGGTGCCACGACGGGTCACCTAATTGCTTACGTAAAATATAAAAATCCCTGATGGGATACACATGTTATTAAAAGACCGCGCGAGGTTGCTAACGGCCGATTTGGGCCGACCGGGGAGCTGATATAAAACGTTTGGACTATATTTACCTATTGCAGTTACATGGTGTTGGCGCGAAAATTGAAGGCTCCTCGTGCGTGGGCTGCCGGCCCGGGCGAGTGCTGGATGGCGACTGACTAACCTCCCTGGCCACCGGGGCCAGGGAGGGGGGAAATTCCGCGGGAAAACTGCGGAGCGCGGGAAGATGACTTCGGCCAGTTTTGTGAATTATACCCTTGTAACATATGATCATTTAATTAACATTAATTATTGAATGGTTTAGATTTCTTAGTTTTTGTTTATATTATAAAATGCCTGAGAAACAATACCCTTGCGCAGTGCCACACCCGGCCGGGCGCTTTGCACACGTAGGAGGCCGTGACTGACGTCACGCCGTTCGGGGCACTGCACTACGTTGCGCGCGCGGGCGCGTTCGGGGCGCGGCACTTATCAGGTGTTGAGGACACATAACGGCCTGTGCTCTCAGAGGGAGCACTGACGGCGGCGTCAAATGTCAATAACCTATCTGATTATGTAGACTACTTACAATTTCCATATATCTATTATTTACAAACACTAAATTATGTAAATAGATATGAGCAATTTGAACAAGGGCAAATATATCATTAAGTTAAACTAAGTATGTACTATGAAAGTAAAATAACTATGCTACAGTGTAAATAAAGTATCTGAGTGGCTAATCATATATATATATATATATATGTGTATATATATATATATATATATATATATACACACACACACACACACACACACACACACAATATAATTACCTGGGTATAAGCTTATGTACACTATTTACAGTTTTTATATTTCTATTATTTACAAACACTAAATTATGTAAATAAATGTTATCAGTATGAAAAAGGAAAAATATAACATGAAGTTTAATAAAATATGTACAATGAAAATTAAATAACTGCCACAGTGTAAATAAATTATCTGAGTGGTTAATCATTTAAATAATCATATATACATGCAATGTAAATAACCTATTTACTTATGTAGGGTCAGTTGGGGTAATTGTGAACAAATTTTACTAGTTTCAATTACTGATGGGATTTAGGAGCATATGAACCATGTAAAACCTTTTAGAACCTCCATAAAACTATTGTTTTACTCCAATACTTCAATTAAATTTGGTTATTGGTGCTGTGGATTAATTATAAAGTAACTAAAATGCTTGTTCATAATTACCCCAGATGTTCATATTTACCCCGGAGACCAGGGGGTAATTATGAACATCTATCTCTGTGTACGGATGGTAGACTATAAAAATCATAAAGTTCACACAAAAACATTTGGCAGGGATAAGTTGCAGACATCATTCAAGAGGATAATTACGTTGTTCATATTTATCCCAATACGAACTTCACAATGTTCCAAAGATTACTTTTTGAGCCTTTTTTGTCAGGAAATTATTATATTCTACTACAACAACCATAACAACGTGTCAATGGGACAACAGTGGATGTTTATTTCATTAACATATTTTATTAAAATCAAGAAGCAAATTACTGAAAATATGCAGAATGAACCTAAATGTTTCTAATTTTTACTTCTCTTTCACATTAACACTGCCACTAAACTTGTACACAGATTTTCTTCCTGCTTTTTTGTATGTTGGGCACGGCAGAATAGCTTTCACCTGGCTTTTAGTGATGGTGAATTTGTCATTCTCCACTAAAATAAATTCAATTTTGTTTCTACCAATGCTCTTCATCCCAGTAACTGCAAGCTCTTCATCTAAGACTTCATCTACTTGACAAACATAAGCAAAGTGTGTTTTATTTCTTGTTCCTCCTACAATGTCAACAAGAACAAATGTGGATTGAGAAATATCATTAACTGATGGCTCTAAGTAAATTATTTCCTCAACTTCTTCAGCCTCCATTTCATGACGGAAGTCCTCTATAGCGCAGTTGTCATCCAAAAGTTCATCAGGCAGATAGTTTCCTTCATGTTGCCTGACCTTCTTTTTCAGATTTTCCACTTCTTTATCTATATTCTTATTTCCTCTCTGTCGCTTTGGGGGCTTCTTTTTCTTTTCTTCAGCATCTTTGAGGCGTTGCAAGACATCATCATTAGAGAGGACCTCCCCATAGGTGTGTTGTTTCAAGCGAGTTGTGGGTAACTTTTTCACAGGGCTGGATGAAGTAACTGTACTTGTGGCGATGCTTCGAGAGAAAATATCCACTAAGTTAGTTGGCACTTGGTTCGGTGGAATGCATCCAGATGTGCCTTCACTAGCATCTACTCTTGAGCGTTTAAAACTTAAGTCCAAAGCAAACATTTCACAATCAGCCGAAGGTATAATTTCTCCTGGAAAATATAAATCTTCAGCTGCAACTTTGTCCCTATTCTCATTCTGTGCTTGTGGTTCAGTGTGGTGTTCCAAATGTGCTTTCCGTTGTTTGTATCGGGACAGGTCTCGTGGATCAAAAAGATCTTCTGGTAGTTTTGTTTCATCAAGAGGAAACAGCCCAGTTGACTGAAAGCCTTTGACAATGTTGTCCGTTTTCATCTTTGCCCAAACGTTCCCCAGTAATGTCGCGAACTCAGATTTTTTCAGACGAGAAGGATCACTTCCTATCTTGGTTTTACCATGGGCAACTAAAACCTTGTCCCATTCAGTCTTAACTGGACCAAATATGCACTTATCTAGTGGTTGAAGACGATCTGTAAGGTGGCTGGGAAATTTTATCAGCTCCACATTGTTGATGATTGCCTGCTCGATAATGCGAATGCTTATATGGCTTGCATGACCATCATAAAAAAGAAAAGCAGTTTTATGTGCCATGTCTTTCTTTTTACGTATTTCATTTACATGGGTGATGAACATCTTAGTGAACCATTCATAAAACGAGACTTCTTCCATCCACCCGTTAGTGGTTGCAGCATACATAGTTCCAGGATATGGTTGTGGTGATATCCACCGTTGTTGAACAGCTTGTCCCTTGTATACTATGAGAGGGGGTAGAACCTCACCATTAGCAGAAACGCATGCAAGTACTGTAGTATTATCCCTTCCAGAACCATCGGAAACCCTGCTGAGAGGTTTCCCCTTTTCCCCTATTCCTCTCAAGCGGGATGGGTCGTTAGGAAACCCACTTTCATCTGCATTAAAAATGAAGCTTCCTGAATCATCATCTACAGAGTTTTTTGCATAAGCATCCTTAACCATCTCAAAAAAATGGTAAACAACAAACGGATCCCTTGCATTCTTCCGTGCTTTTTGCAAGTGTTCTGGTTTTTTTAGCGAAATGTTAGGATGTCGCTTCATAAACCCATAGTACCAGTCTTCACCTGGCTTACCATCTTTGAATCGGACATTTATGTCGTTAGCCACAACAAATTGTTGAACCAGAGTTTTCAACTCACCCTTGTCGCACGGGAAACCCATTTGAGCCCTTGCAATAAGACATTTGGCAAGAGTATCTTCCACTTCTTTTGGAATGTCCGTGGAGCGACCTGCCCCCATTTTATCAACATGAGTCTTACCCTTGAATCTATTATGCATAACTCCCAAAGGAATTCCTTAATGTTCTGATGCTTCCCTGTAGGTTTTATTACCGTTAAGAATGTCCCTCACTGCTTTCGCTAAGTCTTCAGTGGTGTAGGCAGGAGGGGGCTTCTTCCTTATGTAAGTCCTAGGCATGACGTGATTCCGCTCTGTAAAAACAAATATGTAATATTAGGTTATGTTTATTGTCCGATGCTATGATCATTATTGTATGTTTTGCTTATTACTATTCTATTTTATGTAGTGTGAGGTTATGTTTATGATGCTACCATGTTTATTAGAGTTAAAATCTCTGTAAATTAATAGGTAATGCTCAAAATTTAAATTTTGCAACCAGTCATGTGTAAATATATGACCTACTATGCAACAAAACATAAAAACAAACTGTTTATAATTACCTCGTATGATGAAACGTATGGGGTAATTATGAACATGGTTCTGCAGGTCCTTGAAAATGTGTTGTAGCAAAATATTATTGATATTCTGTTAAAGTAAACATATATTGTGAACTATTTACTAAAACAAAGACTTACCTTGTTTTAATATGATGGAAACATAGGATATTCACATACACTAAAAAACGGTTTATCACTTTAAACTGTAAGATATTTGAAATACTCAAGCCATGCAGCTAACCTCAAAGAAAAAATGGCGGGAATGTTATAATTCAGTAAACAGGAATGTAAACATTTGATTTCAACTTCCTTTTAGTATCAGGCACTGTCACATGAGCGCTAGTAGCACTTGTTCACAATTACCCCGTGTTCATAATTACCCCAACTGACCCTACACTATTTACAAACACTAAATTATGTACAGATATCAGTTTGAACAAGGGAAAATGTATCATGAAGTTTAATGAAGTGTGTACAATGAAAATTAAATGACTGTGCCACAGTGTAAATAAAGTATCTCAGTGGCTAAACATTTAAACAGTCGTATACATGAATATTGTAAATATATCAAATATACACACAAACAAGACTACACAATGTAAATAACTTATATGCTTTTGTTCACTATTAACAGTTTCCATAATTTGACTGTATTGTTAGCTTGTACAAGCCAAACTTCAGCTCTGACAAATCGGAAGTTATGTAACCAAGGTGTGTTTCATCACATTTGGGCGTTTTACGCCACATTCGGGCGTTTTACGCCATATCGCGGCGTTTTATAACTACCTAATCAAGGTTTTCTAAGAAAATTTGGTTCAATGCAGAGGTCACAAAATTCAACAATGAACCAACCTCTTTGTCTAATTGCCAGCCTATTTGGCTGTTGTCTTTTCAATTAATATTTTACAAAATTTACAGTTAACTATTTACATTGGCATAAGACCGCAGAAACATAGAATCTTGTTACTCAACTGGGTTGGGCCAAACTACCCTGCCCAAAATCTACAAGTCATTGTCATATTAGTGGCTGTTTTGTTTGGCTACAGCGGTAACCGTTTGCAAACGTGAGCAGGCCACAGAACCTGGCTCTCTACCAGGTGGGGCTAAACTAGCCTGCACACAGTTTGCAGTTAACTTTTTTCATCTCGCATTAATAACATTTATATGACTGTAAGCAACAATTCAACTGAAAGCAAATGGACATTATTACCCACCTTCTATGGCTTTTTTACAAGTGGGATTATACTAGCCTACCTATGACATTTCCAACTATTTTTTTTTACATACAGATGACTTGAGATTTTTGCAAAAACTCTAAAATATATAACCATCTTTTATAAAGCCATTTAATTAATTTTTTCACCCGAGATAAAAATTGTAATCGATATTCTTAGTTTTTTGCAAAGGTTTAGGACATTAAGCCTGTCATTGGGGAATTCAACTTACAAAGTGCACATATAAGTTTATAGTTATTTGAGGTGACTACCTCCCATCTCTCATTTATGTCTTTTAAACACCTAAAGTGAGCCCATCTGCAACACATATCGCACATCACCCATCGTTCTATATCATTTATTCTAGTGTCCTTGTTGCCACATTGAAAACATATGTTTACAACACTATTAGATTGTTTCAAAACTGCCTGTTGCAACCATGCTCGCTCCGCCTCGGGTGAAAAATTTTCAGAGAACATTCTCACTTTTAAAATACAAGCTACATAGAATACAACAAACACACCACAATTAACTGCATCGTTTTGTAGTGGTATTTTACTGCACACAATTTCTTCTTTCCAATTGTTTCACTTCAATTTGATTATTTGTCATTTTATTTCTCACCGTTAGAAATTTCAAAAATTTATTTGTACACACTTTGTTTGTTAAGTCCCCCAGTGAATCCAGATGGTGTATCACTTTCATCTGAATTTTTGCAACTAGTAAACTCCAATGATTATTATGCTTAATATATGGTAATATCATCCATTCTTTAGTATGAAGCTGCCCAAAAACATCTTCATACCATTCCCGGTTCCAATTACTCCCACTTTCTAAACAGAGATTGCCTACATATATCGGCACAAAACAAACTTTGTCATAAAGTACCCTATTGATTTGTTGCAATAATCTCAAGTACACCGCAATTCCAGCATCTACTGCATTTTGAGACAATAACCTGTCAGTCATGTATGTGAAGTAGTCAGTGCATCTAAGTTTAATAGTAAATTTGCCAATCTCAAAACGACTCACTACAATATCATTCTCTAGGCTGTAATAATGTGTATTTAGAAATAACCCATTATGCATAGCCTTTTCGTGAGGGTAACCACAATCACTTATCTCATGCCAATCTTTAATTTTTCTGTTGTCTTCACCAGTTCGTTAATCTTGTCCCTCAGAGTTTCCCGAAATGCATCTGCATCAAACTGAACAGCAATAGACAGATTTTGTACTAACCTTTGCATGAAAAATACAATGAATATACCGCAGTTATAACCATCATGTTGTATGGGATGGTTTGGAGGGTTTATGACTTTCCACCCATCCAAATCAATAAAGTCATTTGTGTACATCTGACATCCATGCATAATATACATAAATTCTTTGAAAAGCTTTTGCCCTAAATTTTTGTTTTTGTAGCCTAAAGAATTAAGAAACTGGAATTCTTTGCGCACAAAATTTGCTACTATTAGTGTCCAATGGTTTCCAGAAACATGTGCAGGTATGAACACTAACTTTTTACCTCCAAGTTTTACTGTATTAATGTAACTACTTTTGTCTTGACGTGATTCTGGATAATCTGTCAGTTGCTTAAATAAATTGCTGGGAAAATAAACCGCATCAGATTTAGACTCGCTGAAAACTAAAGCAACGCTAGCATCAATAGCTGCATCGGACAACCATTCTTTATCGTCAAGTGTATTGAAATCTGATTTATTTAAATAATTACTTCCATACATGACTACAGTGCTACTGTCAACGCTGGTTCCTTGTGGAAATGTTTTTTCGTTGGAATCTTTGTTGCTTTCTGTGGTTTGCTCCTGAGATTTTAAAAATGTCATGTTAAAATACGAATGTACTGGATCTTCCCTCCTTTTCCAAACTTCCTCCACTGTTATGTCATCTGGGTCATCACTGCAGGATTGTTTACAATCAACCTTGGTTCTTTTTAAGTTTCGCGTAGTAACTTTTTGTGTCTTTTACGTTTTGTTACTTCCTTCGGAATGTCATTAATCAGGGTTTTGCAAATGTTTTGAATACGCTCACAAAGATAGTCCAGGAATCGACCGAGCTTATGTCGTCTATTGCGAGGGAAAATTGTATGTTTAACTTGGTTGAACCATTGTTCTACACTTGCATTGCTGAACCTCGCCCTTCCCACAGTTGGCAAGATACTACTACACATTGGTACAAACGGCATGTATTGTTTACCAATAAACAAAGCAAACTGTGGACAGTAAAACTCATTTTCTTTTTAAATATCAAGGTGGCTCAACCACGAAACAATGTCATCATACTTCTTTTTGAATAACAAGTAAAAAGGGCTATCGTAAAACACTCTTTCACCAAGCTCCCCAGATTGAAGACATTCTTCTGAAGCAGTATAACATTCCTTTTCACAATTTATGTTTGACAGGTGTGAACAATTTCTCAGGAATTGCATTGCTCTTCCCACTTCTGCTGTCACAGTCTTTGATACCAACACAGTCATCATATTTTCAAACCTATCAATCAGTGTTTCTAAATCAGGTGATGTCATTAGAACACACATACTTTCCATTACGAAAACTTTAAGTTTGCCTGTTATGTCACGTTTCTTTAAATTGAAGGCTATGCGGTTGACAAAATGACTGCAGCAGATGTGCAAAGTACACATGCAATTCAAATGTGAAATTGTTTCACCACAACAAACTCTGAAACACACATCTAAGTAAGCGAAAACAGTCATAGAATTAAATGCCAGCAGTGTGATTTTGATCAAAGCTAAACTAAAATCAGTAACAATTCTGGGAACAACAGGCCATTTCTAATTTTTGTGCATGTAATGTCTCACTTGAAGAAGAAAACATGTCAGTGAAGCAGCATCTTGACAAGAAGAGATTATTTCGAAAATGGGAAGTATTGTATTGCGTACGTTTATTACAGCAGCATAGTAATAAATTCGGCCAGTTTTATGAGGTGATCTGATCAAAGAACCAGTAGCATCTATATACAAATTACTGATGGACTGTTTGAATTTACGAAGTACGTTCAGCTGCTGTGTGGAAAACATTAAGTATCCTAATGGCAAAGTGTTGTAGCGCAAGTACTGGTCCTTGTTATTCAATTTAGAAAAATTTTTTTTTAAAAGTCAACAATGTCATCACGATCCATATCATTTTGAGACAGGGCCTCGGAGCTGATTTTTGAACAACACTTAAACTTTTCACGTCCTGTAGATTACCTCACGCAGCAATGTCTAAATCCATTTCTCGCACTTTACTGTACCTAAAAGCTGTCGGATGGACAGTTAGCAAGGCATTTCTCCATTTTTCGCGCAACCAGCCTCGGACTTGGCTGGTTTTAAGTTCAGAGTGATTTTGACGATTGGAGTCAACTGGCCTGGTTTTAACAGTTAATACAGGAAACGCGTCAACATTGTACTGCAATTCCACTTTATACGATTTGTCGCAGCTTGTATCAGTACATTTTACATAATCAAAAAATTTGGAAATGACTTTCAATTTTTGAAATACCTGAAATTTAAAAACACATGTTATTCCCAGCTTGTTTAAAAGTATATCGCGTAAAATCTGGTGAATCTGACTAACATGAGGAAGTGTGGGAAGTGAATCGGCAGAAAGTTTAGGTAAAACAGAGTCGTCAACAACACATTGGGCCACAAACTGAGAATATGGCACCTTAGGCCTCCGTTTATTCACTGTTGCGGATGGAGAAATGTGCATCTCATTACATACCAAATCCCTTTCAGCTGGCTTGGAGATGGCAGATTCCAGTGGTATGTTTTGTACAGAAATGGGTTCACATTTATCCAATAGAACAGGAACGTCTTCGGGTAAGGATGAATCTGCACTAGCGTGGTTTTCATACTCATTTCCGACTACGGCATCATTGGCCACGACTGCAATACTACGAGAGATCATATCAGTAAGCATGTTTCTAATGTTTCCATTTAAAGACCATTTCCGATACAGTCGCACAATATTTTTCTTACATTTCTTCCAACCTATTTCTGTACAAACATCATACCAGGGAGATAGTCTGCCACAGCCAAAGCAATCAACATCTTTAACATTACTAACACGTTGTGCCAACGCCGAAGCAATGGCGAACTGAATGTCGCACTTAACATCATCACCAGGACCCTCACATTTTAAACAGTAAATATCCTGAACTTTGCCGACATTTTTCTTCCATCGCATGTACAGTAATTTTTCCAAATTTTTGCCTTCGCAACCCTTTAACTTTCTACTTTCGTGGCCCCAGAAGTGAACGACTGCTTTGCCCCAAACATCAGATCGCAGTGGAAAGTCACATTGCACATTTTCAAACTCTGAATGCGAAAGTAGAAACGATGCCAAATCATTTGCACTTACCTCCTTCTTCGATGGGCCGGGATTAGATTCAATGCCTGATGCGAGAAGAGAAACTGCAATCAAAACCCAGATGCAAAATCCCCCTCGGATCAGATCGCTGGTCTCATAATTACCACAATTTAGTGGATTTCTGCATCTTGCCCCGTGTAGGCCAATTCGCACGCGCCACGTGGCGAGATCCACGCCCATGCTTCAGAATGGACGACAGTGCTACTCTCATTAACTACTTCCGCCGACTGAGGCCTATTCCACGGCACTTGGCTTGCACCATAGAGTAAATATTGAGTCGCACTACCACCGTAAACTACAAATAAATTAATGTATTTGACAGATTTTATTTTATTTGGTTGGTTTTTTCCTTGTTTGATTTTGCATATTAAAATGCAAAACCATCTGAGTAATTTTTTTATATAATTGTTAGCACGCTGGATTTGGAGCAGCCACTTTGTTTATGAGTTGGTCATTCTAGTATTTTCAGATTTTCTCACTCCTTTCTGGGGAAATGAACATGAAAATTGTGAAATGATTCCTTCTTAAAAAAATTGTCTATTCTTCAATTAACTCAAAGCTAAACAGAATTTCCTTGTTAATTTTGATTTATTTCCTCACCATTTCAAAAAGTTTTTGGTCATAACTTGATTAGGAGATGATTTCATTTAGAATAAAATGTGTTTCCTTGTATGACCAAATCTCATAAATCAAATGGCAAGCATCTAAAGTGATGGTTCAGCTACATTGTATAGGTATTTTTCGGAAAAAAATATGACGCGTACATAACACACACAAACTCCATCCTTTAGCAAATGCAGTCACATGCAATGCTAAAATTATATATATAAAAAAAACATTTAATGTGTATAAACAAACAGGCATCATTGAAAAATATGTCGGCAACAAGTGATGTATTTTATTTGTTGACATATGGATTGGCCCATGGTTAACTTCAAAATGTGTAACTGAAATAAAGGAGTATAGCTGCAGCAATGTTTGTCATCCCAAAGGATCACAGTACAGTAAAATTTCACTGCAGCATTCATGATTATTTATAATGTTATGAATATAGACAGGGACGTCGTCAGTGTGATGGTGGGGGGGGGGGGGGGGGGGATTCCGGAACCCCCCTCTTTTTTTCAGTGTTTTAAAACAGAAAGAACCAGTTAAATCAGAATAAAATATAAGCTACTTGGCTACATAAGCGTTACACAGGAATTAATTTGAAAGGATTAGAATCATTCAAATGGGACTTGGCCCAGAGATACTCAAACGGTAATACCATACAAATGAATTTTTCATCAATGGCCTACGAAGAATTCTAATCTATCTAGTAACTAACAAAATGATTCCAATAAAAAAGATGTTATCTTTTAAGTGGGCTACAACAATGCATTCCTACCCTTTCTCCCCATACAAATCCAAAATATAAAATGTTTAGCAATCTTTTCTCAAGCTCAATCACTATTTTAATTTCAATGTGTACGCAATGCACTTCTAAGAGTGAAATGTTTCCTGAGATGTTAGTGTGACCAAGTTAAGTCATTGAAAAATATGTAAACAAAATCCTGGCTAGGGCCCTGTTATAGACAAGTATATTTTATAAAGCAAACATGTGATTAAAGTGAACATACTGGTACATAATCATTTTAATGGATGTTTACAGGAAATAAGAGGACACCTGTTACTGGGAAATTCATTGATGGTGCGTTTAGGGCATCATGTAAGCAGGACCAGGTATGGGACAACCCTACAGTGGGAAAGAAATGGTGAGTCTGAAACATCCATGTACTTACTATTTATAGTACATCCAGTTTAGAAATTGAATTATAAATTTTCTTTGGTTTTTCAGCAAACGGAAAAGGGATCTTGGGTTTCTCAGTCTCCGGGAGCAAGCTGCACAACAATCTGCGTGCAGTGAAAAGAAGGCAGAAAGAACTGAGAGGAAGAAAAGTGCTACTGTTAACTGGGACCAATGATTTGATGGTGAATAGAGAGATAATATCTTTATGCAGCTGAACACTTCAAAATTCCATTTGTACTGTATAAATTGAAAAATTTGTGTTTGTGTTAATTTTTTGATAATAAGTACATAATAAGAACAATTGCTTTGATAAATTCCTTCAAAAATTTTAAGTAGACACTTCAAATATTTACCTAAAAACATTCCACACACACATAGGTAAAAAAAAGAGTAAGTTTAGCAAAAAGAAAAAAACAACAGCTATCTACACAATCCATCAAAACAGTAGTGCAATGTTAAAAGACCACAATCAATATACTTGTATGTAATAAAGATTAACTATAACCAGACAAGAGAGAAATCACGACCAGCGAGGCACGATGATGAAACATAACAAACACAGCAGGAAACGTTCAAGGCCAGGTGCAGCAGGAGGGTGTTTGCGAACTATAGTATAACCCTGCAGTGTCAACAAACAGTTTTGTTGGCCACGCACAACTAGTCATAGCAACCTTGGCTACGGCGAAGCATAATTCGGCCAGAAGCACCCGAAACAGGAGGAGGGGCGACCAAGGAGGACCCGTTATGTTATGATCAACAGACACAAATGCGATCGGAGACAGCTTCTTATACCGGGAGAATTCGCTCAAGAAATTTGTCTGTCAGTGGGAAGCTGCGCTACTCCGCCGCCAGGATCTTAACACTTTGTCTCCACAGTTACGCATCGTAACACGGGAAACACAAAAAATAAATTAATGGCTTCAAACAAGGAGGAATACCTAAATATGTAACTTTCATTTTCCACAAGGAGTCATTTATAGTAAACCTCACATCACTAGGGATAAACTAGTACGCAACAATTAGTAATAAGGTAAACGCCCTGACCAAACATGTCTTGAATCAAATGAGGTTATAATACAAGTGTGGGAAATGGCCGACAAATGGCAGACAGCATGACTTATTCAGTAACAACAATATCCATGATAGAAGCAAATATTGTTCACTAAATATATGTTTCGTTAGAGAAGGGGTTGGAAATGATTTTTATGTAACCTGATGTGTTACCAATAAATTGCTTGTTGATATGTTGATATGTTGAAATAACCCGATTTTTGTTGAAGTGTTTACCACTTGAACTACTTTTATTATCTTTCGAATGGGGGCTCATCACCCTACCTTTAATGCATGAAGGAAAGACTCGAGTGGTGGATGCCCCCAACCTGATACACTGATAGGGCCATCACAATATCGGGAATACAGACAATCCCGGTCAATTCATTTCCATTCTCTTTCCGCCTCAGCCTCCCTCAATTCTTTTCATTATCACCTTTTTCCGTTGCACATTCCCTTCATATCCATCTTAACGGTAAACCCAGATAAGAGGAAGGCGATGACCATAACAATATACATTTTCTTGTGATGTTTTTTGTAGGCCTTTACCCATGGCTGTATGATAGTTGCTGTAGACTTTTTATTTCCCTTAGAAAAAGATTAATAGAACATGTATAATTTTTTTTTTAAATTTGCACAAAACATTAAAGGGTTTTAATTTAAAAAATAATAAATTAAATATTTTTGAAGGGATATATTTTAATAGTTGTAATGAGGTAACCGAGGTGTTACTGACTTCCATTTCAGTGTTTGCAAGTGTATTAACTTCATTTCGCTGTTATTTCGGTTTTATTTCAATTCACCATATAATATTGCCTCTACTGATTCCTTTAAATGATGAAACTACGATTTATAATAAAAGAACCTAGTGAATTAACCATGTATTACAAAAAACCTAAATCCCTGATTTCATACCATCTTTGGGTTGTGATAATACATTAATGCAAGTAACTGAACAAGCTTTTAGCATAAGGTTTTAACCTATTTAGTTGAGTTACATTTAAGTAGCAGTAATTATCTGTAATGTGGCTAAAGGAGGTTGATGGTTTAACCTAATGAGCATACCTAATTTTTCCAGAAAACAAGAGTCTACGCCTGATAGACATTCACACATTGTTTACAGATGGGCCAATCATCAAGGAAAGGATGTTTGAGAAGTAAGTACTTCATGTATCCATCTATGTTTAGAATCAATTACACTTGTGTGTGTGTGTATATAATGCACAAATATGGTTGATAAGGAATGTAAGTTTTTCCTTCTATATTTAAATGTTGACTAGTAAACATATAGGTAGCATTATTGGTGCGCCCAGATGGGAGGAAGTGTCCGACTGTAAACAAGAGTTCTTTGTGTCAAGACCCCGACCCTTCTTTTGTCCTCTTTTACTAGCAGACAGGGATGGTCATTTAAAAAAAAAATACTTATAAAAATTACAGTCTCAATATATTTTTAAAATATATTTTATTTTTTTATTTCTTAAAAATAAACTACCACTTTTTCAGCTTTACATAACTTATAACTGTTATATTTCATGCCTTTATATACTCTTTTAACAAAACTTGGGGGTTCCACGTAACTTGTGATTGTGCTAGTGTGTGCCTACTGCAGTGTTTATTTTTATAATTTACTTTTCATCTTGAAATGCTTAGTTTTCCCAAGCAAATGTTTTATTATTGTCCAATAAAATAATTACCACACACAAAAAATTTGTTAGCATGTATTACTAGATATGTCTGCTCCACAGGAGTTCAATGCAGTTCTGCTTCAACAATTTACTGAGATGTAAAGTAACTGTGCTACCCAGCGGCTAGGTGACTTTGTGGTCATATTAAGTTACCTTTTTTTTTTCCTTCAGGTACTACCATCATGGAAAAATTGATAAGCTTCATTGGAACAAGCAGGGGATGGAGGAGGTCATCTGTAAAATCGAAACTGAACTATGATGACTCATTCCAGGTAAATTGTCCTCTGACTGCAATTTAAATTTTCTTAAAGTTTAAAGAGGTTATGTGACATTTTCATTCAAGGAATAGTTAGCTAGCATTTTCGGTTGATTTGAATGTATATCCTTCAATATTAATTAAATGCTGACATTACTTTTATTGTGTTTCAGGGATTATTCCATTGACGATGCCTCTGGCTGAAGAAAAAATTTAATGTCATATACCTTTTTTAATTATTAGCATGTATTCTTCTGCTTTACATTTAAGTATTTTCAGACATGGGTCTTAAGACCTATTTCTTAGATTTTACTGGTGTACATTATGGCTTAATTTCTTAACAATGCCTTGGCTGAAAAAAGTGAAGATAATATTTTTTTATTATTAGCATGTGTTTTATTTAGACTTTACATTCATATATTTTCAGACAAAGGTCTTAAGACCTGATTCTTGGATGTAACTGTTATACATTACTGCTTATTTCCTTAACGATGCCTCTGGCTGAGAATAAAAATTTAAGGTCATATATTTTTTTATTAATAACATGTTTTCTTTTCCTACTTAGTGTTTTCATACAATAGTCTTAATAACCGATTCTTGGATTTAAGTGGTATACGTTACGGCTTTCTTTAACGATGCCTCTGGCTGAAGAAGTGTAATGCGGCATATTTTAAATTTATTGGCATGGTTTTTGATGATCCGATCGGTACTGAAGACAATGAACTCGAAACTCCTGGTCCATCGAGACCAACACGGCAATGGAGGGTGCACAAAATTTTGGAATAGTGCATTGCACGTGGATTAGGCCTCCTAGGGATACCACGAATAAAAAAAACGTGCCACTTACTCTACCTCATTTATGGTGGTGTGGAAATGAGTATTTGTGGCAAAAACGCAGGTTATTACATAAGTTATAGGAAATATTGTATAGTTTATCGTAACATGAGTCTGTAAGGATACATTGTCCAAAAACTGATTGTATGGCAGTGTGAGCTGTAAAGATACGAAGTGGCAAAGAATAAATTTGGAAAGAGCACATAGAAATAGTAAATACTTACAATTTTCAAAACTACCAGTAAAATTTTCCTCCCCTCACAAATGGCTGCTGGTTTCATTTGCGCAACTCTGCTAGCCTCGTTCTCTTGTTGTGTTTTTGTTTCATGTGACTACAATGGCCCTCTCGTGGGTCTATACCATCTTAAAGGCTGAGCTCCTGGAGGATGTCTGTGTGAAGTTGATAGATCATGAGACATTGCCGAACCTCAGCCGTAAAGCAGTGCAGTTCCTGTGGTCCGATATCGTCTACACCCATGCCAGAGGCCTCATCCCGGACGGAAGTGAATCTGAACCAATCTTATCATTTGAAACCAAAAAGTTATTTTTGTAGACTTCCGTAGCGTAGTCTGATGCATACTGTTGTACAGTGAGAGGGGTTCTTTATGAGTTCCGGGTAAGACATGGGTGTCAGTTAGAAATTGCTTAAGTGTGTCAAGTCTTTGAGTTTGGTATATATAAGTAACCCTAAGTACCCGGAATTACCCAGACGAAAGCTCCCTTGGGAGCTGAATTTCAGATTACCTCATTCTCAGTTGATGACAGTAATGTATGTATCAAAAGTGCAGAGTTTTAAGTCTGAAGGATATATACTTGAAAAAAAAAAATTAATTAAATCTCTTAACACCACCGTAATATGTTATAGAACTTATTGTTTTAACGCTCAAACATTCCTATTTGTAATAAATAACTGGCATAAAAAAATTAACTTAAATAAAATGTAATTAATAAAGCACACAACTAAACTAAAAACAAATTTAAAACTAACCTAAAAAAAAATGCACTTAAAACAGTAAGCATATACAAAAAATATATAACTAAGTTAAGTACAATGAAGTAACAGTATTTACCTGAAATAAAACTTAAGCAGTAAACCAACTAATCAGAATAGTCCGTACCCGTAAAACGTCACGTCTATTTTATTTGATTGAGATTTTCAAAGACATAGATGTCTTTGCTATGGAGACAGGTCTCAACCAAAGAGGAGGATAGTAAGTTGCCTGACCTTTACTAGATGACTGTCTAGCGCACATAGAGAAATGGCACTAACTCGATGTTTGTATGTCTATGTCTTGTATTCTATGATTTTCCATCATAAAACTGAATTTATACCTTTTTCACTCCCTTATGTCCTATTCCAGACTATACTGATTTTGTGCCAAATTTCATCCAATTCCATTCAGCCGTTCTTCATGATTGACTAAAAACAGAAACATCCATCTATCCATTCAAATTTTCACATTAATAATATTTGTGAATTCAAGTGTGAATAAGCTCACTTTTAATGTACGAGAATAGAAATGTATGAGTAAAAAATGAATGTAAATTTGATTTAGTTCGCTTTCAGATTTTATTTGCGAAGGAGAGGAGTGTCCAAGAGAGGTGTTGGAAGGCGATTGAAGTGGATTCACTCTGCCATCAAGTGCCACTTTCTACTAAGACACAATAGCCGTGAAAGTGTCTAATGGCAACACCTGAACCGAATGTGGCATTTCTCAGTGAGATTTTAGATCAATGATATGGCAATACTATCTATTATGTCTTAAACACATTGAAAATCCTGCCACACACAATGCTTACAAAGCAGTCATTTATTTCATTTGTTTGGACAACCTTAAGGAGCAGTTGATCACCTATTTTATTTGTAATTATTTATTTAAATTTACATTATGACATGCACAGCTACACTGAGATGATGTGCATGACAAAAATGACTAACAGAAAAATATAAACACACACACACACATACACAAAAACACTTATGAAACAAAACAAAAATACAATAGACACATAGGTACATGTAGGTATTAAAATAAAAATCATTAGAATAATTAATTAAATGAATAAGTAAATAAAACAATAATTTTAAATTTGAGAATTCATCGGTCAGATAGAGAATCTGAGTAGTATAGTTTGGGGGCTCCGGAAACTGGCTTCTGGCTGTGGTGCCTGTGGTGCCGGCCGCCATCTTGGATTGTGACGTCACGGTGGCAATCTTGGATGGTTGTGACCTTGACCCTTGACCTTGACCCCGACGGCCATTTTGGATCCGCCATCTTGGATGACGACATTTTGTTTTCTCGAACTTTCCGGCATTGTGTTTTCCGCCATTTTGAATGATGACGTCACCGTTGCATTTTCCGTTACGCCCGCCATCTTTAACTTTGTTATTTATTATTCGATTTTAACGAACTTTTTTTTTAAATTTATAAAAAAATTCAATTAATTAAATTTTAATAAATTATTTATAAAAATATACTTTTACGACACGGAGCTCGGCGTCCTCGGTTCGAACCCGATGGGTGAAAAAAAAAAATAAAAATGGCGACCGATCCTTCCCTCACAGTGGACGTAGGCAGAATGACCTCCACCACTTTTTACCATGTACATATACAAACTTACACCCCCCCCTCCTAAAAAAATTATTATTTCTCGCACATGATGATCCACCCCACCACCCCTTTTTTAATTTTTTATTTTTTATCGTAATAACCACCACTACTACTACTCTAGTTATTTCCCTCCCTCCCTCACTTTACCGTCATTCCCACCCCTACCCTCCTCCCACCCCTATTCTACCTTTTAGCGTATAAATACTGGCCGCAGGACCTGGGAGCCGTCAGTTTTTGCCTAAGTTCCTCCTCCTCGTCATCATCGAGGTCCTTGCAGCAACTAACATGTCAACGAAAAAATCAATCTATGACCCATGGATGCTGGAGTCCTCGACGCAAATACGTAGTGACGATATAAGCGATGAAGAAGACGAGGAAACGTACCTTCACAACTGGTATGACATCGAGTGCTGCAGATGACAGGGACGCCGTTGGTCGCGAGACGAGCCATGGGGTCGATCCCCCGAACGTGACCACTCACCAGTGGAGTCTGTCCGTCAAGTGTTTGGAGAGGTGGACTCTCGTCAGTTCGTGAACCATGGACCATCACGTGGGTCGTCATCGCTCCACACCACCATTGCTGGTGCTGCACAAGAGTCTGCTTCATCTCATGACGGATCACCATCTTTGTCATCTTCCACCCTAACGAGACCATTGTCCCCACCAACGACAATTGCATCACGTCGATTGACAAATTCTGCGAAGTCTACACCGTCGCCATCGCCACCACAACACCATCCCGTGCCGAAGTGTACGGATAGTCAACGTTCCATACCAGAGTTCTCAGAAGAAGAACAATGATCTGCGTGACGTCAAGTATAACGTGAGATATTTACAGTGTTCAAGCTTTGTCACTCCTGTTGTAATAGTTATTGTTCCGTACCTATATCAAAACTACTATGTGAAACAAGTGTGAACTAAATAATCATAATCTTCATCAGTGATTTAAAATCACGTTTTATATTTTTATCACCCATAAAAATTTATATGTTGTGTGTGAGAGATTATAAAGAAAATATACAAGCTGAACTATATGTAATGAAATACGCCTCTAAATTGAAACGTGTCACGTGTATTCATCTTGTACCAGACGGGGAATTGTAGGAAATAAAATAAAATAAATCCAATTTATGTGAGTATATGTTTATATTAATCCTCCATCACTATACTAAATTATTGTTTCAAAAATATTAAATATTCTAGTTTCACGTTAAATATTATTATGAATTAAAAAAAAAGCAGGGAAAAGTTTCAGTATAAAAGTTATTTACATTTATAAAAAAGTTCATATTTAAAATAATAATGGGTTACACGTATAAAAAATTGATATTTAAAATAATTATGTGTTACATTTATAAAAAAAGTGATATTTAAAACAAAATTTTTTTCTACATTTATAAAAACATCTACGTGAATACAGTTCAGCAGTGCTAGGAGAGGAAACGAATGTATACCACGCATACGGCGGGTGATGACCACGAAGCACGTGCGTGTGCATCTTAGGCGGAAGGAGTAGAAATGCGTAAGAGCATTTCCGCTCACCGACGGAAGCGATAGCCCCGTCTGCTCCTCCAGGACCGCATGGAGGGGGAAGCTACCTTCATTTCTCCGTTGGACGCGCCAAGAAACACTGTGCGGAGGACACCGCTCTGACCATGCACACAATTTACAGCAATTAAAAATTTTTACTACGCACATGAAAGTAACGACACACATTCAACCATAACAAAAACCACAGGAAAAAATGGAATGTACACACAGTACACACAGGAAACGGAATGAACACATGGACACACACAGGAAACGGAACGTACACATAGTACATACAGGAAACGGAATGATCACACACACACAGTAGCGGAAACCAGAAGACAATAAATAAAACATTAAATTTCCATAATTGAAAGTATCTATTTTATTTACCAACATTATACAAATGCAGGTAAATCAAGTCATTATTGTATGTAGCCAGCCTCCTTCAGATCTTTGAGTATGAAGGATATTTCTTTGATGCTCGAATAGTTTCCTTCACAAAGCGAACCAAGTAGAAGTTTTAGCCTATTCTCCAATTATTTGGATTGACGCTCGATGATCAATTTGGTCTCGCGTGCTACGGCTTCCATCTTCTTTACATATATGTTATTATTAGTCTTAATATCTTCGCGTCCGTGCCACTATCACAGACGGAAAGACATCATCACCGTAGCTACCAGTTATAATACCAGGAGCTGCATCAAGATCACCCATTTTATGATATCGTTTCCACATTTCTGTTGTCAGAGACGTACCACATGCCATGGTCATGATGATTTTTATACTAAAAAGATTTAAAATTTTTTTGCTTCTATGTACATCGGTTTAGTTATATATTTTTTAAAAAAACACATTGAAACTAGTTTAAGTCAGTGTTTCGATTGTCAACGGAAAATATATGTTGAACCCAAATATATGAGTGTACGGGTCCTGCACTGTCAATTGTTGACGGTTTTGATACTCACAGTTGTAGATCAGACACGTTCTGTACGCACAGCAAATGGTGAATAATATTACGCTGGTGTAATATTTCATCGCTAAATAAATGTAGACCTTACTGTTTTAATTGTTTACTGTGATGTATTTTAAATTGACTACTGTTTTGCTTTTAGTTTTTCTCTTTCCTTCGCAGACCCCCTAGACCCACGGGGCCCCGTTGCCGTAGCAACGGTAGCACCGGACATGTGGCGGTCCTGATACATATACAACTGTTTTTCGTATTTCATTTATTTATTTATTTTTTTAAACAAAACCAAAGCTTATAGACAAGACTCGGTGTGTTTGCTTTTCTAATTATATATTTTTATATATATATGCACCACACATATTGCAAAAACGATAATCACAAGAGTAATTAACATAAGTGCAAAGTAACATTATGATCATATCAAGAGTGTTTACTTTTTTTTAATTTTTTTTTACCAGATGTACAATGTGCTCGTCGGTTAAAGACCAGAGGCCGGTCTATAGGCACGAACCATCTGTAAGCAATGATAACACGAAGCACGTCCGCAGCCGGGTCCTGCGGCCTTGAGTAATGATAACGTGAGGCGTAGCCTTGCAGAGTCAGCAACTGACCTGACCTACATACCTCATGACGTACGTACGTACGTACGTGTGCCTGCGTGCATGTTTGTGTACATATACATACACACAGACATACACACACACACACATACAAATCCTTTGAATGTACGCCTGCGTGTATGTTTGTACACACATACATACACACAAAACCTTTGAATGTATATAAAACACACACATACCTAATTACCAGGTGTAAGTTATGTAAAGCTTACGTCAATTACACATTGCTAGCGATCATCCCAGGTGTAAAGAACATGGTATTAAATAAATCCATACATATTTATTATAATACAAACATTATTTATTAGAAATATCCAATTAAAAAAAATCACACAGATATATAATTATTTAAAAAAAAATACGATAACAAGCGTATAAAACACTACACGCATATAATTATTTAAAAAAAAACGATAAAAAGGGTACAAAACACTACACGCATATAATTATTTTTAAAAATACGGTAAAAAGGGTACAAAACTCTACACGAATAACATTAATTACAAAAATATACGATGACAAGCGTATAAAACACTACACGCATATAATTATTTTAAAAAAAACGATAAAAAGGGTACCAAACACTACACGCATATAATTATTTTTAAAAATACGGTTAAAAGGGTACAAAACTCTAAACGAATAACATTAATTACAAAAAAATACGGTAAAAAGGGTACAAAACTCTAAACGAATACAATTAATTTTTAAAAAATACGATAAAAAGCGTATAAAACACCACACGCATATAATTATTTAAAAAAAAAAACGATAAAAAGGGTACAAAACTCTACACGAACATCATATTACTGCGAAAGACAATCTAAAACCTAATAGGGAGGATGTATAAAGAGTTGAAAGTTCAACTTTATCTCGCGGAGCAGCGAGACCGCCGTCCGCAGCTGTACCTGCATATCTTGTACAGTATCCAGGAGCGTTTGCAGGTTGTTGTTATCTCGTTCAGACGCCTCCGTTGCCTCAGTCACCGTCGGCGTCGTCTCCGCCCAGACCACTGGCGCCGCCTTCGCCAAGGCCACCGACACCGTCGCCACCGACGTCGCCCCGGTCACCGGCGGCGGCACCTCCGCTCAAGCCACCGGAGGCGTCACCATCGACGTCGCTGCCTCCGCCCAGGCCACCGGCAGCGCCGCCGCCCAAACCACCGACGCCGCCTCCGCCAAGGCCACCGACGCCGCCGCCACCGACGTCGCCTCCGTCACGGTACCCACAGATGGTCTTGAATCTAGGATGGCCATTAGATTCAGCAGCTCCGATGTTAGGGTAGTTGCTCAGTTGTGACCGTAGCCCCCGGCACAGGATTGAGGGATGCCATGAGCACCTCCGTCAATGATGGGGTCGGTGACATCCAGTACGTCGGCGATGGCGGTGGTGATGAAGATGGTGCCCAAATGGGAACCGGCGACGACGACGAAACCGGTGGCGACACCAGTTGGGCCAATGGTGGTAGTGGTCCCAGAGTCAATCCACCCATCGGTGATGACGGCCCTGGGATGACGTCGATGTCCCGCATCACGAACCCCGACCCCCCCACCGCAGGTGTACTCTATCCAGCTCCTCACCCGGAGCTCCGGCGACTCCTCCTCGAGGGGGAGTGCCATCATGGCGGCCTCCTCTTCACTGCCGAATACGGACATGCTCTTGTATGACATCCTGTCAGACTGCGAATGACTGTGGAGAGGACGCTCGCGAAAATCGTCTCTATAGTATGCTATCCTCCTCCCTTCCCCTTACCCCAACGGACCTTATGACCACCCGCCAATGAAATGAATAGCGGAGGAGGGGGAAACCTGCGTCTCTAACCACCCCCCCCCCCCCCCACACACACACACACACACGACAACCGTACATCATGAACACAAAACAAGCAAAATATCTACGAAACCATAATATTAAACATCCGTTGTCTAGAATGTTAATATAAGCCATACTAATTTATAAAAGAACATAAACATGCAAATAAAAAGAATACAAAAAGCATTAGGAGACTACAAACCTAATTTCTCCAGACACTAAACGTCTCGTACTGTGTCAAACCGTAGACGGAATGGTTTTGATCAATAACGTAGTATATTTACAAACAACCCATTAGCCGAGCTGAAAACCGTAGCCATCAAAGCATGAAGTGATGTTCCAATGCCTATAAGAGATCCTAGTGATACTACAAAATGAATATATTGTGCGATGTCCTAGTGAGGTCGAGTCGCACACAATCAGATTGATTTTTCAAAACAAATCTTAGACGCTGTATGCACATATCGGATAAATATGGATAGGTCAGTCGGAAGTGCATTCCATACCAAGATAATCACATTCTACACATTGACGAGGTACTCGCACATTTGCCACTACATTTAGGATAATCAAAAAATTACTAGTATTACAATACACAGATACAAGAAGATATTATTTTCCTCGTTGGTAATTATCACGTTCTATAAGCAGTTTAATAAAACCTCTTAGTATTCTCTTATAATTTTTTTTTAAACTCGGATGCATTGCCAACATGGTGGTCAAGTACACAGGTAACAAACCACAACAGTTATCAATGAAAACGAAAACTTCCGTATACGTCGGTGCTAACGTCTGTGAGGTGTCCTTAGAAGCTGTTTATCCTCAATAATGTGTTTATATGTTCGCACACTTTTAGCCTGCCGTATTGCTGTAGACCCACCGTGTTCGTCATTGTAAACTATTTTTTTTTCTTTTGTCATGACTTAGTTCCTTGTGCTGTGTGATATTTGTGTATTCATCGTAGGTTACAATTTTCGTCAGCAGCTGATTCAGTCGTGTTGTCTACCGCCATGTTTTTATTTATGTCAAACAGTGCAAAACCGTGTTAAATAAATTTCGCCATTACATGGGTAATGTAAGTATCAGATCTTTATAGCACCTTTCTGTGGTTTCTACTAATCGACGGTACCGATCTCAGGATAGCATGAGGTACAATGCGACAGATAGGTGGATGAACATGACTACATAAATGATGTGACCTGTCGGTGGCATATTCCTGTAAGGTCTACGACACACTGTGGGTATAGACTAGCTATAATACCAATAGATCATGCATTGTAAGTAAAGGAATATTTTTGTAGACAAGTCTCAGAAAGGTTGATGATTACATATCCTCACTTGCCTACTATCATCGTGAAAGTGTTGTTAATAGTGAATTGGATTAATCATCATATCACGCGTTGTTTGTTTGACATTTGATGGCATATGTACAGACTTGATATCGTCATTTGGAGAGTTGAAGAAATACTAAGGTTCTATGAACATTTTATATAGGAAATGATTGAAACTTTAAAAGCTAGTAAATTTATCAATTCTACTTCGAATATGTGCAAGTTAATTTTTTATTATTTAAGCGTGTTTAAATTGCATTGTCTACAAATGTGAATAGAGTTTTTTATGTACTTAATGGTACAAATTTTTTTACGGTTAATTTGTTTGTTCTTCTCGAAGTACACACACATATAGCTAATCCATACATTGTAAAACCATATTACGCAAGTTAACTAATCATGGGTTAATTTCCTGAAAAGTCAATGAATGTGTACAGTATCAGATAGTGGTGCTGTAAATATACTGGAACAGAGTTGTCGTTTACTAAAAAAAAAAAAATATGACTATCACCTACGAGTTCAATCTGGTACTTTTATTGTAATAGCACAGAATACATTTACGAACCATTAAAAAGGAAAGGGAAATTGAATACTGATAACATTGATGACCTAAGTTGATGGTAAGCATCAATCAATGCATGTATTCCATAAGTACTTTAGAAGATCAATGATTGATAAAGTGATATATAAGTATTTAGAAAAACACTCGGGATCACTTTAAATTCTTATTCTATTTGGTTTCCTCGTATTTATATTGAAGGATAGAATTCAATAGATTCTCTAATCATATAAATAAGTAACCACGTGTCTATTGTAACAACCTGTTAATATTAATTTTAATTGTTTAGATACGATAATTATCATGTGTGAAATCTATTGAGTCCATTCATAAACAATTCCACAAACACAACCGAGTGATACACAGTACTGTTCTGTTAGTAACTGTTGAATTTTATATAAGCACGACCGCCACAAAGTGTAAAAAAATACATTTATAAATTTATCTATTGGAAAGATGAAATATATTTGTGGTTTCTTCCTCGTTCATAATATTAAGAGCAGAGGGGATCAATTTCCATATGAAAATATAGATATAAAAGTGGGATTGATATTATTATGATACAACAGCAAATTAAATGATGAACTTCTTTGCATGGACACCACCTTTTACGACTTCAATATTATTTCTGTAGCCTGAAAAGATCTAACGTTTTCTATAATGTTGTTAAATACGTGATTAAACGAAAAACTATGTGTTTAATCCCGGTATGCATAGGTATGACCTGAAAAGATCTAAAGTTTTCTATAATGATGTTAAATACGTGATTAAACGAAAAACTGTGTATTTAATCCCGGTATGCATAGGTATGACCTGAAAAGATCTAAAGTTTTCTATAATGTTGTTAAATACGTGATTAAACGAAAAACTATGTATTTAATCCCGGTATGCATAGGTATGACCTGAAAATATCTAAAGTTTTCTATAACGATGTTAAATACATGATTAAACGAAAAACTGTGTATTTAATCCCGGTATGCATAGGTATGTACGCTCCTGTCAGACATATCCTCCCACCTACCCCACGTATGCAGTTCTGCTTAGTCCCCCTACTCCTTACTCTGTTACACAGCCCCCCTACTCCTTACTCTGTTACACAGCGTCTGTACAGAGCTTCCATTTCCGTCTGCACCATGCGTGAGACACGCCACCATACGCTGTTATGCGACGTCTGTGCGAGCTCGCTTTCTGCCATCATCGCGCGCGGTCGACATTACGCCTCACCTAGCCGAGACCCCTGGAGGCTGCTATCCTCTAGTCGTCCCCACGAGCGTCTCTGGCTACCGATCCCGGTGTGTGAGTTTCATAGCTCGCCTTCTGCCGCATCATGTACATTCGTACTTCGTCTCGCGTAGCTGAGACCCCTGGAAACTGCTAACCTGTAGTCGCCTCCACGTACGGATCCGGATACTGAAAGTGATGTTAGTTTCATAGCTCACTTTTCTGTCACATCATGTACAGTCGTAATTCGTCCCGCGTAGCTGAGACCCGTGGAAACAGCAAGTCCCTAGTCGGCCCCCACGAAAGTAACGGGCTACTGAAAGTAACGATAGTTCGCTCCAGATGATCAGTATGTTGTATACCTGAGACTCTACCTTATACCCCATATGAGGCACGTTATACACAAACACAATGATAAATGTCTAAATGCAACCAATCAGATTCAATCAGCTCCTGGCGGCTGGAAGATTCACCACGATACTCACTTTGCTGCAAAGGAAAAAAAAAATATTAAGTTATTGAAAAATATATATAATTCAAGTTAATTTATACAAATTTTTTTCCAACAGTGTCATATTTAAATAACTGACTGTAAAATATCATTTGTTTTTTAATTTTATGATTACCTTTGCAGTCCCAAATTATTATTTTTTAAACGGAAGGAGAAAAAAATAAAAAGTCATTACGATAGTTTTACATTTTTTTTTATTACATCAAAACATCTTACAAGGCAGAGAGTACAGAACACAGGGCGCTACGAATGGTTTTTACAGTATCGAATTCGTAAAAGTCCGTAGCATTATCACTGTAGATCTGCGGCGTATCAATGCTCAATCCATGTCTCTTGATGTTGCGGCGACGGGTTGTCGGTTCGAGTCTGGGAGAGGGTCGACGACGAGTCCTAGTCTTGAGTTCAGGTCTGGACATGACGCTGCGCTTCGTAACCTCGCGTTTGGACAGGTCGTTGCATCTCGTAGACACGGGTTTGGGCTGCTCACTGCAGCCCGGGGTGCCGGGGTCGATACCGCTACAATCTTCTGGCGTGCAGTCGGATGCGTGTAGAGTTGTACCGAGAATTTCTTCCTTGGTGCATGGAAGAACGGTTGTTGGTCTGAGGTTAAACACGACGCACTTTTCCGCTCCGCAACAGTTTATTTGTTGTTGTGATGGCTCAAAACTGCGTGGCGAATGAGCCATTAGGAAATGTAATACTCCACCGTAACATATTTCCGTATATGTGCGTAAATTTTCTTCTTCGACATGTTGATGTTTCTGGATTTTTTACGAGGATGTCGCGACGATGGTGCCTCACTCTTCGATGCCGGAGTCTTGTGCATCTTGCTGCTGCTGCTGCTGCTGCTGCTGCTGCTGCTGCTGGAGTTCTATAGCCGCCTCCACCGTACACAGGATGCGATGGTGTAGATACAGAATGAATTCCTCGCTTCCGGGAAATGCTTCAAGAGTACTTAAGATGGTTGCAGTTAGCGATTGACGAATTTGATCGAACGACATTCCTTCGTATCCCGTAATTATTTCCGCAATGAATTCGTGCATTTCGGCAAGCGAAACCATGATTATAATTATTACGTAAAAAAACAAAACATCTGTCTCCGCGGCACGATTTAAGTACTCGACGTCGACGGACGTCTCCGCGGCACGAAGGAAGTACTCGACGTCGACGGACGTCTCCGCGGCACGAAGGAAGTACTCGGCGTCGACGGAGGAGGAACTGAGGCAAAAATTGATGGCTCCCAGGTCAGGCGGCCGGTATTTATACTTTAAAAGGTAGAATAGTGGTGAAGGGGGTAGGGGTGGTAATGACGGTAAAGTGAGGGAGGGAGGGGAAAAAACTAGAGTAGTAGTGGAGGGGTGGTTATTATGATAAAAAATTAATAAATTAAAAAAGGGTGGTGGGGGAGGGGTGGATCGTCATGTGCAAGAAATACTATTTTTAGGAGATGGTGGAGGGGGGGGGGGGGGTGTGTAAGTGCGTATATGCATTGGTACAAATGGTGGGGGTCAGTCTGCCAGCACTCACCGCAGGGGAAGGATGGGTCGCCATTTTTTTTTGCACTCGTCGGGTTCGAACTGAGGACTCCGAGCTCTGTGTCGTAAATGTTTGTTTTTTAAATATTTTTTATTAAATTTTTATTATTTGAATTTTTTTATAAATTTAAAATTTTTTTTCATTAAAATCGGATAATAAATAAAGATTTTAAAGATGGCGTCCGTAACGAAATTTGCAACGGTGACGTCATATTTCAAAATGGCGGAAAACATATCCCCGGAATTTCCGAGAACAAAATTACGTCATCCAAGATGGCGGATCCAAGATGGCAGATACAAAATAGCCGTCGGTGTCAAGGTCAAAGTCACAACCATCCAAGATGGCCGCCGTGACGTCACAATCCAATATGGCGGACACCGGCTCTGGCTCCACACCCTGAACTCTGCATTCGGAGCCCCCAAAACATACTACTGCTAATATCTTCAACTCTCCTAGTAACAGTTTGTTTTGACAGAGAGAGAGAATTAAACTCTTTTGCCACCTTACCTTCATTAAATGATTCTGCCATTCTTACTGCACAGTTTTTGATGAATTTCCTATCACTAAGTGGTTTTTTCGCTTTCGCTAGCTCGTAGCTACCAACGTACGAGGCTAAAAGACATGCTTCTTGGTTTCTTGACACACTGGTGAATACACTCTTCGGCTGAGAAATTTGTTTTTTCAGTTGTTCAACAAGATGTTTTCTTGACTCGCCTGAACAATTTTCATATTTGTGTTGATGATTTGATAAAAAGTGCCGTTTGAGATTGTATTCTTTTAATACAGCTAGCACTTTAAGGCAAACTAAACACTGAGGTTTAATGTCCTTATTAAGTATAAACAAATATTTATGTTCCCATTCTTCATTGAAAACACGATTTTCACAGTCTACTTTCCTAAATTTGGAAAAAATTTCGAACTAACTACAACACCAAATAACTTGCGAAACGTAAACGTAAACAAGTACATAATCTGTGTGCCGCGAGTTACCGTGCTATTATGATGCCATGTATATGAGTCATGGTGCTGCGCTCTCTCGACATTCGAAATAAATACGTAAGGTCGCTGGCTCAGCCAGTAAACCGCGACGGTTCTTTGTCACGCAATATGTCAACCTCACATATTTACTCGACAGCTGTGTTCGATAAAAATATTAATTTGTTTGGAGCTATGACATTTGTATAGATTGTAATGAAATGTAAGCCAATGCAAAGCAGAATGAGTGTAGATACGACTGTGTATTTGCCAGTATTTTAATTTAAAAATTTCCAGCTATTGTACAGCCGTTGCATAAGTGTGTTTTCGTCTCGACGGATAGTTCTTGCGGGCCACATAAAACGTTACCACGGGCCGGATCTGGCCCGCGGGCCGCCAGTTGGTCATCACTGTCTTAGACAAACCACAACGAAGCAGCACTCTTTCCCCGCTATTTGTCAAATGAAATATTATTATAAAGCTATGAAAATCGACCTCCATAGTTGCTTTAAGTGATTGTAGATGTTCAAATTTCAGTTTCTTCACTTTAAGTCCCTCTTTGTGTAGCCTAGGAAATGATTCGAATGCCATGGCAGATTGATTTTTTCTTATCCGGTTCGGCAGAAGAGTCCAGTCATCTGAGAATTTCAACTTGTAGAGGATATTTCCATTTGGACAATACCTCAATGCTTTTAAATCAGTAACAGTAGGTTCTCTAGGTTTGCGTCCGTGTCTAATGTTTGAGTACAAGTGTGTTGGTCGAATCGTCTGAAGTATTCATGATTTACATACTTGACAACATAAGGTCTTTGATTCTTTCTGGCATTTCTGCATGCATGTAGATGATCTGCTGGAACATTTATAGTCTTATGCTTTAGTTGTCGCTCAATTGTAGCATGCATGGAGTCTGCCTCCATTTGTGTGTGTCCCTTCTCCAAATATTTCTGTTCAAAAACAACATTGTTTGTCATTGCGATGTGTAGAAGAGCATTCAAAATAGTAGTATTCCTATTTTGATAACAACAACCGTCGCTGTACATAATGAGTTTATTTGCATTCTCTGGTAAAGGCAACTGTGATCTTACAAAGCCTGTAATCAGTGTAGAGAATTCATTGGCCCTTAGGCCCCCTTCAGTCTCATTCCGTAAGAAACAATATCCATCATGTGACTTTAGATCAAATACTGTGAAATTGTGGACAGCCAGTTTAGTTTTGTAATATAAACTGGAAACATTTGAACGAGGACAAAGCAGTAACGACTGTAAGTCCATTGTGTAGACACACTCTTCACTAACTTTATCTGAATCCTTTTCCTCTCTTGCCTCTTTCTTTTTTTGCTGCTGGATCTCGTACTGATCTTGAGATGAATTACCAGCTTTAAATGCAGCACAAAGATCGCATTCATCTTTCTTTGGTGTGTACAGACTTAAATTTTGTTCTTCAAACACTTGTGAGAAAGTGCACTATGAAAGTGGCTCAACTCCTCTACTTATACACCAGTCATCCTTGTAAAACTTGTACAGCTGAATTTTTGACGTCCACATAGGTTCCAACTAATGTTTGCTGGATGATGCACGGCAATAATGAGATTCAACTTTGCTTAATTTTGAAAAAAATTCTTCTAATGATTTCGTTCCTTCTGGTTTGCGGAAGCTGTGAAGTGTCATCATTCGCTCTTGTGGCATAGTTTGACCAGAATTGCCAATTTTAGCAGCTAACTGTAATTCATTTCTTGTGTCTGTTTCTTCGTTCATCAATGCTTCAGAGCTTAAATTTGCACTCATTGGCGACAAAGTCCCATCATGTTTAACTTTAAATACTCCACATTCTTGGAAATTGCTCTCGTTTGGTGGCTGTAATGCCATAGCAACAATTTTTTGTGCTCTTGACATTCTGAAAGTAAGAAGAAAAATTTATTTTAGTATGTTGCGATTACCGAAATATCTTGCACTTTACGATTTTCCATGGAAATTAAAAACTAAAATTTGAATATAAATTTTGTTTCTGAAAACATTATTTGAAATAGAAGCCGTAGTAACACTGTAATAATGACTAATGATTATTATTAAAGTAATGCAGGGGTGGGAGAAAATAACACTAATAATACTTCAAGCAAAACCTCTTAACTCCGTAAAAAACCAACGGCACCGTTAGTAGCAAACCTCTTAACTCCACACCATTACAAAATAACTCAACGATCATATAATAATTGTTGTACAGTATAATCATAAGCAGTAAACAAATCATTAAAACTTACTTGCTTGAAAAGAATTTGTGTTTAGTGTTGCATTATATAATTGCGACAAACAATAGCAAAGAATGCAAGCATATCGTCACAACGATTCACTAACCATTATGTACTGAGGAGTTAGCAGGTTTGCCAACTCAAATATTTACATGTGGAGTTAAGAGAAATGCAAAAACATATTTATCCATTAACTGGAGTTATGAGTTTTTCTGTGCATGTCGGTACCAAGGTTTGTTACTAGATGGCACCAAAATATAAAATTTGACCAAAAGTGGAGTTACGAGGTTTGCTAATTAGGCCATCGATTATAGTAGGTAACGTAATCATAACCCTGTGAGCCTACCAACGCAAAATCGCCTTCTGGCTCTTCACACAGACCCAGTGCCTGGTACGGCTGTGTCACAAACCTATACCGGAAAAAAAATATGTTCAATGTAATGGGCACAGAGTGACTCCTCAAAGCTATGTACGATCTTTCCAGTCATATTTTTTTACTGGCTTTACCCAACAGCAATTATTACTTTCTTTTCGGAGCCGGCATTGGCTAAGAGAAAATGAATGTGAGTGCAAAATATATATTTTATTCTGAGTCAAGAAATTAAAATTATCACATATTTTTGAGTTTTTTATGTATGTTAAATCGTAGCGAAAGTAACCTAATCATTTCAATGTTTTACAGAAGCGTAATATCTTAATTTCACGAGGTATATGCAATACCTATTAAGCAATTCATTACACAAAATGGCACGTTAATATATCCCTAAGGAAAAGTAACGTACCTAAATAATTCTTTTTAAATAAGCGGTGGTAAAAACCCCTTCTTAAAAGTTAAATGATATAGATAGTATGTTGACTTATGGAATAATTGCATATCTTATATATATCTTGGACATGTAATGTACAAGCATTGTTAAAGTTCAAATTTTATTTCTAATTAAATTTTTCAAATATTTCCAAAATGTTTATGTTTTACGGTATATTTATTTTGAATAATTTTCAGTTTGTTCGCTATTTATCTGTGTCTACGAGATGAAATCACTGAAGAAAAATAACAGTTTTAAGTTTATTAAACCACATTTCGTTGCAAAAGATACAATAGTCTTTTTTTTTTTTTTTGTCTGCTTGAGCCCCTGTGCCAGCACTCCATTGAGTGCCGCCCAGGGACTCTTCGCAATTTGTTATGGAGTACCTGATCCACATGGACCTTTACCTCCTGCCTATGGGGATTGCAAGTTAATACTACTTTAAACTGAAATGGCTTATGCCTGCTTGTTGGTGTGTACTAAGACTGTTTTTTTTATTTTTTTAAAATTGCTTTTTACCAATTTGGTAAGTGTCGTCCCTGTTTCTACACTATTAGCATAATTTACATTACATTACATACACTGTTACTTATTCTAGACCTACCCCCTCCCAGGTAATAATTCGCCTGGGTGGGGCTGCCCTACTATGCTTCTATGGCAGCTCAACGATAGAATTATTTTAACTTTATCTTATTTTTGATTTTAGTGTTATCAGTCAAGCAGTTTTGTTTAACATTGTCAATCGTGTGATATTTTAATTTATATTATTTACATTTATGTACAGTAAGCCTAAATTAACAGCTAATAATAACAGGTTTTTAGGGGAATGCTGCCTGCAAGGTCTTGTGGGTATTGCAATTCTTTGGGTTCCTACTAGTTGTTTTGTTTTCCGTTTTCCTTCTTTTATGTGCCCGTTTTTTGGTCTGGTGGGTTTCTCCTTTTTCGGGGTTCCTGTCAGGCCCATCCGGCTAGCGTGGCGCTCGAGGGTGAAACTCACCACCGGCACTGGCCCTGCCAGGCAGTCCCTTACTTTGGTTTGACCCACCAGGCCGTCCTTGTTTTAGTGTAGTGTTCTTGTATCTTTTGTGTTGTATTTCCCCAGCTTCCGCACGGCCGGGTTTTTGTGATCCTGGATATTGGTGTAAAATGTTCTGTGTCTGTTTTCAATTTCTTCTTGAATTCTTGTTATTTTCGTTTGTTCGTGGATCCTTTGTGTTTGTGTGTCTCTGGGACAATTAAGAATTATTCTCAATATTTTATTTTGAGTTATTCGAAGTGGGCGTTTGTTTGAGCTCGCCGCCTTGCCCCATATTTCGGCTTCATATAGCATTGCAGATCTAATGATGCATTTGTAAAGTAGAAGTTTTGTTTTTGTGTTGAGGGTGTTAGCTTTCAGTAACGGGTATATTTTTAACATTTTTCCCATGGCTGCTTGGGCTACCTTCTTGAGATGTACTTCCCATCGTAGTTTTTCATCAAAATGTATTCCCAGGTATTTTGTTGTCTTCACTTGGGGTATTTTTCTTTTGTTTAATGTGATTTCCTTTTTCCCTAGTTTTCTCTTGTTTGTGAATGCCATCATTGCACTTTTCGTAGGGTTGACTTTTATTGCCCACCTTTTCCAGTATTTTTCCAGTTTTATTAGGTGTTCTTGTATGTATATTTTTGCATATTCTGGTTTTTCGTCCTTGGCGTGTGTCGTCTGCATATATTGTGGTGTTAGTGCCTTTGTCTTTGGGCACATCTCTGGTGTACAATGCGTACAGCAGTGGTGACAGGGCTCCTCCTTGAGGTACTCCAGCTCTTACATTTTTTACTGATGATTTTTTTCCATCAAGGTGTACTTGGAAAGTTCTCTTCTGTAGGTAGTTTTTTATTAGTTTCCAGTATTGTGTGGGTAGTCCTGCCTCTATTAGTTTTTGAATGAGGAAGGTGTGATGCACTTTGTCGAAAGCTTTTTCTATGTCTAGAAATATTGCTATGGTGGTTTTTCCCCTGTTAAGGCCTTTCAGAGCGAACTTCGTTACTTTTGAGGCGGCTTGTATTGTTGAGTGATTTTTTCTAAATCCGAATTGCTGGTTTGGTAGTAGCTTGTGTTGTCTTGTTATTTTTGTGATTCTCTTGATTAGTATTTTTTCCAGTACTTTTGCCATAGTGTTGAGTAGGCTGATGGGTCGTCGATTTTGTGGAAATTTTGGGTCCTTGCCCGGCTTTGGCAGTGTGATGATTCTTGCATGTTTCTATGATTGGGGGAATTTTCCAGTTTCTAATATTTTGTTGTATATTGCAGTTATGTGCTGCAATGCATCTATGGGTAGCTTTTTCAGTGCTTCGTTGGGTATCCTGTCTTCACCTGCTGCCTTCTTGGTTGGTAATTTTTTAATGATTTCTAGAGTTTCTCTAACTGTAATTTCGCTTATTTTGTCTTCGTTATTCTTATTTGTTTCTTGTTTTATTATTGTTTTGGCTTCTGTTAAAAATTTTTCTTCCACTAGGTTGTAATTGGGTTCTGACTGCTTTACTATGGTGTTTGCTATCGCCTCAGCTTTTTCTTGTGGGTGGTAGCATATTCCGTTTTCACCATGTATCACTGGTGTGTGTGTCTTTATCTTCTTGCCTGCCAGCTGACAGTTAATTTTCCAGATGCTGTTTCTGTGAGCAGCTTGTCCCAGTTGTTTTTGTGTTCTGCTGCTTTTCGTTTTATTTCATTGTTTAGTTTTGTTATTTGGCTTTTTTGATTTTGGTTTGGATGTGCCTGGTATTTTCTTCTTATGCTGTTTCTTTCTTTAATTAGGTTGTCTATTTCTTCGTTGTGTTCAAATTTTGTCCTGCCTGGTGTGACTTTGGTTGTTGCTTCCTGATATGCTCTTGTATTGTATTTGTTAGTATATTTATTTCTGTTTCGATGTCTTCGATCGCTTGATGGTTTGCATCTGGATATTTTTTGTATTGTTTCTTTAAATTTATCCCAGTCGACTTTCGCTATTTTTCGTTCTTTCATATCATTAGTGGTGTTTGTTTTGATTTTTGCAGCTATTGGGAGGTGGTCTGAACTTAACTCTTGCAGTACTTCCACTTCTTTGATCATTTTTGTGTTAGATATAAAGAAATCCAAGATGTCTGGTGCTCCTCTGTTGTTGTTGGGATAATATGTTGGTTGTTGAGGTGCAGGAACCCTGAAGTCGTATGCTTCTGCTATCTGTTCCAGTTCTTTTCCTTTCTTGTTGTATATTTTATTTCCCCAGCTGGGCGATTTGCTGTTAAAGTCGCCTCCTATGATATAGTTGGGTGCTTGTTTTATGATATGTTCTATGGTTTCTGGGAGATTTTTATCTTTCGGGTGGCTATATAGAGCTGTAATACTTGTGTCGCCATTTTGTGTTGGTATTATTATTGTTGTGCTGTCTGTTTTTCCCCCGATTGGCCTGTGTCTTATTCCTTCTTTTATAAATATTGCTGTGCCTCCTCCTATTGGTTTTCCCTCTATGCTTTCTCTGTGTGTTCTATAAATTATGTAGTCTCGTAGATAGTATCTTGTTTTTTCCTTTAGTTTGGTTTCTGTTATAAGTGCTATGTCGATGTTTTCCCTGAACATCATTGCTGCGAACTCGTATTGTTTTGATTTAAGGCCATTTGCATTCCATGTTACGATTTTTAGTTCTTCTTTATTTTGTTGGGTTGAGTTCACATCTGCCATTTTGGTTCTCTTGTATTCCCCTTGTCTGGTTTGTCCTTTGGTTGGGTTTTTGATTTTTTCCTGTTTTGTTTCATTTCAGTTTCTTGTTCGGTTTCTGGGTTGATTTTCAGGGCCTCTTCTGTGTTTGTATTGGTTTCTGTTTGTTGTCTTGCATTATTTGTTGTTTCTGTATTTTGAGTGGTTTGTTTTCCTTCTGTTGTTGGTCTCTTGATCATTTCCATGAGTTCCACCAGTATGATTTCCTTCTTTTCTTCTGGTGTTGTGCATTTTGTCGCTTTTTCTTTTATTTTGAGTATAGTGTGAATGACACTTTGGAATTCTTCAGATTGCATGAATCTTATTGCTTCTTGTGTTTGTTTGATGATGTTCTGTGTTGGCATATTTTCTTCATTTGGTTGAATTATTTGAGTGGCTGTTTCTTCTTCTGTTTCCTTTGTTTTAGTTGCCCAGTTTAATTTTAACTGTGGAAAGTTTTTCAATGTTGGTTCTGGATGTTTGTTTTCTGTTATGATTTGTCTGGTGGTTGATTCTCCTTTTTCTTTTATTTTTGTGATTAGTTCCTGTTTTTTCACGCATTGTGGGTCGTTTGCTGTGTGATTCCCTTTGCAATTTGCGCATGAGTATGTAGTTGTGGTACATTCTTGTGCCCTGTGGTTTCTTGCGCATTTTCTGCATTTCTCAGTTTGGTTGCAGCAGCTGCTATGATGGCCATATTCTTGACATCTGAAGCACTGTGGTATGGTTCTTGGTTTGTTATATTTTTCCGTTGTAATTGCGAATCCACCGAGTCTTGTTAGAACTTTAAAGTGTTCCAGTTCAATTAGTGGTATTTCTACATTGTATAGAGGCATTGGGACTCTTGTTGGATCATGTTCGTTTGCCCTTTTAGTGAGTTGCATGATATTTATTATTTCAAATCCTTCTTCTTCTAGCATTTCTTTTGCTTCTTCAGCTGTGACTGACGAATGTAGTCCTCTTATTAATGAGATTGCAGTTTGTGGTTTGCTTCTGTATATGTAGTTTGGAATGTTATTTGACTTGAGTATTTGCAGACATTCGTTATGTATTTCTTCGTTGTCATAAGAGATTTTCCCCCCTTCCTTTGTGAAAATTATTTTAGAATATTCTCCTAACTTTTCGTTCATTTTTCTAGCAATTTTTTTAAATTCCGAGAGTGAGTTTATTATGATAGGTGGTGGTCTTCGTTTTCTCTGGTAGTAAGTTTCGTGTTCCATATTGCTTGGTTCATCTGGTGGTTGGTTACTGGGTGTTTGTTTGTCGTCCCGTTTTTTGTTTGCCTGTTCTTCCTGGGGGCTTGCTTTTCGTTTTGGATTTGTTATTTCTGTGGATTGTCCTTGCCGTGCGGAATGCTGGGGGGTTTTGTGTGTGGCTTGTGTGCCGATTTCATTTTGTGCTGTGTTTTTACTATTTGAATCTACTCTGCTTGTGCTCTGACCACTCCAGGGACCCTTAAAGTGCACAGAGGCTGTTCCTCTGAAGGGTGTATCTCCTGGAGTGGGGCCCGAGGTAGCTTGTTGTTCGGGGCTACCCCAGCACGACCTGCAGTGTGTCCCAAACTAGCTGTTGTCGCTGACCTTTTTGAGGCTAGGCCTAGGGGGACTGTCCCCGACAACAGGCTAGTTGGTAATTTCGTGTTGGTTGTTGCAGTCCCCTTTGTTGACACCGTTAGGTTTCCCTGGTTTGCTGCTGATGATTGTCGGCTGCTGGGCTGTGGTCCCTCTTCCTCTTGGTTGGAGTCCTGCTGCTGCTGCTGCTTTTGCTTCTGGTGCTGGTGCTTTGGGCTGCATTTCTGCTGCTGTTGTTCGCTTGTTGCTTTTTTCTTCTGTGTTGAGAGATCAACAGTTACTTTTCTTTTGGTGCGCACCTCTGCGCCCTCCCCTGAAGGGGAGGCGACTGTGGGGTTGACTTTTTTTTTTTTTTTAAATGGGAGTGATTTTAAGGGAGGTTCTTAATACGTGCCAGGCGGAAGGCCTATACGCTTTTCGTTATACCGTAAAAATTGGTCAGTGACCTCCCCCACTCGCATGGGATAGGCCACAGCGACCCGCGTGCATCTATGCGCAAAACTATAAGACTGCAGGGGCACTGCCAAATTAGCGCCCCGGCAGCCTAAGGGACGTAGCAATGTGGGATGGCTACAGTAAACCAGCGACGCACTGGAGGAAACCTGTAGCCCGATTGCAGTGATGTTATCGCGCCCGATCAGACCGGAGTTAGACAGGAGCGGGGATAATAGGATATGTTGAGAGCCATTGCGATGCGGGAATAGCTTCGCAGTGGCTTATGTTGCAGCCCTTGAGCCGGTAGGGGCGTCAGGCACGCCTCGTGTAGTGATGTGTGGGGTAAGCCGCCGCAGCCTGAAACAACAAAGAAAATACAAAAACACTGATTATGTATTTGTTACTTAAGAAAAATTTGTGGTTACCACGATAAACCAGGCGCTGTGGTCGGCGTCTCTAGGCTTCGTGGGCATTGGTTAGAGATAAGTGTAGGGCACTCATAGGGGCATGTAATGATTATTATTATTAGAATCGTTATGTGGTGAACAAGATATATTTAGCACTATTAGTGAATTAATTGTTTATATACACGGAAAAACACTCGCGAGCTAGGTTGATGGGTAAGGGGGGGAAGGAGGGATTGTGAGGGCTGGCGCGCAATGTGGTTGGTGTCCTCGCTGCACGCTGCACTGCATCCTTCCTTCCTGCCTGGGCTGTGGATTGTTGAGTTGTGGTGACAAGATGGTGGCAATTCTGCTACTTTTGAGACTGTGCTCAGGAGGCTGATGGGTCGGTAGTTGCTAAGATCTGTGGCATCTTTGCCAGGCTTCGGGAACAGAATTACTTTCGCTGGCTTCCATATTGTGGGCCAGGTGCAGGTGTATAAAATGCCATTTATACAGTGTTTAAGAGCGGAGATCGCTGATTGTCCCATGTTCTGGAGGACGATGGCTTGGATGCCGTCCGCCCCTGGGGCTTTCTTCGGCCTTAGTTTTTTGATAACCGCAGCCACCTCCTTGTCAGTTGTGGGGGTGGGCTGGTCTCGCAGTGGTAGTATGAGGAGTTGTTGCAGCCTCCTCTGTACCAATGTGGTGTGCCTCAGAGACGTCGGTGCAGTGTTGGGGCGAAAGGCTTGTTCGAGCGTCGCAGCTATTAGGTCTGCCTTGGCCTGTGGTGTAAAGGCAATGGGCGAGGTGGGATCGCCACTCTCAAGGGGCGGGACTGTAATTGTTCTTCTCATTAAGCTTTTAGTTGTGTTCCAAATACTGTTGTTCTTGGTGCTTAATTTTTTAACTTTATTGTCCCAGGTTTTACTTCGGTGTTGGGCTATTTCCTTTTTGATTAGTTTCTGTAGCTTGTTGACTTCAGATTTGTATACAGGAAGTTGGTGTTGTTGCCACAGACGTCTGGTGTGGTTCCGTGTCGTGATTAATGCGGTGATGAAGTCTGGCAGCTGAAGGCCAGGAGTTGGGGCCAGTTTCTTATGCGGGATGGCTTGTTTGATGGCTGACTGTAGGGATGTAGTGAAATGTTGTATACACTGATCCACAGTTTGAGGCGTTTTTGGTTGCATGTCGAATTTGAGATGGCGATCCAGGTACACATTTAGTTTGTACCAGTTGGCCTTCTGGTAGTTTGGCATGGGTAAGGAATGTTCGGCTGCGGTGCGGGAATTTTCAAGGAGCACAAGAACAGGGAGATGGTCTGAGTTTAGTTCATTAAGTACATCAATTTCGTAAATGAAGGAGGTGTTTTGGTAGATGGAGAAATCAAGGATATCTGGGTGCTGGCGATCGGAGTCAGGGATGTGGGTGGGCTGGTAGGGAGCGCAGACCATATAGGGGTGATTTTGTTGGTGCTTATATAGGAGTCGGCCATTCTGGGTGGTTCCGACGCAGTTCCAGGAAGGATGTTTGGCGTTGAGGTCGCCAAGGGCAAGGAAGGTGTGGGAGCTTTTGGTGAGAGAGTCTAGGTCTGTGGCAGTAATGGTTTTGCCAGGAGGTGCATATAGGGATAGGATGGAGCAAGGTTTGCCATTTATCAGTGTTGCTATACCAACAGCCTCTATTTGTCCCATATCAGGGAGCTGGATCTCGTAGTGTTTAATGTCGTGTCGCACAAGAATGGCCACTTCCCATCTGTGTTGCCAGTTGGCAAGGGGGGGGGGGGCAGGTGCTGCAGCAATAGGGACAGGCCGATCCTTCTTGTACACATTATAACCTTGTATGTATAATTTATGTGCGTGTGTGAGGTGAGTCTCTTGAAGAGCGAGGACTTGTATTTAATTTTTATTCAGGAAGTCTTGAAGTTCTGTGATTTTGGGGCGGATGCTTCTGGCATTCCACGTTGCTAATTTGTGTAGTAGAAGTGTGGTGGGTTGATTATTTAGTTGTGTTGGCATTAGAGATGAGGCCAAACATTGTTATGGCCAGATCTGCTGCCAATTTAATTTTGTGCACCTGTGGTACCTGTGGGTCTGCCCATGCAGCCAGCAGGTTGCACAGATCGAGAGCGAATTGGTGGCCAGATTCAGTAACATTAACTTCCTTCTGGGCGCGAAGTGTGTTGTAGAGGATGTTACTGTTGTGAACTGCGCTGGCTGCATCAGCCTGGCTGCAGGCTGGTGGCTGCGGCAGGGGCAGCTGTATGCTGCTGGCAGCCTGATCTGGTGTACTGGTGCTAGGCTGAGGGGCAGGGGATGCTGCCTGTCTGGCCTGCACTACTGGTGGGCGCTCGCCAGTCGTGGGAGGCTGGATTTGCGTTGTCTCCATTTTGTCATGCTTCTGCAGCATTATGCCATTGTTGGGCGCGAGTGGCCTGGTGTCTTTTTGTATAGCTGCGATCCTTTCTTGTAGCTGAGAGCGCTGTGGTCTCTCCTGAGCTCTAGGCTGCGTCGGTGCTTGGTGTCTGCGTTGCTGCGCTGGTTGCTGCATTTGTGTTCCGCCCCGTGGGGGCCGGCGCTGCCGTGGGTCCACAGGTGGGGGGAAATCGTAATCGTAGTCATCTACAGAGAGTGGCTGGAACTGGTTGTGGTGTTCCATTGGTGGCTCGCTGTAGTGTGCTTGGTGGTGTTGCTGGCCTCTCTGGTGCCAGCGATTTTGCCCGGGGCGGCTCTGGGCCGTCTGCCATCCCTCAGGATCTGGTCCCCTTGGTAGTGCCGAGGTACGTGTTTGTGCAGCACGCTGCTGCGGTCGTTGTTGCTGCGGGCCTGCTGCAGCTTGCTGCGGGAAGCGTTGCCGCAGTGCTGCCAGGTATGCAGGGCAGCCGCGGTATGTTGCAGTGTGTGGCCCCCTGCAGTTGGCACACTGTGGTTGGCTGGCCTTGCAAGTGGCCGTTTTGTGCTGCCCCGCACAGTAGCAGCACACTGGTTTGAAGCCGCACTGCGGCGTAATGTGCCCCAGCCTGCAGCAGTTGCCGCAGAGCAAGGGGCCTTTCGGATGTCGGTAGTTCTCGATTCTCACTTTGAGGCCAAGGATGTGTGTAATTTGCTTGGCTGCATCGTACTCGCGCAGCACATCCAGTTGATACATTTTCAGAGGCACACTATGCCTATTGTACATCTGATGTATCACTATGACAGGTACATTCTGTCTTTCAATCCGCCTGGTGTCTGCGCCTGCGGGAATGTCTTTAATGACATATTTAAATGGTTTTTCAGAGGTGAGTTGCGATAGGAAATACTCATAAGGAGCTTGCTTCACTATTTTCAGCGCAGTGTGGTAATCGTTTATTGAAGTGAATGTGTACTGTGTTCCCCTAGCAGTGTCGCGGGGTGTGAACACGATTCCCTTGTCCTGCAGTGCATCGTAGAGCTCCTCGTAGGGATGGTCTCTGTTGTGCTTCACAGTGATTGGTGCCGAGCGGAAGGGGGGGGGGGAGGTGCATGTCCTGCCCGCCTGTGTCGTCATTTGTGCCGGGCGCATCGCCTGGGCCGTGTGCGTCATGCGCAGGTGCGCGTGCGCATGCTTGCGGGTTGCCTGCCTGTTGTTGCAAGAGGCGCTTGCAGTCCTGCGCCTGTGTGTCGTCAGAGTTCTTTCGTTTTGTGGCATGCGAGTCGCTCGTCCTGTCCATTGTGTCACCTGATTCTCCTACAAGGTCATACAACCCCGCCTGGGCTGAAGCTGTGCCCGAGTGTATGGCGGGGAGGGGGGTGGCCTGAAGGGCAAATAGCGATCGCCTATCACAAAAGAAGGGAGTGGCGCACCCACTGACCTACAGCCCTGGGACTCAGAGAGCCAGGACTGCGGCTAGGCAACGAGGTGCTGCACCTCTGGGTGTCACTCACTCAGTTTTATGTCCTACGACGTTACGCGGCTCGCGGTAGATCAAAACTGGTACAAAAAAGGGTTACTTGGGGGACATTCGCTCGGTAGCACTAAACTACATCCTGCTCCTTCGACTGTCACTCCTCGAATCATCTGCCTGCCCTGCCCTGCCCTGGGGCCGGTATCAACTGTTAGACGGTTAAACTGTTCGCCACGGTGTCAAAGACACACCCACTATTCGGATGAGCCAATAGACACAGAGGAAGCCCTCACCCTCGAATACGTCACTTTTCTGGGAAGCCAACAGGGACATTTTCACCTCCCACCCCAACACCTTTTAGGGGGGTTATGTTATGGGGCGGGAATTCAGCTTTTCAGCCAATGACAATGACTTCACCACGGATTCATGCCTTCTTGTAGTCCGGGGAAGAAGTGCCTAAATGCTAAGGCAAAGAACAACCCGGCAACTTTGGCGATCAGTTTAAAAGTCTCACAGTTGGGCCCATGCCAATGTTAAACTATTCGACTCTTGAAGTGTTCGCCACGTTTCAGTGATAGACCAGCGCACCACCTGTGAGCGATAACATTAACTAAACACTTAAAATCGGAGTTTACTGACGTACGCTAGCAAACTTGCGAGTACACCTGCTAGATAGCAGCAGCTGTGTCCCGGCATCTTCATTAGATAAAATATTTCCAACGGTCAGGTGGACTGGTTTGTTCATTCAAGCCATCAGAACCATGAACTATAACGAACAATTTTATACCGCGTGCCAATACTACGCGCACTATTAAAACAATTCAATAATAAAATTTAACGAAAATATTTTGAAATGGCGATTTATACTCGTAAACTTAACTGTTTCAAAAATTATAAGATTTTATTATACAAGAAACTGTATTATTTTTTATGGGTATTTTTATATTATACTTAAAATTAATTTATTTTTAAATATAAACTATAGTAATTTTGTGAAGGTGGTTAACGGAACACCATACTGTATTAATTAAATTTGAAAATAAAGGAATGTGATCGGTTGGCCAAGAAAAAATGGAAATTCTTTCAAAATACTCAAATTCAAATCTTAAACTAAAAAACATATTTTTAAAATTAATTGAGAAAATATAAGACATAATACAATATTATCACATTTCAATAAAACATTAATTTATGAACTGTAAGTTATAAACTATTTTAAAGATCAAATTAATGAATAAATTATAGGCCTAAATGAATGGTATGAAATAGGCTAAATCTTAAATATTTTATCAAATAATTGAAACATTTTTAAACTTGTAACTGAAATTAAAAATTAATATATTTTTTGAAAGTAAATAGTTATAAAAACATTTAATTTTTTTAAGTGCATTAAAATTTTTAAATCAATATTTAATACTGATGTATAGGATTTAAAAGAAAATATATAGGCTATTTCTTATTTGTATAGGGCCTACTTAAAGCTTTTTTTTTTTCAACCGGTCATTTTAGTCGTTGCATCATATCGCACTTCCGTAACAGGGTGCGCACGCAGCTCTCAATTTTACCATCTGCTAAACGCGCCCAAAGAAGTATAACTTCATAAATCATATCAATTTAGTGACGTTTTCAAAATTTTCCAAATAGGAACCTGGGTAATGTGTTATAAAATATGTAATGGGAACACAACATTTTGTAAAGTCTGTGTGTGTGTATTAGGCCTATCCAGTTAAGACAATTGGAGACCTAGTAAATCTTTTATTTACTGTTATACAACTGTGTTTCTATTTGTAACACAATTTAGTGTACTGTAATTTTTGTTAGCGTGTTAAGAACATACACAATGGTGTTGTACTACGAGTTCAGTCATTTGAAATTTCAATTTTGCCACTTTGATACTTATTATATTTGTAAATTTAATAATGACGATGAAACTATTATATTTGTTTATAAGTTACAACTATGCTGCCAAAATGTTCATGTTTTTATACAAACAAGCTTTTCGTACGTCTATTCGTAGATATTAAATTCTGCAAAATGTTCCTAGCAATATTTATTTTGCTTTTCACTGCTAACGTCTAGCGTTTTCTTTGTGAATACCTTAATTAATGTTAAGTTGCTGTTTTATTGTTTCGATAGTGTTTTACTCAAGTATGCACAAACCTATATTTGAAACTTTTTACAATTAAAATATGAATTTTAAAACATACAGTCACCTATGGCTAGAGTACTTTATGTCATTTTGCTAGTTTCTTCACGTGAAGTCAGTTACTTCGCGTAAAATTGCAAATATTTTCACAATTCTAAATTTTATCATCCGATTACTGAGTAAACCAGTTATTTTCGTGTTGTGAACGAGTCGTAGGTGCTTCTAGAGAATTCATTTAGGCTGGGACTTTTAAATGGTTTCAACAAAAATTTGTAAGAAATTTTCTTGAGTACAACTAAAACAATATTATTTGCAATTCAACTATAGACAAATTAAGTATTGATTTATAATATTTATTTGATTCGTCACTTTAATTTTTTAATTAGTACCTATATTTAAAAACAATTTTATAAAAATTATATACGCTCATCTCATTATCGGCTACTCTTTTTCACTTGTATTCACTATTGTTATTAGTATTGGCGTATTACTTTATCCTATGACTTGGCCAATTGGTAATATTCCACTACAAATTAGCGATTTTGCTTCGGTGGCCTGTGGAACTCATAAACATTCTTATATATTCATGTTAGTAACTAGTAAGTTATTAAAACATTTTATTATATATATTCAAATTCCATACATTTTTGCATTTTTAATTAGTCTATTGCGACCTATTCTCGTTCCGTCGCGAATTACGAGCTTACTCAATATTAGTAAAAGTTATTTTGTACACACAATACACTGTGTCCAGCATCGCACGGAACTGCCTGCCGCTTGCCTTCATCAGTCTAGCCCTTGGCCAAGCGCGCGTGGCTGAGCAGTCTTCCCACAAGAACATCAGGCAACATTGTATTGTGCACTCCCCTCCCTCCTTCAGACAGGTTTACGAGCTGACCACGTGATTCAACACCACCAACAGCGCGTCAACACTCACCCTGGCCCCATTCTTACGTGGCGAGTTCAAGCAGTTTGACTCTTTGCCGCGAGACGACTGCACTGTACGGCCCTTGAATTTTAGATGTGATTGAATATTTAAGCTTTTATCTTCTCATAGCATTTCATGTAGGTTACTGTATTCATTCTTAAGAAAATTCTGCACTCATGCTAAAATTATGTGAAACATGAGCCAAAGTACAATACAACTGTTAAAAGAATTCATTCAAATATATATAGGCCTATATATTTTTTTGTTGCAGGATTATACTTCAACCAAAGTCAAGCATTATCTCGGCATATTTAATTAATGGATTAGTGTTTATATTTATATTCTAAAATTAGATCAGTAAAGTGTTTTAAAAATATTAATATATAATTGCTTAAATAAACGCCTATTTAATTAAACCGTAAATAACAAAAGAATATCAAGTATGTCTTTCGTTTATGACATGTTAACGTCCTAGAATTAGAATAATTGGTAAAGAGTGTTTATTCGTCAGCAGAAGGAGTATAATGGCATGCATGCTTGATAAGATCGAGGTGCAACTTGTTGATAAACAATACAAGATAAGGTTTTATTTAGCAACTTAGCTTTCAGTTTAGAATCACGTCGAGGTGGTTACAGCAACTCCAAATTTCGTTTTATCGTAGCCAAATAGGTTACTTAAACAAACAGGAAGGATTTTTGTGCGTTTGTAACGTACGTTTACTTACAGACAAATAAAATATATTGACTTCAGATATACTAAATTATTTCCACTTTAGATAAGTTTCGAAGAAATACTGACTGTAGCCATTACCATGGTGCGACTCCCAGGAAATTTTTAAATTGTTTTCCTTTATGTGTTCCTTGGATTCGATAATCTGTTCAGAGAATACATTTAGACGTAGACCTACATATTGAAAATAAAGATATGTTAAGCATATCAATTTGTATGCATAGTATATAGGCTATGTTAGGCCGGTACTATGCTAAGCATATTTTAATGTTGTATGCATAGCATATGTTAATTGTCTAAGTGTCATATTCTCTGAACTGATTTTTCAAGATTTTCGAAGGTTTTCTCTGTGTGCTTCTGATTCTTCCTGACAAGTTGTCTGGTGGTTTTCTCATAGTGCTTTTAGTTTTTCTTAAGTCATTAATTTAAAAAAAAAAATTACATGAGATTTTCAATTATTTTTCAGAGTTTTGTTTAATATGATGAATTTCTACTACAAAACAATAAACCCAACAAGATTTAAACATGTGGAATTTTGACAAAAAACAGTCTATTACTAGGGATTAAAATATATGAGAAATACTGGCACACAAGACGAATTCCCCACGCTCTTGTGCAACAACAAAGCCTTCCTTCTCTCGCGATCGTGAGTGAGCGTCCCGCATCTCACATGAAAAACAAATACTTTTTCATGACATGCACCACAATCTGACGGTGAAAAGATGAACTACTCGGGCAAGAATTTTTTAAAAACTGAAAATTAGCTCTCGCTGATGAACGACTGAAAATTCTGTATTTAAATTATTGATTCGAGTTAACATTCTCACTTTGTATCTGGCATTGGTGGCAGATGCTTGCATGGACTCTGGCTCGATGTCAGCATCGATATCATCACGCTATAAGTGCATTTACTGCAGCAAGGAATTTACCTTGAGGAAAAATGGCAAGCGACACGAGAGGACTGAGTGTATTTTCGGCCCATGCCAAAAACTATTTAATTGCAATCAGTGTCGAACATCATTCAGTCGACTCAATATTTTGAATAAACATCGCAAGATTTGTACAAGCGTGCTGACTAATGATTGCAAAGCTGAGACTTCAACACCCAAAAAGTGAAATTTAGGCAGCACTATCCCAGATCACGCTAACGAAGAAACTTTCAACTTCGTGGAAAATGAAAGAGCATTTACATCAAATTCGAGTCGTCTTCGCAAAATTCAGAACGCCACAGAAGCTGAAAAGATGAAGACAGCGATGAAGAATCTGAACGTCTCGAAATCGAAGACAGTGATTGAAACAGCTGAACCTTTCGAGATCGAAGATTATGTCTCGAGACCAAGACGATGGAAACGCGTTAATATAAATAATTCTGGTCGTGTCTCTGTTGATCACTGAAACAATGATGATATTAATAATGCCTTCCCTCAAGCCAGTGATAAAACAGAAGACTCTCGAAATTTACAGAAAATTGTCAATACAGGCAAAAACACGATGGATGGAGCAGCACAAGAAATTGATTACGCGTCATGGGAAGATCCTAACGTTTTGGTCGACAGACTGAGACTGTTGATGGCTTCGCTTTCAACAGGAGATTATTCTTGCACAGATGAGATATCAACCATACATACTTCAAGAACTGAGAGAAACGGGATACCTACAATAAAATCTTTAATTTTTTTATCTGACGCATTCTTTTATAGAAAATTTAATAAACTAATTTAAGACTAAATAAAATATTGATTTATTTAATATTAATATTCCATTCCTACATTTAATTGTTAGATTCGCAGAGCATTCATTAAGATAATGGAACATTAGTATACCCTGATATTATTGTAGCCGATGTAGCCATTGTAGGCGTTATAGCCGTTGTAGCCTTGTAGACATGTAGCAATTGTAGCCCTTGTAGCCTTTTTTAGCCATTGTAGCTTTTTGTAGTCATTGTAACCTTTTGTATGTTTTTAGTCATTTTAGCCTTGTAGCCATTGTACCCATGTAGCCATTGTGGCCGTTGTAGCCTTGTTTCCGTTGTAGCCATTGTAGTCACATAGACTTTACGTCCGGCGAATATATCTCGTCGATGAAGCATATGTCGCCGACCGTGCATATTTCACCATTCAAGCATATCCTACTTAGTTGAAATTGTCTGCCTGATTGCTAAATGACCTGACATAATGCCTAACTGCTTGTCTTCCTCCTGTCTGTCTTATTGTGTTAATGTTTTTTCTCCCCTGAAAACTTATTCATCGATAAAATAAAAATTATTTTGTTTTATAGCACAGGTCAGGGATTGAAAATAAATTAAAATTTGAATAATTATTTAATTTTTGGAATTTTTTCCCGAATTTCTAGCTGAAAAATGAAAGATTTTCATGATGGTGGCCTTGGTGATTGACATGATGTCGGGCCATAGGCTATTAATTAATACTGCAATCTATCGGATAAAACCTAAAGTAATATTGGGCAAATGACAGAATAAACCAACATGGCGGCCTCTTTCGATGATGAAAAAAAATCAATATGGTGGCCTCCATCGACAATGAAAAAAATTTAAATGGCGGCTTACATGTGCAAGTAAAAAATTTAAGTGGCGGCCTTCATGAACAAGGAAACAAAAACAATATCGTTGACACCAGCAGACGAAACAAGATGGCGGACTTGGCGTTATTACATTCTATGTATTACTACCTACATTGGTCGTGGGAGGTCAGTCTGGCATTAGCCACCATGGAGGAAGGATAGGTCACCTATTTTTTTAAGGAATGACCTCGCCGGTATCGAACCCAGGATGCCATGATGTAAGTATGCTTTTTAATTAAATTTTAATTAATATTTTTTTTTATTAATCTAAAAAAAATTCTTAAGTTTCCAGCATAAAAATTACATAAGTCCAATATGGTGGTCTAAATATAAGATGGCCGACCAATTTATTACAAAAATTTTATTAAGTATTTTTTTTAATAGGTAAATGTTAAGTTTTTTTCCTAATTTCTAAGTCCTAAATTATGGAAATTCAAAATGGCTGCCTAAATTAAAGATGGCGGACAAATTTTTATTAAGTAATGTTTTCATTAATTTTAAAAATCTTCCCGATTTACTAAGTCCAAAGTTACGGAAATTCAATATGTCGGACAAGGTCAAGGTCAAAGTTATAGGTCCTGACTTTGACTTAGCGGCTTATCGGAGGGTTGTACTTAGGATTCCTAACCCTCAATCAGGATTTTTTTGCCAAAGGTTTGTTTTTACTAAAAAGAGATATTTTCCTACGAAACGGGAATTTTTCCCTCTAAACGGGAATATTTTTCCCTCAGAATTGAATATTGTATTTCTCGGATGTATTTGGAATTTTTTGGCGAATTTGTTTAAAAAAATGAACTTTTAGGAATTTGTTTGAATTTTTTTTTTTGGGTGCAATTTGACACCAAAATGGCCGGCGGGGTCAAGTTCAAGGGTCAAGGTTGTCCAAGATGGCCACCATTTCAGCAAAATTCAATTTACCATCGACAGGATTGAATCCACACCCTGGACCCTGGCACATTATGTCCATTTACATACTACTAACTAACAAGGGTAGAAGTAAAAAAAAAAGCATTCATAATTATATATCAAATATGTACATTCTTATTTATACAAAACATATTACATATTATATACAAGTTTCTTTTGGAATTATTGTTTAGTAACAACCATTGCTGCAAAAGTAGAGAAATATAATCTTAAGTCCATAGGCTTTCTATCAATTCCGTTCATAATGTTTTAAAACCTAATACATATTAACTAAAACTATTTCTGAAACATTTTTTGGTATGAACAATATCAGCTGCAAGTCGCTTACAAATAAAAGCAGCGAGACAAATAAACACGTTACTTTTTTTTAGCAGGAAGAATATCAATCCCGTTCGAAGTTTTTATAAACCTTCTTAACTTTTGTCCGAAATTTCACTTAAAAAAGGAATTCCTTACAAGTTCAATGGTAAGTCCAAAGGGCACAATATTCCTCCACACTAGCTCATCGTAAGAGCTATAGTTTATATATTCCAGGCGTGATAATAGATTAAGTTAAAACATGTTATAAAAAAAAGTACCTTGACTTATCGGTTGTAGCCGCGTAGAAGGATAAAACACAGAAACCAAGCAACTTCAGACAATGGTCGCGAAAGCATGCGATAATCATATAATAAAAACATGGTTCGTATTGCTCGCCTGTATTCCACCAAAATATCAAAACAAAAATCATACACAATTATGAACATAATAACTGCCGCAAACTATCAAAATATCGTAAATTTTATTTAAATAGTAATATTATTTTTTCCAGTTATATGTATAGGGCCTACATATAGAGACAACAAAGTGTAAACATAACATTGTAATAAAACATTTCACTTCAAAACTAGACTAGAGTAAACTTGTGTAAACAATAAATATTTACATCACATAACAAACTTAATGAGACTTCAATTGATATAATTCTGTGAGTTCATGTTAACCTACAAGCTCATACTTATTTTGATAGCGTGACGATGTATCCGTATAACATGACACATACAATTAGTGAAATTTATTCATGTATGAAACAGTCTAAAATAAAAACACTCAATAAAGTTGAACCTACTCAAGATAACTTTTGGTTGGCAAAACAAACATGAGGTGCGCAAAATAATATCGCTAAAAGTACTCACTCACAGTAATTGAAACGATGACATAACGAAGTGGATTGTAATGTTAAAAAAATATTTTTTGACAAATCAGCAGTAATTACCACTTAACTTCACTATAACCAAAAACTACCGATTAATTATAAATTAAACAAATTCCTAAAATTCTTATATCGATTTATTTATACCAAGAGGTTTTCAATTATTATATAGGCATATGACTTAATTGAAAGGTGAAACATCGGAAAATAATGAGATAGAACCATTGTTCGGATTTTTTTTTAAAAATCTATAAACTGACATTTACTTTCCAATACTTTTTTAAAATGTACATTTGCCTGTTTAGTTCCAATGTAAAGAAATATTTACGTGAACATCTACCTACGTTGTAGGCTGTGCCAAAAACGAGATATTTATTTGCATACCTTAAACTGGAAAATTGTAACTCTTGTGTTTGTTCCAATGCTTTAATTCTATTTATTTAGGCCTTTTGTTAAACAAATTACTTTATTATTAGTGCAATTAACTTAATAAGTCATCCCATTCTCGTGTTTAATAACTATTTTAGTGTTTAGATTTCGCAGAAACAATAATAGTCTTACTCGCTTCTTATTACAGTATTTTTATGTGAATTTTTGTAAGCAATATTTATACACAATTCAGGTACGTTTACTTAATAACTTTACTATAGAACCTCTTTTTTTTTTTTTTTTTTTTTCAAAACCGATTGATGAAAGAGATAAAGTTTTCTTTTCAGCTATTAAACATCTAACATGTCTTTTCAATTTCTTTTGTTACTAGTATATAATTTTCTCGCTTTCAGCTTTGACAACTGGATATTCTAGTCAGTATTTGTTTTGGCACTTATACTATTAATTAATTTTAGAAACTCAGGATACTTATAAAAAAATAATTATGTCATTAAAAAGACGAAAGAACATAAACGCCTCTTACCAATACATATCACCTTTTCTATACTATCTGGATTCCTAAGAAAAATTGACGCGTAGGATATCATAGACATCACTCCTGCAAAGTGGACATCTTACAACGTTTCCGTGATTCCGTAATTCGTCGGCACAATCTCCACACAGTACAAAGTGTCCACATGAGTAAACAATACGTGTAATTTCGTTTACTAAACATACGCTACACGTGTTTTGCCTTCGTTGAGCGTGGTTTCCAACAGGGTCATCGTTGCCATCGACCACCTGCTGCATAGGCTCTACTAATTGGTTAGTGACAGGGTCATCGTTGTCATGGACCACCTGCTGCGTAGGCTCTGCTAATTGGTTGGTCACAGGGTCATCGTTGTCATCGACCACCTGCTGCGTAGGCTCTGCTAATTGGTTAGTCACAGGGTAATCATTGTCATGGACCACCTGCTGCGTAGGCTCTACTAATTGGTTAGTCACAGGGTCATCGTCATGGACCACCTGCTGCGTAGGCTCAGCTAATTGGTTGGTCACAGGGTCATCGTTGTAATCGACCACCTGCTGCGCAGGCTCGGCTAATTGGTTGGTCACAGGGTCATTGTTGTCATCGACCACCTGCTGCGTAGGCTCTGCTAATTGGTTGGTCACAGGGTCATCTTTGTCATCGTTGTCATCGACCACCTGCTGCGCAGGCTCGGCTACTTGGTCACAGCATCATTTTGGTGTAGAGGTGATCTCGCTTCCTGAAACATATTTTCGGTTTCATCCTCACTGTCACTTTGATGCGCACGATTTTCATTCTGTGGTGGCATGTTAGGCTCAAGTTCTTCAATGCGTGCCTGCTGATTAACTAGATTATACAGCCCATCGACAGTATGTGCCATCTGTCTTAAGAAGTCCATGACGCTATATTTTCTCCTTGTTAGACGAGCCATGCTTCTGACAAGAACAGAGTCGGTAATACGTGTGGCGTTATTTCGACGTAGGGTTCTTCCTTCCATTAGGCCAGTATAATCACATTTCATTTGGTGCGCGAGTTGGGTCAGACATTTTAGGAAAATCCAAATATTGCAGTGAGGACCCATCAAACCCAAGAGTGTCCCATGATAAGATTCCATGTGATTGTTTGTCCTTATTTGTGCCCCAAAAACAGAGAAGCCTTCTGGTGTAACTCGATGTAACCAAAATCTATCGACGTATTGCAGAAGTGCATTTAACATGTCCAAATTCCCTTCTCTCGCGAAAGTTTTGATAGCCTGGTATCCATCTTCGATATTTACCGGAGGGAGATTATTGTCATGAGGTTCTCCTCTTGAGGCCGGAGCGGACAGCGCTACCTACCTGCCTATTCTCCGTACTACTCTGAGAGCAAATGGGCTAAAAAAAATATGGCAGAATTTCGCCTCGTCCTTTTGAAGTATGGTAGTTTTCCAGTATGGTACTTTTCCGTCGCCCCGACACAGCCCGTGTCCGCCTGTCGCTCTAGCCGCGAGGGGTGGGTGACCTTCCAGGAAGGAGGAGCTGGCAACACGGCGGCCAGCCTGCGTCACCCCGCGCGTCATCCTCTCCCCCCTGCATTCCTCCTCGCGTTCCTAGTGCTGAAGCCTCACGCCCTCAGTTTTCCAATTACAATAACGCTTGGAGTGTCTTTGTTTTTAGAGATAGATTATCAGCCTCGCTGACTTTTTTAAAGACTTCTACTCTTTCAATAATGCTGTATGGATGTTTAAGTGATTAAATAAATAGCCTGAACATTATGATACTTTGAATATTGTATCACATAATATCGCCATCTTGAAGGAAACAAATTTAAACTTTTAATGAGTATGCACAATTAGGTTCTTCAGACTCTACAGTATGAGATTTTGTTTGACACTGTTACTACAAAAATTGTGGAATTCGCGCGAGAGTTTAGTTTCGCATTTAAATGCCTATCCCGCGCCTAGACTGGGTCAGGTTTAAGCCCAGCCATAAGGCAGCGATACCAACACGATTATAATGGGTTCCAAACCTCACGGTTTTAACGCAATTCTCGAAAAACGCCTTCGGTCTTGTGTTTTTCGGTCAGGCGCCTGTAGCCAGATTTAAGAACTTATTCCAACGAGATTAATTTTCAAAAATTCTGTCTCGTGTCTTTCAGTCTATTGATTTTCGACTACTGCCGCGTCCCAAATGTGACGCGTTAAAATACCAAGGCAATTTATATAGGAAATTGAGAGAGTAGTCTAATGGAGAGGGAAAGGCCATGCGCCCCTGTCCCCTTCCCCTAAGGCAGAGTTGCGCTTGTCAGACTGAAGAAATTTCACGTTTCCTTTATATTTTAATGATTTCAACAGTATTCCATGTTATATTTTGTTTATTTTTTAAAACAATGCACCGCATGCACCAGCTTAAAACAGCAAAAGTATGGTTCGATTTATGGCAAATGAATATGCACAATAAATTATAGAGTAGCCTTTTTCTAAACACGTAATTAGACAATTATAAGCAGTTTTATAAAGCCTACCCTGCACTGTACCCAACTTCTGCTATACCTTCTGCTATACCCATGGGAATTTTGTTTACCAGAAGTGAAGAAAGACTTCTTGCTCCATACACACGATACCTACAATGCTAACAGAAAACCAGCACACACAGTTAACAACCAAAGCAAGCTCGTCGGGATAGAATAAACATGTTGCTGTCAATGCACCCAATTAAGAAAATGTATTAACATTGAAGCTGTTTATTTTTTTAATTGTGTAACCTGGGCCCCGATTAAATATCAGCCCCAAACGATTGCACCGGCGCAGCGCAGATCAACGAAAATTGCTCTGCACTTGCGCCAGCCAGCGCGGATGGAATTAAAAACGCAAGACGCAAGTGGGCGGGACTCTATCAGCGGAGCAACTTTGCACCCCCTCCCAAAAGCATTATAGCCAATCACATAATTTGTAACATGGCATTCACTGCCACTTGGATGACCGTGGTATCCATACGGTGCACTAATTCTGATACGCAGTTTGTGTAACGACAAGGCCGTGAAATATATTTGGGCGCGAGAAGTAGCATTTCTATTGATGTTATTCTGTGATATTTTTATACCATGTGTGTTAACGTGTTAAGAAGTTTTGTAAGTTGTTTGCAATTGTAAGGTAAAATGGAAGAAGAGGGAAGAAGAAAGAGAAATTTCAGTAGAAATGAAACAGAAATCCTTGTCAGCCAAGTATCAAAATTTTATGATATTTTATTTGGGAAGCTATCGGCGAGTGTTTTTAGTGGAACGAAAGAAGAAACGTGGCAAAATGTATTGAAAAATGTGAATTCGGTCAGCGACTGTGTAAGAAGTGTTAGTGAGGCAAGTACCATTTTTTTTATATACCTAATGGTATGCAAAAGTCGCTAAAATCAATAGGACATAGGTTATGTTTTGATTTTAATGTTTCGTTTTACATATGTAATTATTTGCTGAAATCGTTATACAATTTAATTTACAGTATATTTACCTTAATTATCATCTGCAGCTGCATTAAGTTTCCATAATTGGCTGTGTTGTTGATTTTAGATATATTTACCAATTACATTATACCAAGTGTTATTACTTTTTGTTTATAAACGCAGCCTACAGTGTTCTGTAAAAAATTTTATTGATTCTTAATTTTCAAAAGCACTGCAATATAAATTGACTGACATTGAGAGTTGTAACATATACTTACACGTTAGTGGTACATCACTGAAACAAGATTCCAATTCAGTGTATTAGTGTGTGCATTCAGACAATGAATGTGTTGTGGAAAGTTTTACGGTCCACAGAATATAGAAACAAGAACCCTACATTTGTTTATTTTTGTTGTTGTTGAGAAAGTTCAATAATTATCACTAGAAGTTAGGCATGTCAAAGTAAATGTTTTCTTTTGCTTGCAGATAAAGAACAAATGGAAGGACATGAAACAAAGGACAAGAGAGAAAGAAAGGAAAATTAAGAAGGAGATCAATTTAACAGGTGGTGGAAAACCCATTTTCAAACCCTTAAGTGATATTGAGGAGATGATTATTTCTGTTATTGGAACAGAAACCATTCATGGAATTAAGGGTGGAATTGATACAATGAGTTGTAAGTTAACTATTTATAATAACTTGTAACACTGTTTCTTTACATTCTCAACATATCTAATTTGTTTAAACTTTACAAACCACATGCTTCAGCATCAGTAAACTATCAAAAGTTTTCATGTGTGGTAATATTGTTTAAGGGAATTTGTGACACATTGAGCATACAACTGAAGGCCTCACACTAATAGTTCAAGTGTAAGTTATGGTACAGTAATAAATACCAAACAAATCCATTAAAAAGATATTTATTTGTATCAGTGTTACACATTTCTATGTTCGTTATTGGAAATTAGGAATATATAAAAGCAGTATATTTTATAATGTAACTGATGTATTATTTGCTATGCATAGTCTGGTTTTCAAATAACTATTTGTATTTCTTCAAAAATTAATCTCTAACAAAATGGTGTATAAAAGTATTTTGCACAATTTGTCACACAAATAAAACATAAAAATAAAACATGGAACCTAAAGTGATGTACAGAAGGTGGTTCAGTGGTTACAATAGTTTCATAACAAAATTATGACTAGAATATTCACAACATTGTGCAGAATGTTTTTGTGTTGTGAATTTTTGTGTGTTACCTCATTTTAAACTATTATTTGATGGTAGACTTTTCATGTTGTTATTTCTATAATTGCCTTTTTCATATGACATTAAAAATGTTTGTTGGAATGTCTTCCTTTTGGTTTTTTAAAGACTGACGCTGAACATAATTACCATGGTATTAAAATCCTTACAGTAAATGCATTCTGAATAAATCATGTTCTGAAGCAAACATTGTCACTATTGCATGTGTGTAAAGGCCATAGGCCTAATGTAGAATTAATATTTCTAAACTGCAAGACAGTATAAGTAGGTAGCCCTACTTATTGAAATTAATTTTAAGTAATTATTGTAGCAGTGCTTGAAATATGAATTACCATTACAATCACAAATTCAAAACTATTGGTAATGTTTCACTTGGTAATTAGAAATTTGTGACATGATATAGCGTACAATTGGTGCTAATTGCAAAAAGGCATGAAAAGTGAGAAATGAAACTAAAACCTAGAGAGCAACTTTAGACATAACATGCTTGTTAATATTCCATACCAAAAGCAGTTATCTTGTAAGATATTAAATTGAAGTAAGTGCATGAACTTCATTTACATACCCCTTCTAACCTTTGTAGAAAAAACACATTTCATTGTACTTCTAATTAATAAATGTGTATTATTTGTACTTTTGTATTACATCATTATACACGATAAACCATTCAGGAAAGAACTGAATTTTTCCCAGAATTAGTGTTAATTTACAATGTTTAATGATATAGATGTGTTTATAAACATTTGGGCTTATTGCTTGATTATCCTCAACACATTGTAAATAGTGAACACTAATGCAGGAGAAAATGCAGTGGTTCTCTCCTGAATGGTTTTTCGTATATAATGATGTAATGCAGAACAAAAGTACAAGTAATACACATTTATGTAATTAAAAGTGCTCTGAAATGTGTTTCTGAAAATGTGTTAATATGTTCTCATATTTTGAAAAATTTACTGTTTAAGCAATAAAGTCAATATTACACTTAATTGTTTGTTTCAGTGACTGGGACCTCCTCATATGCACACTTGAGTGTTGTGGCTGAGAGGTGCCAACCAACTAATCCACCAGAAGCTACTACAGTGGCTACGATGGGAAGTACATCACCTAATAATATGGAAGCCACTGTGAATAGTCTGCCACATTGTTCCTATGCTTTCACAGCACAAAATCCAATACCATGTGTAGAGGAGAGTCCTCTGCAATTGGATGTAGAGGCGGGACCATCAACAAGTAAAAGACCTGCGTCAGTTGCAGAAACACCGAAATCACAGAGTAAAAAGAGAAGACGCATTTCAAATCGTACAAGAAATGACTCTCTTCACGAACTAATTACTCAGCAAAATGACATTTTAAAAGAAATCAGCAATTCGTTGCTGGAACTTGTAAATATTTTTAAAAATAAATAAACTTAACTTCATTGTCAATGTATGTGTAGAGTTATAAGTGTCCCATGTACTTTTTAAATAAAATTTAAGTATCTTAATGTGGTAATGTTGCCATTAAAAACATTCATAACATTAAATAGGCACTGTAACTATGGAAGCTTATCAAGGTCAAGCTTTCAAATGCATGTCATGGGTGAAGCTGTATTGCATAAACTTGAAAGCCAATAATTTTGTTTGTGAGAAGCTGTTAATTTCCAATTAATTTGCAACGTTGTCAATACTTCAGACAACATAGTTACCTGAGATTGTGTAAATTTAAATGTGAAATTCAAAAGTATCGATCATTATTAAGAAGAAATTTCCCACATATTAAGCAATCTAAAAGATTTATTCCATCTAGAAATGGCTCGTGAGCAACAAAAATAATGCAAGCAAAAAGTTTAAGTAACATCTGTTCAGTTCCAAGTTTTCCCAACAGATGTATCCACAAATTTAATTTAAAATTCTGAAGAACATCCGTATTTTACTTTGCAAGTTTTGCACCCTGCAAACTGCAAAACAATGATTTAATTCACTAAACTTTTGTGAAGTTACATTACGAGCATTTGTGATGCACTGTGATGTTTGGTTCCAAATTACCACATATTAAAAAATGCAAAGCTTCTAGTTGTGAACTGTTACACTAATCGTCATCCCGACATATGGCATTATTTTTTTTAATAGCAGCTCTTAAGCTTGTACAATTTACCCTTGTCACAATGTTAGGCTCCAAAAAACTCTCATAGGGCGAGTGCACAGGTGTGCGCTAACACAGTTTATTTTTGTTCGACAGGTTAGCAGTTTGAATAACCATGGCCAATAATAACTGGGCAAGTGATAGGTATTGCTAAATTTTTAAATAACTTCTGGTATTGTTTAATCAAACACATTAAAAAATTTCACTAACATTATACATCGTTATGCACTGAGCATGTGCGTACAAACTGAAACACCACAGTACACATCACATCCAACCTTACATCACCTTATACACAGTACAAGTCTCTCGTAATCCTTTCGTGCTATCCATTTCTGAAATTTTTATTACGAAGTATATAGTCGAACTTCTGTCATAATGCTAACCAACAAAAATGCAAGGCTTTGTAAAACAATAGTATACTGAATTTAAGTATATGATAAACATTCAATTTACCTGGGAAAAAAATTTGGCTGACTTGTTAGTGTAATTTAAGAAATTAAATTGTAACATTTATATTTATTAAGCAAGTGATGCTACAAACAATATTGCTCAGTACTTTCATGGACTTATTTCCGCATACCTTACCATCAAATGTACTATAGTATTGTGTGCTGTAATTAATTTATGTTCACACAGAATTTTACTTATGACCAATTTGAAAGGTTCTTGTAGAACCTGGATTGTGATGTCATGCTTTGTATACAAACTGTTATGAAAGCTAAACAGTTAACATTCATATTCACTGGACTTTACCATCAATCATTATACTTTTTTTGGGTAACAAGTGAGGCAGTCTCGAATTTGGTATATTTGTTATCCATCTCATTGACAAGTTTTACAAGTTTTAATACACCATCATTTAATTTTTTTGCATAGGTAACTTTTCACTCATAAATAAGTTTCATTTCTTTTAATGAATTTAACACCAAATGTAAAAATTTTTATTCCATGTGGGTTTCGTATAGGGATTCAAAGGTGAAAAGTGTTGGGGTGAGGAGGAACAACACCACTTTTGGCATCACTAAAAACAAAACACAAACTCTACTATGGAAGCTGAACTGTATTGCGATCTTGCTGCATGCATACTACAACGAATACAGAACAAAATTCTTTTCACAATATGTAAACAATTTTGAATTGTACAATTCATGAGAACATTCGTAATGGCGAAAAACAGGTTGTAATTAACACACTTAACTGCAGTATGTTGAGTTCAAAAGACTTTATGAAGGGTCTAAAACTTTTTTACAGCAGTAAGTACACCGATAAAAGGCGTGATTGTTATGAAAAAATATTCTTGACTTACATAACAAAGGGCCATGACAACTGGAACTTTTTTCTGTGTAGTATATACAAAATATTTATTAACTGTTTGTAACGTTATTTTCATGTAATTGTGCATTAATCTTGGCAATTCAGTAAAGTAGCATCGAATCATATGCTTGTTCCACACAAATAACAATATACTAGGAGACATTGAAAATAAGGCTTTCTGAATAGCTCAACGGAGTGGCCCGAAAGGTATTTCACTTTTGACTGATCCTGCTATAAACAACTTTGGTTTACCTCTGCAAGAAATATTAAGTTCACCTTGAATACATTTCAACCAATTATAAAATAAAATAATTCTTATAAGTCCTTTGAATTTCTTTGTGTCAAACACAATGTTCAAGTAACAGGAGGAAAAAGTTAGAATTACTTACCTTTTACAAAATTTCATAATACACAATATAAACTAAATCACTTCTTAAATTGCAATAAGGTAAAGAACATCATTTAGTGCTGTGTTAGAAAAATATCTTAATCAAGCAATTGTAAGTGCTTGATATTTTAAATCTTGCTAAGAAACATTTTATGTAGCACAATGCTGACATTAAAAAAACCTATGCCTGCAATAATTTTACTTATAACACAAGCTGGAACAAGGTTATTCAATAAACTAACCCAAACATCGCAGGATATAGATGAACACACTCAACATTCAAGTCAAAATTATTTGAATTTCTCCTTGAGGAATCACTTCATGACGTTGATGAGTTCTGAACATAAATAACACCACCATGGAACATTTGTATTTCGTACGTACTTTATATTAAATACATATGTATTAAGGCCTTTATTTTTAATATTTAGCATGATCTCTCTTTTATATTATGACAATTGCAAAACATGATTTTGTGTACAACTCTAAGATAATACTTTTAAGCCTGTGTGCACATAATCATCTCATTCATCTCCATTCATGAAAAACTGTTTTGATAAGTACTGCTCATTATCCAATTTTTAGTTAGGCCAATCATTCATTTGTTTTACCAGTAAAATATTCCTGCATGTATGATTTTGTGCATACCTAGAATGTTATAGCATGTAAATGCTTAGGTGGATGTTAAGTAACTCAAAATCCAAACAAACATGCAGTAATCCCATTAACTTAATGTGAATAACCTTGCCAGTGAAAATAAAACTGTTCATGTACTTTACACTACATTCTGAAAACGAGCTTCTATTAAATTATGTCGCATAAGACGTCCATCTTCAAGATCAGGATGTTCAGGATCTTGCACACCTAACAGTCCATTTATTTCTTCTTCTAATAAATCCTCATGATGCACTCCACGTTCAATCAACATGTTATGCAAGATACAGCATGCTACAAAAATCTTGCACACTTTATCAGGAGTATATTGCAAAGTACCACCTGATTCATGCAGACAACGAAACCGTGACTTCAATAGCCCGAAACACCGTTCAACTATGGCTCGGGTCTGTTTATGTGCCCTGTTGTAGTTTTCCTCTGCCTCGTTAACAGGATTCCTGACTGGAGTCATCAGCCATGGCTCCAGAGGGTACCCACTATCACCTGCCAACAGAAATTGATTCTATTATATACCAATTGATAATTTTTGTATAATGTATTTAATGAATGCAGTCCTGTTGTAGTTATGTTCTCAATATTTAAATAACACTGTCTCCCATACTTAATACTCCCAACCACTCACATAGAAAGTTTCTTTATATTTGATTTAACTATTGAGAAAAAAGTTCCTAAAGTGCATAACTGCTACATGCTATTCACTTTCGTAGTAGACATATTCTTAATTCATTCTTGTGCCTGTGTACATCAATACTTCAACAGAGCATTAAACCAGAGATTTGAAGTAGGTTTGCAGAAGTGAGAAAACTAACTGACCGAGCTTGATAAACGATGGTCTACCTATCTCTCAAATGTAGTTACCTGCTGCTGTTGGTAGACATTTCATGCAAGTTAAAGCCAAATACATAACCAAAATAGTGTGATGAAAATGTTTATGTAAGATTGGGTGTACTAAAGCTTTTGAGAATGACATTTAATATTTTGGTGAAAAATTTATTATTGCTTTGAAATACTATTGAATAAAGAAATATTCTTAGTGTAGAACATCTTTAACATTAGTATTTGAAATAACCTATCACTTTATGACATTTGCTGTCATCACATTTGATACAAAAATTTGGCAATCAATACTTTGAGCAATCTGAGGTGATGCTAATTTGTAATGACATGGTTACCACAGGGGTTTTCCTAGGAAATAGATGCAAAAATTATAAAGGTATGTGGCTTAACATTTCTCCCTAATTGGTCGCTAGATTGCATTGCAGCAAGTAAAATAACTATTCATTTTGAAAATTGTGTACTTAACATTTGGGGGATCAACAGAGTGAATGAAATGAAATTAAAATAACATATTCAGAACTCAAGTTCGCATTGAAAGAAAGTTTGGATAAAAATGTTAGTGCCAGCAAATTTAATTCAGAATACTGCAGAGGCATAATTACAACCCAAACATACCAAATAATTAAAATTTATAACTTTCAAACACTATGAACGAGTGCAAATTTTAACATTTAAAAAAATAAAAAGCTAATCATACCTATGTGAAAATTTACTTGACCCAATTATAAAACACGACAGCATAGTTCTAAGTATGTATTATTGAAACGAATATTATTACAGAAATGCTGACAATATTTGTTGTAACACTACCTAACTTTTAGGATCCATATACAAGTTACAACAAATGTGGTATGTTTTATGTAAAAATTACTTACCCAGAAGGAAACCACCATGAAGCAATCCATTGCTACATTCTTCTCTGAGGACACTATCCCTCCAGATAAAACTGTCATGCACTGACCCCGGAAATTTTGCTGACACATCCAAGATCTGCATGCTTGCATCGCACACTACTTGCATATTCATAGTGTGCCTTTGTTTTATTTATTTATTTATTTATTTATTTAAAAATTGTGACATGTCTACCAACAGCTAAGGCCATAGTGGTAGACACCATACATATATACAAAGAGGTTACAAAGACACATGGACAAACATAATACAAACTGGACAAAAAAAAAGGGAAATACATAATACAAAAAAAAATATATATAATACAAATATCACGGAAACTAAAATACAATGAAGTCAAAAAATATAATAAAATATTAGAAGTTAAATAAGATGTTCTTAAGGCAAATTTTTTTGTTGGTTTGATCAAAATGATTAACAAGTTTGTTGTAATTAGAAATCAATCTATATAGTAAATCATTCCTTTTATTGAAAGTACATAAAAAAGGTGGTTTGCGACAATTAAAGGAAGAAATTTTAATACCGGTTGATTCTAGGACATAAGGACAATTAAGGTAATTCTAATAACAATTATGAATAAATAGAGCATCAAGAACATTTCTTCTATCCTTAAGTGATCCTAGAAGACTATTTAAGTTGATTGAACTATTGGTTTTTTGTATTATATAGTGGGCGAGTTTCATTTGAATTTTGTCCAATTTCCCAATGTCAGTTAAATTTAAATTATTCCAAATAATAGAGCCATATTCAAGTTTAGATCTGATTAAAGACATGAATAAGGATAATATTGAATCAATATTAGTAGAATGAAAGGTGATGTACTTGATGAGACCAAGAATTCTATTAGAGTGACAAATAAGTGAATCAGTATGTAAATGAAAGAATAATTTAGAATCCAAAAGTACGCCAAGATCTTTAAAATGTTTAGTTTTTAGTATGGGAGAATTGTCAAGGTTGTACCTATAACAGATAGGATAGTATTTTCTAGTAAATGATATAATGGTAGTTTTATCTTTATTAAGCTGTACCAAATTTGTGTTGCACCAATTTGCCACTGCAGAGATGTCGGATTGAAGAAGATAGCAATCATGATACGAAGATATTTTGCGATAGATCTTTAAATCATCAGCGAATAGAGTCCCAGTAGAGTAATTAAGTTGATGAATGATGTCATTAATGAAAATATTAAATAATAGGGGAGAAAGAGAACCACCTTGAGGAACACCAGAAGGTGCAGTATATAGAGTTGATTTTATATTCTTTATTGCAACAAAGAAATTTCTGTTTGTTAAATAGCTAGTTAGCCAATTTATATATTTGTCACTTAGTCCAAAAGAAGAGCATTTAGAAAGAAGAATTTGATGATTTACAGTATCAAAAGCTTTGGCCAAGTCAAAGTAGCAAGCATCAACTTGACCACGAGTGATAACTTCAGAGTAAATTGGATTTAAGAACGACACTATTTCGTTGTGGTGGTTTTTCCAATTCTAATGTTGAGCCTCAGTGAAACAAGTTTTTAGATTAAAATTAAGATGTTTACATATAATTTTATCGAAAATTTTAGCAAACCCATTCAATAGTGAGATTGGTCTATAGTTAGAAACATCAAGCTTGTTACCCTTCTTATGGATAGGAATAACCTTGGCAGTTTTCCATTTAGTGGGATAAATACCACTAGAGATACTAATATTAAAAATATGTTGAAGAATAGGTGCAAGAATAAATGCACAACCTTTGATTATAAAATTGGGAATATCATCAGGACCAGTTGAGAGAGAGGACTTTAAGGATTTTATACTCCAAAGAACAAGACTTTCAGAAATGAGTAACATGGGTATGAAGTGGTTATTTGATGAGAAGGTAGATGAATAATTAATTTTGGTAGGAGTTATATAGACACTAGCAAAATAGTCTGCAAAGCTGTTTGCCATCAGCGAAGAATCATTAGTTACAGAGTCATTAATTTTAAGTGATAATTGTTGATCATAGCCTTTCCTCATAATCCTAACATAATTCCAGAATTTTTTTGGGTTATGTTTAATTTTATTATTTATATTTTCTAACCAATATTTTTTGTCTCTAATTAACAGTTTTTTTACCTCTTTCCTAAAATGTGCAAACATTGAATAGTAATGAGGGTTCAAATTTCTTTTATATAATTTATGATAATGTTTTTTTAATTTTAATAATTTTATGAGTTGTTTAGAATACCAAAAAGGAAACCTGGATTTACAATTTGCAGAAGTCGGAATATACGTATTTATGAGTTCATGCATAATGGATGTTAAGTGATCCACCATAGTATTTACGTCATAAGTATTATTATAGATAACAGACCAATCATGATTTTTCAATGCCGTGATTAGGCCAAGATAATCACCCTTTTTATAATTTAAAAACAAAGCAGAATCACTTTGAACATTAGATACTATTTCCAATTTGAAGTTTACAGAAAGTGCTGGATGATAAACATCTTCTTTAACAAGATAATCAAGAGCGTTATTTATAGTACATAGATCTAAGTTAGTGAAACAAAGATCTAGTAGACGAGTAGGAGGTTGAGTATAGTTAAACTGATTCAAACCCAAAGTGGTTACAAAACTGATTAACGCAAATGCTTTAGATTTTATAGAATTATGAGTAATATTTGAAGTGTGAAAGTGAGACCAATCAACTCCAGGTACATTAAAATCTCCTAAGAGTAAAATGTCATCTTGGAAATTTTTAAATTTTTCCTCCAGATGTGTAAAATAAAGAGCATAAGTTTCTGGAGTAATTTGAGGTGGTAAATAAATATTACCAGGTGTTAAATATTTTTTACAATTGGTTCTAATTTTAATCCAAATGGCTTCTATTCCCAAATGGTCGTATTCATGAGTAATAAATACATTTTTGAATTTATTTTTATTTACTGCAATTAAAACACCGCCTCCTCTATTCATTAGTGTTAAAGAAGGGTCTCTATCGGTTCTAAATACGTGATAAGAATCATTAAAATAGTGCGAGTTTATAGACGTTGACGTAAACCAGGTTTCCCAATTAATAGATTTTTATTACACACACACAGTTTTATTTACTACCACTACTTGACACTTACAAATAATCTTCTAAATTAGCAAATAATTAATTACACTTAAAGAAATGTCAATTCCCCAGTCACTCGTTTCACACACCTCGCTGGGCCGCACTTCCGGCGCAACTCTCGTCGCAGCACCCCTCGTGGGTCACCGCCGCGGGACTCCGTCGCCGCACTCCGCCGCGGGACTCCGTCGCCGCACTCCGCCGCCGCCGTCACACCCTTCGCCGAGATCCCACACGACGCCTCACTCGGAACTTCACTCGGCTCCGCCGCGCCCGCGACTCTATCGCCCGGAAACTCCGCCGCGGGAAAACTCCCGACTCCACTGAACTTACTCACTCCCTGCCCTGGAACCTTCGTCCAAGGACTTCGCCACTCTGCCGCACCTGCGGCACTATCGCCCGGAAACTCCGCCGCGGGAGAACTCACTCAGTCACCGACTGACTGACTGCCCTGGAACCCTCGTCCAAGGACTTCGCCACTCTGCCGCACCTGCGGCACTATCGCCCGGAAACTCCGCCGCGGGAGAACTCCCCACTGAACTCCTTACTCACTCGAAGGTCGGCCCAACCTCCTTAAATATCCCTTGGGTTCCCGTCCAGAACAATCGGGCATGTCTCCGAGATATCGCGCGACCTTCGTCGTCGAAATGCCCAGAAACGCGTCGTGAGTCCTCGAAGGACGCGGCGGCTGCTCAAAGAACGCCGATAAACTCAACAAGCATCGGGTTCCCACAAAACACACCGATAAACATGTCTGAGTCCCTCCATTCCGCAGTGCGGCCTCCCTTAAGTAACTTGATCTGAGGCAGGTGCGCGCCGCGACAGTCAGGATGTCGCGAGATAGTATGGCACGAGATACCAGGGAGAGGATGCAGGTGGAAGGGGGCGCAGACAGGCCGAACGAGCGCGGCGACGCCAAGCACTGCAGCCAAGCGCGATCGTAACATTATCATAGTTTGTATGTAAAATATTATTTGAAAATTCAATTGCTTTAGTCCTGAGTCGTCTCACATTTTGGTAGAAGATTACCCACTCTTTGGGAGAAACAGCCACAAATAAAGATTTATGGAGCTCCTCCGGGCTCCTGGGGAGGATTAGACGCAGATAAGTTCAACTCAGACATAAGTGTAGGCGTCGAAGCAGACGCCGAAGCAGATGTAATCTCAGGATTGACGTTGGCCCGTCCAGAAGCAGACGTAGATCCATTATTAGTGATTTGTTCAGGATGCAGTTTCCCGTAAAAAGGACTGATCAGGCATCCACTGGGCCAGAAAACAATGTTATTTATTCTCACAAAGTCTTCTTCAAGCACAGAGATATGAAATGATGAGTAAGTGTTAAATTTGGTACGCAGTTTAACGACTTTAACGTGAGAGAGATTCAGTTCATTAGTAATATACTCTACTATCTCATGTTCCTGAACAGAAGGGTCAAATCGTGTCACAAATAATGCTTTTGTTTTCCTTGGAACCAATTTGCTAACTGTCTTTAGAGTAGGGATATTTCTGATGCCTACTTGCATGGGCGGTTTTTTGCGATCATGGTCACGTTTTTCTTCTGAATTCACAATGTTCTTGGCTTTCCGTCCGTATTGCACCGTAGTGAAACAATCTTCACTGGGCTGTTGGTTAATGATATTATTACTGCTCTTGGCGAAGCGCTTTTCATGCTGATTCGTATGTGGGTCACGGGACGGAGTGCCGTTACCCGAGACACCAGCTGTTGCGACACTAGCTGTTGCGACACTTTCACTTTCCGTGTTCTTGTTGTTTGAGGACTTAAGCAAAGCTTGACTATACGATTTCACCTTGTCCAAGCACGGTAATAAACTTTTAATATGAAGTAGTTCCTGTTTGATTTCCGCCGTTTCATTACGCGAATCAATTAGTAAAGTTTTAAGAACTTCATTTTCACTTCGTAGATCATCAAACTTGGCACAAAGCAAGTCAATCCTCTTTACTAAATCATTGAAATTAGGAGCTTCGGTACTATCTAAAATTTCCAGCCTTTTAATTCCAAACGCCGAATTCCTAATGGGTGACCTAATCATTTTAGAATGGGATTTTACATTTGTTTCACAAAAGGAAGCATCACATACTGATGAGGGAAACCCCAAAAAATCTGATTGATTGCTCACTGACAAATTAATGATGAATAACTCGCGGCGAACACGCAACACTATTTACATAGTGTTCTTCGTGCTCTTTAGGTGCCATTATGGAAATGTGGGTACAATCAATAAGACCTGTAAACATTAAGTTAAATATGAAAAAAAATATTGTTGGCAGTGTATGATAACACAACTCTCAACCTAATCCTAAAGTGCAATCCAGTAAATTAGTCATTATTAAAAATATAATTTTGTTTATATTTTAATACATTATATTAAAATATGTCAACTTCGGCATCAATGAACATTAATTAAACTTAATTAGCACAACACAACTATAGACATATTATGTTAGTCGTTTAATTAACTTACCTAAACATTTGGGCATGCCAGCAACTTCGTACAAATCGTGCGTCGTGGCCATCCTTTCTTGCGGCAATCTAGGGAATCTTATGAAGTTCGGCACTAGATTAATCAACTCATTAGTCACTTCGTCGACAATCAACGAAACTGACGCCTGAGAAACATTTGCACTGTTTCCACATATCCACTGAAAACCACCACTGGCATAAAAGTTTAGGGCAACTAACAGCCTCGTGTCTGGCTTTATGGCGTGATTTTTCCTTGTATGCCGAGATATGTTATCTTCCAACAAATTCAATAAAAAGTTAAATGATGCTCGGTCAAATCTTGTTTGTTGCTTTAGTTGGAAATCACTTATGTCTTGCACGCGTACTCTTTCTCTTCTCCTATTTAGAAAAAGCGCAGCACCAACTAAAGCAGCCATTGTGAATGTGTTTACTATTTATTTACATTCGACGTCCACCCTCACAATTTTCTTCTTCTGCGCATGCACCAACGGCGCAAATCCATTTGCGACGAGGTTCTAGCTCGGCGCAGATTTCTTTGCGTATTGCACTAGTCACGTGAGCATTTGCACCTCTCACGAAGCGTATTTAGTGCCAAAGCGGCGCAGCGCTGAGTACATTTTGCTTTGCGCCGCCTAAAGTAGGTATTTAATCGGGCCCCTGGTGAATTTTTTATATTTTATCTTCCACATTTCACATGCAAAAAATGTAACAAAATTAGTAAATTATTTGGAAACAAGTACAGAGAAATTTAGGAATCAATGAGATTACATTTTCATTGGCCTACTAGCAGGTTAGTTTTACTATCTAGTAATATAAAATTGAAATGAGTCAAGGTAATTAGGGTTTACTTTATACTTGCTTATTTATGATTTATTATTAATTTTACATTAATCACACAGTTCATCCAGCTAATTCATAGGGAAAATTATGCTAATTATGAAAACGCTACCAATTCGCATATATTAGAAGTATAACTTAATTATTGACCTATTATATATGTTTTGAGATATTTTTACTAAAATTTGTGTTGCCAAGTGAGACAAATAAACACGCATAGTTTAAGATGGTAATTTATTTATTTATTTATTTATTTATTGCCCATAGTAAACTTAAATCTAAAGTGATGGGAAAACTTTTCGCATTTTCATTTGACTAACAGGAGTGATGTTTCTATGAAGTGTTAGTTTATTCATACATAAATTATGGTAAATTATTTCCTAATAAACGTAGGAGTTTCAATTCGGAAAGAACTTTTTGTTTAAATTACATGTGAACATACAATGTAATGTGATTTTAAGAAAAAATTGAGAAAATGGCCCTACATTACAAAAAATAAATAAACCAGTGGACTGAGAAATGTATTTAATATTATAAGAAATAGATAACCAAGTAACACGTAGGCCTATACTTCAGCATTCGGTTGTTAAGGAAGGCTAATTATCAGGGACGAGTTTTGAACCTCTCATATCGCTTCACAGTCGTGCGCTCTACTAATGTGCTACCATGGTTATTATACTTTTGGAAGTATACTATGTACAATCAACCCCTTTTAATGCCAGTTATCTACGTATTTAAAAATTTGTGATTATTTTTTCTTTGAATATTTTTGTTTATCAACTATATTCTAGGGTAGTATCACTATTATAAAGTTTCATTTGGCACACAAGTTCTACGAGTCTCGCAAATTAAACAGTTTTCACAAAATGATATTTAACATAAGACATAACAAAAATTTGCATATTCAATGCAGCATTTGTAGGATAAGTCTCCTATTATCTAAAACTAAACATGTTTATTCCACGCATATGTGAGCTTTGATATGTATATAATAAAAATGAATAATATTGCGCCTTCATTTTTAGACCAAAATATGAAAAATTTTGTATGTTGTAGCCCTACCCATGATTAATTACAGAAATAATATTATAATTAATTTTAGAGCTATTTATTTTTTGAGGGAAATGTGGTTTTTCTTTATGATAATTATGTAATTCATTTACAAATGAACACTTAAACATTATTTAAAAAAAAAAAAAAAAGAGTCTCAGACTAGAGTTCAATACGCAAAGGTCAATAAAACATGATCAGCCTTATTCAGACCATTAAACTAATGGCTGCGTTAACCTCGATTAATTGCTTCAATTTTAAGATTGAAGTCTTATTTATTAAAGTAAGAATAAATTATTGTTAGAGTGTAAGTTGTGATTTAATAATAAATTGTAATTATGTCTGCGTGTACCCTGCACAGTTTAGTTACTTTAGTTACAGCTGTACCAGGCTGCGGCGAGTCGAAGTTTCCCAAATTGACTTAGAAATTTTCTTTTTGCGGAATTTTTTGATTATGCTAAGAAATTATAAGAAATAGTACAAATAAAAAAATGTGAGCAAGTCTATCAGTACCCGCCAGTGATGTGTAAATATCTAACCTCGGTAACGAGACAATTTATGTGTTCTCGTATTGTTAATGTTGCAAATAAACTTATAATACGAAACTTGAACACGAAATTTGAATTGAAATTCTTAAAAATAATGCAGTGCGTGATAAATATGCTGATCAAAAAAATATTCGCTTTTCAAGAAGATACCAAAACTTCCACAAGCGAATCACACACTTACTTTCTGCGCCGGCCGCTAGAATTGGTTGCCTGAATCGTAAACGTTGCTTGCCACCGTGAAATATAGATGGCAGTACGAAACAAACGGAAATTTTAAACGATTATAAACGGCTCCGTTAAAGTTATATATAATTATAATTTTTTTTAAACCCTGGATTTGGATTTGATTTTTGACTAGGAATTTTGTTAAATTATGGATAATTTCGTTAAAATTCATTAAACGGTTAATACTTTAAAGTTTCCGCACACATTAGAAGTTATAGGTACTTCAATTACATTACTAAAATATTAACCCGAAACATTTTAAAACACATCATTATACTAAGTATATGTTTGTATAGGTATTTGTTTTTGCTAAAAAGACTGAAATCAGTGTGTAAATAATTAATACATAAAACTTTAAACTTATTGAGCTGAATCAGTATTGTTATATAATAAAATTGTATTATAATAAAATTTACAAAAAAACAAAACAAATTTTTTTTTGCTGTGAAGAGAGTTGAATAATATTCCTTAAGTATACCAAGCGCGCACTCTACCACTGTGCTACCGAGCTTATTGACACTAAATGAGAAGAATATGTATTGGTATATTCAAGGTAAAGCCTGTTTTCTTATGTATTTTAAAAATTGAGATTACATTTTACTATGATTACCAAATATATTCCGGGGTAGTTTTACTATGCATCGTTCATCCGATCTCTTAAGAAATTTTGGACATTTGTCCTTTGAAACACGAAGGTGAGATAAGGTATAGGTAGCGCGCAAGTCGTATCCATGGAGGTATTAGTATACGGAGTATGGTGTCTGTTCTGAAGTTTAAGTCAACTGGTGCGCAATAATTGGATAACTATATATATAGATGCATATATATTATAATGTTTGTTGTTGGTCCCGAATGCGTTCCGATACCATTGATCCGATTGCGATGAACCTTTTGTGATTTATATGTGCATGCCCGCAAAGGTTTCTGAGTTAGTACAACTATTTTACAATAGGAAGGGCACAAATCGTTTCAACAAATGTGTGTGTATTTAATATAGTTTAACAGCAGTTTTTGTCTTTTCGGTGTATGAGTGCGCACACATGACAGAATGGAATTTAATTAAATATAAACGAGAGATTGAGAGAGATAGAATGATAGAGAGATATAGTGAGGTATGTAGAATGAGACAGATATATAATGAGATGTAAAGCTATATAAAAAGACATCTATAGAGATATAAAGATAGCCTATATGTATATAGAAGAGATAAGGGGAGATTTAGAGATGTATATAAATAGAGAGGGATAGAAAGGTAGACACATAGATCGGTATAGAGGTAGATAGAAAGATAGAGATAGAGGGATGTATATAGATGTTGAGATAAATATTTATAGAGATATAGATAGAGGGATAAATAATTAGAGGTATAGAGAGATACTTTGTATGTGTGTACTTCAAACAAATTGCAAAAAAATTGATTTTAGGCATTGCAACTTATGCCAGGCATTAACTAGTTATCTTTATAAATATTGCCTGGGTAGGGTCAGGCTGCCAGGGCGATGCCTCTGGTGACGTGGTAGGGTTCCAGCTGTTCCTTGTGAAGCAGAGTGCGGACACAGCGCTGGTCGTGCTCTGTCACACCGAGTCTGGTAGGTCATTACTGTCATTACAGAGATGGCTCGCCAGGTAACTAATTTCTCTTTTAAAGAAGGTGCTGTGGTGCTTTGGTAGTTGAATATTGTTACGAGTAATTTGGGGAGAAAAACTGGGTTCGTAAAGGATAGCCCAATTATTTTTTTACAGTTTTATTAATTACTAATATCAACACCGTAAATTAAATAAGGAACCACTCTCAGTTCAATCTCTGTCCGTAAATCAGTCTCACGCCGATCAATCACACATTAGCCTACACACTGGAGCTCGGCTCGACAGTAGCTCGCTCCTGTCAGCTCACCGCAGTCCTCGCCAACTACCTCGCATCGGTCACCCACGCTGCGCCGCAACACCGTCAAGAACTGTCACTACTGTCACCCTGACTCTACCGAAGAGGGTCTAGAGGTTCTCTCTCGAGGGTTGCCCTCGCTGGTATCACTACCAGAGAGACTCTTCCCTGGTAGCCGCCGAAAAGTCGCTCCGATGCCGCCGAGTGGGTATCGCCGGTGTCACTCTCCGGTAGGCAGAGACTCTCTCCACTCTCTCCACTCTCTCCACTCTCGGGCTTGAAGGCGAGCCCCTTTTATACCCGCGGAGGCTAAAATTATTAAAACTAAAAGTAATGACAATTTTGAACCTTATTTGAAGCCTTTCATTTGCGTTTCTTTAGAAGTACAAGTTAAGTGTTATCGGATGATGCAATACATCGAGAAAAATGTATTTCCAAAATTCTGGAAACAGAGCACAATAAACAAGGACAGTAAGTGGTCCAGTCATTACGTCGGAAAAAACGGATTAGAAATGCAAATGAACCAAGAAATCTAAATTTTGGATATTACTTTGTGAAAAGGGGGGGGGGGGGGGGGGTGGGGGGTGCAAGAAAGTCTTAACTTCAAATTATCGACCAAAATTACCTTGTGCATTTTCCGCCACCATGATAAAGGGTTAAATTCGGTTTTTTCATAATAACTCGGTTCTCCGTTGAGATACGAAAATGTGTATGCGATACGTTTTTGTTGCTTTTCTTACGATCTACAATAAATTTCCTCTACATTTTTCACGTATCGTTCATCGTTATTGAGATATCGATCGAAAAAAAAACCATACATTTAGGGAGTGAAATTCGTTTTTTGCTATTTTATTTTTTCTCGTGAAAGATATCTAAAAAATGTCTAGTATCAAACTTTTAGAGCGTGTCAGACCTACAATTTTCTTTTTCATTTTTTTTCGACTAAAATTTCGACCTCTAGGGCGCCGCAAAGTAGACCGCAGCGCGCCCGACGCTGCAATGTGCGTCTTGCCCAGGAGCTCATTTCGCGCAAATGTAAAGGAAAGTGTGGGGCTGCTTGTGGGTGCAGGAAAGCAGGAATTAGTTGCTCCTTACTTGCCTGCATTGTAGTGGACCAACATGCAACATCATCGCCAGAGTCGACATTCTATTCATTGACGATGATGATTATGATGTTTCGACCGTCACAGCATAATTTCCTGCGGTTCGAGAGTCTTCACGACTCGAAGAGTCTACCGTGGAGGAACTTCTTCAGCCAGGACCATCAAAACGACGAAAAATATTTGAAAAAAAAATGACCGCCTTTAATTATTATTTTTTACTACACAAAAATTATTTGATCAATAAATATCATGTGTTTGATTTATAATTTGACTTGTTTATTAATTTATGTTGTGTTGCAATAATTCCCTGAACAACCTTCCATCCAATTTGACGTGTGAATACAACCTTGCGAGCGGCTAAACAAAAACTGGGCACAGTCTTGCCGACTTTGCGGCGTGCTATAGGTCTTAATTTTTCTCGAAAAGAAAAAAAAATTAAAAAAACTGAATTGTAGGTCTAAACACGCTCTATAGGTTTGATACTAGACATGTTTCGATATCTTTCACGAGAAAAACGATAATAGCAAAAAACGAATTTCACTCCCCAAATTTATGGTTTTTTTTGATCGATATATCAATAACGATGAACGATACGTGAAAAATGTAAAGGACCTTAACTGTATATCGTAAAAGAAGCAACAAAAAGATATTGCATAAAAATTTTCGTATCTCTACGGGGAACCGAGTTATGATGAAAAAACTGAATTTAACCCTTTTTTCAAGATGGCGGAAAATGCACAAGGTAATTTTGAACGACAATTTGAAGTTAAGCATTTCTAGCACCCCCCCCCCCCCCCCCCCCCCCTCCCAGTAATATCCCAAAATTATCTTTCTTGGTTCATTTGCGTTTCTAAATGTATATAATGACTACAGCGTTAAAAGCAGATTACGTGTGCTGTTAAGAGAAAGTAAAGCTGAGGCCACACAGAAATGTGAGAAATTTTCGCGATATTCGTTATTTTTGCGATGTTTGCTATGTTCGCTACGCCAGGTGGCCAACAGGATAGTAGGGAAAGGCACCGAATATGAGACACTTTTTTTTGGATGCGATTTGTGGAAGACGTATAAATCAAAAAGTCGATATAAAACCTATTTTATACTGGAAATACATTTATGCTGTACAGTATAAGATTCCAAGGAAATACTTGAATTGTATATTATTTTAATGGGATATGTTCTACCTTTACGCGTTGTATAAAATTTTGTCATGTGTCTCCTAATGAGACAGTGTCTCATATTAGCAAAAATAATTCTAGTGAAGCAGATATGACTTAAATATATAAACTATTTGTATCATACATTAAGTTATTTTGTATTTACCAATGAAATTTTTTACAAATGTACTACTTTCATATATAAAAATAGTCTATTACATTATTTTGTAAAAAAAAATCTGTTCAACTATCTGTCACTGCAGGTCAAGAATGTTCAACACAAATACAGAATTGTAAGTTTATTTGTACAAATTAAAGGAATCCAGAGGCCACACTACCTCACAATTTAAGTTCAAGTTTACGTACAGAATGAACAATAAAATGCAAGTCCCTTTGATTCCCCACAAACTTCATGAGACCACTTGAAACATTTCAGACATTGAGCCCATTTTTCTCCCCGAATGTCGTCAGCAAATCGTCCAGAGCAAAACATGCATGTCGCATCTTCATTCGCACTCTCCTCACTGTCAGAATCTGAAACGTGCAGATTGTCATCTTGGAACCACTGGTTGAATCACTAATGACTGCCTTCTTGCTCCTTTGTAATGGTTTCTGGGGCTCTGGTTGGCGATTTTTTTCCTGTGACAGCTTTTTGATTGCGATAGATGATTTTTTTGCTTTTAAAGCTTGCCTTTCAACAAGAGCCTGTTTATATGGCGATGTCGTTATTAGAGCTGCTGACGTAGATCGTCTTGACACTGTTGTTTGATTTCTCACGGTGCTGGGAATTAGGCTTATTTCAGCAGGCCTAACGATGGATCTTGGCGTAGTGCTACCACTGCATGATGCAACTGGATATTCTGGTTGCTCACTTGTGCTGCTCTCTGTAAAAGGTTGAATACTTCCTTCATTGGCACTGTGTGCATACTCGTGCTCTCTGAAAATATGCCTATTACATGGAAACAGTCCTGTTTTTCATCACTAAATAGTGTTCTAGTAATACTGGGTTCAGAATCCTACCTGGGCATTTATGCGTTGGCTGTCCCAGCACCTTCAATATTTAAAGTTATTTGTAAACCGTTCCCTGTATAGCTTTCTAGTATTAACTTGGCACATCAAAAGGTTGAATATTCTATTATATTTTTTCTATGGTTTTAAAAAAATATGCCTAAATACATCAATTAATATATAATTATGTACCTATTTTCGTAACAAATATTCAGTGTTATCTCTAAAAACGTATATTATGTATGCAAAAATAACAATAGCCATGTGTTGTGCAAATTTATAATATATTTCTTGTAGTATTTAAAAAATATATTTCTTGGCAAATGGATTCCAAAGGATTCTCGTGTAAAAGTACAGAATTTATTTCTGCGTGGAAGCAAAAATACCATAGCAAGATACACACAGTGGGCTGAAAACGATGGGACAATTGTAACAACAGAAAAATCACAAACTTCAATCCTGGACCACACAGCGAAAAACAATGAACCCAACTATGATACAAAACAGATAATTTTTTCAACACAACGAGAACACAGAAAGACAGCACAAGAATTCCAATGTGGTGTCTATATATTTTAAAATTGGACATCAGATAATTTTGGCTTGTTTTATTGCGTGTCGTGCATTCATCTTCTTTGTCTTATCATGTGACATACAGAAAAAACCAAGTCTATAAAAATAAATTTAATCAATTTCCCCACTGAGAGAATCATTCAGAGAATATATATATTCTAATAACATTGGCACTTCGAAAACCTTTGACAACTGTGGTAGTTTTTTTTATTATTAGAGTGCAATCGTTAAAAAATATGCTTAGATAAAGAAAGTAAAAAAATTAATCATACATGTTGGTATCATAAAGATTAAATAAATAAACAAACTATTTATACAAAACATGTGTAATCTACCAGTTTTTCTACATTCAACCTTTAAAAAGCTTGAATGCATCTTTTTGATAAAGGTTTTTAGCATTACTTTCAAAAATTTGATCGGTATTGCTCGGTTGCTTGTACGGAACTTTGTGCACACACAAGATCGATATCAGCTGAAAATCGTGATGTAACTACTTTTTGCTTGTATTTCAATGATAAAATATTATCTTGTTTTTAATAAAGATACGACTAGGGTAGATGACCATCATGATGTCTTGCCTTCCTCATGGGCCACGGTGACCTCAACGATATTGGTATTATCCAGTTACTCGTAGAACGCCAGAATAACGTCAACACTGAGACAGTATGCCGTGTTCCAATACTCAGGAAACTCCAAAAGAATGATAATGCTAACAAAGGTGTACTCTGCTCCAGGTACTCCGAGAACATCAGGATACAGTCGGCGCTGTTGAAAGTATTATTTTTACAAGCTACTAGGAGAACGTCTGGGTCATGTCAACACTAAGATAGTACACTTAGTTCCAGGTACCCAGGTAACTCGAATTTAATGTTAATGAAGGTGTAACCTGCGCTAGGAACTCAGTGAAAGCCAATGGGCTGTCAGCACTAAGAAGGCATACTCTACTCGCTGAGCAAGCGAGACGGACGAGTCATCCATAAGAGTTCACCACTAGCCCGGAACACCCGTAGCGACTGAGAGATATTAGGCAGTACCATCGTTGGCGTTAAGCGACTCTCACTTGTCTTGGACTTTTAAAAGTAATATTCATTTTATGTACAGAATTTTTCAAAACCGAGCCAAGATAAACTTTGCATGATCAATATAAGTTTGGTTTTTTAAGAACTATTTGATATGTAATTCTACTTGTCAAGTAACTACGGCGAAGTGCCGTCTTTTAATCCAGAAAATAATATTTTGTTTCAAGTATTGCAACCGACTGTGCTCTACAGAGTTTAAGTGTCTTTTTAAGGGATCAGAGATATTATTGGTGCAAGTTTACTTAAACCCAAGCTTCTGTTTTACAGCCATTGACGATTTTGTCTAGAAGTCCCATCACCTTAAAAAGTGAGCACAGAACTCGGCTGATTGTGTATGTTGTTTTATTTAGATTGTAATAAACAAATGAATAGCACCTTTTGCTTCTATTGTCGGCCCACCCGTGTTTTCCTTTAAAACCCCGTGGTTATAAAATAGCCACAACAAAGATGGCAAACAGTACTACGTTTAGCAGGAAGCCCACAGGACATGGCAGGAAACACAAGTACGAATACAATTGTAAGTCTCTTACCGTCCTTTATTCCTGTGACTCCTGCCCTGAGCCTGCCGCACTGAATAATGCGAGGGTTTCAGAGTAGAAAATAAAGTGATTATTTACAACCAGAGACACGACAATATACGAGGGACGTTCTGAAAGTAAGTTTCGTAATTTTTTTCACGCGGATACTTTAGTGCCAAAAAAATACACCATTGCATCATGAACTATACACCTTGCACTATTTTTCGACATTGTCTCCGCCAACATTGAGACAGTTGTCGTAGCGTACAGTCAGTTTGAAGACACCACTCTGGTGAAACTCGGTGCCCCGCGATGCAAGCAATTGTCGCCCAGCCTGCTCCACCTCACCATTGATTTGGAAGTGACATCCCGAGAGTGGCTTTCAACGCTGGGATAACAGCACACACTTCCATTGGCGACCACGTTGTCAGTACATGTCTGTCTGCCTCGTGATCTGTACTCGAATAACCTCGGGTACTGTGGTCTGCTGCTACTCTCTCTTCTTCGGCGCTCTGCGCATGCGTCATTACTCCTCCGCTGACGGTACTTCCGTCGCTCAACCAGCGACGGGTGTGGCGATTGTTTCACCTGGAGTACCAACTGCTCTTTAAATAAAAAATACGATTTTACTTTCGGAACGTTCCTCGCGTATACTCGGAAATTACGCGGATGCGTTTGCTGTATGATATACGCACGTATGCTTTCATATTGACTAACGTCTACTATAGAATCTCCTCTTTTTTGTAGTAGGGCGATGTGGTTCGGTCTCTCTACTGCTATCTAGTCGCAGAGGGGAGTGTACAAACAATTGTGATTCACTCATCAAAGCAATGCAAAGGCATTCATGTTTGCAGTCAACCTTGCAACCAAAAGAATCCGGGAAATTTCGGTGTCGTTAGTAATAATGTATTTATTCGTAAGATTTAAAAAAAAAATTGCAGACATTGTCCTCTAGGCTATATCCAAAATATCAACATAAAGGATGATTGAATTGCATTCTAACGCCATGTCGACATTAAATCATTGAGAGCTCTGATTTATGTAATGCTTATGTATTACAATGATTTGGATTTTCTTACTGTATTTAAATTTTATGCAATTCCCATCGTATCCACCATCAACCAAATTTAATTTTTTATTTGACACCACTCCATTGATAGTAGAATTTTTTTTATTTTGGACAGTAATGTAACTGAACATGGTTTTAAATAAAAATATCAAATGCAAGCTTCCTTTTAGGTTGATGTTTGGCAAACTTAGAGATTCTTTTACGCATTTTAATTAATTTACAATAGTAGGAATTTCAGCTAAAGTAGAATGTACTAAGATATGTGTTTATAAAATCTCACTCGATTTTAGGACAAAATCTATGGGTGTTCAATAACAAATCCACTAACAAAACTAAATTACTGTGTCAGTGATTATTACGGGAACTCTACGTTAGTGTATTAGAGTATAAATATCGAAGACATAAAAATGTGCTAAAATATTATAAATATGGGAATGTTTAAAACATTTATGTTGTTTTAATTAATTTTTATATTTTATATATCCTAACCCAGTTACGGTATCATTCCCATACGCATAACATATCATTCCTTCTGAAATTGTAAATTTTATATTGGTTAGTAAAACAGCGAATATTGAGACTTACTATTGAGGCATATTTAAATTTAAAAGCCCATGTTCTAAACTGAAGCGACGTGAGGAACTATTCTGATACTGTTTTTGGATTTCTTTGAGAATTATTATTTTATAAAGCTTCATTGTAACCAACGGCTAACTAAATGCAGTCTGGGCTGCTACCAACAATCTCTCTGGCCAAATATTTTAACAATGGAATGTTCCAAACAAAGCTATTGGCAACCAATTTCTGGTCATTTTGCAAAGGCTATTTATTCTTGTTGCAGTGAGAGCGGATTAAAAAAATGCGAAGCGAATTGCTCGTTCGTGCGTTTGTAATAATCATCGTAATGTTTGCTGAACTCTGCACGTGCATGCCGACGCCGCAGTTTTACAGGTTAGTTAGTTAGTTAGTGACTTGTTACCGAGACACGCATAAAACATAAGCTTTCTCGAAATTGGCAGCAAAGTGAGTCAAACACGTAGCACCTAATACTGTAGTATTCTTAATTATTTTGCTTCTAATATTTCGTGTTTTGCACATTATTTTAATAAATTCATAGTTTAATCATTTATATTTTTATAAAAAATGTAAGTAAATATGTCTATACTTAATGTTTTTTTTTATGAACTCAATGGAAAATATTTATATAAATCGTAACAGGTACAGAAAGTCACGAAATCATGTGGTATGGCGCTTTGGATTTAACCGTTCGTATGTGAAATCCATCTTTTAAAACACTTTATTTTTAGTATAGCATTAATAAATCAATAAAAGTGTTACTAAAACCAATAAAACGTTAGTTTTTTCAGTGTTTTGGAAAAATTACCTTTTTATTGATTTATAAATGATATACTAAAAGTAAAGTGCTTCAAGACGACCACTACATAACTGTATGCCACACGATTATATGCTTTCAGTACCTGTTAGGACTAACACAGTTGTTGACCATTAAGTTCATAAACACCATTAATCAATTACTTTTTGCAATAAAAGCCTTTCATAAACAATTATATCATGAATTTATTTAAAATCACGTGCAAAAAGCACGAAATATTAGAATCCAAATTTTTTAGGACCTACCGCCTTAAGCTCGGTTCACATAAGTCGTAAGCTTCGTTCGCTGAGTCACGGAGTGTCAATCGCACTCACTCAAATTAAAAAACAGCAAATCCTCCATTGAATTTTTTTATTTAAATCAGTGATTGCTTGTAATTATTTCAGTGACTCGTAGTGATTTCTACTTTTCTTGCAGCGAATTTCACAAGACCGAATATTGTTTCTCAGAGAAATTCACTGACTTTCAGTTATTACAACCTCTTAAGCAGAAAATTAACTGAATCTACGCAGTCAGTTTTAAAGTTTTTTTTTTATTTACTGCTTGTCGACAGTGAAGTCATTTCAGAAGGAAAATATATTTTTAACTTTTACAAAAGAATCCTTTGGAAACCAGGTGCCAAGAAATAGTTAGAAATACTGAGTATTTCTTACGAAAAGGTGCATATTTTATATTTAATTCATGCATTTTTTAAACCAGGAAAAGATAATAGAACAATCAACCAAATTTACTTATTTTGTTTTATTATGCTTATTATGCCGCTGTTAATATTGGAAAATTACTCGGGGTACGATTTACAAATAACTTTAAGTATTAGAGTTACCTGGATAACACAAAGCATAAATGCCCGGGTAATAATCCGGGCAAATCAATAATAACTGCGAACACTATTTTGAAGTGATACAGCTGTTTTAATATAAATGTTCTAAATATAAATATCCATAAGTTATTATAAATATGACTGATCTATTTACAAAAGAAATTTACACAGTATAGACGGTAATACATAACACTCCCAAACAGAACAGCAACATTGCATATTATAAGAAACTATCCCAGCTTTTTGTCTGGAGAAATTTAGGGTAAAATCTAAAAACAGAAATCAGTATGACCAGGATAGAATGTCAGCCCGCCTCCTCTGGAACTTAAATTTAGTGTCTCTAGTGTCTCACCTATCTCCATTTTAGAGACTGCTGTAAGGAAAAAGTCAATAAAAATTTCACATTTAAAAACATAGTACTGAGGAGAGTATCAGTAATATCTTGTTGAAGATTTACAAATACAACAATAAAATATTTACAATACCTTATTATAGAATACTAAAGGTTTAAGTGAAGAAGCAAGTTTGAAACATAGTTTCTCAAATTTTGGTAGACATGGAGTAAAAGCATATTTATTTTGCACGTTCCACAAAAGTTTCTTAGGAACTATAGGACTTTTAATTTGCACTACTATAATAAAATATTTGGCAACATTTCTCCATGACATTTCCTTGTGTAACGAGTTTAACACAATTTTTTAAGTTTTCAATTGACTACTTTTAAAAGATGCGTAAGACTGCTATGGAGAACTTAAAAATCAGAAAGAAGAATAGTTTTGAATTTTTTTATTCTTCTGTAGCAGGTTAGCACTGTCGACAAAAAAAAGTATTCTTGTAATCTTCCCATGAACCCTTTGTTATAATTATTCTGCACGACTAGATAAAAAAAATAAAAAGAGTATCCCTGGCGGGTAGACAACCTTAAACACATTGTATATCTTCAGTATAGTTAGTATTTTTCCGCCAGGGTGACTTTTGGTTTCTTGGGGTGAGGTATAGTTAAAAGATGTAACAATTAAAAAACTATTAATACTGGGGAAAAATGTGACAGAGTCTTTCAATACTCGCTAGTTATGTGTAATATCTAACCTAGGTAACAATCAAATTAATGTGTTAATGTGTTGCAAATACACTTATAAAAAATAAGAAAATCGGACAAAACATTTAACGTAGATTTCTTTAAAATAATGCCGACCATGATTTATATACGAAACTTGTGTCTTCAGCTACATTATTTTTGGAATTCATTATCGGATCAGCTACGTCGACCATCAAATCATTCAATTACCAAGGCGAATTATGTAATTAAACATTTATGAAATAACTGGTTACGTCTTTCGTTTTTCTCTCACTGTTCGGAACGTTAATGAATTGCTGCTAATGCAAGAGAATCCAACGAAAATTTCTAAAATGAAGCATATAAAAAAAATTACATCGGCCCTAGTACCTAAAGAAAATTGGAATTTAGAGTACAGACTGCAGTTCAGCAAACCCATGAAATTATTTTTACCAGAGACTATTCCGATTGCTTGCCAAATATCTCTACATGGAGTGTTTGTGTGTCTCCTTCGACAGATTCGTCGACGAAATGTTAAGCCAAGCCTAGAAACGCGCGGAAGTTTTATAGGTTGAGACCTGCAAGATCATCGATATCTCCTCGTGTCAGGCTAAACTTTACAAACGTGTGCATAATCAAGTCGGTGTTGTCTTCATCGTCTTCAACCATCTCTCCGGGTCGCACATAGTTTGGTGTTTGTCGGGGAATTACTGTCAAATAATAAGCGATTAATTTTCGAAGGCCATTCAAGTGTAGAAACTGTTATAGTATAGACTGTTGCACCTGATAAATTTAATCCTACAGGTCCTTCTTCACAGGGCAGCGCGGTGGTCAAATATTCCCCGAAATGGTTCAATGTTAAGGGGAATGTATGAGTATTAGTGAAGCGGGATGATAAGTGCGACGCTAGTTGGTATTTATAGTGTAGTATAGCCTCTAAGCATAAAGCTCTGAACTGGCGTGCAGTCTCTTCGTCGGCACAGGAAAACGGTGAAATTTGAGTGGTAACCGTAATATTATACGGTGGAGAAATTAATATAAAGGTGTATTGCAAATTCTTTAAGTGCTTATCTGTGCTTGTTGTTTTACGCCTAAACATTATTCCGAAAACACGCCTTTTTAAGATTTTCACTATTCTAAAAACACAGTTTATAAAGTTAATCCGAAATCAAAAAGTATTTTTCGGCCCTCTGCGAAGTCTTAAATGCATTTCGTAAACATACCACACTCAGACATCTTGAGTAGTTTTGAAACCGCGTGGTTTATTCTGAAGCTCTGCACGCGGTATGTGCGCCTGGGCAGACGGCGCCTTAAAGTGATAGCGTATCCCGGTATGATTGTTGCCAATTCAATTTTTTTTTGTAAATGAAACAGAAAAAGTATTTGTAAATTTTTCCTTAATTGCTTTACAGAATTATCGGCGCATGTTGATAAGCATATGAAAATCAAATTATCCCCATTATTGAATACTTAGTATTATCTCGAAAAATAATCAAACCATGTGTCGTACAAAAGTGGCAGTATCTTTCTTGCAGGATTACTCTTGACAACTGGTTACCAAAGGAATCTTTTGTGAAAGTACAGGGAAATATTCTTTTCTGTGTGTGGTTTCCCATCGCGCACGAACTACGGAAATGCCTCGCCCCTGAGGTCGGAAGCATTGTTTCAGCGGGAGTCCGGTGGTAGAGCACCCTGGCGCTGCCGGGCGAGCCAGCCCGCGGGACAGCGGGGGAGCGTGGGTGAGTACTGAGCTGCTGGCCCCGGGATGTCCCGGGACTTTGATCGTGGGTTATCTCGGGCCCGGGACTCTGAGACTGTGGAGACTTCCCGGACACTGGTGAGCGCGCCCCGGCAGGCTGGTGGTGCGACGAGCGCGGATCTCGAGCCAGGGTCGTCGAGCAGGGCACGCACAACCGTCCACGTGCACCGGACAGCAGTTCCCTGAGGCAGCTGACGAACATCCGTGCTCGACATCGCGGCCGGCGTGTTTTAGGTTTTGAGCGCTGCGCAGATTTAAAAAAAAGTCTGAACTTTTACAAAAAATTCCTTAAGAAACCTGTTCACAAGTAAGATGTCGTGAATGTAGATTGAATAATGTTTTTTTTTCTAACCATGGAAAAGATTATCTAACGTTCCACAAATGGAATATTTTCATGCGTGCTGTTAAAACTGGAAAGCTATTCAGAGATCGGTTTAAAATACCTCTAGCTAATGAAGGTACTGTGACAACACAAAGCATAAATTCCTGGGTAAGAATACGAACCCAGTATTACTGCGAACACTATTTGGCAGTGATACAGCTATTTCCGTGTAAATATTTAAATTTACGGATAGCTGTAATTTTTACATTAATATTTATTTTTTCGTTTACAAAAAGAATGTGAAGTGCAAGTCATATTCGGTTGCCAAGTTATATTACATTGGTCAATAAGTCTGGAGTAAAGCATTTGAATTAATAGCACTTGAAGAAAAAAAGGTAGAGAATCTCAAGGGGAACTTGCATTAGCAAATAAACGATTTGTTAACTATAAATAAAATAAGACAACTAAATAATTAAATGAAATTACATAAACGAGATTTGTCACTCAGTTTCCGTGTCTGAGCCGCGTGCTGTTTCCCTCCCGGACACGAGTCACAGAGACTGAGCTGACCCGCCTGCGCCCGTACTCGCCATTTGCCAACAGCACTGTCAATGTAGACCAATGAGAACCAAACACACACTTTTTAATGTGTACCTTAGCTCTCGGTATACTGTATTTGGTAGGAGTAATTACTTGAATCGGAAGTTGCATTAACAACATTGCAACTTAATAATGACTGCATGGAAAAAATAATATTTTAGCTGACTTATTTTTTACGTGAATATTATTTAAATTTTAATCAAACAATTTGTACGTGATAAAAGCACGCCTCGCCTCTCGCTAAGATATTATTCGTTCCAAACCCAGCTTGTTTGGAGAAGGAATTTTCACAACTTGGAGGAGTTTCACACCAAGGCCAGATGCTGCTCCACGATCTCCATTTCTCACCTACAGAGATAAAAAATGTCTGTACTTTTACAAAAGATTTCATTGGTACATTATTTTTTGTAATATATTCTACAGATATAATGTAACTTTGAATAAGAAATTGTCACGGGTGTTTTTTTCATGTATGAAATACGTTTTTCAGATAATTCTGAATATATCTCTCGAAAATCGGCACATAATTTTATATTTATTTGATGTTTTATTCTAGCATAATTTTTAAACCATGGTACTGACAATCGATTATTTAATAATTGTACTTAATTTTGTTTTGTTACGCTTGTTTATGTGCGCAGTTCAAACTGGAAAGCTATTAAGGGAACGGTTTACAAAATACTTTATCTATTGAAGGTACTGACAACACAAAGCATAAATTCCCGGGTAAGAATACAAGCCCAGTGTTACTACGAACCCATTTTGTAATCATACAGTTTTCGTTTGAATGTACAAGTGTACAATTATCTGCTATTTTACATGAATATGTCTGTTCCATTTACAAATCAAAAACACAAACACAGTGTATAAACCTTTCCCTGGGCTTAATGTCTTGACTACATCGTATGGTCTATACAATATTTAATTGATATTTCATTCTAGAATAATTTTTTTTAAACCACGGAAAAAGATAATTTTATATTTAACCATTGGACTTTATATTTGGTTTTATCATACTTATTAAAGTCTGTAGTTAATACTGTAAAGTTATCTAGGGAACAGTTTACAAATAACTTTAACCTTCGGAGGTACTAGGAGAACACAAGAATTAATGCCCGGGTAAGGATCCGAAGCCAGGATTACTGCAAATACTATTTTGTAGGATAAAGTTGTTTTCATATAAATGTACATATTTACAAATATCTGTTTTTTAATATTTCTGTTCCATTTATAAAAAAATTGCTAAGTTTGCAAACTTTTTTTTAATTTTTTAAACAATTTTATAACTACAATATTTTGTCAAGTTCATGCATGAAGTCAGCCAATTAGATACAAAAAAATATATGTTTTTTAGTAGGCCTGATATTTATAAAGTAAGTGAATTTGTGAAAACTCTTCAGTCCCCAAGAAGGAAAATGTTTACACTGGAGCGAAGCGACAGTGGGAATACGTAGAATATTGAAGGCGCTTTGCGCTCAGACGCACAGTCACGCCGGAAGACATCATGCCTGGAACTGCTTCCACAGGGGTTTCAACACACACATTTTCCAATATCGTTAATTTATTCCCCCCCTCCCCCCCCCCCCCCTGTTTCCGGTTTACAACTTACAATTATTTTATTTCCAACAAACACATGAGTTCGAGCCACGTTTAAACTAAAAGCAACGATTCCATCTCATAAATTTCGCTTTCTACTACAGTTATAACTTTCAGGACCTGGCCTAGTCAGGGGTGTATTTTTATAAGTGAGGCGGGATGATGAGTGAGACGCTCGCTGGTGCTTCTGGCGCGGTGTCGCCTCTGGACTGGCGCGCAATCATCTCGTCGTGCATTGGGCAACTGAGAATTGAGCGGTCACCATAACATTAACAAGGCGGAAAAATGACCACAAACATGTATTACAAAGCCCTTACGTGCTTTCAAGAATCCGTACCGGATGTTTCATGCCTAAAACATATTCTGAAAATAAGCATTTTAGCAATTTAAATTCTAATAAAAATTGAGTTTAGAAAATAAACGCAGAAAGAGAACTACTCATCCACCCTTAGAGTATTATCAAAGGCTTTTCGTAAACAGACACCACTCTGAGTCGTTAATAAAGACAGTGGTTGGCATTCTGTCATCTGGTACTCTCTTCGTTCGCTGACCAGTAAAATTATTCGTATCACGAAGCCCGTTTAGTTCTGCTATGACAACAATATAGCTTGTGGGCCATTCGTCTGCGATGTCAGGATGGGCAGCTGTTCCCAGGGATCCCCTCAGGGCTAGCAGCGTGTGTTCCAGTGCGCCGGAGCTGACGGTAACAACCAGGGCGGCCTGCCGTGCTTTCTTTCCTTCTGTCCAATGGGAGGCTTCACTTTCAGGATGTACGGAAAAAAGTCTGAAAATTGACTTTCGTAGTTCGAGTTTTGTAACTTTCTTTGTAAGTGATAACATTTGCATTTGTGAGCAAATGCTAATGATACAATATTTCAATCCGCGTGTACTGTACACAAACGTGTACTTGAATAAATTAATATTTTCTTTTAAAATTACGTTGGAACTCTAATACAGGAATCAATAACAGGGCGCCAGAGGTGTTCAACATGTGAAAGTAAAAATAATACTCTTAATAATTATTTTTATTAAGTGAAACATATCAACATGAAGAACCTCGAGTCATTATGTCACAAAAACAAATATAAAATAACTAAATTAGTCCAGTCTATGGGATTTTGTAGACAAACTGACTTTTAAAAAAATTAAATAAAAGGTATTTAAGTTCCTGGAAGTGTTCACAACGTAAAGGTTTTGGGGTTGCTCCGGCTTGCTCGAGCATGAAATTCCTAGCTTCTGGACCTCTGAACCTGTGCGCGAATAAATTGTGGTTCGTAATTAAATTGCCGATATTTTCCGAAAGTCAATGGTCACGTAATTTGATAATACATTAAAGTTTGTTCTAATAATTTTCAATGAAGTTGACGGTAAAAATTACATTAGCGTCCCTATACAAGGACGATGCAGGCCATACTTTATCTCTGGACGATTAAGATCGTTCAGAAAATACGTCGTAACTCACGTAAATTGAATGCAAGCCCTCTGCATTCAATGTCGGGGCGTATCTGACTATTGCCCTGTATGCAGACGTAATTATCACAGTGCTATCGCTGAAAATAGCCTCGCCACGTATAAATATTCCCCGAGGGAATTAACTTCACCACGCACTAAATGGCGTCATTTTCCACTCTTTCTTCTTCTCTCTTGCTTAAAATGAATTGTTACTTGAAATAGGCCAATCACGGCCGCGACACGTTAGCGTCCTTTTTACCTAGGCCAATAAAACGTCACTTTGACACAAGCATAGGCTCGTCGAAGCTGTTCCAAAAGCAGCGCGATTATTTATATCAGCAGTTGTCATGACGACGCAGCACGAGCTGCGCGCGCCGCCATGCGAGAAACAAAACAAAACACTGCCGAAAGTCCGGGAAGCGGAATTAACCTCGAATGTAAAACAATAACAAACAGTCTCAGTTAGTCTAATAATACTGTAGTATTACAGTACCCACAAATTATAAATTTTGCATGGAATCGAGGCTTAGGCCTTTAGGGAACACTAGTAAGTAGACCAGAAAAATAAAAATTGAACTGATGAAAACTTTGAGTGACATTATTCATTATGTAAGTCATCTACCGATGAATTTATAGTTTATTTTAAAAGTTAATGTTGTAGAACTCGGTTTATTTTCTGGCACCAAGGTGGACTACAAATTCTCGTATATATTTGGGATGGCGTTATTTATTGAGTTTAGATATTGTTGCATTGAATCTTTCGTCCTATTTGTTTATGCATGGGTCACAATTTTTTCGAGTTTATTGTTGGCTAATTCGATCTTGTTAAATAGCCAAATAACTAATGATAGAGGTTATTAAAGTGCATAGATATCAGTTTACATCATAGTACGTTACTAAATAATAATGCAAGTCACAGATTGTTTTATCATCTTTTTTCTTTTGAGAAGCCTCTTCCTTCTCCCTCTACCACCGAAAAATTCAAGGAGGAACCTTGGTGAGCACCCCTGGTAGAGACAGCTGTATGTCGAGAAATGTTACGGGCACTAAACAGCACTACTGCACCTTGATTTAACCTACTACATTATATGGTAACTACTTTCTAAAAAGGGTGGGATCACCGCAAACCCAGGCTTCTATAGCCATAGGGAATGGATACTCAATTTCATCGTGACTTGGAGGTGTTTGTGGAAGAGCTACAATGAAAGGCTGAGACAACCAATCAGCATCACTGCCACCCAACCATCTTAATCCTTAGTATAACCTGTGGTTGGCTCAGAGAATCCCATCCCGAGAGTATCATAAGGCGCTTAGCCAAATTTATCACATCTCTGGGGCCCTTAAGACAACCCAGAGAGCCTACGATTTGGCCGAGGTTTAACCAATCTCTGCTAGCTTTCCTGTCTAGTACTGGAGCTGTTTCGCTGCTCACTTCGCGCGTTCTTCACTGGAGTGGGGACCCCTTTGGACATGCACTAAGCGATCAAAGCTACCATTTTGAGTGTGAATTGTGCTGCTAAGAGTAATTTTCCGGCACAATTATAAATTTGAATTTTGAACTCTACTCTTAACAGTAATTTTATTTCTTCATCACCAGCGGGGAATACCAGCATCAACAAGGGTCACCCCCACTACTGCCTGGATTTATCATGCACTTGCAGGCTATATGGTCTGTTAACCCTTGAGGTAGTGCGATGACTGTCCCGGTCCAAGACACAGGGGATGCCTGGGAAACTGGTCCCGTAGAACCAGCCCATCGGATAACCCACTGGCTTCAGCGCCCCAGATTTTACATCAATGTGTGCACAGACTAGCAATTGCGATTGGTTTTGCACATTGAGCCAAGTCTTTTGGGACCCAACAGCTTGAGGGCCCGGCAGTGATGACCTACCCAGTTAAAGTTTTCGAACCTTTGGCCATTGTCTGTAGAGAGGCCCTTTACACCCCTCCAGATCTCTCTTTCCAACCTCTGAGGATGTCGGGGAACGAGGAATCCCCAGCAGAGCTCACTTTGGTAAACATTCTTGGTACCAAGCTGAGGTACTGAGTGAGTTGCCTTGGCGCGGAGATGCTATATGTTCGCACCCACGCCTCCTTTCTGTGAGTCTGTTGGATTCTGCCACGGATACTAGTGCTAGCAAAGGATCCGACACTGCAAGCGGCAAGCATCTTATCGCAAAGATTCAGGCCCACTCCCAACTCACCCACTCACATGAGGATGTTATTCGGCTATCTCCGCTTGCTGAGATTAACATAACTGGACCCCAGTGTGTGCACCACCGGGTATAACTAGGCAACAACAGTTGTTTAACAGTCCAGCACTTTTTAAGAGACTCAGTACTGGCGCCACCAGTCAGGCACTGGGAAAATCCATCCTTAACATCAAGAGGACCCCCAACGGGGTGTTAATATGAGGAGAGGGAGCTGAACCTTCGGCTGACCAATCCTGCAGCCAGCACCAACCCATTGTACTATCCATTATACCCATCACATGCTGGCCACACCTTCTCTGATCCAACCTCATCCAGAACAGAAGAGAATGTGGGTGATAATTTAACCGCATACAGAAGAAGATAAACTTCTTATAATCACAATCGGGTAAGCTGTTAGAGCCCCGGATATAACGAGAGGCTGAGGCACCTCATTACAACATCGTCATCACCAAGCAACCCCTAGCTAACTCAGTTAACCAAACAATTGATTGTGTCATTGACCCTAGGATCCCAATACTCAGATGAGCAGATTATTCAACAAAATGTTGCAATTGTTTTACATGCTCGATTTAACTGGCATGTACTCCTGTGAAGGCAGAATCCACCCAACATTAGAGCCATAGGAAAATGGATGTGCCATTTCGTTGTAACATGGAGATGTTTGAGGAGAAGTTACAACGAGAGGCAGAGGCTACATATCCCTAAGAATAACACCACCCTGTGAGTATCACAAGTTAATTATCCAAGTCTATCACATCTTGGACCCTGTAATCTGGCAGTAGTCTATTTATACCTGTACTAGCTTGTAGCATTGCACAATGTGGATTTGTTATATATATATATATACATATAATATATTTATAAGAATATTGATTAATAATAACTTTGATATGAAGGATAATATATTTTTAATATGTAAATAAGGATAATCGTTCGGAGCTGTTAGAAATGTTATGAATTACTTTGGTTAAATTTCATGGAAAGCCTTAAAATACTTATTTCCTTGAGATACTTAAATATTAATTTGTGGGTTAACTCCAGTTCATAATAATTAATTTTGATATTTGATAATTAATTTCAGTAATTGTTTTGTTTAGATCAGTGTAGACTATAATTTTACAGGACCTAATTTTTAAACAAAAATTTCTAATACGGTATGAATTTCAACTTTGATTACTAAATTTTGAACATTGTATTTAAATTCGTTGGGTAATTTTAAATTCTACTGTATATTGCTAGTGTAATATTTCCAGAATAGTCTGGAAGGTACCGAAGGAAGAGCGGACAGGCGCGACACACTGGCGCCAGAAAGTTATTTTCCACCTTGTAAATGCGTGTTTGGGATTTACGCGTCACATGGACGCATAGCTGTAGCGACCGTCGGGAAGGTTCTCTAGAGGCTACCACTAGCCAGCCAATCAGGGCGAGCCCTGGCGTGGAGTGATGCACCCGTCCGAATTTCCTTATATGGTCATGTTTCTGAATTCTGTACTCTGATTGGTCAGTTGGCCCATGGGGTTGCCTCCCTTGTCTTCACCTTTACAAGGGAAGGTAGTCTCGTCTACCAAGTCACTTGTCGCTCCATCGTCGCCGAATCCGGTTATGTCGTCGGCAACTCACACAATGGAAAGTCACTAAGGGACAACTTAACGCCTAGGGGCTGGGGCCAGGCCGTAATTTTTTAACATAAATTCTGTATATTAGGACAATTTAATTGTAAATTTAGGCCCTAGGCGTCGGCATCGGCCCGATTTCGCGTGATTCAGGTCCGCGATCGACGGCACCTAGAGTTATGTCATACTAAAATATGTTATACTAAAATATATATATTTTTTTGGCGAGTGACAAGACTCCTCAACCATCAACGGCAAAATGTATGGTGCTGTGGTATGAATTTGGACCTCATCCTATCACAATTCAAAGACCTCGTAAAAATTTGTATAAAAAAAACAAAAAACTGTGCAAGTAACAAAGTTTTTGAACTAAATTCATGTGTAAAATAGTGTACTGATGCCATGTAATGATGACAAAAAACATTTTTTGGAAAGAAATAAAGAAAGGTAATTTAACAAACTCTTTTATTTCCAAATTAAAACTATAACTGGAAAAAAAAACATAGAGGCAACCATAGTAATGAAATATTCCTAAGGAACATTGTCTTTTTTTACATTTCTCTGTGTGCTTAGCCGGGCCACACATACAACGTAAAAAGCTTTCCAGGCTAGTACCAGAGCTGTTTCGCTGCTCACTGCGTCCGCCCTTCAACAGGGTAGGGAACCATCTGGACGTGCTCTAAGCGGTAAGAACCACCATCTGCTACTGCATGTCCTCACCCTGTGACCTCGACTGGTACAGAAAACCTGAACGGAGTTTCATAAATCAGGACGGATCACCTTGCACTACTGCCTAAACATTTTATGTACCTGTGGGCTTGTATAGTATGTTAGTCCGTAAACTAATACTGTAACTGCCATAGTCTACGATGCATGATATACCTCGGAAACTAGTCCCCTTTTGGGCCAGCCCCTCATACACTCCCTTAGCTCCGGTGCTTCAGAGCAAACAGCACGGGCACCTAGTTCAATGCTTCACTTGATTTATAACGCGCGAGTTCCTTAACTGTTGAGGGCCGGCATGTACTCCCCGAGAGGGGATGAATGCGACGGAGCAAGGCGTGGCCCCAAATGGCGACGGAAACAGATACGCCATTTCATCGCAGCCCAGAGGCGTCGGTGGAGGCAATGTCGAGAGGCTGAGGTCACTTATTCCAACATCGGCACTAACACCCCGATGCCGTTCAGCAAACTAGTGGCTTCCTCACTGGCAAGTCCCCCAGCGAGGAACCACAGGTGCCTATCCGAGTCAATAGGATTCTGTAAACCCCCTGCTGATATACCGAATGGTGCCCACAGAAAGCCCATGATCCGACCAGGTTCCTATCCAAACTTTACTACACTCCAGGCTTGTGCCGGAGCAGATTAATGCTGCTAACGAGTCCACCTGTTTCAGATTGGGTATCCTAGGGCTTGCTCGTAAAGCTCCGAGAGACCAATTAACTTAACCGTAGCCGACCGCAGCCGACACAATATACTTGCCAACTTGGCAAGAATACCATCAGTAAGATTTGAAATAAAAACCAAATTTTTGCGTAAATCATACGCGATGATTCAATCAATGTTAGTGAAAAACAGACTATAAGTAAAGCAACATCCTTAACAATTCAATAGTTTAATTGATGCATAACTGTAAAAATATACTTAATAACTGAAGAACTAATTAAAGTATAGGGGAGAGCAGGGTAAAGCGGCCATCCTAAGATAAAACGATACATAAATTTTATATTGTAATTAAAATTGAAAAATAAAATAACCCTTCATATAATATAGTTTTCGTAACATCAAAAAAATATAAATTTCTTTATGTCTTGCAAACAATTATTGTTTTATTAAATTTTTTAATTAATTGTACCAAATGGCCACTTTGCCCGCATATATCGGGTAAAATGGCCATTGACTGGCCATTTTACCCGAAGTAGGTAAAACATTTACCCAACTCATTATAATAATAAATATAAAACCAAGGTGTTTATATACAATTTGTTAGCAAGTTCAGGAGATAGAATTAAAAAAATAAAATGTTTCCACTATATCTAAATAAAATAATATTACGAACTAAAAACCCGACAAAACATCATTAAAAAAAGCAATTGCATTTACACTATGTTAACAAGGTGCTAAAGTTTTAAGTGTCTTCAAATAAAATGTCTTAAACAATAAACAATTAAAACCTAACCTATCAAACATAACTTAAACAGTTTAGCGGATACAGCCTTCACATAAAAAGTCACCATTTTCTTCTTTGCAGCAAGCACACTCTTCGTGAGCCCAGCGGTGACATCCGGAACACCTAATCCACACTTCATTTTTTTTTGAGTTTGAATATGCTTCTTCACAATTTAAGCCGTCAGCATCATCGCTCTCACCTTCGTCCTCTTCGTTGAAAAGGCTTCGCCTACTTTTGGCAGGTTTTTTCATCATTTCAATTTTTTTTTTTTTTGTTTGAGATTTGTTAATGTTTTGTTTTAAGTTTTGTTGCTTGTTTTGGTTCTCTTTTTGTTATTTTGGCCTTCCCTTATAGACTTATCTTCCAAAAGTTCTCTCTTGTACGGACTCCAAGTAAGAATCTCTGCTTTACCTTTCTTACGGTTAGTTTTGCTTTTGGTGATGTTGGATTTTGGCAAAGGTAATATATCTCTTGGAGATATTGCAAATGATGTGCTTGGTTCAGAACCCGTCACTGGACTCTTATATAGACATTTGCTAATGTTTTTGGACTTTCCACTCTTAGTTGATCCATCTTCACAGCCAGCTTCTACATATTCACCTCCAGTAATTATATCTTCACCGTCATCAACTTTGTATTCATCTCCAGCAGCTGTACCTTCACCAACATCACCTGTATATTCACCATCAGCAGCTGTACATTCACCGTCAGTAATCGTACCTTCACTACCAGCAGCTGTATCACCAACACCACCCACTGTTACGTCTTTTCCTTGAGCTATTTCTTCACCGCCATCAGACATTGCATCATCGTTACTGCAAACTTCTACAGGAATAACATTGGCCAATAAATATCAGTGGGTTCTGCAGCGAAAAAATCTGAGTCGGAAAATATGTTAGGGTCCAGCGGAACAATACCACATTTCCGAAATCCATTAATAGCTGTAGCTGGCAAAGCTGCTCGTAAAAATGCTTCTCCAATCAACTTACTTACTTGGAACTGAGTAACAACTCTCCCAGGGTTGTTACGGAGAAACTTCAGTATGAGCTGAACTCAAGCGCTCTGCGCATGTGGGGGTCACGTGGCCTCCCGCCTCTTTCGAGCCCGCCTGTCCTGGCCGTAACCGCCAATCAGGCTTCTAGATATGCTATCCATTGTAGGCAACACTTCGATATTTGTAATGCTAATTTCTTTTATCTTAAAGAAACTAAATCACGGAATAACATTTCCGGCCACCTGCGCTTGTTTCTGAAATGTGAACCGTCCTAGAAATACTGCCATTTTATTTGCCAAGCCTCTCCTGCTGACAAAGTTTGGTGTAAGGTCGTAGCCTACACGAAAACAACACATGCACATTGCCATACACGTTTAACATTTATAGTGCAGATTAAAAGAATTAAAATGTTCAATAGTTTATTTTATCATTTAGTAATACATAAATAGAGCTAAGTATACAGTTCGGGCAAAGTTAACATACGGTCGGGTAAAATGGCCATGTAGTCGGGCAAAGTGGCCAGCCACCTGGCCACTTTGCCCTCTGAGACGCCATTACACAAAAACTAGCGGGGGGAAAAACCTATGACATCTGCTACAGTTATTAATATGTGGTTATAAAGTATAAAACTAGCTCTTTTCGCTAGGCTATATTAAATAATTATGGCATTACTAAGCATTTACAATTGACCAACAGTAATTATCACTTACCTTACATCATAAATAATAAAACCGTAAAACCTTAATAAATCAAATAACTTTCACTGCAAACAGGCTGGGTGCTCTCAGAACACTAATGGCGTCTCTTACAAATGTTTCACATCCTCGCCACCAGACTTCAGCACTCACCAGCGGAGTAACAGCCGATGGCCACTTTGCCCGCCCTGACCACTTTACCCTGCTTCCCCTTCTTTAAAAAACAAAACCAAAGAAAACAAGGGCTAATCGATTCAAATATAAATTCATTTACCAAGAGATATGATCCTTTAATTTTGATTACAATTAATATTATTTAAAAACGTCACATGCATGTACACAAGTTCAACCAAAAAAAAAGCATGTGGAGTCTGTATTGTTCAAATCTATATTAATATTCTTACGTCACTGCTTTTCCGTAAATAAAATAACATTCCGAAAAATCTTCTTTTGAACTCTAAAGAAATTACTATATTTACCTTGAAATTAGCGTTTCTAAATTCTTACTGGTTTTTGAGAAATTGCCGTTTATTGGTTCCCGATGCCATTTCTTTGAATATAGCAGCCTTTTTTTTTTGGACCTGCAAGTATACTTTTTTTGTGTCTGAAGTCAGAAATATTTTCGGGAACAAATTTTCAGTGTGATCTGCTAAACTAAACGAAATGTTATGTTCTATTAAAAAACTGGTGAAATAGTATTCCACTTGAATCACAACCGTGGTACTGGTATGGCTCGTAGAAAATAAACTGTTGATTTTTTTCTCGGCTGCTTTGACATTACTAACGTGTTTCAAACACTTCACGTTATAAGAAACATCATTCTTCCCATCATGTAAAACATTTAAATCACAACGGCGATATCAACAATATCCTGATGAGCTAGTTAGCATATATTTTTGGTTGAGCTTTCTTTTATGTTCTTTAGGAAATGGATCTCCATGATATCTATAATTCTAAATCAATGCACGAATAATTCATAAAGAACTTTGATGTGACATAGTTTCGGACAAAAAGCTTAGGTTCTTTTACAATGGTATTTTTTATTTAGATTTTTTCACGCTTTTAAAAGTAAAAGTGGACTCTTAAAAAAACTGTTAAAAACAGCAAATTAGGTAAATTAATGTACTATAAATAAGTGGAATTTCACTGATATTCAGTAGTTTGAAACAGCTTCTTATTTGGTAATGAAATTATGAGAATGATCTCAAATTTTAATCTCCTGGTTTTAGCTACACATATGTGAGCACTGTATAATAAACGGAAATCTATAAAGCCCAAATATATTTTTAAATAATGCTTCTTTCAAGTCATTTATCAGGCCAAGGATGTCTCAAACAATATGAATGGGTGGCGTAAAGATCCACTCTTTGGCATTATCTGAATGTGTACCAGGATGCGCATGTTTGATGTTTGCTAAAGAAAATTAATGATTATTATTTGTAAGATAAATAGAACATTTAGAGTTGAGATCACGAAGAAATTATCCTTTTTGGCATGCCCTAGTCCCCTATTCGACTAATAAATCACAGCTGCAATTTAGTTCTACGGAATCATTAGATCAATCGGTTTAGCATCGAAGCTGTCGTAATGTTCCCTTTTGAATCGTTGTACATTGTACGCTGATGTTCTAAGGCTCACCGTAACCATTCAGTTTACGAATGGCTACTGTGACCTCAAAATGCTTTTGGGAAAGTATGCGTGTCAGTGGTACTATTACCACTCACCCATGGTAATGGGAAATGGTCTAAAAACATTTGTCCTTATGGGGTGATAAAAACACGGTCATTGGTTTATCGCTAAAAAGACTCTTTATTCTGAAGGGGTAGTGACAATATCAGCTTTCAAAGGAGGAAACGTTTCATACAGCTCTTCTTTCAGAGGAACTTGTTGTGGAGGAAACGGTGGTAGTTGTAGCTTATAGTAGGTAAAGGTACCAGAACTCTTGTTTCTCATGTGTGGTGATACCACTTGCAGCTTTTCGGAAGAATGAGTCTCATTCACATCTTCCCTCGGAAATGATGATGATGATTGCAGCGGTTCAAGAGAATAAGTCTCAAAGACCTCTTTCTTCGCAGACAATGTCGATACATGTAGGTATTCAGAAGGATACTTCACAAAGGCCTCTTCCTGCAGAGATGATGGTGACTCATTCAGCTGCTCTGGAGGATATGTTTCATAGAACTCTTCCTTCAAAGGGAATGGAAACTCTTGCAGCTGCTCGGGAGGACAAGCATCAAAGGCCCCTTCCCTTGAAGTTGATGTTGAGGCTTGCAGCTGTTCGAAAGGATAAGTCTCGTAGCCCTCTTCCCTCAAAGGTGATCGAGAATCTTGCAGCACCTCGGGAGGATAAGCATCAAAAGTCTCTTCCCATGGAGAAGATGGTGCTACATGCAGCTTGGGAGGATATGTCTCATAGACCTCTTCCTTCGAAGATGATGGTAAATCTTGCAGCTGCTCGGAATGATAAGCATCAACAGCCATTTCTTTTGAAGATGATGTTGATGCTGCAGCTGTTCACGAGAATAAGTCTCACATACCTCTTTCTTCGGAGACAATGTCGATACATGTAGGTATTCAGAAGGATACTTCTCAAAGGCCTCTTCCTGCAGAGATGATGGTGACTCATGCAGCTGCTCTGGAGGATATGTTTCATAGAACTCTTCCTTCAACGGGAATGGAAACTCTTGCAGCTGCTCGGGAGGACAAGCATCAAAGGCCCCTTCCCTTGAAGATGATGTTGAGGCTTGCAGCTGTTCAAAAGGATAAGTCTCGTAGACCTCTTCCCTCAAAGGTGATCGAGAATATTGCAGCACAACGGGAGGATAATCATCAAAAGTCTCTTTCCATGACGATAATGGTGCTTCATGCAGCTTGGGAGGATATGTCTCATAGACCTCTTCCTGCAGAGATGATGGTGAATCTTGCAGCTGCTCAGTAGGATAATTTTCAAAGGCCTCTTCCCTTTGCGATGATAGTGACTCACGCAGCTGCTTGGGGAGATAAGTCTCACATACCTCTTTCCTCGGAAACGATGTGTCGACTACCAGTTGTTCAGGAGAATAAATATCAAAGGCCTCTTCCCTTTGAGAAAATGGCGATTCTTGTCGGTGTTCGGGAGGGTAAGATTTAAACACCTCCAGCACTTCTCTCAGATAGGTAAGCTGGAAGTTTCGGCGTTGAGTGATGTCGTGGAGCCAATAGGGCGTAATCGAAGCCAAAACGCACCACGTCCTTTGCAGTAACCTAAGGGCAGAGAGAATGGCTGTCAAAACTGCTGAAAAGGTTGATTTCTTAAAGTTTTTTTTCTGTAACACACATACATAAATTGCAGTATGAATACAAAACTGTTACTCTCATTATACATTATTATGGGCTTTACTTAGTTGAGAAAAACCGATAACTGATTCGTGAGTCACGAAAATGGTTCGGTTAGTGCTTCAAAAATAAATAAAAGCTAGCAGTAAGTGAATGCCTTAGATTTGTGATAATTTTAGTGTGAATCAACTAAAACGCTAATGACATTATCCTGTTGGCGAAAATCACTATTTTCTCTGTAATTTAATAACATTGATGTGTGTAATAACAAACTAAATAATGATATAATTTCACTTAACGCCTAAAACATAGATATATATTATTCTACTTATCACTTGTTTTAGTTTCGACCCGTCAAACCAAGCTACAGCACTGGACCCAGTAGTGTCTTGACTTGGTAAACAGAGCATATTAAAATGTTAAATAACATTTGAACCATTGTTTTTATAGTCATGTCATTACAAACATTATCACAAGAAAATAATAATAATTGGTTTTACATCCGGAAAATAAGCTGAGTGGACCATATTAAATACCATTTAAGCTAGGTATTAGTACGTGGAATACTTCAGAAATACTTCAGTGTGTCAAGCATAAAAAAACAATGTCACCTGATACTGCTTGCAAGTGATGAGTTAGTATGATTTATCGCGTAAATGATTAAAGACAGCTCAATTTTACAGAAATCTTACGGGCTAAGTAATTTGACAAAATATCTGTATCTTCTTCTTAATCCCTGGGTTGGAATAATTTTTAACAGAGTGCCTTTTTTTTCAAATGCGTAACGTTTTATCAAAAGTTGTACCAAGGAAAGTGTAACTTATGTAAAACAATAGACTCGCTTGCTGGAGGAATCGGGTTTGAATACTAAATCATAAATTCTGATTTAGGTTTTACAAGTTTTCCTGAAATCACTCGAAATAAATCCTAGAATTGTTTTTTTTACTATAGGCCAATGCCGAATACTTTTCCCTGCTTCCCTGACTTGCATTGTGTTTGTCTGTTTGCAATGACTTCTTTGTTGACGAGGGTAAGAACTAAAATAAACGAAATAATAAAGTAAATACAACTTTCAATTGTACAGGTACTGATTTTCATTGGCCCAGTCATCAGCAGGAAGACTATAAATACTTGTAGTTCAACAAAAGAAACTTTGTTAACATGAACCAGTATTCTGAAATCAATCACGCAGTAAAACTAATATGTGGAATACCACTTTCTCTACTCAAAAAAAAGAAATAACGCAGCTCCGTTTGGCGCCTTGCGGCAGACGATAATTAATGATCTTCGCATCCGTGCGCGGTTATCCGACTAACTTTGGATCTAAAACCAGGGTATGAAAGACTAAGGATAGTGAGACCTGGATGACAACATAATAGAGCTCCCAAATTTGATCCTCTAGAGGTCTTGCGTGGATTGCGTTAGTGACAAACTAGTGGTGCCATCATCTTCAGATCCCATGCTTTGCTAAAAATATTCCTGGTTGGTATATCTGGCTGTGTTCCTCGTTACACCAAACTCACTTCGGGAATATAGAAGTGTAGCGATCAGATATTTTAAGTACTCTCACTGACAAAAAAACTTTGTTTGATATAAACAGTCGAGTTTACGAAACATTTTGTTGGGTCAAGTATATATTCTCTTCTAAAAATTACAACAAAAAGTAAAATTATTTCGTAGGCATTGGCTATGTTAAAAGTGAAGAGTTCACCAACGTTTTGTTTGATATTTCAGCACTCATTATCAGGGTAAAAGTCTCCTGAGACTCCTTGCCACGAATATTTTATTTAAGCATAGAAACTTTTCATTCAGTTTAGAGGATTCGGATCTAGGTTCATCGAAAGTAAAAAGTGGGGCACATTGTCGTTAGCCGACAATATCTTCTTAATATTCTCCAACCACAGCGTCCCAAATATATAAATCATTCAATTCCACATCCAGGGATGTCAGGCAACTGTCGGTTCTTTTTTGATAAGCTTTTATTAGCTTCATACATATGTATTTTAGTATGTAACGGAAACTTTGAACATGATTTTGTCCTTCTTCAAAACGTCGTATTAACTTGAAATTTGGCGTACTTATCAAGGACCGATGACAATTCTATATTTTGAACAGTTAAACCCGTTATCCTTGCTAGGATAATCAGGATTAGAGATTTGTTTCTTAAACTGGTAGTATCTTTGCGCCAAGACCCAGAAGGGACACTACCAGGCGTGCCGATCACCTATTTCTCGGATAAGTTACCGACTTTGAATAAGATGAAATTTTCGGAGAGGGAACCTGAGAACCAGCTATCTCATCCAAGGGAGGCAGCAAGCGCCCAAATTGCTCATTTTTCGGATAAGTTACCGACTTAGAATTATACATGAATGACTTCCCGATTTTATTTAAAATCATTGATTTTCATATTAGGATATTGAAAATAATGTGTACTATAGTTCTTTAAAACGCTATATCGAATATATATTTTAAAAGCAGCAAATATTTACTCAAACTCACTTTAATAGTAAATTGATGTAATAAAGCAACTAAAAATGAAAAAAAAAAGTTATAAAAACTAAAAAAAACGATTTTATAGAAAATCCAACTAAAAAATAAAAAATAATAATAGCATAAAAAATAAAATATACTCTTCAATAGAAAATACAACCAAAAAATAGAAAATCGATTTTAATAAATTTGAGTTAAAAATAGTGTAAATAAGAAAAATATCTTATTTATTGCAAAAAAAAGCGTGAGGTGCTTTTTAAGATACATAATATCAAATGATAATTCTTCTACGCATATCTGTCAATAAAATATTTATCACTAATGACACCGTGCACCCCATGATTTTTTTTGCAATAAAATACATTTTTTATTATTTACACTATTCTTAACTCAAATTTATTAAAACTTATTTTCTATTTTTTAGTTGATTTTATTTGAATGTGTATATTTTAGTTTGTTAAAACTATTATTATCAACTCGTAAGTACATTGAGAATGTTTACCTTGCCATTGGTTTCATCCTCGTGATAATAATAGTTATTATTATACTCACCCCTAACTCCTCTGTATACTGTGTGTTATCACTGTCGGCATCGGCAGGTGCGAAGGCATCTGGGATAGAAAACGCTTCCAAATCCTGCATCGGAGGTGAAAGCACCGCTTGATCCTGGTCGCATGTGGCCTCTACTTCGGTCTCTTCTGTGTGACGGCTAGGAGACTGGTAGTCAGCGAATAACCCCTTAACGCATTCCACTTGAGGAGCCGTTGAATACAAGACCATTTGGTGGTGGCAGGTCACCAGTTGTGCGTCACCAGGTGTTGATGCACTCTGCATCTGTTCACGAGTCGACGCAAGCAACATCTCTTCCATCAGAGAAACAGGTGAAAACTGGTGTTGTTGTTGGGAAGATGCTAGTGGCCCATCACGCAGCAGGGCACTGCTAGAAGACGGCACGCCCTGAGGAACTGAGCCGTGCAACTGGTGGTCGGCGGGTATGATCACGACCTCCTCCAGGCCGTGGTCGGGCCGACTGGCGCAGCGCGCTGTGGCGGGACAGCCGCGGCCGGCGCAGGAGGCCAGCATGCGCCACAACTGGCGCAGCAGCCACAGCACGGTGACCAGCAGAGGGAGGCTGACCAAACCAACCAGCACGTACACCATCTGCAACACAAGCCACGCTTCATCAACACCACTCACTCAGGTCTTAATGACCTTGTTAACGTAGTGGGAAAACATTGTCGGTGTGCACATTTTGTGTTGTTTCTCATTTTGGGCCACACTAATGTGTGAACTAAAGTAAATAAAGTACATAGGGAAAAAAACTTTTCTGGACTATTGCAAAATATTAAATAGTTTGTAATACCACAAAAAATATATTGCAACCTTGTTCAACACATGAGTATGGTTATTTTTGCATACATGAAATACATTTTTTTCTAGATAATACTGAATATTTCGTACAAAAATTTACACATAATTTTATTTTTTTTTTGATGTTTTATTTAAGAATTCATGATGGGTCTCATACTTTACGCCAATTCACAAAGCTGTATATTGTATAGGCCATACGATGTAGTCGTCAAGCCCAGGGAAAAGTTTATACAATGTGTTTGTGTTTATGTTTTGTAAATGAAACAGACATATTCATGTAAAATAGCAGATATTTGTACACTTGTACATTTAAACAAAAACAACTGTATCATTACAAAATGTGTTCGTAGTAACACTGGGTTTGTATTCTTACCCGGGAATTTATGCTTTGTGTTGTCCCAGTACCTTCAATAGATAAAGTATTTTGTAAACCGTTCCCATAATAGCTTTCCAGGTTTAACTGCGCACATAAACAAGCATAACAAAACAAAATATAGTACAATTATTGAATAATCGATTGTCTGTACCATATTTTAAAAATTATGCTGGATTAAAGCATAAAATAAATATAAAATTATGTGCCGATTTTCGAGAGAACTGATTTTTCTGTCCCTGAGGATAGTGATGATAGTGATTTAGATGACAGTGATGCCGACCCAGACTATTTACCTAGTACATCCGGACAGCAAAGGCAAGCCGTTAGGAGTACATCTGGTAATGTATTGTCTGATAATTCTGATAGTTCTGACGTTAGCAGTGATGAATCAACTCCAGCGTGTGCAACAACTGCAAAGATAGCTCAGTCATCACTGCACTGGGAAAAAGTTTCTCAAGAAAACAGTGAAAAACAATATCCAACATGTAAGTTACATGAGGTATACAGTGAGGTGGAATCCCCTGTTTACTATTTCAGGATGTTTTTTGATGAGGATGTTCTGGACAATATTGTGGAGCAATCTAATCTGTTTTCAGTCCAAAAGAACCCAAACAGATTTTTGAATGTGGACACAAATGAAATTGAGGAGTTCATGGGTTCATGCATATTCATGTCTGTTTTTGGGTTACCTCGGTCTCGGATGTATTGGGCAAACAACGCAAGAGTTGAGACAGTTGCCAATGTTATGCCACGTGATCGTTGGGAGTTTATAAAATCCTGTGTTCACTTCAATGACAACACGAAACTGCCATCTCGAAATGACCCGAATCGTGATAGGTTATTCAAAGTTCGCCCTCTAGTTGATGAAATGCAGAAAAAGTTCAAAAACTTGCCTTTACGTCAAATGTTGTGCGTAGATGAACAGATAATTCCCTATAAGGGAAAATCTGCTCTAAAACAGTACAATCCAAAAAAGCCTCACAAATGGGGATACAAGGAATTCATCTTGTCTGATTCCAATGGCCTTGTTCACAACCTTGAAATGTACACGGTAATTATAGCCCTGGTTGAAGGAATGCCTGACATAGGCCCTAGTGGAAATATAGTTTTGCGACTGCTGGAGAATGTTCCCCGACATGAAGGGTATCTATTGTACTGCGACAATTGGTTTTTGTCCTTGAAGCTGTTTTCTGTGCTCGCAGAAATTGGTATCGGAGTTCTTGGTACAATCAGAGTGAATCGCTTTCCTGGCCTGCAGTTCCAAACTGACAAAGAAATGAAGAAACGAGGGAGAGGAGTATTTGACGAAGTTGCCACAAAAGTGAATGGTGTAGAGATAAGAGCAATAAAATGGTTCGATAATCGGGGCGTTACGCTGGCATCAACTTTTGACTGTGCATACCCTCTAGGAGAAGTAAAACGTTTTGACAGAAAAACCAAAACTGAGGTTACAGTACCTTGCCCAAAAGCAGTAAACACTTATAACACTTTCATGGGCGGAGTTGATTTGCTTGATGGACTAATCTCGTACTATAGGATTCAGCTTCGCTCAAAGAAGTTCTATCACAGTATATTTTTCCATTACATAGACATGGTATTAGTCAATGGATGGTTGATGTATCGTAGACACTGTGATGTACAGAACTTCAGTCACAAGGACCGACTGGACCTTTTGGGTTTTCGATGTGAAGTTGCATCAGCTCTTTGCAAAGAAGGCAAGCACAAAGGGAAGAAAAGGGGCAGACCTTCTTCTGATTCACTCGAAAGACAATTCGAGATGAAAAAAAGAAGAGGACCAACAGCACCTATGCCAGAGTATACATCAAGGCGAGACCAAATAGGTCACTGGCCCAAAATGGAGATCCAGCGCCAAAGGTGCAAGTTCCCAAGCTGCAGGGGCCTAACTGCAGTAAAATGTGAAAAGTGTAGTGTACATCTGTGCTTTACTACCCAGAGAAATTGTTTTAGTGAATTTCACCAGTAAAAATGTTTGCATTGAAAATCAGCAACAATGAACTTTTTATATATTTTATTTCTGCAAAATGTCAACAATGATTGGAGTTTTATTCAAGTATATTGTTGAAAACTGAAAGATGTTCCATGCCAATAATTTAAAGTTTCTTGTAAAGCTCTATTGCTATAGTTGGTTTCTAACTAATATGTAAATATCGTTTTTACCAACCAGGATCTTGTTCAATATTGATGTTTATGCATGTTGAGTATTGCAGGTGTCTTGTAAAGTTATATTGCTATGTTTATTAGTTAGCTACAACTGTGTAAATAAAAACATGTAAAATAATTTTGTTACGGTACTGACTATAAGAGTTTTTGTTTGCAAGTGTGTTGTATGAGTATTGCAGGCTTTTCGTAAAGTTGCATTACTATTACTTTGTTTCGAGCTATGACTATATTTGCATTTTATAATCTAGTGTAACAATATGCATTTACAAATTTTATTGTTTACCATACACAAATTTTAGTTCTTGAATAAAATAAGCTTCCTGTAAAGACTTATTCTTATAACTGTGACTGTGTAACAATTGAAATCCAAAAGACTGATAGTATAACATTGTGGCCTGGTGTATCATATATGTTACAAAGCTGAATTTTGTATTAAATATGCTTCAATTTGTTTGATATTATATGTGAGTGTTATTTATAACCTAAACAAAATGAAAATAATGACAAAAATTTTTTTGGCTTTATTTTTCATAATTCAGGCATTAAGAGGTTAAACGATATTTAACAAAAAATTGTGAGCGTGTCCTTTCGTACTCGCCAGAGATGTATAACATCTAATCTTAGTAACGAGAAAATTAACGTGTTCTTGTGTTGAAAATACACCTATGATATGAAACTCGCACACAAAATTAAACGTGGAATTCTTCTAAATATTGTTAAGCATGATAAATATACGCATATTATTTTTTTTTAAATTGTGGAAGCGAATCACGCGTAGTTTCCGCACACGCCGCTAGAATTCGTTGCTAGAGCAGCTACGTCGACTACCGAATTATTCGATTTGCAGAGCGAAATTTTAACCTGTATAAAGAAATGGCTCTAATAAATGCCAAACAACATTTTAAAAATTACTAAACTCTGGCTGATTTTCTACAAGGAATTTTATTACCCTAATAAAAGAGCCATTTTGTTAAAAATTCATTAAACAGTTAAGATTATAAAGTTTCTTTTTTGCTTTGTTAAATTTGGTTCCCGTTATTCGCTACAAATGTCAGCCACATGGTTACACATTGTGCCAGAAATTTGGTACTTCGACACGTTTTTCTTTTTTAGTTTATATAATTTTTAATTTATTTTTGGGAATTTTATTTTCTATATATTTTGGTTACATTGGGTGATTTTCTCTTTGTTAGGCTGGTGTACTCTCCTAGTTAAACTTTGTGCCAGTAGACTGAAGCACCTTTCCCAGAGACCAATCGGATCTTTTGCCTCGCTTGCAGGCACGTCCCAGGTCTGTAATATTACTTCACTTCATGACTAAAACTGCATACAACAGCTCTGGACGAGTTGTTACCATTTCTCTGAGACGAGCTGACCATAGCCTTTACCGTCACGAATACGTCTTAGGTTCACTCCTCGAAAGTCACGTCATGGACGCTCGTTCCCAGCGTCGTTGCGCTTTTTGTCCACCCCCTCCCCTCTCGGTTCTAAGAATTTATCTAAGATCATTGACCGGTCGTACACCTCGCCAGGCAGCGAGCGAATCCAAGGACGACTGGCATAAAAAATGTGTGCCAAGATGGACCACACAGAACATCTAGCGGCGGACATAGCAACTTCTTCTCTTGTGGCGAGCCTGTGGAGCTGACCACCGCAAAATCTGGTGACAAACTTACTAACCTCCCAGCTAACTTCCCCTGTAGGCCGCCAGAGTGCAGCACCTGACTGCCCCTTTAGCCCCTGGTTTTAGCAGGACGGCTTGGGCGAGTCGATTCTTTTTTATTTCAGACACCCCTCAACAGGTAGCGCTATAGTCGGCCAGTGCTACCAACTTCGAGACATCATGATCAGAGTTTTTTATGATGCCCACTCGGAAAATTTCGGAACCTTTCGGTCTGGACGTCCAAGTCCCCCCCTCCACTTTTGATTGAACATTTTCTGTTAATTACGAGACGCGGTTCTTCGCGAGACACTTAGCGTCGCGACTGCAGACGGACCGTTTGCGATTATCAGCGAGTCGACGAGATACTGCAAGACTTCCATCCGACCGCAACCGACGATGTAATCCATTAAATAAGGGATGCTATCCCTGTGATCTGGTTTAAGTAGTTTAGTCCGTCTGCTTAGTAGAAAAAGTAATAGTTAGTTTTCTTTTAAAAAATTTATTTTGAAATGGTGGAAACGTCCGAGCTCAGCCGCGTATTCCAATTCCTGGCTGGCGACGCATCGGAAAATAGAAGCCAACTTCCCTGTCTGGTAAGTTATGATCCGTGACATTCCCCAACCTCCCCTTTACTTTTGCGGGCATTCTCTGCCCGGTTTATACTGTCTGTGTTCTAGTTCTGATCAGTTTTGATTCGGACTGTTCGCAGACAGAGTCCGAGAGCCGGACGCCGAATTGGCATTTTCATCACCCTTCCTCAACAACACACAGGCGCCCTGGCATCATGTTCCCGATTTAACTCCAGGAAATGCAGCCCCGACCTCCGGTGCTACTGTATGTTTTAACCTTTTCTGAACTTTCTTAAACTACGCCATCAGACAAAGTTCATCAGATAAACATCATTTCACACTTTAAGTATATATACTGGGATGGTTTAAATATATTTGTATTTTTTGATTGGTTTATGTATTTTTTTAAATGAAACCTTTTTATAATTTAATTTTGGGTCGACCCATATTTTTTTCTTCTTTCTAAATAAACCTGAAAACTGTTTAAGTACGTAATTGATATTGTATGTTTATATTTTTTTTAATACCTGTTATAAATTTTCCTTTAATAAATTTGACGTAATTATATTCAGATGGAATCACACCTTGTTTCTGTTCATTTTATTTTAACATTGTGAAACCTTAAAGATCCCCAGCTCAACATATCCGTTCCATGCAACTTCCGATTCAAGTAATTACTCCTACCAAATACAGTATACCGAGAGCTAAGGTACACATTAAAAAGTGTGTGTTTGGTTCTCATCTGTCTACATTGACAGTGCTGTTGGCAAATGGCGAGTACGGGCGCAGGCGGGTCAGCTCAGTCTCTGTGACTCGTGTCCGGGAGGGAAACAGCACGCGGCTCAGACACGGAAACTGAGTGACAAATCTCGTTTATGTAATTTCATTTAATTATTTAGTTGTCTTATTTTATTTATAGTTAACAAATCGTTTATTTGCTAATGCAAGTTCCCCTTGAGATTCTCTACCTTTTTTTCTTCAAGTGCTATTAATTCAAATGCTTTACTCCAGACTTATTGACCAATGTAATATAACTTGGCAACCGAATATGACTTGCACTGTACATTCTTTTTGTAAACGAAAAAATAAATATTAATGTAAAAATTACCGATATCCGTAAATTTATACATTTACACGGAAACAGCTGTATCACTGCCAAATAGTGTTCGTAGTAATACTGGGCTCGTATTCTTACCTGGGAATTTATGTCTAGTGTTGTCCCAGTACCTTCATTTGCAGATCAGACTTTTTTTTAAATCTGTGTCCGGGAAGTCTCCACAGTCTCAGAGTCCCGAGGCACGAGACAACCCACGATCAAAGTCCCGGGACATCCCGGGGCCAGCAGCTCAGTACTCACCCATGCTCCCCCGCTGTCCCGCGGGCTGGCTCGCCCGGCGATGGCAGCGCCAGGGTGCTCCACCACCGGACTCCCGCTGAAACAATGCTTCCGACCTCAGGGGCGAGGCATTTCCGTAGTTCGTGCGCGATAGGAAACCACACACAGAAAAAAAATATTTCCCTGTACTTTCACAAAAGATTCCTTTGGTAACCAGTTGTCAAGAAATAGCTTGTAATCCTGCAAGAAAGATACAGTCACTTTTGTACGACACATGGTTTGATTATTTTTCGAGATAATACTAAGTATTCAATAATGGGGATAATTTGATTTTCATATGCTTATCAACATGCGCAGATAATTCTGTAAAGCAATTAAGGGAAAAGTTTACAAATAACTTTAACTAATGGAGGTACTGGGACAACACAAAGCAGTAGTGCCCGGGAAAGAATCCGAACCCAGTATTACAGCGAACACTTATTTGAAGTGATACAGTTGTTTTCATGTAAAATTAAAAATATCAGTGATTTTACATGAATTTTTGTTTGCTTTACAAAAAAAAAATACTTTGTATTTGCAAAAATCATACCAGGATACACTATCACCTGCCCAGGCGCACATACCGTGTGCAGAGCTTCAGAAAAAACCACGCGGTTTCAAAACTACTCAAGATGTCTGTGTGTGGTCTGTTTACGAAAAGCATTTAAGAATTAGCTGAAGACCGAAAAGTACTTTTGATTTGGGATTAACTGTTTAACTGTGTTTTTAGAATAGTGAAAATGGCAAAAATGCATGTTTTCGGAATAATTTTTAGCCGTTAAACAACCGGCACAGATTCTTGAAAGCACTTAAAGGATTTGCAATACACCTTTATATTAATTTCTCCACCGTATAATGTTACGGTCACCGCTCAAATTTCACCGTTTTCCTGTGCCGACGAGGAGACTGCACGCCAGTTCAGAGCTTTATGCTTAGAGGCTATACCGCACTAGAAATACCAACTAGCGTCGCACTTATCATCCCGCCTCACTAATACACATAAATTCCCCTTAACATTGAACCATTTCGGGGAATATTTGACCACCGCGCTGCCCTGTGAAGAAGGACTTGTTGGATTAAATTTATCAGGTGCAACAGTCTATACTATAACAGTTTCTATACTTGAATGGCCTTCGTAAATGCTTCGCGCAATATTTGACAGTAATTCCCCGACAAACACCAAACCATGTGCGACCCGGAGAGATGGTTGAAGACGATGAAGACAACACCGACTTGATTATTCACACGTTTGTGAAGTATAGCCCGACACGAGGAAATTTCGATGATTTTTGCAGGTCTCTACCTACAAAACTTCCGCGCGTTTCTAGGCTTGGCTTAACATTTCGTCGACGAATCAGTCGAAGGAGACACACAAACACTCCATGTAGAGATATTTGGCAAGCAATCAGAATAGTCTCTGGTAAAAATAATTTCATGGGTTTGCTGAACTGCAGTCTGTACTCTAAATTCCAATTTTCTTTAGGTACTAGGGCCGATGTACTTTTTTTTATCTGCTTCATTTTAGAAATTTTCTTTGGATTCTCTTGCATTAGCAGCAATTCATTAACGTTACGAACAGTGAGAGAAAAACGAAAGACAAAACCAGTTATTTCATAAATGTTTAATTACATAATATATCTGTAATATGTTAGATATGATGTCCGTTGTTTAAAAATTATATGCACGTTTTACAATAATTGAAACTTAACATTACACACTTTTATAACTTTGTTTTGTATGTAATGTAAAGTCAATTGATTAAGTAGAGGCATGAAGTATGTAATTTTTGAAGTTATACTTCTTTATGCGAGTTATGTAAAATGATGAGTGAATTTTTACGATGCGCGCGCACCATACAACGAAATTTTCACACAACTAGCTTACCTACGTGTATGAACTTAATCTATTAATATTCTCTTTAATTGTAATTAGGGGACATACCTACCAAACGTATTGACGTCAGCCGGGGCTACGCCCCATGAGCCTAGTCAGTCTCCGTTTCCTCAACATTCCTCTCCCCTTCCCCGGCATTTGTACCGCCATGTACGTAGTCGTGTGTTTGAATTGCGCGCCACGAACTACCACAAGAGGGCGCTTAGAAGCAGTGCGGCGATCCCTAAAATTGCTATGTTAATATTAATTGTAAGCCTTTTTGTTGTTTTCATCCATCTTCGCCACAGTGCTGTGTAGTTTACTTGTGTTTCTTTAATTTAAATAAGTTACCTTAAATAACTATAGACGTTGCCCGGGCGGACCCGAACAGGCACGGACTTGGACGAGGATAGGAATGCTTTTATATGAATTATCATTAAATAAGTAAATAGTAACAAACTTTCCATTGTCAGTAATTTTTATATATTTTTAATGTTTATCTGTAATTTACTCAACTTTCGCCGGGGCACGGAGTCGTAGAATACAGTAACGGTAATTGTGTTGGCGCGAAGGGCGCCATGTTGCCACCTGCGAGCGATGAGCTCAGCCCAGTCCATCTTCATCACTGACCGAGAGCAGACGCGCCAGCACCCCGGGGACCTCAACCTTTGTTCATCTCTGACCAAGTAATTTCTGTATCGTTAATTCTTTTTAAATCGCTTTCGTTCGTCATCCTCGGGGCAGCTCTCGGTCAGCGGGCTGTTTAATTAATTAATTGTCTCAGTCGAGTTTTTTCATCACCGTGTAATAAGTATACTTTGCAGCATGGCCACGTGTGTGGACCATGCCTTCACCTAAACCGATTCGTGCCTCAGGCTTTTTAACCGTGTAATGTGTAACGTGTAACGGGCGTGTAGAGAGACGTGTTAGTGAAATTAAATCTGGAGAATAAATATAAAGTGAGTACTTATTTAATCACGTGGTGAGTGAGTCTAGGAGTGTGGCGTGCCCGACGCCTAGAGCGGGCCAGGTCTGGGTAGCTAGGATAGAAAGGGCTGGTAACTCGTCCCCACTTGGGCTACGTCACGCCCTGAGTGAGAGACTCCGCCGGGTCCACGTGCCCTTCCACTTGGTGGCGCCCATAGTTAACATCTCGAAATCACCGGCAATGCGCGATCAGCCCTCAAATGGCGCCCAAGAACGTGGGGCGAGTTACATCTTCCGCGAAAACCAGACCTGTACGAGCGTGTGAGATAGGCGGTTGTTACGCGGAGCGCGCGGAACTAAAGTTCGCGCTGGAACTATTGTTCGCGCGGAGCGCATAGCGGGACTCTGGCGCGCCGGCCACGTGACCAGCCGGGCGCGCGCTTCCAGGAATTCGCTGCGAGCAGCCAGGTGGCCGCATTCCTCGCGACAACAGCAGCCGGGCCAGGTCAGTGTGTGTGTGTACCGCCATCCGCGTCGCGTCGCGTAGCGAAGGGAAGAGGGGCAATCGACCGGCCTCACCACCACACGACCATGTCGGACAACCACGGACTTGACAAAAATCCGGGCGCGATTAAGGCAAGTGAGTTGTTTCAAAAGAATAGCTTATATTGTGTTATGTGCGCGCGACCGCGCCAGGTGAGCGGGACGGCGATTTCTTCGTGGACGGACACGTGCGTGTGCGTAGGACAGTATGAAGCGCAGCCGAACCACGAGCAGGCAGAACGGGCGGATCAGTTTGAGGCGGGACACGGGAAGTGCACGGATGCGGAGTGTGAGGGCAAGACGCGGGAGGGAGGCTGGTGCCGGAACTGTCGCGCGTTCAAGCACACGGCGTGTTTCGCGAAGTCCGAAATAATCTCCTTTCAAGACGGGTGGTACACGTGCCAGTGGTGCCACCACGTGAGAATAGCGGGCCCGTCAGGCCGCAGCCCGGTGAGAGACGCCGCCGACACACCACGGAGCAGGGTACCTCTCATAGGACACGTGGAGCTACCGGAATTTGCGGGCAGAACCAGCGACGATCCGCGGAGATTTGTACACGCGTGTCGGGAACGCCTGAATCGCTACGGAGTGCCGGAGTGTGAGTGGGCGAACAGGGTGAGCACCGCGCTCAAAGGCGACGCCAAGACGTGGTGGCAGATCGTCCAGGAGTATGACATGCCGTGGACCGAGTTCGCGAGATTGTTCGAGGCCAGATTCGCGGACGTGAAGACAGAGATGAGAGTGCGGACGGAGCTGTATTGTCTCGAGCAAGGCGCGACGGAGGCGGCGGAGGCGTTTATCATGAAAAAAATACGTCTGTACAAGCGGCTGTTTCCCGGAGAAGAACCTACCGGAGTGCTGGAGCGGGTAGTTGAGCTGATGCGCCCGGAATTTCGCCCGTATTTACGCCCGATGACGCGGCGTCCGGCAGAGGAGTTCGTCCAACAGGCGCGCGTCTTAGAGCAGGACCTACGAGCTGTCAGACCGACCAGTATCCACGCCACCCTGAGCACCAAGCAGGAAGACACGACGCCCGCCGACACCAAGGCGCTGGTGCCCTACACGGCGCCCACCCGAGACCAAGCTAGGCGCGACGAACCCGGACCGAGCGGCCACGCGCAGCTGACATGGCGGAGACGGACTACCGGCGGCAGCCCACCACCTCAGTGCCACACGTGTCCACCAGGCACGTTCCATTGGCACGAGAACTGCCCGGTGAGGAACAAGTTCCGGCCTGACTTCGCGGCGCAGCAGCCGTCGGTAAACGGACGGCAGGGGGCGGCGCGCTAAGACAGCCCACCTCCCCCGCCTCACCTAACAACAACAGACCTACGGCGGCGGGGCCTCTCCTGGGTCACGTGGGAGCGGCGGAGGCCGACCTGTTGCGCATTCCGGTGGTTGTCAACGGGCGCGCAGTCCACGCGCTTGTTGACACCGCCGCCAGCCACAACTGTGTGGCGGCACGCGTGATTGGCCGTGACAACTTCGAGTACCACCCGGGCCAACTCCAGCTGGCTACCACGGGGGACGCCTGCTACACCCAGGGCGTCGCGACGCTGGAGGTGGACGTGCGGGACCAACGGTCCGTCACGACGGCGCTGGTGGTGGAGCAGTTACGTGATGACGTCATTCTGGGGCTACCCTGGCTCTACGAGCAGCACGCAGCCATCGACATCCGGGCGGGCTGCGTCCACGTCGGCACCCAGGGGCGGCGGACCATCCACGGGCTGGGTAAGCCTACTCCACCAGCAGTAAACCAGGTCAGTCTCGACGAGTTCCAGCACGGAGTTCCCCCCGAGTTTCGTGCTACCATCCAGCAGGTCCTCGATCATCAGTGTAATGTGTTTGCGTCCGCGGACCCGCTGAAACGTACCACCATAGCTGAGCATGCCATCCCGACCCATCCTCACGAGCCAATGTTTATCCCACCCGGTAGCTACGGCCACGTTGGTAAACAGACCATCCTAGACCAGGTTCAGGACATGTTGCATGACGGGATAATTGAGCCTAGCGAAAGTCCGTATAATTTCCAGGTCGTGTTGGCAGAAAAAAAAGACGGGAAACTACGCTTCTGTGTCAATTTCAAACCTATCAATAGAGTGACAATTAATGCCCCACCCCCCCTGCTGAACATGGCCGACACACTTTCAGGCCTGGGTAACGCCAAGATATTTTCTTCCCTCGACCTAAAATCTGGGTATTGGCAGGTGCCGATACGTCCGGCGGACCGACCCAAGACGGCGTTCACAGCCCCAGACGGGCGGAGATTTCAGTTTTGCGCGATGCCATTCGGCCTACAGGACGCCCCCGCTACCTTCCAAGGGATGATGACACGGGTCTTAGACAACTACTCGGGCAAGTTTGCGGCCGCGTATCTGGACGACATAATTGTTTGGTCTCAGACGTGGGAAGAACATGCGCATCATTTAGCATTAGTCTTGGAACGCCTGGCGAGCCATGGTCTGACATGCAATCGCGAAAAATGCCACCTGGGGACCACAGAACTAGATTTCCTGGGCTTAGTGGTTAACGCGGACGGAAACCGACCCACGGAAAAACAGCTGAGTGTAATTATCAACAAGGAGCCCCCACGCACGCGCAAGCAACTGCAAAAGTTCTTGGGGCTAGCTAACTGGCTGCGAGCCTTCGTCCCAGAGTTCTCGGTAGTAGCGGCGCCGATGACAGAACAGCTGTCACCCAAACGTCCGTTCAGGTGGACCGTGGAAGCCCAGAACGCTTTTGACGAGCTAAAACGCAGATTTCAACAGTGCCACTTACTCGCGCGGCTGGACCCAGGCAGACCCCTGATCGTACAAACAGACGCGAGCGAGAAGGGCATCGGGGCCATCCTGTTACAACTCGGCGACGACGGCGAGCCTCGGGTGATTGAATATGCAAGCGCCAAGTTCGGCGACGTCGAGCAGCGGTATAGCGTGAACGAGCGTGAGTGTCTAGGCGTAGTTTGGGCCCTCAGACGCTACCGCCCACACCTGGAGGGGCAGAAATTCGTACTGAGAACTGACAGCCAATGTCTCAAATGGCTGGCCACGATGCAGGGGCGACGTTCGAAGCTGACGCGTTGGGCCATGCTTCTACAGGCCTTAGATTTCGAAGTCGAGCATGTACCGGGAAAACAGAACGAACTAGCGGACGAGCTGTCGCGAGATCCGGACGTCACCGTCACAGCCTGTGACGATGCGGAGTGGGAGGAGCTTTTGCCACCACCCAGCGGGCGCATACCCAGGACCCCGCGCACCCCGACAACCCAAACCGCATTGTGTGCCCTAAACCTTAACGTCACACCGACATTACCGCCAGGCGCGGAGCTTGATGACTTAGACGCCTACGTGCGAGCGGCCCAACTCACGGACACAGACACACAGGAGATCGTGCGCCGTTGCGGGAGCGGAGAATGTGAAGGCTACCGTGTATTGGACGGGACACTGCAGGCGCGACCTAAGGGGACAGCTGGCCAATGGCGGACGTTCGCGCCAGCCGCCACCCGCCGGGAGGTGTTTGACATGTATCACGTGAACAGGCTAGCCGGACACCCCGGCGCAGACCAGACGCGACGCGATCTGCGGGAACAGTTCTACTGGCCAGGGGTAAACAAGTTTGTACGGGACTGCGTGAGGAGATGTAAACATTGCCAGAGGCACAAGGCGCGCCGCACCGACGGGACAGCCCAGCAGGTACCCAGGCAGCCCACCGAGCCATTCCATACAGTCGCCATAGACCTAATGGGACCATATCCCCGCACGCCCCGAGGGAAAAGATTTTTGTTGGTGGTGACAGACTGCTACACGCGTTGGGTGGAGGCCTACCCCCTGGCGAACATCCGCGCCGGCACCATTGCACGCAGCCTGGAAACGGAGTTTTTTCCTAGGTGGGGGTACCCCCGGGTCCTGTTGTCGGACAATGCCACCCAATTTGTCGGGCGCCGGTGGGCGCAGCTGGGGAGAAAATGGCGGGTAATCCTACACACCACCCCCGTGTACCACCCCCGCGCGAACCCCACGGAACGACGCAACCAAGAGGTGAAGGTTCAACTGCGGTTGAGGCTCGCGGATGACCACGCCCAATGGGACACGCACATCCCGGACGTTCTGTACTGCATCCGGCGACGGGTGAACGCGGCAACCGGCGAAACACCAGCCACCATGGTCCAGGGGCGGAACCTCACCCTCCCCGGGGAATATCACGTGCGGCAACAACAAACGGACCCGGACGTAGAGAGCCCCGAAGGACGCCTGAGGCGATTGGCCGAGACGCACGATAGGGCGCGACGTAACCAGGCAGCTTACCAAGCACAACGCACACCCGAGACGACCCGCCCGCCCCCTGAACTGAAACCAGGCCAGCTGGTTTACGCGAGGCTCCACCCCCTCTCCTCCGGCCGACGCAACTTCTGCGCCGGCCTGGCGCCAAAGTGGTTTGGCCCGGTGGCGGTGGTCAAGGCGGGGCCCACGGCGGTCGTGATAAAGTTACCCTCAGGCCGGGCCGCGAAATATCACCGGGACGATGTGCGCTTGGCACAGGAAGAGACGGAGGCGGCGGACGAGGCGGAGACGGGGCAGGAAGAGACGGAGGCGGCGGACGAGGCGGAGACGGGGCAGGAAGAGACGGAGGCGGCGGACGGGGCGGAAGAGACGGAAACGAGACGTGACGGAGCAGGGACGCGGCAGGAAGAGACGGAGGCGGCGGACGAGGCGGAGACGGGGCAGGAAGAGACGGAGGCGGCGGGCGGGGCGGAAGAGACGGGAACGAGACGTGACGGAGCAGGGACGCGGCAGAGAGAGACGGAGGCGGCGGACGAGACAGACGGGAGGGCGGCCGCACAGCTGGTCACGTCCACCCCAACAGACGGGGGCGGGTTCAGAGGCTTCCCGGACCTGGGGGCGGGACAGGCGACGCCCCTCGCAGTCACAGATGTCCGGCCGAGGCGGCTGTTCGAAGACTCGGGGAGTGACGTCTCGCCTTTCAGGGGATTTCTCAGGGACACGCCCGGAGTGACGGAGGGCCAGTCGACATCCCAACCACTGATAAGGTGGCCGGAGGAAGTAGAGAGTAGGCCGGGTTCGCCGGACGAGCCATTATGGCCGCTGCATTACTCGTTGGCAGACTCCACGTTCAGGGTGACAGTAACCGAACCGCAGGAAGACGAAACACCGCGGGAAGAGAGGGGAGACCGGGCGTCACAAGACCCAGTTCCGGCTCCGCGATACACGCTACGACCCCGAGGGATCGCGAGGAAGCACAGCTGTTGTTGATAAGGGGGCGACCACGCCCACAGGCGACCCAGCGGAAACGTCGACATGACCGGCTATTCGAGGGGGGGGCAATTGACGTCAGCCGGGGCTACGCCCCATGAGCCTAGTCAGTCTCCGTTTCCTCAACATTCCTCTCCCCTTCCCCGGCATTTGTACCGCCATGTACGTAGTCGTGTGTTTGAATTGCGCGCCACGAACTACCACAAGAGGGCGCTTAGAAGCAGTGCGGCGATCCCTAAAATTGCTATGTTAATATTAATTGTAAGCCTTTTTGTTGTTTTCATCCATCTTCGCCACAGTGCTGTGTAGTTTACTTGTGTTTCTTTAATTTAAATAAGTTACCTTAAATAACTATAGACGTTGCCCGGGCGGACCCGAACAGGCACGGACTTGGACGAGGATAGGAATGCTTTTATATGAATTATCATTAAATAAGTAAATAGTAACAAACTTTCCATTGTCAGTAATTTTTATATATTTTTAATGTTTATCTGTAATTTACTCAACTTTCGCCGGGGCACGGAGTCGTAGAATACAGTAACGGTAATTGTGTTGGCGCGAAGGGCGCCATGTTGCCACCTGCGAGCGATGAGCTCAGCCCAGTCCATCTTCATCACTGACCGAGAGCAGACGCGCCAGCACCCCGGGGACCTCAACCTTTGTTCATCTCTGACCAAGTAATTTCTGTATCGTTAATTCTTTTTAAATCGCTTTCGTTCGTCATCCTCGGGGCAGCTCTCGGTCAGCGGGCTGTTTAATTAATTAATTGTCTCAGTCGAGTTTTTTCATCACCGTGTAATAAGTATACTTTGCAGCATGGCCACGTGTGTGGACCATGCCTTCACCTAAACCGATTCGTGCCTCAGGCTTTTTAACCGTGTAATGTGTAACGTGTAACGGGCGTGTAGAGAGACGTGTTAGTGAAATTAAATCTGGAGAATAAATATAAAGTGAGTACTTATTTAATCACGTGGTGAGTGAGTCTAGGAGTGTGGCGTGCCCGACGCCTAGAGCGGGCCAGGTCTGGGTAGCTAGGATAGAAAGGGCTGGTAACTCGTCCCCACTTGGGCTACGTCACGCCCTGAGTGAGAGACTCCGCCGGGTCCACGTGCCCTTCCACGTGGTGGCGCCCATAGTTAACATCTCGAAATCACCGGCAATGCGCGATCAGCCCTCAGTATAATGTGCCAAATAGAACTGAATTATAATGAAACTATCCTGGAATATATTAGGTAAACTAACATAGTCATAGCAAAGAGTTATTTTAAGTTAAAAAAGTAAGGATACTAACATTATAACAATCATAATATACTCTCTCTTTGCATGAGTCGTAGTATGGTAGTTATAGTGCAGCGCAGCTTAAAGAAATTAATATGGAGGTCAAAGCTCAACTGGGGAAATTTTTTTTACTTTCTTTTAAATTATACAATTACTGGATTATACAAATTGTACTTTAAGAAAATAGATAGTCTATAAATAAATTTTATTATTCATTGTATTGCTATAATAGGGTAGGGTGGGGCTATTTGAGTACCCTAACATTAAAATCAAAAATTTTACATCTTAAATCGATTTTAAAAATTTATTTTTGTTTAACATTGTAATTTCACTTATTGAATTACATGTATCTCAGTTATAGAAATTGTATCTATCAAAATGCAAACTACAGAAATAAAAGTCAATCCCATTGTAAAATATGTCAATAATAGAATATGTGGGGCTATTTGGGTTTCGCAAGGGGCTATTTGAGTCGTTAAAATTATATTTAATTCTGGAGTAAATGAGCTGTTAAATATCATAAATTGTGCTTCGAAGTTATCTGCAAGTCCCTTTAGGCAATCTTTCGCGTACAAATGTTTCCTACTAAATAAAATGTCCACTCACACCTTGTTTAAAAAGTAAACAGAAACATGAGTTTCCATAGGCATTAAATGCATTTCCCACAAACAAACATTTTCTGACCAACAGCTCCAACACAAACTTCATGATACCAGCGAGCACATTGCTGACAAGCTATCCAGTCACATTTCTTCAGTGATTCCAAGGAGTTATAACGTAAGCTACAAAAATTACACGGTGTGTTATCAGTTCCTTCGCAGTGCATTGATACTTCGTTTGGATCATCCTCAGAAGATGAATTTGTAGATATTTCACGTAAATCTTCAGCTGGAGAGTGAACACTTCTTGTACTGGAATTTTTCTTTAGTTTCTTGCATGGTTGTCCTTTCAATAGTTTTATTTGCCTCTTTGCTCTACAGTCAGAAATATTATCTTTTGATGTCAAAAGTCGAGATTTTTGTTTTCTGCTGCCTTGTTTTTTGTTTCTATTTGTTTTAACTGGCGTTGAGAGAATCTGTGAAAAATCTGGAGACTTTGAAGACAACTGCTTCGTGGTTAAAGTTACAGTAGCTATCTCGGAGGAATCACGATCTTTTTGTGTAGAAACAGATTCTCCAGAAAGTGGAGTCGATGGAATAGAGCTCTCTAGCCCAGGTGGTTCTTGCTGTGTGTAGAATAGTGTCGATGGTAAAAATTTCTCTTCAGGGACTATTTCAGGATTGTATGGATGTATTCCTGTACATTGAAAACCTTTTTCTGCAAGAGCTGGCGTTGCAGTTTTGAGCCAGGCCTTTTTGAACAGTTTCCCAAAATTGAACTTGCTGATTTTTCCAGCTGGTTGGCTATGGATATACTGCGTGGCTTCAGCATGATAGTATATTTTGAGAGTCTTAAACACAGTTATGTCCATGGGTTGAAGCACATGAGTTGTGTGTGGGGGCAGACAAAGAAGTTCAATGTCATTTTTTTTCACAAAACTCCAAGCATTCGAGGGAGCAGTGAGAAGAATGTCCATCCAGCACGAGAAGACATTTTCCGGGAACCCTAAAAACATTAAAATGTTTTAAGCAAAAGAGAAAATTTCCTCGTTTATGTACCCAGACTCAGACATTTTAACTACCGTTCCTGATGGCATGTGCTCGTCGGAAACGAACACCCTTAAATATCACCATTGGTGGAATATACTGACCACTTGCACTGCATGCTGCAACTATTGTAACATTTTCCCCATGTTCTAAACTGGTGATAGATGTTACTTCTCTTTTCCCTTTTGGAGCTACAACTTTGACTGGTCTATTGTTCATAGGTAGGCCACTTTCATCAACATTATAAATGTTCTGAGGTTTACAGTTGACTCCAATTTTAAGAGTTGTAGTTTGAAGCAAAGAATAAAAGTCATTAACCGCACCTTTATTCACCCCTGCAGCAAGAGCCTTTGAAAGTCCTTCGGGTTTTCTCAACGATAATTCAGGATGTCTTTTCATAAATGAAAGGAACCAATCTTTCCCAGCGATTCCAGATTCTCCCCATGGATGTTTTATATTATTTGACACAACATACTTGTAAACAGCACGACGCACTCCTTTAGAATCACATCCTAATCCTCGGTTGGATAAGTTTATCAGTCTCAAAACAAGTTCCTTCTCTTGTTCGTCACTTAACACTGTTGGGTGGCCAATTTTTTTCTTTCTTGAAAGTTATTCATGGAGGTGATGCTCACTGTACGATTGTCGAAGTCTTTCTGTATACACACTTCTCCTCAAAGTTTCATATGGTATGTTGAAATGAACTGCTGCCGCTCTCACGCTTAAACGGCACTCCAAGACAGCTTTGGATGCTAAATTAAGCTGCTCACTTGTCCACTTTAAATATGCACAAGTCCTTTTGTAAGTGCGAACCATCTGAAAAAGTGAGATAAAATTACATAATATGGTGTGCAACAATACTTTTTCATATAAATGTAATATAATAAATATTAGCAAAAACCATCTTTACATTTAATAAATATATCCTTGGTATCAAAACAATCACTTTTGTGTTGACCCAAATAGCCCCAGAAAAACTACTCAAATAGCCCCAATTACTTTAAATCACAAAATTAGCAAAATATTCAATTCATTAAAAATAATTCTTGCTATGAATATACTAAGAGACTCACAAATGCTTCTTCTTTCGTTTGACATATAACACTTATGATAAAGTTTCATGTTACACTTGGATATCACTATTTCCCCTGGTATTAAAGTTAGAGTTTAATATTTCAAGACAGTGAGATGATAACCTTGCGCCGTTCACCGCCCGTCCGTACACAAAATATCACATAACATCCGCACACAACATGTCTGTCTGCTCAGCACAACCTTCTTCTCGCTTCTGAAGTCCAGTCCGTGCCGATGATGCGCGGAGTTATTGCGCAGTAGCCGAAAGTCTTATTTTGACTCAAATAGCCCCACCCTACCCTATTATTAAATCCATAGCTCAGTCCATTGTATTGATTATTGCATATTATGTAGACCTAAATCCTCTATATTTTTTTATTTAAAGTAATATTAAATTAATTACGTTTGTTAAGAAATGAATTTCCATGTATTTGCATAAGTAAGAAAAAAATAAAACTTTTTCAATTCCCGTAGCGAAACTATATTTTAACACCTAATAATTCATAGTCATCTAACTTGTGCGAAAACCTTTAAGGTATTATCATTAATGAATTTTAACAAGGTGTGAGGTATTTTAATAAGATTCCTGGTCAAAAATCAGGTCTAAACCAGGGTTATACATTTTTTCAAGTATTTTAGTTTTTTATAGGAGAAGTTTCATTATAAATAGCTAATCTGGTAGCGAATTCTAGCGGCAGTTGTGGAACTACGTATGAGTCACATTCAGAAATGTAGTGATATTGAATACTGGTCAATATAACTAAAAACATTTATTCGTTAATATTAGTAGTACAATTTATGTTCATTAACTTTTTAACGGTAAGTTAAAATGTATTTATATAATTGAGTTTATGTTCCCGTAAGTATAATTTATTTGCATGATATATTATAAATGTTTATATTACTTAATAAATAGTTAAAATTATTAAATTAAAACAAATATTTAACACGTTTAAGGATTTTCATTATCAATTAAAATGTATCTGGTTTATTACTAAATTAAATCATTAATTTTATACTTTTGTTTCTATTCATATTTGTTACAATAAATTTCATAGTAGTTCAGTGTCATAAATAAAAAATTGGTTGTCTGTAAAGTCGGGTTACGGACGATAGTTTAACGTGACAACGTCATAACAAAACATTAATGAAATGATTGCATACTTTATAAATAAAATTGAATCATTTTTATTTTAATAATAAAAGAATAAATACTTGAAATTATACTAGTAATCAGATTTTTAAAATGCAAGAATAATTAAACCTTTATTGCCGAAATTGTTGTTATAATAAGCAATGAAAACCACATTAAGTTTTCACTTCACTTTATAAACAGTCGAGTAGAAGAGAGATGGATGCGGCGCAAGCGTACAATGAGCATTACTGGACACAGCGTAACGGAACAATGTGCGTAACGGGACACAGTGTAACGGAACAATGTGCGTAACGGAACACTATCGTACGTGCAGCCGGCGTTCATCGATTTACTAGACGTTGTCACGTCATAAAAAATGCAAAATATAATTCTAAAATTATGAATTCCTAATACTGTTAATGATAAATATCTGAGTAGCAGGCTTAGACACAATTTAAGGAGAAAAATAAAAAAAATGCTATACTAAACAATTTCGTTTTCTCGACTTGGTGAGTTATTCGTCCTAGTAATATGTCAATATGGTAAGTTAACAGTAAACAAACACGACGATTAAAACGCTATCATTGCGGAACTGTGTTTTTATTTTGTATTGAGTTTTACTCCTTGGTAACAGCGAGGTCATTATTGGGAAAGTACCCAAATAAGAGATACATTTTTTAAAATATATATATAAAATTGATATTGTGTAATTTTTCATTTTTGGAAGTGTATTTCTATTGCAAAATTACTTAACTTTAAACTATCGTCATTTTCATTTGAATAGAATGAAATTCCGTATGTGTTACCATTAAAAAAGTAATAAAATGTATAAAGTTAAATTCTCAGAATGGGTTCCAAATAAGAGATACCTAAACTTTATCCATTTTTAAACACAAAACAAAAGTAAGGTTCATTCTAATGTTTAATACAACATTTAAAAAGGTAAGGGTCACTTCCTGTTGGAAAAGTAATACTGATTACACACAAAAAAAAAGTCACATCGTCATCATACAAACAATAAAAATGTATGCACTGTGTTGTGCTTGTTTCACTCATTAACATTTCTTGTGGCAAAAAGGACAAATAAAAGCATCATCTTCTCCACCGCACTCTTCGTGTGCCCAGCGGCGACATTTAGAACACTGTGCCCACTTTTATCCTCTCCGGTCCTCAGAGAATAGTCCGGTGCAAAATAAGCACTCAGCATCATCTTCTGCACAGACATCCGATTCACTGGAGTCAATCAGCTGCATTTTACCTTCAGACTCATCGTCACTGGATGAACTCGAACACTGTTTCTTTGGTTTAGATTTCCTCGTCTTCTTTGTTAATGGTTCTGCAAATAATTTCTTCCTGGTTGCATTTTCTCGCTTCTTTTTACTGTCCAAAGTTTCCTTTAGCTGATTTCTGTAAGGACTAGATGTTATCAGAGCTGCTTTTCCGGCCCTGGGATGTTTCTGTCCAGGTGGAATGGACGTTGAACATGATGGTTGTGTGTCTTCACTCCTTACAGAACTTACTTGGGGCTGATGTAATGTGGGGAGTGATGAGACTTGAAGTGGTCCAACATATGTTTCTGAATTAGGAATAACAATATCTTTGCTCACACTGCCTGCATGGATAGCAAAATCGGCATCAGAAAATGTGTCCCTATTGCAAGGGAATAGACCAGTCTTTCGAAAAGCATTGATGGAATTTTGCATTGTAGCAGCTTTCTGATAGGCAAGTCCATACAGCGTAGTAACTTGAAAGTGAGTCACTACACGCCCTTGGTTATGCCGAAGCCAGTTAGAAACCTCTTGAGCATAGTAGGTCTTCAATGGCTTCATAAATCCTACATCCAATGGTTGCATTTTAGCTGTAGAATGGGTGGTAGACAAATTATAGCCACATTATTGAGTCTAGCCTTTTCGATCACTTCAATGTTACAAGTGTGGGAATGATGACCATCTAAAATTAGAATTACTGGATCGGCCTCTGTAGGCTTAGTGAAGTTCACAAAATGGTCAAACCATTTGGAAAAAATATCGGTTTGTATCCATCCAGATATGTGGCACGCAGATATGGAACCTGGGGGAGCACCATCCATTAATTCAGCTTTCATGTTTTTCCGAGGGAAAACGAAGAGCGGTGGTACAAAGGTACCAGCGGCATTCATGCATGTCACAGTAGTGATTAATGACCCTCTTTCTGCAGATGTCAAGTTCGAAATCTGTTTTTTACCTTTGGCAGCAACAATTTCTGAAGTTTATGTTGCACCACGGTTAGGCCTGTCTCATCGACGTTATAGACTCTGTGAGCATTGCAATGAATTTTATCTAATTCCTTTTCATAAATATCAAAAAACGCATTCACATTTTCAGCGTTAAATGACCTAACTCTCGCAGCAGACACACCCTGAGGAGTGCGCAAAGAAAGTTCTGGGTGCCTCTTCAAAAATAATTTGAACCATTTCTTCCCCGCAGATTCCTTTTTGGGATTGAAAGGATGACTCAGACCATTTAGAATTGCCAACTCGAAAGCCATTCTTTTGACATCCGCGATGGTCAAACCGAAGTACCTCTCCTCCATTTCCATACAATATTTAACTAATAGCTTCTCGAGTTCGTATGGAAGCACTGGTTTCCGGCCAGATGACATTTCAAGTAACTGTTCAGGTGTCTTACCTTGGTTTTTGACGTATTTCTCTAATGTTCCTTTTGGAACACCATATGATTTTGAAGCACGCAAGTAACCCATTTCCCCTGCTCGAACATCTTTAACAGCATCTCTCATCTTCTCCGGATTCCACATTTTACGCTTTCCTTTCTCACCAGACATCTGAAACAGTAAAAATTAATTGAAATAATTATAACTTTTTAGTCACTTTAAGTTATCTATAATTATATAGAAACATTACGATAAATAAAATCATTAGGACTGGTATACTTAGTATATATACCTAGGCCTACATTTGGATTTCTATGGCACATCAATACAAATTTAAATATAAAATATGGTGTTAATTTGGCTGCGCAACATATTTAATTACCCATATAAGAGATAATGCCCTAATAAGAGACACCATTTCTTAATAGGAGCCCAATGTGTCTCTTATTAGGAGCAGGAACGCTTAAAACAAACATGGCTGCCTCAGCTCAAACATGTCATTGATATAATTTTATGACTGGTCTGTAATGTAGCTAGCTTTATATACTTCACAGTAAAATATAAGTAAATCACAAATTAACTTACCTTCACACTTGTTCAATGCCTCAAAGCTTCCCTATTGAAACATTTGAAATGACTAAAAACACTAAATTGCGTGTCCGTTCCGCCGAATACTTTCTGTTGCTTTGCGACGCACGGAGATGGTGTCTGACGATCACGCGCAGCAAGTTACTGCCCTAGCCGAGAGGTGGCAGCACCTATCGGGCTGGATATCACAGTGTCTCTTTTTAGGCGCCTATCTCTTATTTAGGTACTTCCCCTTATAATCGGGGACACAGTGTACCGCATTCCAAGAATACGGCAATAATATTTCTATGAATATATACACCTTAACTATTAATTATTGCAAGCTTTTTATTTCCTAGTATTATCTTAAACAGTGTGCGTATTTTATGTCCTACATGAGCGTTATCAAAGTTGTTAAATGAATTACCTGTATTTTGACAAGAAATATTTTTGCCAAATTGTTTAAAAAAATTTGACGTGACAACGTCTAATAAATCGATGAACGCCGGCTGCACGAACGAAAGTGTCCCGTTACGCACATTGTTCCGTTACGCTTTGTCTCGTTACGCTCATTGTACGCTTGCGCCTCATCTATCTCTCTTCCACTCGATTGGCCTATGCGTCCGAGGAGAAGAAAGACAGTGGCAGCACACAACTTACATCTACAAGTGAACTGTTTAGTCGACTGTTTATAAAGTGAAGTGAAAAGTTAATGTGGTTTTCATTGCTTATTACAACAACAATTTTGTCAATAAAGGTTAATTATTCTTGCATTTTAAAAATCTGATTACTATTATAATTTCAAGTATTTATTCTATTATTATTATTAAAATAAAAATGATTCAATTTTATTCATAAAAGTATGCAATAATTTCATCAATGTTTTGTTATGATGTTGTCACGTTAAACTATCTTCCGTACACCGACTTTACATACAACAAATTTTTTAAAATTACATTTGGATTGTAATCATTTTATTTATTTTTATATAAATGTATTAAACATACTTATTAATACCGCATGTACGTGATAACTTAGGACTAATTTCCCTCCGATAAATAGAACAATAAGCATGTTTATAATATAATACATTTTTTTAATGAACTCATATTTTCGCATTCTGAAGGAGTATCTCATTTTCCCTCGAGTAACAGGCGTCTCTAATGGTAGGAAGCATTTCCCTGAGACCGCCTGGTGATATGAAACTCGCTGAACACTTTAGTGCACGTAATTGTGCACCCATAGGCGTTACTGAGTCTACCTGCAATTCGAAAACACAAGATGCCGTTTTCCATGACTTTTATTTAGTTTTTTGCGACTTATAGAAATTTGTTGTGTATATATGTATGCACAGATAATACGACCCTGATGATATGTGCCTTATAATTGAAGTTGTCAACTACAAAGTTTTTACATTGGTAAAAAGAGCATCATTTTAAATTTTTGAGAAAAATATATTGGTGTGGTTTTTGATACTCATATCCACATCATAGGTATTGTTCATTATGGTTTTATATTTTCCATAATTGACATATAAACAGATTATTTTACAGGAAATAACACTCACAAAAGCTAGCTTGTGTTTGAGTGTGAATAGTGTGCTTAATGTTTACGTGCATTATTATTATTATTATTATGGATACGATTTCATAGAAAAATAACATTTAAATCATGCAGATTGTATTCCACTTTAACTGTCTTAAAAAAGTCAGTTTAGTATGTTTAAAAGTATATAAAAATAGATTTAATTGAAAAAAATCTTAATTATCAGAGAAATTAACTTACTTATGAGAGAATTAACATAATTTAAATTATTCGGCTATTTATTTACTTAAAGTTTTGTTACTTACATTTTGTAAATTTTAAACAACGTAAAAAATTAAAATTAAGGTCCTAAAATTTTTGACGTGTAACATCTTAGCTCTCGGTATACAGTATTTGGCGGGAGTAATTTTGGGAATGGAACGGAAGTCACATGGAACAGAAATGTTTAACCAGGTGCTGCCATCTGTAGCGATGGCGCGAACCAAAGTTTACAAAGCCATATGACAACCTTATGGTACTAACTGTTTAGTGAATTTTAACAAGTTGGGCAGTATTTTAATAAAATTCTTTGTCAGAATCTGGTCCAAAGCCGGAGATAAAGTACTTTTTCAAGTCTTTTTCGTTTCTATCGGAGCCGTTTCATTACATAGTTTAACCTTTCGCCTTGGTAATTGAATGATTTGATGGTCGACGTAGCTGCTCCGATAGTGAATTCCAGAAATAATGTAGCTCTAGACACAAGTTTCGTATATAAATCACGGTCGGCATTATTTTAAAGATATCTATGTTAAATATTTTGTCCGATTTTCTTATTTTTTATTAGGTTATTTGCAACACGTGAACATATTAATTTGATCGTTACCTAGGTTAGATATTACACATAACTAGCGAGTATTAAAAGACTCGGTCACATTCCCCCCCAGTAATAATAGTGTTTTAATTGTTACATCTTTTAACTATACTTCGCCCCAAGAAACCAAAAGTCACCCTGGCGGAAAAATACTAACTATACTGAAGTTATACAATGTGTGCAAGGTTGTCTACCCGCCAGGGATACTATTTTTATTTTTTTTATCTCGTTGTGCAGAATAATTATAACAAAGGGTTCATGGGAAGATTACAAGAATACTTTTTTTTTGCCGGCAGTGCTAACTTGCTACAGAAGAATAAAAAAATTCAAAACTATTCTTCTTTCTGATTTTTAAGTACTCCCTAGCAGTCTTACGCATCTTTTAAAAGTAGTCAATTGAAAACTTAAAAAAATTGTGTTAAACTCGTTACACAAGGAAATGTAATGGAGAAATGTTGCCAAATATTTTATTATTGTAGTGCAAATTAAAAGTCCTATAGTTCCTAAGAAACTTTTGTGGAACGTGCAAAATAAATATGCTTTTACTCCATGTCTACCAAAATTTGAGAAACTATGTTTCAAACTTGCTTCTTCACTTAAACCTTTAGTATTCTATAAGAAGGTATTGTAAATATTTTATAGGTGTATTTGTAAATGTACAACAAGATATTACTGAAACTCTGCTCAGTACTATGTTTTTAAAAGTGAAATTTTATTGACTTTGTCCTCACAGCAGACTCTAAAATGGAGATAGGTGAGACACTAGAGACACTAACCTTAAGTTCCAGAGGAGGCGGGCTGACATTCTATCCTGGTCATACTGATTTCTGTTTTTAGATTTTACCCTAAATTTCTCCAGACAAAAAGCTGGGATAGTTTCTTACAATATGCAATGTTGCTGTTCTGGTTGGGAGTGTTATGTATCATCGTCTATACAGTGTAAATTTCTTTTGTAAATAGATCAGTCATATTTATAAAAACTTATGGATATTTTTAGTTAGTACATTTATATTAAAACAGCTGTATCACTTCAAAATAGTGTTCGCAGTTATTATTGATTTGCCCGGATTATTACCCGGGCATTTATGCTTTGTGTTATCCAGGTAACTCCAATACTTAAAGTTATTTGTAAATCGTACCCATAGTAACTTTCCAATATTAACAGCGACATAATAAGCATAATAAAACAAAATAAGTAAATTTGGTAGATTATTCTATTATCTTTTCCTGGTTTAAAAAAATGCATGAACGAAAAATCAATTAAATATAAACTATGCACCAATTTTCGTAAGAAATACTCAGTATTATCTTGAAACACGTATTTCATACCATTTCTTGGCACCTGGTTTCCAAAGGATTCTTTTGTAAAAATTAAAAATATTTTTTCTTTCTGAAATGACTTCACTGTCGACAAGCTTTAACTAAAAAAAAAATTAACTTTAAAACTGACTTAGTAGATTCAGTTAATTTTCTGCTTAAGAGGTTCATATAACTGAAAAATCAGTGAATTTCTCTGAGAAACAATATTCGGTCTTGTGAAATTCGCTGCAAGAATCGTAGAAATCCTTGCGAGTCACTGAAATAATTATAAGCAATAACTGATTTAAATAAAAAAATTAAATGGAGGATTTGCTGTTTTTTTTTTAATTTGAATGAGTGCGATTGACACTCCGTGACTCAGCGAACGAAGCTTACGACTCATGTGAACCGAGCCTAAGGCGAGGTCCTAAAAAATTTGGATTCTAATATTTCGTGCTTTTTGCACGTGATTTTAAATAAATTCATGATATAATCATATATAATTGTTTATGAAAGGCTTTTCTTGCTAAAAAGTCATTGCTTAATGGTGTTTATAAACTTAATGGTCAACATTTGTGTTAGTCCTAACATGTACTGGGAGCATATAATCGTGTAGCATACAGTTATATAGTGGTCGTCTTGAAGCACTTTACTTTTAGTATATCAGTTATATATCTATAAAAAGGTAATTTTCCAAAACACTGGAAAAACTAAAGTTTTATTGGTTTTTGTAAAACTTTTATTGATTTATGGTATACTAAAAATAAAGTGTTTTAAGATGAACTTTACATTCGAACGGTGAAATCCAAAGCGCCATACCACATGGTTCCATGGCTATCTGTACCTGTAACGATTGATATAAATATTTGCCATTGAGTTCATAAAAAAAAACATTAAGTATAGACATATTTACTTACATTTTTTATAAAAATATAAATGATTAAACTATGAATTTATTTTAAATAATGTGCAAAACACGAAATATTAGAAGCAAAATAATTAAGAATTAGGTGCTACGTGTTTGACTCACTTTGCTGCCAATTTCGAGAAAGCTTATGTTTTATGCGTGTCTCGGTAACAAGTCACTAACTAACTAACTAACCTGTAAAACTGCGGCGTCGGCATGCACGTGCAGAGTTCAGCAAACAGTATATTGATTATTACAAACGCACGAACGAGCAATTCTCTTCGCATTTTTTTATCCGCTCTCACTGCAACAGGAATATATCGCCTTTGCAAAATGACCAGAAATTGGTTGCCAATAGCTTTGTTTGGAACATTCAATTGTTAAAATATTTGTCCAGAGAGATTGTTGGTAGCAGCCCAAAAGGCATTTATTTAGCCGTTGCTTACAATGAAGATTTTTAGAATAATAATTCTCAAAGAAATCCAAAAACAGTATCAGAATAGTTCCTCACGTCACTTCAGTTTAGAACAAACAACATACTTGTGCTTTTAAATTTAAATATGCCTCATTAGTAAGTCTCAATATTTGCTGTTTTACGAGGAACCACAGGTGCCTATCCGAGTCTATATGATTCTGTAAACCCCCTCCGGATATTCCGAATGGTGCCCACAGAAAGCCCATGATCCGACCAGGTTCCTATCCAAACCTTTACTTCACTCCAGGCTTGTGCCGGAGCAGATTAATGCTGCTAACGAGTCCACCTAATTTCAGATTGGGTATCCTAGGGCTTGCTCGTAAAGCTCTGAGAGACCACTTAACTTAACCGTAGCCGACCGCAGCCGACACAATATACTTGCCAACTTGGCAAGAACACCATCAGTAAAATTTGAAATAAAAACCAAATTTTTGCGTAAATCATACCCGATGATTCAATCAATGTTAGTAAAACACGGACCATAATTAAAGCAACATTCTTAACACATCAATAGTTTAATGGATGCATAACTTAAAAAATATACTTAATAACTGAAGAACTAATTAAAGTATACTTTAAAAAATTGGTTGTCTGTAAATTCAGTTTACGGACGATAGTTTAACGTGACAACGTCATAATAAAACATTGATGAAATGATTGATCCAGAAGAAAAGGAAATATATTCGGCCTGAGGCTGAGCCATAATAGGTTTTTGAAACGAAACCAGTTAGGCATTAAAAATATTATATTCTTTGAGGAAGATATTTTTCTTTAATTTGTCTATCTTTTGTATGATAAAATCTACCTCTGTATACTTTTATGAATAAAATTGAATCACTTTTATTGAATTATCACTATGTTGTATTGATACAAAGGAGTGAAATAAAATGTACAATTTAATTAATAAATTTACATTTTTTGCATTCATTAATTCAATTATATTTATTACTTTTTAAATGTTGCGTGCACCGAATTTATTTTTACAAGTCCAAAAAAAATTCGCAGTTGCCGGGATTCGAACCGACAATCTTTAGATTGGACGATAGCTACGCTGACCGTTCGGCCACGAGGCCATACTTATTAAATGACAGTTTCAGATGTTATATACATATATATAAAAACATTTTCAAGGTAGGGAAATAATATTATTTAGTTTTTATAACACAATTTTATAACAAATAAGCATCCCAAATAAACCAAACTAATTTATAATGTGTTATAATATTTTTTAAAACCTTGTGCAAAAGATTCCGGTTGTAATTTCAATTATTATGTGTAACTGTAAAACACCACTGTTGGTTCAAAACGTATTTGAATATTAAACATTACTTTTAAATAACCGTACCGATTGTGCTGAAAATCGGTGGACGATCATTAAATTACATAATATTAAAAATTCAAACGACGAAAACATGATTGAAAAGTCAAATCAATGGTTGTTCCAATCGAGTGGAAGAGATGCCACGAATGCGTACAATGAGTATGAATAGAGATGCCACGCATGCGTATAATGAGCAAACAGGAAACATCCGTAGTGGGACATCCGTAGTGGGACACTTTTTCGTGTGTGCAGCCGGCGTTCATCGATTTATTAGACGTTGTCACGTCAAAAACAAAACCAAGGAAAACAAGGGCTAATCGATTCAAATATAGGTGAATTTACCAAGAGATATGATCCTTTAATTTTGATTACAATTAATATTATTTAAAAACGTCACATGCATTTAAACAAGTTTAACCATAAAAAAATATGTGGAGTCTATATTGTTCAAATCTATATTAATATTCTGACGTCACGGTTTTTCCGTAAATAAAATAACATTCCGTAAATACTTCTTTTGAACTCTAAATACATTCCTATATTTACCCTGCAAACAGCGTTTCTAAATTCTTACTGGTTTTTTGAGAAATTGCCATTTATTGGTTCCCAATGCCATTTCTTTGAATATAGCAGCCTTTTTTTTTTTTGGACCCGCAAGTATACTTTTTTTGTGTCTGAAGTCAGAAATATTTTCGGGAACAAATTTTCAGTGTGATCTGCTAAACTAAACGAACTGTTATGTTCTATTAAAAACTAATGAAATAGCATTCCACTTGAATCACAACCGTGGTACTGGTATGGCTCGTAGAAAATAAACTGGTGATTTTTTCCTCGGCTGATTTGACATTAATAACGTGTTTCAAACACTTCACGTTATAAGAAACATCATTCTTCCCGTCATGTAAAACATTTAAATCACAACGGCGATATCAGCAATATCCTGATGAGCTAGTTAGCATATATTTTTGGTTGATCTTTCTCTTATGTTCTTTAGCAAATGGATTTCCACGCTATTTATAATTCTAAATCAAATGCACGTATAATTCATAAAGAACTCTGATGTGACATAGTTTCGGACAAAAAGCTTAGGTTCTTTTATAATGGTATTTTTTATTTAGATTTATTTCACGCTTTTAAAAGTAAAAGTGGACTTTTAAAAAAACTGTTCAAAACAGCAAATTAGGTAAATTATTTTCTATAAATAAGTGGAATTTCACTGATATTCAGTAGTTTAAAACAGCTTCATATTTTGAAATGATATTTTAAGAATGATCTCAAATTTTAATCTCCTGGTTTTAGCTACACATATGTGAGCACTGTATAATAAACGGAAATCTATAAAGCCAGAATATATTTTTAAATAATGCCTCTTTCAAGTCATTTATCAGGCCAAGGATGTCTTTAACAATATGAATGGGTGGCGTAAAATTCCACTCTTTGGAATTATCTGAACGTTAACCAGGATGCGCATGTTTCATGTTTGCTAAAGAAAATTTGTGATTATTATTTGTAAGATAAGTAGAACATTTAGAGTTGAGATCACGAAGAAATTATCCTATTTGGCATTCCCTATTCCCCTATTCGACTCATAGATCACAGCTGCAATTTATATCTACGGAATAATTAGATCAATCGGTTTATCATCGAAGCTGTCGTAATGTTCCTTTTGAATCGTTGTACATTGTACACTGATGTTCTAAGTCTCACCGTAACCATTCAGTTGACGAATGGCTACTGTGACCTCAAATTGCTTTTTGGGAAAGTATGCGTGTCAGTGGTACTATTACCACTCACCCATGGGAAACATGGTTACATGTGCATTTGGTCTAGGAAATGGTCTAAAAACATTTGTCCATATGGGGTGATAGAAACACGGTCATTGGTTTATCGCAAAAATGACTCTTTATTCTGAAGGGGTGGTGACAATATCAGCTTTCAAAGGACGAAACGTTTCATACAGCCCTTCTTTCAAAGGAAAGGTACCAGAACTCTTGTTTCTCATGTGTGGTGATACCACTTGCAGCTTTTCGGAAGAATGAGTCTCATTCACATTTTCCTTCGGAAATAATGTTGATGATTGCAGCGGTTCAAGAGAATAAGTCTCAAAGACCTCTTTCTTCGCAGACAATGTCGATACATGTAGGTATTCAGAAGGATACTTCACAGAGGCCTCTTCATGCAGAGATGATGGTTACTCATGGAGCTGCTCTGGAGGATATGTTTCATAGATCTCTTCCTTCAAAGGGAATGGAAACTCTTGCAGCTGCTCGGGAGGATAAGCATCAAAGGCCCCTTTCCTTGAAGATGATGTTGAGGCTTGCAGCTGTTCAAAAGGATAAGTCTCGTAGACCTCTTCCCTCAAAGGTGATCGCGAATCTTGCAGCACCTCAGGAGTATAAGCATCAAAAGTCTCTTCCGATGGAGATAATGGTGCTTCATGCAGCTTGGGAGGATATGTCTCATAGACCTCTTCCTTCGAAGATGATGGTGAATCTTTTTGATGCTTGCAGCTGTTCAATAGGATAAGTCTCGTAGACCTCTTCTCTCAAAAGTGATTGCGAATCTTGCAGCTGCTCGGGATGATAAGTGTCATAAGTCTCTTCCCATGGAGATAATGGTGTTTCATGCAGCTCGGGAGGATATGTCTCATAGACCTCTTCCCTCAAAGATGGTGGTGAGTCTTGCAGCTGCTCGGGAGGATAAGTATCAACAGCCATTTCCCTTGAAGATGATGTTGATGTTGCAGCTGTTCAAGAGGATAAGTCTCGTAAACCTCTTCCCTCAAAGATGATGGTGAATCTTGCAGCTGCTTAGTAGGATAATTTTCAAAGGCCTCTTCCCTTGGTGATGATGGTGACTCATGCAGCTGCTCGGGGAGATAGGTCTCACATACCTCTTTCCTCGGAAACGATGTGTCGACTACCAGTTGTTCAGGAGAATAAATATCAAAGGCCTCTTCCCTTTGAGAAAATGGCGATTCTTGTCGGTGTTCGGTAGGGTAAGCTTTAAACACCTCCCCCACTTCTCTCAGTTAGGTAAGCTGGATGTTTCGGCGTTGAGTGATGTCTTGGAGCCAATAGGGCGTAATAGAAGACAAAACGCACCATGTGTTTTGCAGTAACCTAAGGCCAGAGAGGCTGGCTGTCAGAACTGCTGAAAAAGTTGATTTCTTAAAGCTGATTTTCTGAAACACACATACAGTACATAAATTGAACTAGGAATACAAAACTTTTACTTTTATTATACATTATTATGTGCTGACAAAAACAACTTTGTTTGATATAAACAGTCGAGTTTACGAAACATTTTGTTGGGTCAAGTATATATTCCCTTCTAAATATTACAACATAAAAGTACAATTATTTTGTAGGCTTTGGATATGTTAAAAGTAAAGAGTTCAATAACGTTTCGATTCATATTTCAGCACTCGTCATCAGGGTAAAAGTCTCCTGAGACTCCTCGCCACGAATATTTTATTTAAGCATACAAACTTTTCATTCAGTTTAGAGGATTCGGATCTAGGTTCATCGAAAGTAAAAAGTGGGGCACATTGTCGTTAGCCGACAATATCTTCTTAATATTCTCCAACCACAGCGTCCCAAATATATATATAAATCATTCCATTCCACATCCAGGGATGTCAGGCAACTGTCGGTTCTTTTTTGATAAGCTTTTATTAGCTTCATACGTATGTATGTTAGTATGTAACGGAAACTTTGAACATGATTTTATCCTTCTTCAAAACGTCGCATTAACTTGAAATTTGGCGTACTTATCAAGGACCGATGACAATTCTATATTTTGAACAGTTAAACCCGTTATCCTTGCTAGGATAATCAGGATTATGGATTTTTTTTCTTAAACTGGTAGTTTCTTTGCGCCAAGACCCTGAAGGGAAACTACCAGGCGCGCCGATCACCTATTTCTCGGATAAGTTACCGACTTTGAATAAGATGACATTTTCGGAGAGGGAACCTAAGAACCAGCTAACTCATCCAAGGGAGGCAGCAGGCGCCCAAATTGCTAATTTCTCGGATAAGTTATCGACTTAGAATTATACATGATGACTTCCCAATTTTATTTAAAATCATTTATTTTCATATTAGGATATTGAAAATATTGTGTACTATATAGTTCTTTAAAACGCTATATCGAATATATATTTTAAAAGCAGCAAATATTTACTCAAACTCACTTTAATAGTAAAATGATGTAATAAAGAAAAGCAACTAAAAAATGAAAAAAAAAATAATAGTTAAAAAACTAAAAAGGACAATTTTATAGAAAATCCAACTAAAAAATGAAAAATAATAATAGCATAAAAAATAAAATATACTCTTTTATAGAAAATACAACCAAAAAATAGAAAATCAATTTTAATAAATTTGAGTTAAGAATAGTGTAAATAAGAAAAATATCTTATTTATTGCAAAAACAAAGCGTGGGGTGCTTTTTAAGATATTATCAAATAATAATTCTTCTACGCATATCTGTCAATAAAATATTTATCACTAATGACACCGTGCACCCCATGACTTTTTTTTGCAATAAAATACATTTTTTATTGTTTACACTATTCTTAACTCAAATTTATTAAAATTTATTTTCTATTTTTTTTTTGATTTTATAAAATGTGTATATTTTAGTTTGTTAAAACTATTATTATTAACAAGTAAGTACATTGAGAATGTTTACCTTGCCATTGGTTTCATCCTCGTGATAATTACAGTTATTGTTATACTCACCCGTAACTCCTGGGTATACTGTGTGTTATCACTGTCGGCATCGGCAGGAGCGAAGGCATCTGGGATAGAATACACTTCCAAATCCTGCATCGGAGGTGAAAGCACCGCTTGATCCTGGTCGCATGTGGCCTCTACTTCGGTCTCTTCTGTGTGACGGCTAGGAGACTGGTAGTCAGCGAATAACCCCTTAACGCATTCCACTTGAGGAGCCGTTGAATACAAGACCATTTGGTGGTGGCAGGTCACCAGTTGTGCGTCACCAGATGTTGATGCACTCTGCATCTGTTCACGAGTCGATGCAAGCAACATCTCTTCCATCAGAGAAACAGGTGAAAACTGGTGTTGTTGTTGGGAAGATGCTAGTGGCCCATCACGCAGCAGGGCACTGCTAGAAGACGGCACGCCCTGAGGAACTGAGCCGTGCAGCTGGTGGTCGGCGGGTATGATCACGACCTCCTCCAGGCCGTGGTCGGGCCGACTGGCGCAGCGCGCTGTGGCGGGACAGCCCCGGCCGGCGCAGGAGGCCAGCATGCGCCACAACTGGCGCAGCAGCCACAGCACGGTGACCAGCAGAGGGAGGCTGACCAAACCAACCAGCACGTAGACCATCTGCAACACAAAACACGCTTCATCAACACCACTGGCTCAGGTCTTAATGACCTTGTTAACGTAGTGGGAAAACATTGTCGGTGTGCACATTTTGTGTTGTTTCTCATTTTGGGCCACACCAATGTGTGAACAAAAGTAAATAAAGTACATAGGGAAAAAACTTTTCTGGACTATTGCAAAATATTCTTTTGGAAACCAGTTGCCAAGAAATAGTTTGTAATACTACAAAAAAAAAAAGTTGCTCCTTGTTCAACACATGACTATGGTTATTTTTGCATACATGAAATACATTTTTTTCTAGATAATACTAAATATTTCTTACAAAAATTTACACATAATTTTATTTTTATTTGATGTTTTATTTAAGCATTCATGATGGTTCTCATACTTGAAGCCAATTCATAAAGCTGTATATTGTATAGGCCATACGATGTAGTCGTCAAGCCCAGGGAAAAGTTTATACCATGTGTTTGTGTTTATGTTTTGAAAATGAAACAGACATATTCATGTAAAATAGCAGATATTTGTTCACTTGTACATTTAAACGATAACAACTGTATCATTACAAAATGTGTTCGTAGTAACACTGGGTTTGTGTTCTTACCCAGGAATTTTATGCTTTGTGTTGTCCCAGTACCTTCAATAGATAAAGTATTTTGTAAACCGTTCCCATAATAGCGTTCAGGGTTTTACTGCGCACATAAACAAGCATAACATAACAAAATAAAGTACAATTATTGAATAATCGATTGTCTGTACCATGGTTTAAAAATTATGATTGAATAAAACATAAAATAAATATAAAATTATGTGCCGATTTTCGAGAGAAATATATAGAATTATCTCAAAAACGTATTTCACACATGAAAAAACAACCATAACAATTTCTTATTCAAAGTTACATTTTATTTGTAGAAGATATTACAAAAAAAATTTATTTGGAACTGTTTACCAAAGAAATCTTTTGTAAAAGTACAGACATAATTTATCTCTGTAGGTGAGAAATGGAGATCGTGGATCAGCATCTGGACTTGGTGTGAAACTCCTCCAAGTTGTGAAAATTCCTTCTCCAAACAAGCTGGGTTTGGAACGAATAATATCTTAGCGAGAGGCGAGGCGTGCTTTTATCACGTGCAAATTGTTTGATTAAAATTTAAATAATATTCACGTAAAAAATAAGTCAGCTAAAATATTATTTTTTCCATGCTAGTCATTATTTAGTTAATTTTTATCAACAGTTTGCAGCCCCGTTCCAAGCCAATAAATAATCAACACATGCAGGTTACTAGTTTTAGTACATTAAACAATAATTGTGCTTCTAACCACGAAAGTATATAACATTTATGTACTGAAAGTTATATCAATTTAACAATTTAAATCCAGGAGCATGTGGCGAATTGATTCCTCATTGACTGGTGCTGTCGTACAATCAGGAAATTTTGCTTCCTGCAACTCATAGCGCTTTGTACATCTGAATTTTAATGCAGTATTTATTTGTTATTTCATTACTAGTGGGTATGATTTTTCTGACATTTAAATGATATTTAACAAAAAATTGTGAACGTGTCTTTTAGTACTCGCCAGAGATGTATAACATCTAATCTTAGCAAAGAGAAAGTTCACGTGTTGTTGTGTTGAAAATACACTTATGATATCAAACTCGCTCACGAAATTAAACGTGGAATTCTTCTAAATAATGTTAAGCGTGATACATATACGCATATTATTATTTTTTAAATTGTGGAAGCGAATTACGCGTTGTTTCCGCACACGCCGCTAGAATTTGTTGCTAGAGCAGCTATGTCAACTACCGAATTATTCGATTTGCAGAGCGAAATGTTAACCTGTATAAAGAAACGGTTCTAATAAATGCCAAACAAGATTACTAAACTCTGGCTGATTTTCTACAAGGAATTTTATTACCCTGATAAAAGAGCCATTTTGTTAAAAATTCATTAAACAGTTAACACTATAAAGTTTCTTTTTTCTTTGTTAAATTTGGTTCCCGTTATTCGCCACAAATGTCAGCAACGTGGTTACACATATCCGTTCCATGCAACTTCCGATTCAAGTAATTACTCCTACCAAATACAGTATACCGAGACCTAAGGTACGCATTAAAAAGTGTGTGTTTGGTTCTCATCGGTCTACATTGACAGTGCTGTTGGCAAATGGCGAGTACGGGCGCAGGCGGGTCAGCTCAGTCTCTGTGACTCGTGTCCGGGAGGGAAACAGCACGCGGCTCAGACACGGAAACTGAGTGACAAATCTCGTTTGTGTAATTTCATTTAATTATTTGGTTGTTTATTTTATTTATAGTTAACAAATCGTTCATTTGCTAACGAAAGTTCCCCTTGAGATTCTCTACATTTTTTTCAAGTGCTATTTATTCAAATGCTTTACTCCAGACTTATTGACCCATGTAATATAACTTGGCATCCGAATATGACCTGCACTACACATTCTTTTAGTAAACGAAAAAATAAATATTAATGTAAGAATTACCGATATCCGTAAATTTATAAATTTACACGAAAACAGCTGTATCACACCTTATTCGTCCTAGTAATATGCCAATATGGTGGGTTAACAGCAAACAAACACGACAATTAAAACGCTAGCATTGCGGAACTTTGTTTTTATTTTGTATTGAGTTTTACTCCATGGGAACAGCGAGGTCATTATTATAATCGGGGACACAGTGTACCGCATTCCAAGAATACGGCAATATTATTTCTATGAATATATACACCTTAACTATTAATTGGAGCAAGCTTTTTATTTCCTAGTATTATCTTAAACAGTGTGCGTATTTTATGTCCTACATGAGCGTTATCAAAGTTGTTAAATGAATTACCTGTATTTTGACAAGAAATATTTTTGCCAAATTGTTTAAAAAATTATGACGTGACGTCTAATCAATCGATGAACGCCGGCTGCACGCACAAAAAAGTGTCCCGTTACACACATTGTTCCGTTACGCTGTGTCCCATTACGCTCATTGTACGCTTGCTCTGCATCTATCTCTCTTCCACTCGATTGGCCTATGCGTCCGAGGAGAAGAAAGACAGCGGCAGCACACAACTTACATCTACACGTGAACTGTTTAGTCGACAGTTTATAAAGTGAAGTGAAAAGTTAATGTGGTTTTCATTGCTTATTACAACAACAATTTCGGCAATAAAGGTTAATTATTCTTGCATTTTAAAAATCTGATTACTATTATAATTTTAAGTATTTATTCTATTACTATTAAATGATTCAATTTTATTCATAAAAGTATGCAATCATTTCATCAATGTTGTCACGTTAAACTATCTTCCTTAAACTGACTTTACAGACAACAAATTTTTTTAAAATTACATTTGGATTGTAATCGTTTTATTTATTTTTATAGAAATGTATTAAACATACATATTATTAATACCGTATGTACGTGATAACTTAGAACTTATTTTCCTCCGATAAATAGAAAAATAAGGAAGTTTATATAATAAATTTTATTAATGAACTCATATTGTTGCATTCTAAAGAAGTATCTCATTTTCCCGCGAGTAACAGGCGTCTCTAATGGTAGGAAGCGTTTCCCTGAGACCGCCTGGCGATATGCAACTCGCTGAACACTTTTGTGCACGTAATTGCGCACCCATAGGCGTTATTGATTCTACCTGCAATTCGAAAACACAAGATGCCGTTTTCCATGACTTTTATTTCGTTATTTTGTCCTTGCATTTTGATCTGCAAGATGGCAAAGACTTCATCTGTCGTGTTTTGATAACTTTCCCTTTGTCTGTACTATATTCTTTACCTAAATTTATATTTTCTTTTCTGACACTATTCTTCTTTCTTGACTTGAGTGGTGATTGTTTAGGTATTTTCACTGGGTTTTGGTTCTTTTCCAGATGCATACCTTTCTTGACTCAATTTTTATGTAATTCGTCGAAACTATCAGACTCTTCTTTTCTTGGAAGACAATATTTAGGATCTCTATCACTGTCGTCACTGGATAAGTCTGCTGGTTCGTCACTGCTGCCTGTAGAAAAGTTACATCCGTTTTTATTAGGTGATAAACCGAATTATGTACTTGGCTCTTCATTGCTTCCTCCTCCCATGCTTCTTGACATGTATAGGGTAATGGTGGGTACCTAGTGGATTTTCCGTTACATCGGCGGAAGGAGAGAAGATACAGATTTCAAAAAATTACACAATCTTCTTTATTTCTTTGCAAATCATTGTAGAATTTATTAATTATTTGTTAATAATTATACACGAATTAAAAATAAAAATTAAAAACATGTCAATCGCATACTCTTTGCCTACTGGGAGGGTAAGAGTACGCACTAGCAGTAATCGCAAACAAATGGCCCACAGCCTTCGTAAGCGGAGCAGTCCTCGTGCCACCAGTCCTTGCAGATACCACATTGAATCCAGTTATCAGAATAAGAATTTCCACATCCTGGGCAATTAACGGAATCTTCATTATCCTCTTTTGAAAGGATCGCATTGGCCGAACTCGTAGATGCGCATCGGTAATCATTTTCAAATTGCAATTCTTTAGGCCTACTTACATTTGATTTCTTCTTTGTGGGATTCATATTCTTCTCACTTGCCTTTTCTGCCTTTGCCATCTCTAATTCCTTTTTCTGTCTATCGTTTTCTTCCAAGGTATTTTTGAAAGGTGAATTGGTTATTTTTTCGGACTACTGTGGTGGTCTTTTACTTTTATGATTTGCAGTTTCTTTTTTCTTATTCGTGGAAGCGGAAGAATTGAATGAATGCTTAGTTATTTTGTTTTCATTGTAACTTTCTGAAGGCATAAGATCTTCATTTGGTAGGCCTGATGAGTTGCCATCCAGAACACCTGGATTAGCAGGCATAGCTGGTAGACCTTCTGCATTGGGGGGTTGCTTAGGACATGGGTTATCATATCCAGTTGGTAGTCCTTCATTTAGTGGTTCCTCAGCACTTCGATTAGCAGAATCAGTTGGTTGTTCTTCAATTAGTGGTGTTTCAGAACTTGGATTAGGAGATTCCGTCTAAACTTCGTTCAGTGTTCGATCGGTCACTAATGAAGGTGCAATTAGTTCATCAGTTATTACATCGGAATTAAATGGTTCGATTCCCGTAATTTCAAAGTTTTTCTACAAGCTTAACTCTTGCAGTAGCAGTGTAGGCTTCTTTAAAAATTACTGCTACATCGGTAAGTCTTATTACTTCTCCTGGATGTTGAACAAGCCATTTCTCGGCTTCAGTTGCATACGCAGCATTGAGAGGCGCAAAAAATCCTTTATCTAAAGGCTGAATGACATGGCTTGAGTGAGGAGGAAGAGTCAAAAATGTGATGTGGTTCTTTCGGCAGAACAAAAGTGCAGAAAGTGAACAATGTGTTGAGTGATTATCTGTTATGACCAAGATTGGATCTTCTGCTGATGGTTTCACATGATCTACAAAATGTTTCAGCCAGTCGAGAAATACGTCTGAGTTCATATAACCTGTCTCAGTCACGAGACTCAAAGTTCCATTAGGAGAACATTTGAATAACAAATTATTCATTCGTTTTCTAGGGAAAATTAATGTCGGTGGCACAAAAATCCCTGTTGCACTTATGCAACATACTGCAGTAATGGTATCCCCGCTTTCTGCACTAGAAATCTTGCAAACAGTTTTTTTTACCAGTGCGTGTCAATACCTTCGGTGTTCTGTTCGGAACTGTTTACAAGCCTGTCTCATCCACGTTAAATTTCCTATGTGCAGGGAATTTTTTTATCAAGATAGCAATCTTTTAAATTATCATAAAACCTTGACACTTGGACCTTATTGAATCCAATTGCTCTCGCCATACTACTGCAATGCTGAGCCAGCTCCCGTTCCATATTATCAGTCAAATCCCGTTTGAAACGTCCTAGAGAATGCTACCGGAATGCTGCCCTGTAACAAACAAACATAGACACATGCACTCCCACCATAGGAAGCCACAAAAATAACATGTTAAGAATATAATTTCACCAGTCAAAGCAAATTTAAAACGTCCTGGCGAAGTTGCCCTGAAACTAACCCCGACACACACACACAAGCCGGTAAGCAGGGGTGCCCCAAGAGGGGGGGGGGGGGATGACGCAGACTGCGTCATTAATATTCCTGGGGGGGGGGGGGGGGTGTTAGTCAATAAACGAGAAAAATTATATATTACTACTGAACTATTGTTAGTGATGCTGCGATACTGTTTCAACTCATTTTTATGCTATTAAGTTAACAAGCAAGGATTGAAAAGAATATTGTCACATGTCATATTATGCTTAAATTATAATAATAAATATTACTTGATATGACCAAAATTATTATTATTATAAAATCAGTTTAATTAATACAAAATGTAACAAAATATAATATTAAAAAGTATAATATTAGGTATAATATCATTTGGTACAATTTTAATTACACTCAAGGTGGGGTTTGCAGTTGTGATTTCAGAAAATGAAAACAAAAAGGGGGGGGGGGGGGATACCTCTGCGATAAGGTTAAGAAAATTAAGGTAAATAATTAATTAACCTACCGATTTCAATCTCTTTCTCAGTGTGCACTCGTTTATCCCTAATTCTCTTGCCACCTCTCTTTTTTATTCTTCCGTCTATATTTTCCGTTTATATGGTGCCATCCCGTACAAACGAGTTACTGGAAACAAAAAGAACAAAATATTGCAGTTCACTAATGTTATATGAAAATAAAAGTTCTATGATATGACTGTGTTCTTATTAATTTATGCTACTATTAAATCAAATATAAGATTTACCTACAGCATTGGTGAGACATAAATCAAAGCTATTTGCAATATACAACTTGCAAAAGTTTATACCTAACTCGCTACATTAATGTTTTTCCTGTTATTCAAAGAGAAGCTAGAACTAGCTAGGATAAGAGTACGCAGTGAACAGATGTTGCGTACTCTTGGCCTCCCGAGCAATGTTTCACAAAACCGTCAACAGATGCCAGCACGTTAAACAAACAGAAGCTTTGACCACTGCGTGTTGTTACAAACGAAATGTACTTTACTTTGACATAGGTCTAAACAATAGTTGTGCAACTTAACTTACTTAACCCATTAATGCCCAAATTAATTATTTTTGAAAATTAGTTATAAAATTTACATATCTGGTATAATTGACACCCCTAAGCATGAATAAATTTACAAAAAAAAATTATATGCTATAGTTTTTTGAAAAAAGTGGTGTCCTATAAATATGACGCTGGGTTTAAGCGAGTCACAGTAATTTTTTTTTCACAAAATAATCTTATAACATTTAAATTATTTATTTTATTTGTATAACTAATTTTTTAAATAACAATTTCAAGCACACAATTTTACGTATACTATAAGAAAATAATTTATGTGTCCATTATAAAATTTGCTGTACTAAGTCTAATTATGGAGAACTGTGAAAAATATATATTTTTTACACTTTTATGGAACTACAATAATGTTTTAAATTACATTTTATACACATTGTGCACACAAAGTCGACATACGAAAAACTAAGCTATATAAAATATAACAAAAATTCTAATCATATAATTTTGTACAAATTCACATAAATAAAAGTGCATCAACAATATGGAATCACAGTAATAATGCATTACACAGAGAGAGTGAGTGACAATGTACCAAAAATAAGAATTTTTATTTGTTTATGAATTTTTCAAAAATTGGTTTGGACAGAATTAGTTTACCATTTATATTTTGAACTGGATACAGATAAGTGTTCCAAGATATAGGACCTATAGCATCAGATTAGTTAATAAAAAACATGTGTGTTCATGTACACTGAAAAATGTCAATTAGGCTTACTGCTTTCCTTTTTGTTGTGAAATTTTGGAAAACATCTTGTACATAATGTAACATCACATTTTGTACAAAATGTAAGTGGTTTTCCTTTGCATCCCCTGAATTGGCAACGTCTTTGCTTTTCTCTCTTCCCTATAATGTGGTCTTCCCTGTCAAATTGAATATCCTCTGATACTGCTGGCTTAGATGTAGAGGGAAAGGAGTATGGCCTACCTTTCATGACATTTTGCCCATGGCCTAGCTTTAGATACTTTACTGCTATGGATCTTCTGAAGTCTTTTATTGAGATTGACTTTGATCCATGTATGAGACGGTAAAGTATGAAAGCATTGACGACTGTCATATCAATTACTCGAGTTACAAGGCACCAATACCACTTCTTGCCTCGTATAGCAATTCCATGCTTTTCCAACAGCCAGTCATGGTGATCAACTCCCCCCATGTATTTATTATAAGACTTTATCAGGAGAGGCTGTGGAATAGGCAGTCGTTCCTTGGCTTCTCGACTCCACCGTAAAGCAGATGAAATTGGTTCTACTGTGTCATAATTGGTTGCCAAGGTCACAGATCTGTTATCATTCCAACGAAGAACTAGTATTTCATTACTGGTATCAAAACGGTAATCGTATGAGCCTCGTACTGATTTCTCTATTTCCTTTGTAGATTTTATAGGGCACTTTGCTGTTCTGTTGTCACGTATTGTGCCAGTAGCTCTAAAGCCTTTCTCCTGCAGCTCTATCAAAAGTGAATGGCTTGTGAAAAAGTTGTCAAAGAAAACTACGTGACTTGAAGGATCTTCAACTGCAGATAACAAACTCATAACAACTTTACTTCCGAGTGGACCAACAGAAGATGTTTCCGAAGGTTCTTTGCCACAGTAAAGGCTAAACTTATAACAGTATCCACTTTCACCACACAATGCCCATAACTTGTAACCAAATCGTATCGGTTTTGACCTTATAAACTGCTTTAGTGGATTGTGGCCATAATATCTGACTATCATTTCATCGATAGACAAGTATTTCTCGAAAATACCATACTGCTGGAATTTGTCATTGATTTTATCAATAAGGGGGTTTACCTTGAACGATTTATCATGTTTGTTGTCCTCAGCTTTAGAATTATCCTGGAAGTGAATGAGAGATTTGATTGTGCAATATGCATTTCTGCTAAAAGCATTCCGAACAACATCTAACCCTAAGTCTTCTTCTTCACGCCAGTAATCCCGCTCACTGGGTAACGTATGGTACCCAGACAACACAAGAAACCCAAGAAAGATTTTATATCCTGTGTTGATATACTTAAATCATGCATATTTTACCTTATTGTTTCTTCGACAATAAAATCAAAGATTTCCTCTGTAAAAAACTTTTCAAAAATTTCTACAGGTGTTGCATTTGCTAAGTCAGTCTTCACTAACTCAATAAGTCTGAAAAATAAATTTCCTGCTTCAGGCAGCTTTGTGTATTCTGGAATCTTTTTTTCCCAAGTTATGTTTAGGTTGTCAAACTTTTTCTTTTTTGTTTTTGACTCTTGTGGCAAAAAAGCAGTTGGTATGTCATTTTCCCCTTCTACCTCCGGAATAATTACTTCTATATTACCTGCAATATCCTGAATAAAAGGTGCTTCTAGATTTTCATCATCAATTGTCTCTTCGTCTGTCAGTTCGTCAACATCTGGAGGAAGAGCGGCTAAATCCTCTTCTATTTTATCGGAATAGAAATATTCTAGCGCTTCTTCAATAGATCGAAACTGTTGGCGACTCATTTTCGTAACTTTGCCCTGCAAAAAATACAAAAAAATATATTTTTTCCATTTTGACACCGTGAAGTGTAAAATATGTGCAACGCCCAGCGTCATATTTATAGGACACTGGTATTTATATTCAAATCTACAGAAAATAAAAACCAATAAAAATTAATTACACATTTTCTTAAACAGTTACATCAATAATAAGTACATCAGTAATAAAAAAGATAAACTTACCTCCAATACATCAGCAAAAAATAATACCTAAGAGAAGAGCGTGCACAATAAAAAAAAGGAGCGACTTCACTTCCTCACTGTCAGCACAATACTGCGAACTATATGGAACAAAGGGTGGAAAACATGATGACTAAGGTCTCTAGAACTCATGTGACTCAGCACGCTGTCTCATGTTTCCTGGTGTTTAAGATTCAAGGACAAAGATAGTGTGTCCTATAAATAGGACGCTGGGTGATAAAGGGTTAAAAACCTTACGTTAGACATTCTAAAAATTACATACAATAATAGAAAAACTGTAATTTACCTTGTAGTTCGGTAACAAAGAAGAGCACATTAAGGGCAAGGTTCAAGTCGAAAAAATCTTCTCCGTTCCGAAACATTAATTTTCTGTCGTGATAACATTTGGGGGCTCAAAGCGATGTCCCCCACTACTCCGCGCGCTTGTGTTTAGGCTAGGGCCGGTCCCAGCGCGGTTCAGTCGTGAGAGAGTCGTCCGGCGGGAAGGTTATGTCGCTCCGCGCGTTGGCCTTGTAACGGGAGCTCGCGTACTCAGGGAAATCTCCCCTCTCCCTTCTTCGTGCAACGCCTACCCCCTCCGCGCAGCGTTGCCAGCTCGCTCCTGCCCATCCGCGGAGCGCGCGGCTGTCTAGCCCGGGCGCTCGCCGTGGCCGCCGTGGCCGCCGCGGTCCGTATGGTGGAGCGAAATGATAATGCTTTATTTGGATCCCAAACTATAATTCAAAAGCATTCTATGAAAGACACAGTATCTTACACTTTGATTATATTCTCATTATCCTTTTATGTTGATTTGCAAGTAACTAGACATTTCATAGCCAAATATTAGTTGCGACGTCCATTATTTCACTGCCGCTCACTGCTAGTAATTCTGATGGTGAATAACCATCCTAAATAAACTTCACGCAGGTTGTTAAGTTAAAATTACTTTAATTGCTTTACAAAAATTTTACATATATTTGGCATCACATTTTATTTAGTGTCAAGTCATGAAACAACATAAAAATGCGCAGAAACCAATTTGCGAATTGAACTGCCTCATAAACATATCTTCTAATACAGTTAGATGTTACATAAATATTCTATTAGACATGTTTTTAATTGAAATACCTCTTGAGGCTTGTATAAGTACACATTCAATAGTTAGTAGGCCACATATGGGAATTTTGCAAGACCATCATGTCAAGATCCAGTGTGTGTGTATATACATATTTTTACACTATCATACATGATTCATGAAATGATCACTGTGAAAAGAAGGTGCGATTTTGATAGGATAAAATAATTGTATAAAACATACTTAGTATTATAGAAGGATATAAAATATATATATATATATGTCACCATCATTTACTAAAGACTTCTATGCCAACTCAATTCAAATATATAACTAGTTGCAATTTTGCAAAGTAACATTTTGGTGGTGTGACAAAACTCTTCGCGGTACATGACATATCACTAATTAATTATACAAAAACTTGATTGTGACTACATAAAAATTATAAAACATTGGTGGGTAATGGAGCGGTTCAAATTGAAATTATTAGTTAAAAGAATGTAGTTTACAAGCATTTTATCACAAAATTAAGCAGTAAAAAATGAAATTTAAAAAAATGGAACTTAAAATATATTTGAATTAAATAAATACAGTACATAAAGTTTGTTTAATAACAGTTAAATATTTAGGTTTTGCTGCTGTTCCTAGAATCTTTTTTAAATTTACATTTTATTTAAGTCAAACGATTTTCACTCACTGTCAACTTCAGTGGCCGTACGCAAATAATATATTTTATATTAAAACCACGATAATAATATTCACAGGAATAGAGAAATTACAATGGTGTGCCAAAACATAGGCCCAGATTGTTTATTAATATTTACGTGTGCAAACATTCAACTAAATATTGTGAATTAATACATAACAATCACGAGTGACAATGTTATTTGGTTGCAAACAGAAAAACATCTCTCTATGTGAATGCGCTCTATGACTGTGAACCGAGTCGTTTGCAACAATACATTCAAAAACTTATTTTTTTATTACAATATTTACTAACGCACATTTTACTCTGGTTGTTTTATTTTGTAAACATTTAATGTTCGGACATTGTTGTAATTGTGTGTAATTATTTTAGACTTTAACGACTAAATTTTACGTTTCGTACGGGCCAATAGGAAGGCGTCATACTGACGTTTTTGAACGGCCCGGCAACGATCAAGGAATGTTCGGAACTTTTTAAGAAAGAAGGACGCTCAAAAATTGTTAAATAAACATAAATTGAATTTAAATAGGGTTATGTCTATTTACGACAGAAATAGATGTGCTAAGTGACGTGTATATATATTATTTAGAGAGATAAGTAAACGTATTTATTGTGAATAGTAATTACGTGTGTCGCGGATACATTAAGTTATGCCATTGTGGCGCCTGTTACTTTCCGTAATTTCACCGTTACTCAAAAGTTAAACATATCTGGTTTTTATGACCCCATAATCAAACGAACTTTCATCGCCTAAAGGACTTAGTATAAATTCGTGACATATTTTTATAAACATTTATTTTTAATTTATTACAGACTTCATCTCTTCCAACCCAGCGGTCCCGCGTCCAAAGTTTCTCTGCTCGCCCTGAACTAGTTAGCCGGCGCATTATAAATAGACCAACCAGTTAAAATAATACTTTAAAGTGGTGAAAATAATTTATGACGCTAAATCTACCGGGACAAACGAACTATTGGTTTATGTGTGTGCCCTACATACATCCGGAATTTAAGAATTTAAGAATTTAAGATGATCTGTTAAGCTAATCTACCACTGCCTGATTTTTTTATTCTGAAACCCAAACTGCCTAATTGTTGTAACAAAATTGGATTTGTTTATGTGGGATATTTGTTTAACAGTGAGGGATAAAGTTATTAAAAATATTTTCAGTTTTCCATACAGCATAAACTATACAGTATGTTTTTATTTGTAGATTGCCATTGCTGTCCCATGTTTTTGTGTTCAAAATTAACTGTCACAAACACCTCTTTTTAAAAGCAAAACAAAACAATTATATTTATTATTTATATTAATATTATTATTAATATTTTCCACCACTATAAAGACTTCGTTAATTGATACACTCTGTTGTCACTACAATGGATAAACAAGATATGACATAATTCTATAATTTATTTCAATACATATCAAGAAATAAAATTTTGAGAAACAAAAATGATAAAAATGAAGTTGCTACAAGTGTTGACTTTGAAGCAGAACTTTTCAGGAGTGTCAGTATTCATTTTTATTTGTATAATACACTAGAATGACATTAATGATACTTATTGTCTTGGCGAGTGCTATATTATTGAAAAGTAGAATGTTTGGTATAATCATTAGTTATTATCAATTAATCACATTGTTGGATTTTATAGATTTCTCTTTGCACAGTAATCCTACTAATATTATAAACGTGAAAGTTTGTAAGTATGGATGTTTGTTACTCTTTCACGTAAAAACTACTGAATGGATTTTAATGAAACTTTACAATAATATATCTTATACATCAGAATAACACATAGGCTACATGTTAATATGAAATTCCATCCTTAAGGGAGTGAATAAGTGAAAATTTCATTTTATAACAGAAAAAATCATAGGTCATAGACAAACAAATAGTGAGTGAGTGTAATTTCTCTGTGTCTGCCACACGATCATACACATAGTAAGGTCTTGCAAATTCATATTATTCTCCTTGGTGAGACCAGCCCGCTTAGTGGAGCTTGCAGCGGCTAGCAAAATAAAGGTGCTAATAACAGTTTGGTTGTTAACTTCGTCAATATATAGAGTTGCCTTGAATTTTAAACGCACCTTCGTTCGATGCGTTTGTCATGTCTTTAATTTTCGTTTGTTTGTGCCGTATGCGTTTCTGTACCATTTATCCGATTGCGATTAAATTTTGGTGAGTTGTTATGCGGATGCCCGTGAAGGTTTCTGAGACGGTATAACAATTTTTCAATAGTTGGAGCACGAATCGTTTCAAAAAATGTGTTTATTTCATATTATATAGCGGCACTTCGTCTGTTTTTGTTGTCTAGAACGTCTGTCGGGATCTGAAAGTGATATAAATTATTTTGCACACTTGACATTTAAATTAAGAATACAATTACTAACTACATCTGATTTCGTAAAAGGTCCCATTCACCCTGTTTCCATCCCGGGCAACGCCGGGTACTGCAGCTAGTTATTAATAATATCCAATAACCATATATGTTTTGTAGGTAAATGACATATTTAATGAAATGTAAACAAAAAAACACTAATTCGTTTCAATATCATTGAGATGACTTATATTTGACTACAAGTCGTAATTTGTCGCAAAATTTTATATTAAGTGTGTATATTTTGTGACTAGTGCTGTACGTCACGGTTTTTTTTAGTGAGCAATTTCTTCTGAGCATTCAAAATATGCTCAGGCTCTCTAATACTCTTCCCTTTTGGAATGTTTGGGTCAACTATCTCTGGCAACAAACATGTAACATAAAATTTGTGCAATTTGCTGACCATTTCTTTTTCCCAGAAAGCGCAGTCTCTCGTAATTTCTTCAATGTGAAGTTTCTCATTCAAATCTGACATTACAATCAAGTAGCAAAGGGTTCGTTGTGTGATGTTCAGTTCTCCCTGAATCTGATAGTAATAGTTGTGATTTTTTTTCAAAGTCAGTTGGTGTTCTGATGAAATTTCAAGGAAAAAGTTTTTGTTCCTTCTTGCCATTTCCGTTAGTCCGATTCCCCTGGCCGACGGAACACATTTAACTTCAACTATGGCATCTTCTCCTACTAAACCATCTGGACTAGCTCCTAGGAAGCCATAGTTTAAATCTACAAACAGGCCACATTTTTTCACATGAACACCCTTATATTTTTCAAATTCTTTAACTGCTACAAACTCATTCCGACGTCCATATTCCATAGACGCAGTCATCACTTGAGGTTTGTACAGAAGCTGTTTGACAAGGTTCCGGCAGGAAGTTGTATCTTTCCTCTTACAAACAACGCCGAAATTGCTGGCGGTGAGACGTACGCGCCTCATTTCATGCCACATCTCATTTTCTGCCTGTCCGATAGTCTCGTGGATGATCCTCTCTCTTTTTGCCTGATTCACTTGAAGTTTCGAAGAGAATTCTTCGCATTTCCTCTGTAGAGTTTCTTCGTCTTCTGGTTGGTCACAATTCGGTCCATAATCTTCATCTGGAGGCATTATTATTTTCCTGTGTTTAACTGCATGCTCTTTGTCTTTGCATGGAAGTTTACGTTTTGTTGAGGACGTACTAGCGGCTTTCTTGTACATTAATTTTTTATGTGTTTCTCCTGGGCTCTTGCCGGTCAACTGCTTGAACGGACTTCTTTCCCATTGGTGGCCTTTTTGAAAGTGCAAACCAGCAACATTGCAACGTCGCTGAAACGACCCTCTCTGAGAGTAATTTATTCTTTTTCCACCATCATATTTTGCTACCAAACTCATGTAATGTTCAGCAGAATTGCTAGTCATGTCTTGAATAAGTCTTGGTGCCTTAGCAGCTAGCCTGGCAACTAGACTATTAATTTGAGCCATTAAGTGATGATCATTGAGTATTGCCGATTTTTCACTACTCTTATCTTTAGGACAAAAGTAATCCCTGCAATTTCTATGGTCACCGAGCACATGATATGGTCCATTTATCAGATCTCGGGCAAGATCGTCGGGGCTTTCTCTTTTCCCAGCACAATATTTAACAGCTCCCCGAGCTGCTGAAGTCAGGCGTGGAATCAAATATTTCAGACTTTTTCGATTTTGTACGGAGAAAGTTTTGTCTGAGGCTAACTGATGAAGGTGACCTGTATAATTTCGAACGCAATGATTTGCGCACTCAATTTTGTGTATTGACCGGCCATACGAAACTTTCTCCATTAACCGTGCATAAACACTAGCATCCCCATCACCAACAAAGTGTTTGTATCGTAGTCCATGCATTTCTTCACTTTTCTTAAAACCTTCAACGATGATGTCCTGCTCCATGGCTGTTGAAGGACGACATTTATCCCAATTTTTGTAGCAGAGATGGGGTTGAACTTCAACATTTTTGTTGATTGCTCTCTCGCAAATGCAGCAGTACTTATTGCGTACTCCCACGAAAAGCAACTTCCCTGTACGCTGGCCAATGATGACTGCCTGCAAAGAACGAATAATATGAAATTGCAACAATGTAATATCAATGCAAAATGTTTCCAGCAATCTAGTCATATAATGATAAATATCAAAAACACAACATGTCTAGTTTTAGTTTCCTGTTTATCCCAATCCCACACTGTTTAATGTAATTGGTGGGTAACACTTACTTTCAATACAATACCACAAGATTTCAACAGTGAATCCATTTAAGATCCAGAGTGCCTTGTTGAGTAAATATTGTGCAGGAATTCGATTAGTAATATGTGCTAAAATCGACAAGACAATGGAGGTGGCAATGATACAAGGCAGTAATTGAGGCGGTCTACGTAAAACGGGCGTATAAGCAAAAATGATGTTTTGAGAAAACACAAAAAGAATATTTCATTGCTTTCTCCTGTTGTCATAGTAATCATTATTCCTGTAATTTAAATTTAATATAGATACTAGATCTATATGAAAACACAGTCAATGAGTTTAAAACAAATCAAACGAATGTGTTTTTTTTAATAAATAAAAAATGTTTGCCATGTTATACGCCCTTTTTAGCCAGAACACCTTTTTTATATAAAAAGGTTAGTAAAAAAGGCATAGTAAAGAGATCAAACCATATTTATTTGTTATAATAATAAAAATTGACATATAAAAAAGGGAAAAATTTAAAAGTTGGAAAATTGTTCATATCTGTCAAGAATAAATCAAAGAAAACAGTTTATATTCTACGTTAACTCAGTTCGTTTGTTTGTCATTATGCTTTCTTACTTTATCCATTTTGAGAAATCATTGTTTCAATAAAGTTCACATCCTCTTCCTGTAAAAAACGGAATAAACATTTAACATCATTAACTTTAAGTTGGTTTACTTGTGGGTAAGGACACCTTTGAGTCGTAACGTTGCGAAAATCTCCAATCTGATGAATAGGCCGCCAATAACTGAACACTTCAAACTGTCCAGAAAAAGTTTTTGAACACAGCAGAGCACCATTTTGTAATGATTTGATTATGACATATTTCATGAGAGTAAATTTGATTTTATTTCTTGAGACAGGTTTCTTCAGAAATAAATTATTTAAAAAAGGTTCTCAGTCTTGCAGAAGTTCTGGATCCATAAGGACTTCAAAGGGTGAAGGGTTTGTTCTGCACTCTGACATTGCTGTTAAATAAGGCTTCGGATTTCCAATCACTTCATTATTTTTTATTTTGTTCCTGATCAAACCAAAGTTTCTATCGCATTGCGAGAAACTGTGTCCTCTAACAGGGAAAAGTTGCATTACATTTTTTTTAAATGTCCTTGCAAACCAAGAAGTGAACTTACACATTAGAAAATTTCTATTTTGGCCACCTGTGGCATCAGAAAGTAAAACAACTGTAGAAATATCAGGGAACTTTTCAATTTGCTTTTTTAAACAGTCATACAAGAAACAAATAACTGAATTAGGATTTTTAACACCATCACATTCAGTGAATGCGTAACAATAGCTTGAATCATCATTAAACACATGAATATTGAAGCAATAAAGCCAGAACATCCTTTTATAGAACTGGTTGTTAACGTTCAACTTTGGGATTGGATGGTTCTGGGAGTAATCAAACTCAAGAGTGAGTGTTGTTGAGTTTTCTTGATGGCTTTTAGCAATGTAATCATTACGGATTTCCTTCCTCTTTAATGCCTTCCTTCTATGTAGTTCATACATGGGTTGGCAAGGATCATTTGGATTACTTTTTAACTTGTTTTTGCATTCTTCACAAAAATCGCAAACATCAGTTTTTGGTTTTCGGGCAGCATAGGAAAATTTAGTTTTAAAATATTCATAGTAGGTCTTATACGACATTTTTAGATCCTTATTAGTTTGATTTTTGTAGTAGTCCTTGAACATTTCATATAATGTTTTAATGTTGAGCATACAGTTGTCAAAGTATAACAAGTTTGTTTTAGCTTTACAATAATGACTTTCATCATGTGGAATCGATTTAAGATGATCACCCATTAGCGAAATAACATCATCAGGAGTATTACGTGGTCTATTATCATGAGTACCTCGCTTTTCTTCGAAAGAATCATTGGACAGAAGTTTGCCCTGTACAATACGCAATCGTTTCTCTGAAATTTGAAATAAATTTAGTATAAACTTTCTACAAACGGATAGCTTACTTCCACCAACATAAATTACATAGTTCCATAAATTTTCTCTTGGTCTTTTTAAGTTTACAGTCTTTTTTTTAGGGCCTTCCGACTTTTCCATACACCGAGCCAAATAAGCATCTTGAAGGCTTTTTGATTGGCCGCAATAAAAAGCATCGAATACTTCAACCTGGTTTTCAAATGACACATTTTGATAGCATTTACTACTACAACAGTTTTCAATGACAGAATGAACTTTAGAATCAACACTTTTACCTTTACTAGTTGTATAGCCTAGGCCAAGAGAGCGTTTACGTTTCACTTCCTCATGAAATTTATTTTTCTGTTTGTTTATTATTTTTCTTGTTCTTTTCTTCTTAACTTGAACTATTTCACTTTCATCACTTTCATTAGAGTCACTCATTTTAACTATTAATAATATAAATAAGCAGCATCACACAGGACTATCAAAACATAACATAACCACAAAACAAGAAAACCTGACTGTGAAAACCAGCTGACATCACCTCACAAAAACAGGTGTACCAACTTCAATTTTCAAGATATTGCAATGAAACTTGCACCACTGAATTCTACACGAAATGGCGGATCAAATAAAGCGATCTGCGTAAAAAGGGCGTATGGACCCATACGCCCGTTTTACGTAGACCGCCTCAATTCATGTCAAGGCATACACGCAGATCATAGGCCCGTTGAAAGTAGTAGTAGTTACCAAGTTACCCTATATTAGTTTGCAAATTTTGGAACAATAAATGTAAAACATTGGAAACATATTAATTAATCTACAAAAAACCAACCTGTTCAAAATACTCACATTTGCAAAAAAAAAAAGTTTGCTCTAAAAGTGTCATAGAACGTGTGCGAAACAGACATTGGAAAAATGTATACACAGCACTTAAATTATTGTAACACGCAAATCATGTTTTGCAGGGGACCAACATTTGTAGGATGCAATGTCTTAGTAGGCATTGGCCAGCCCGTACCATGGAGTCAGATGGTATTACGATCTCACATGGAAGCATACATAAGTTGGATATTCTCCTGAATAAGATCATGCTACAGCTGGTACTACTGGCCCTCCCAATACATAGTAGTTGTCATTGGCCATATTTGCGGACCCACATTATGGTTTCACACGTTCTAGTTGAACGCACAGTCTATATGCCTTGCGTGTTTACTGGACTTGGCTCGGAGAGTCACTGTCCTCATTTTGCAACTATGACCCTACGCTGTGTCTTTCAGCTATAAATGATTGAGGAATACGTAAGTCCGAAGCGGTACATTCGCGCATGTATACTGCATAAAACGCAAATGGGACACATGTTAGGCTACTGCGATATAGTGTGACAACCTTTGTTGTACGAATACTAACGACATTCGCTCATGCTATTCTATTTTTTGTATGTTTTAGGAAATGAGTTTATTTTAACTGCTTGAAATAAAGGCTAATAAATAAATTACAAAAACAAACTTTTCAACATTACAGAAACACAGAACAATTAAAGTTAATTATTTGGTGACTTTTTATCTTGTAGGCAGATAGTGTATTTCACTTCATAGGCCGTAATTTTTAACTTGATATCCGAATATACAAAAAAAGTTATTCTCTAACGTAACATTGATTATCATTATAAAAAGTAAAAAGAAAAAGTTCTGCATGAAAAATGTTTTTAAAACTGTTATATTCCAAATGGTCAAATGCCCATAATCTTGATAGTAATGAGCCAATGTCAAAGGTATCGCGGTAATTTATTACGACTGAACTAAAAAGTATTTCACAAACATCAGCAGATATATAAAAAATTCATGCCCAGCCTGCTACTAATAAAGTGTGTAATATAGTAAATGCTACAGGAAAACGAACAGAGCCATTTGGAAAGTGGGGATTTCATGTTAAAAAAAAAAAGGTACATCCCCGACACTGATCATTGTCACATTATGGCTCATCCAAAAATCGGATGCTTAGCAAGTGATATTTTACGACTAATTTTAGAAACTGAAGCCAGTGGTATTTTAGTGTTATTTATTACTTTCCCTTGTAGTCATGGAAACATTACCTTAGTTTCAATTACAGTATCCTTCAAAAAAATTTACTACTCATTTTTGTATTTTAAACACATTTCCTGCAGAATTTTTTTCAACGAAAATCGTGAATCATTTAAAACAGTACCACTATAATAGCAGTGTGTGGAGCAACTACTGAGAGGTACCTTGCTGTGAAGGTGATACGGGTTGGATTCCGGGTCGGGCAAACCAATTTTTTTAATTGTCCTAACAAATATTTTGGTCGGCTGGTTTTCTCAAGGATGACAATTTTTTTTTCGCCCTTTCGTTAAAGTATTCCATATTTTCCCCATCCACCACACATCTTAAATAATATAGCTGCTTGTCCCTTCTGACTTCCAATCAAAAAATTACTGCTTCCTGCCAGAGCTACAGAAATTTATGTTACTTTCAATTGCATATCATGACAGTAATAGTTAAAGATAAAAATAACTTGTATCGCATGAATGAAATTATATATATATGCTATGTGTGTACGTATGCTAAATTATAAAAAGATTGCCTGTTGCTGTAATCGTGAGGGAGGAAACTGAAATGCCATGTACGTGCTACATGTGGTGAAGCGCGGAAGTGCTTCATAAAATTCAAACCAAACAATATAGAATTATGTACATATCATACTAATGTAGAAAAAATTACAGAAAACAATGTTTCTGTAATTTTAAAACATACGAAACTGATTTACAAACAAACTAGACATTTAACAGAAAGTTACAGTTTCAAGTGACAATTCAAATATTTGCTTACCACTCCAGATGACGCATTATAATTGTGGCCATAGCTTCTTTTGCTCCAGCCACCATCAACTACAACAGTGATAAATGGAACACCATCACTGTCGACATCGCAGTCAATCGCTAATTTCATCTCTTCCATTCCCGCCTCTTGCATGGATTTTTGTAGATATTCCTCCCATATCTGCAATTCGATAACTCACGCCATAATATGATGTTTTTACAATAATTGGGTGAAGGTGAATGTAAAAAAAAAATTACATGGTTACCTTTTCAGCTTTTTCCTCATTTCTGAAGAAAGTATTCTTACACATGACAGGGACATCTAGAACTGTTAGAACATTTTCAAACTGAGAAAATCCTATTCCTGATGTGACTGCAGCCCAAGATGCGGCTACATTAAGTTTATCATCATTTGGATCTGCGTTGTGAATGACAAACTCCTTTTGACATCCATTACATTTCAGAGTCCACTGACAAGACAAGCCTCTCCTGAACTCTTTTCGGAAATGAATAGTGCCAGCAGTGCACTTCTGCATGTGAATACTTTGCAAATGTAGTAATTTGGGAATGAGGTAGGCTGGATTAAAAATCCTGTTGCCTTGAAGATGACTCCATGAATTCGGCTCGTTTCCAGCTTCTACTATTAAATCAGGCAGGTCATCATCCTCGAAAAAGCAAGAAAGATCTGGTAGGCAATCTTCGTGGCTGTTATCACCATTTCCGGAGCATTCAGGCCTGTAAATCAAACAGTTCATTTTTGTACAATAACGGTTTCATTGCCATTTAACACCACACAATCACATAACGATACTGTTATTCAATATCAGATTAAAAAAATAAGTAACGGGGGGCTTAGCTGTAACCACGGAAACATTTTATAGACAAATCTAAAGTCTGTCTGGGTAACACATTCAACAACTTTTTTGGGTATTATTCAATGCTAGTATCTACTTACGATACCATTCTGATTTAATGTAATTACCTATATAAAAGTTTGCTGTGCCGGGAACCGAAATTTTATATTTTAAGGCCCAAATAGGGAGATTTACATTGCTTTTGAAATTACTTATTTAAAATCAACACTGTGTCTGTATTATAAAAATATGTTCATTGTTTTAACAATACTAATGTATATATTGGACTCAAATGTTTTCAAACAGTCAGTAACTTACCGCAGTTTCTTCGTATTTTGCACTCAAGACTGTGGCGATTTACGTGTGTCTCTGTCTATGACTATTACAACTGCGTTTGACACAGTTAACACGTCACAGTTATTTAACTTTGAGTAATTACAGATGATAGTACGGTGTAGTGTATGTTAAAGATAATGTATGTTAAATGGCTGGCAAAGTATGGTGGTTGGCTGTACTCGTGTACGATTAATAACAAAACTGATAACGTTTAATAATTAAAACAACATCAAATGGTATTAATTGTATTGTAATACTATAATTGATATAATTTCAACACATAGATATGTACAACCCTTAAACTGAAAATTATTGATCTGAATAGATTATCCTAAAGTTGTACCAGCTTTTAAATAACCTACCAAATACAGATAGCCAGACATGAATAGATTTGGGTCCAGTTTCGATACCACACCGTCATTACTGAATTATCAAGGTTTGCAACTACCGGTACCGACTAGCTCAAGTTGTGGTAGGGCAGGTTCTTCGGCCATTCAGGACTGCTGGGTAGATCGGTGTATGGTCGCAGGAACTTGTAGAAAGGGACGCTGCAATAGAGTTCTAATCCACTACGACTGCCGTAGGCTACGACTCATTGACTGGATCGGCGACATCAAAATGGTCCTGAAAAAACGTGGTACAAGGAAAGTTCTCACCACGAGATGGCAGGAATCAGATGTAGAAGTCGCGATGCTGGAAGCACTCGCGAAACGCCTCGTATGTCGTGTGAAGGCGTATACCCTGTATTCTGAGGTAGATGAACTCAGAATTCTCCTATCTGAATACTCCGTTTATACTGTAGTATCTAACTATCGTAGCGGACTCGATCTTCTTGTTTCCTTTGCGGGCACCAGGTTTTTGGCAACACATCGCAAGGGAAACGTCTTCTCTCGAACATGGCGTCCTAGAATCCTCCTCTATTCCTTCTTTTTCAACCTCAACTTCCCAGGAATTGTTGTAGCAACCAGCGAGCTCGCAACTAGCAGGAAGAAATACTCAGAAGTTGTAGTAAAATCCAATGTACGGTAATTAAACCTGTGTTTAACTCATGTAAAGCTTGCAGAAAAAGCAATAGGCGTCCAAAGAATAATTAAATGAAGACAATAAATTATTAAACTGCTGCGATTTCCAAAGACTAAACATACTGGCTGGCCTTAGCTATCCATATTAGTGTGATTGCTGGTACAACTTATAATACAAATACATATTTAAATATAATAATTAATTTACAATAAACATGAGATAATGAAATCAACCTGTAAACGGTTGACTGTTTACAAGACGTAGGTACAATTATAAAAAAATTAGTAAAATAAGCTTTCGTAGCCAAAGAATACATCAGTTTGCAAAATGCTTACATAAATTTGTGCATGGTAGAACAGTACACAGTTTTTTTCTAAGTTTTCAGTTATAAATTATCTGAATACTTTGCACCAGTTAAAAACAAACTCCCTATCACGGCCTTGACCCCTCCCCCTTCGGAAAATGATATTACCATACTATTAATTTATGAAAGCGCGATCCGCCTCGAAGGCAGGTATCGACCCGAGAGGCGTCGGGGAGATAACCACTGCCCTCCAACGTTCTCTACGTGACATGTTTCTGCGATGGTTTCGCTATTGCTGAAGATCACAACAGCTACGCCCCGTCCGGGACTCGATCCCGGGGTCTCATGCACTGTAGACCGGCGCCTAGCCACTGCCATTCAAGTGTTAAAATTTCGAATAGTTCTGGAACTATTATTAATATCCTGTGGTTAGAATTCTGGATGAAATACAATTTACAAACAAGAAACGAAGGTCTCAGTTATTTCCTTCACTTGAATTTTGTGTTCATCGCGAAAACAATAACTACTTGGAATATCTAGAGCAACTGCAATTAACTTACATGAAAAAATATGAAACAAACACTACGTTTCCTAATTCTATGTTAGCGTTACAATAAACATTACTAACGAAACTATTTATAACTTACATTGACGCAAGCGGCGATTGCTCAACATCTTCAGTGTTTTCGTAATTTGATTTCTCAATTTTCTTCTTCCGAAAGTACAATCTTCTTGCGACAGCTTTTTTTGATTTCTTCAACCTATGATAAGAGTTTTTCTTTTTGCCCATTCTCGTGAAGGTGAAATAGTTTTTACATTATTAATTAAATCAGGGACTAAAATTGCAAAGCTTGTTTAGTCTCCCTCACAAGGTAACTCTATTCAAAACACGTTATTTAACGATATTATGTTAAAATAATAACAACAGCAGCATTAAAACTGTGCTAAATATCACATTTACTGCAAAGCAATACAGCAGCAGATATCAAAATTCTCGAACTTCTCTCTCTACGAAGACACAAACATGAACTTGGCAACGCGGAGCGCGGCATTCCCCGTTGGCTACTCGTGGCGCTTTCTGTTGGCGCATTTCGAACTACACCGGGACGCTGCCACGCGCGGTGCAGAAGTATTTTACATACCATTCAAAATCTATACGGGCTACGTAAACCGCAAGCACATATATTTCAAATCTACGGAATTTTCTCTTTTAACAATGATAAGTATCAAGTGTGTAAAATGTGTTTTTTCGTTCAAAAATGGTAGTTTTCAAATGTTGCTTAAATGCTATTACAGAGAAATAAATTATTTTAAAACATTCATGTACTTTTCCATACAAAGTTAAGGTTTAATCCCGGACGGAAAAGTGATTACACTTATAACATAATATTTTTTTATAGTTTCATTTGTTATATAACAAGTTTTCTTCAAATTTCCAATGTATTACATCACATATGTTGCATTATAAATTATGGCAAATTTTTCACACGAAAAAAAGATCAGCCTTTTGAAATCCTATTATATTTTTTAAAAGAACCCTTAATTAATCTATATACATGAATACCTTTTTCAGTAAACATATTTTAACGCCAGAAATTATAGCTTAAATGGTGCCAAATTGAACATTTTGTTCAACCGTGCCCTTAATAACAATACGGTGTCTTCTTCTGCAGTTGTAGACGCACTAAAGCTTCATAACGAGATAGGATTTCAGTGGTGCCAACAGCACGAAATTTCAATGCGTACTCTTACCCACCGTTACCCTACGCCTAGGCAGGTGTGAACAGTAGATGTAACACCTGTCTCGGAATTATCCTCTGAAACAAACCAAATGTAATATATATTTTTTTCAAAATGAAAACACAAAAGAAATTGGTGTTGACATTTTGCAAATTGTATTGACACAAACACAATATATGATATAAAAGACATATACACATACTCAATCTACTTGCTCTAATTCACTGCTAACTTAACTGGAAGTAATATGTTATAATTTAGTAAAGATTAATTCATTTAATGGACAGGGATATTTTCCGAAAGTTCAGTTTGAAAGTGCTTATTTTACCTTAATTAACTAGGTTGATGAAACGTTGAACTTTACTATATACAATGATGTGTGGTATTGTTTTCTTAACCTTGGCACATTTTTAAAAAATTAAGTTTTAAAAATTCCTTTTTTAAAGACCTGGTAATTCTCCTGCTGTTCCAGTGTATCATATGAAGAGGTTATTTGTAATTGGAGGGGGGGGGGAAGCTATAAATATAAACACTCTAGCCTTGACATATTTTTAGAAAGATACTTTTGGAATATGCTGTTTCTTTTCAAAAGGCTGTAATGTTTCTGTCATTTAAGAGACTCTAGAAAAGAATTCAATATTATAAAAATTGGTTGTGATAATAATTAACAAAACCATATGTGACCTTAGCCAAACAAAGAAAAAGTTAAGCTCTGAAACCCCACATTTATAAGTTTGTGGATGTAATGGATACACAGCATAGGAAGAGTATAACATTTTTTTTAAATTAACTTCAATAAATATAGAACAAAAACGCAGGCTTCGCTGCCTCAAATTTCATAAAAAAAAAAACAGTGCTATAATCGTATTACAATAATTACTGAATAGAAAATCTTGTAAACAGTTGTAGGTGAAAATATTGTAATAAGTAAAAAAGGCATGTCACAATATTGTCTCCGAAAACCTAAATTTAATGTCCCAGTTTATTTTCTAAATCAATCCATGCATATCTTTAAGTAAACTACCCGTTCTAAAATGAAAAAAAATTGATGTTGTGATGGGAACCGAACCCTGATCTCTTGCTTACTACGCAAGCGCGCTACTGTTATTTTTTTATTTTTTTTAATGACAATTAGCTTCATGCAGGTGTCATGGTACATTTACATAGGAAAAGTATAGGGCAGAGGCTCAAGTGCGCATGCCCACCCTTTCAAATTTTACATTCACACAGTCATTACCATTACATTACTTGGTTCGGTACATAGCTCAAAAAATGCACCGACTACTCGTGAACATTAAAGTTGACCTAAAAAAATTGATAATACTGGGCAAATCCCAAAGGCAACACAGCCAATCAAAATGGCTGAGCTACGTTATTGCACACAAATTATTCCTACACGTTATAATTAATGATAAGCCAAACAAAATTTCCAAAGGCAATCCAAAACAAACTTAGGAAAAGGCTAATCCAAATTTAATCACATACCCTAACCTTCGTGCTGCCCACACACACCGGACACGGAGAACTACCTGCTACCTGCTACCCAATTAGTTACATGCTGCCTCGTTCGAACCTAAAATAATAACGTCAGACAGCCGTTGCAACTACCAGGACGACCGGACGATAGCGCATGTGCAGAGAGAAGACTGGAGTAGGGGAAAATGTGGGGAGGCAGTACAGACCACCAGGGAGGGGGAGGGGGCAATATGAAGGAGAGGAGGAAGGAGGGAAGATTCTTGTTTAGCGATGACGTCGCACTCATAAATGTCTTCTTACTGCCAGCACAATCACCCACCCTTAAAACACCGACTAGGGTTTGACACCCTAAAATCCTGCCTCTTAATGCTCCACCACTCCTAGCCACATAGTTATACACTCAGCTCTCCCAAGTCGAAGTCCGTCGTCAAATGAAGATTAAGCGTAGCACGCTCACGAAGAGAAGAATAAAGCAGACGAAGTACAGAAGAATAGAGAAAAAGGTACTTCGCTGCAGACAGAAACATAGTAGCACCAGATAAAGAGCACCTAGAAGTTCGTCAACCGCTGAACAGCGCACATACGGGTATTTCAACTATCTACGTGGCCAAAATTATATTTTTGTTTTAATGTACTCTAAAAAATGTTACTAAGTCAAACCAATTGTATTTATGACTAAACAAAATGTTTTTTTATACAAAACCAAAGTTTTAATGAATAAAAAATTAAAACAATATAGGGTTATATAAGCCAATTGATCAATTAAACAAATTTATGCACGTATAAAAAAATGAAAGGAATTTTTAGATAAAATAAATAAATAATAAATTAAATACATATTCAAATATATTAAATAATAAATAAATAATCTAAATAAAACCATAATTTATTTATAATAAAAATAATACATAAATAATAAATGAAAATTGGTTTTTCATGTTCTTGCAGCATGGGTCAAGTACCGTTGCAATCATGACGTCTTTTACTGTTGTGTACAACGGAAACCTAGATTTAATACTTTTCTGAAGAGAGATAGCAAATGCAATTCCTGTTTTATTTTGATCTTCAACATAGTAACAAAGTGTTGCCTCAATTTTTATATTATATATAATATATTATTTTATTGTATATAATATATATTACATATATTATATTTTTTATTTATATTTTTTATTATTTTTTATTATAAATAAAACCATGAAAATTTTTAGAAAAAATAAATAAATAACGATTATATTTATATATTCCTTTTTTTAATCACTATATAATGTGGTTTTGGCCCTATGAAGATGAACATGTTCTGCAGTCACGAAGTAGGTAGATGAAAAACAAATTATAAAAAGATACAGTTAATACAAGCCCTAGGTAATACATAATACAAATAATAATAATAATAATCAAAAACTATTATCCAAAAACAAGTTTTCTTAGTCACTTCCTGAAAAACACTTTGGGTTTGGATCGGCAGGCAACAGCATTTCGAGTGTTTCAGGTAGGTAAGAATTCAGCCTCCTCTTTTTTTATTCTCCTTCTAAAACTCATTAACGGGTCCGAACTTAAAAGTAGGCGGTAGTATTATACAAATGTATGTCCGGGCACAGGGTCCAGGGTGAGGTGCCAGAGGTGCCGACCGCCATCTTAGATTGTGACGTCACGGCGGCCATTTTGGATGAGTGTGACTTTGAACTTGACCTTCAAAATTCGCCAAAATTTCAATTTTTTTTGGAAAAAAAATTCCGTCAAAAAATCTCAAAAAATTCCACAATTCAAAAATTTGGATTTTGAAAATCCTCAAAAGTCGTTTTGCTTTAGAAAGAACACCTGTTCTTTATAGAGGCTTAAGAATCCATATCTAAAGCCTCTGATAAGCCGCTGAGGTCATGACCTTGAAAATTAGGATGTCATGGCAGCCATCTTGGATTATGTCACTGTTGCAATTTCCGTTACGGCCGCCATCTTTAAAATCTTTATTTATTATTTGGTTTTTAATGGGGAAAAAAAAATGAAAATTTATAAAAAAAAATATTTTAATAAAAAAAAAACATTTATGGCACGGAGATCGGAGTCCTCGGTTCGAACCCATTTAGGGCAAAAAAAAAATGACCGCACCTCCCTTACGGTGGCTGCTGGAAGACTGACCACCTTCACTTTTTTCATAGCATATATATTATCAGGTAGTATGATGTCATGTCCGCCATCTTTAAAATCCGTAACTTTAATGCTAGAGAATCGGGAAAAATTCCAAAATTCATTAAAAAAATTAATTAATCGAATTAAAAAATAAAAATCTTTAAAAACACCATTGCACTTTTCGTTACAGCCGCCATCTTGAAAATCCGTAATTTCAATGCTAGAAATTTGGGAAAAATCCAAAATCCATCAAAAAATTAACTTACTAGAATACTGATAGATTAGATCGATTCCCGTCCTTGGTTCGAAACCGATAGGAGCAAAAAAAAAACAGCAGATCCTTCCTCCACAGGAGCCACCTAACCTACCACCATCAATAAGAAGGTATATATCGTTAACTAGTATGACATCATGTCCGCCATCTTGTCTTCATCCGCTGGATACCACCATCTTGTTTACATCTGCTAGTGTGTGCTGATGACATGTTAGTATAATTTTCTGTTCACCATACCTTTGACCTTGACATCCACCATGGATTCGTCGTTTTATGTTCAGTACATGATACCAGTACTATTTAATTGATAATAATAATACACATAATCATTGGCAATGGACTAAAAATGAAACACAATTCGCATAGGTCACTTCTACATTTGTTTGAATGTCAAGTTTTGAAAGGTAGAGTAGTAATAAAAGACTTACCATCTAGCTTGTAAGAATCCCCTATTTCCTTCCACAAAATATCTTCTTATTGTTTTTGTACTCTGGATGCGTTAGATCATAAAGGATTGTATGTACTTTGACTACGTCGATCAGCACTTCCGTCTCCATCCTGGCACATGCAAGGGCTGCCTGAAGGTAACTGCAGGCTCGGGCGTGAGGCGACTGGCTAGCGGGACGCGGGAAAACCCAACGTCGTGAACCCACTGCTGTTCGCTGCAGTCCCGCTTCCCGCCTCCCGCTCTGGTTTGCATCAGTTCATTAGACTACATGTGTTCGTTGTTTCGCATTTATTTCGCTCCCGCGTTGGTTTGAGCGAGCCTTTAGGGGAACGAGGGAAGGGGAGGAGCCGGCGGGCGTCTGAATGCCGAAGCGCACGTTGCAAATTATTTCGCAGAGTCCTCCTGGGCCCTGATGCTCGAAATAGTTCGACTTCATAGACCATTCGAGTCAAGTAGAGTGATGAACTCGCATACGACTTGGTGTGTTCGACATTTGCTATGCTCGAGGTGCTACTTGTCGCATGCGACTTACACAAGTCTTCGAGTGGATTGTGGGAATTCGGAGAGAACTGTGAATTTGTCAGGATGGCTACTCTGCTCGTGTTCCAACTGGCCAATCAACGATCGCCGTTTCGTTTGTTGTCGTGTTTGGTAGGAAGAAGACAAACTCTTTATCAAAACACGTGCTGGATCGGGACTAACCTTGTTTTCTGTGTTTTTGAGATTTGATAATGAAGCTGACACAAGAGCAGAAAAATATGTTGTTGCAGTTCATTGAAGGTATTTATTTCTACGTAATATTTCATATATGTATATGATAAACATCTACTAAGTTAGGACGTGTGTAAAATGTTCATTTTATGTTACTTATTACACAAACTTTTGCAATTGATACTTAAGTGAAAACATTTTCTTTATTAGAACGAGCACAGTGTAACAGTCTATCAGGAAAACATTAACGTAACAAAACGTAGCCTTTACCGAAGTGGGATGGTATCGTATAGTACAGGTTATGCCAATAGATTTATAGTAGGCCGAAGTTAAATTAGTTTTCCAAATCTTTTTTATGCATATGAGTAAGTTATATGTTTTTTTTTCAAGATAGTTGTGAGATTCGCGAGAAATGTTCTCTGAGAAAATCACTTCTAGGCCTATTTACATTTTTTTCTCAATTCACATGTGGTTTGCACCTTTCTCTCAAAAAAGCTTGTTTTGAAAGAATCCATGTGCGAATTTGATAAAATAATGTAAGGACTTCGTGAATAATGTACTTTAGGCATAATTCATTTATTCCAATTTCCTGTAAAACTTTTTAATTTAGGCTACATTAGTTGTAACGTTAATGCTTGCACTTATGTTGTTAGTACAGTTGTGAGTTTAACTGAATGTTATCTTTATTCACAGAAAATGATGACATAGCAAAGGGGAAGCTGCACCCAGCTTTTACAGCAAAGGATGCAGCACGTCTGTGGCAGGAAGTCACAGTGCAATTGAATGCGTGTGCTGATGCAAAGAAAACCTGGAAAGAATGGAGAAAGGCATGTTTGCACTGTACAATGAAGTTTTCGTATGCTTCTATTGTTAGTGTTGCATGTTGTATCTGTAAAATACAGATGTAGCTTATAACACCTTCAAACTGCCAGTTAGGCCTACATAGTAATGTAGCATAGGCCTAATAATTTTAGCTAGGAATACATGTGAATAGTAGGGACCAGGTAGCTGTGGTAAACCAAATGATACCATCTTAAGGAACTACAGCAAAAAATTTTAAAATATACAGAAAGTGTTAGTGGTATTTATTTGTTCAGGTGTGGGTGATGTACAAGAAATTATTTTCAGTGTAAGAATACATCCATGAAATATTACAGGTCTAGTGGAGAGGAGTGATAGGAGTGATAGCCATTGTATTGAACTATGAAAATGATATAACATAAACTCTTGTAGTTTATGAAGTTTGTAATAATAGATGTTTACAAAAGTACTAAAAATTGTCACTTTTTAATCAGGTTCATCTTTAAAACAAAACCCTTATGGCCATTATGACTTCATTTTTATATGTATTTGCGTTACATGAAAATAAAGTTTTTATTAACAGTTTAAATACTAGGCCTATATTACATTTTTTTAGGCCTACTAGTGAAAAGGGAACAAAAACACGTACTAACAAGAACTTTGTTGTTTTTTATTGTAGTAATTAGGTTATACTGTATAGGTATAACTTACATAACATATCTTAACCTAATATGTAATTAAAATAACAGAATACACCTTTTTGTATGTAGTAATGAATCAGAGCTATGCATAATCACACAGATACTGAAACTAGGACTAGAGAAGTAAATATTTGTGCCTGGAATATGTTTTCAGGTAATATCACTTTTCCCTTACCTGCCTTTAGTTGCATTTTTTTTTTGAGTTTGAACTAACCAGAAAATATTGAAAAAATAAAAATAACGTACTCCATACAACCATGACCTATGCCTATTACCAATAGAGAAACAATTATATTATTGTCTCTGAAAGAATGTGGCACTTCTCTTCTAAATTGTTGCAAGTATTTCAAAAGCCATTAGTTGTATGAAAATTTAGTTATATTACTGTGAAAAATTAATATATTTATTTTTTACAATTTTTCTGACACTCACATAGCAGTAGGAGAGGAAATGGCTTGTATTCAACTGTTCACAGTTTATTGTGCTTTGTTTGCACAAAATTTTGTTTGTTTTGAATTTCAGTCATGGCAGGATCTAAAATCACCTACTAAGATGAAGGCTGCAGCAGTCTCTCGAGAAGGTAATAGAACAGGAGGAGGGCCGCCTTCCGATGAGACTGCAGAAGGATTGACTGACGTTCAAAAGCAAATTATCCAGGTGGTGGGAAAAAGTGCTACATATGGCCACGAAGATGTGGTTGAATCTGAAATTGTATTGAATAATACACAGGTAAGATATCTAGTAGAGGTAAAAAAAAGTACTTTGGATAGATATAAATTCTATGTTTTAGAATTTCCAGTTTCTGCATTTTTTTTCCGAGTCCATAAAATCATGTTACTTTAAATCGTAACGTTGCTTTGATTACCAGCTGAGTTCCAAATAATAAGTGGAGAAAAAAATGTGACAAACTTCCATTTTAATCATGTTAATTTCATTACTTACATTGGCATGTGTAATTTTATAAATGTATTTCATACAATTGGTACAAAGCTTGAATGTCGTAGTACAGTTGCATCATCCAACCAAAATGTTGCATTGATGTTTTCCCAATGTTCAGTGTAATACACAAATGTTTTGATAATGTTTGAGTTTGTGTCCTATGTTGTAACGTACAAGCTATCCAATTACCCTAACCTTTGTCAAGGAGCTACTACTTTCCTATAAGTGTAAAATTGTAATTATATTTTTAATGAGCAAAAGTATTGTACTAAGGTTTTATCATTATGCTGTTTCAGGAGGATATAACTACACCACTAATCATTGAAATTGATAATGGAACTGTGGGTCAGTTAGAAATGGTCGATGAAGGCATGCTACGAGTTTTTTCAACTGAGTTGTTAAGTGAGGCTAGGGTAGTCGACTTGACAACCTGCCAGCATACTGAAACTTCGTATGCTTCACAGTCCCCAGCTGTTCAGCAAAACGAAGATACTAAATCCAACCTTCATGCTCGCAAGAGTAGGTGATTTTTGATGCTACTATTATTTTTGATTGCAAAGGGTTATATAGGTGGCTTCTCTCAACTTTTTCTTCTCATAAAAAATTGGAACAATATTGACAAAATAATGAATGTGAATCTGAACCAACAACACATACGTCTTGATTGTAAACTGTATTGCACCAGTTACTACAGTTTTGTATATATACAGTATTTTAATTGTTAGTGTATATTTAGGCAACAATCATCATGGCCTAGAGTGAAAACCTCATTAACTGTTAGGTCTATGTTTTTGTGATGACACTGAACACAGAAGAGACACAGATATTTATTTTAAAACATATATGTTTAACTGATGGCTGCCGGGTTTTTATAATGTTTACAGTTCAGTTGCAGTAAATGTGATGTAGTGTACGGTAAATATGAATTTACAGTTTTTCACTTTTCTTCTGTGAATTTTAAAAATCACGAAATTAAATTAATACTGTGGTCTACGTGTTAGGGTGGTTAATTAAGGTTGCAGTTACAACTCTCTCTCCCTCTTTCTCTCTCTCTCCCCCCTCCTTGATTTTCACTTTTCAGTAATGTATAACTTAAATGAAATTTAATTTGCAACACCTCAATGGCATTGTGAGTGTTCCGCTTTCTCGGAAAGTTGTCTCGTAACCAACATGTAATGTGCAATTTTCCTCAACCAAGATCAAGTATGTCTATTTTCATTTATTATGTGCGACATGTTTCCAAAATTTGTATGGTATGGTTTCGTAGTGGAAGCTGGATATATAACTACTCATCACGTAAAGTTGGCATTAATATTGTTTGGTGATAAACGCGCTACGTAATATTAGCCATGAACATGACTCAGGTATTGTAGTAAACATTTTCAGCCTTTTTATATTATTTGATTAATTAAATGGATGTGAGCTTGATATGTAGGTATGGATAAATAAACATTGTTACTACAGAACATGTACAATGCATGCAGAAATGCAATGTATCAGGGGTCAATACATACAGGTTATATTGCATAACCAGTAATTTACCTGTTCCGTACTTCAGCATAATGAATGGGATGTACGTTATATAGGTGATGTGCAAAGTTTAAGATTAAAGCTCATTATGAGCAGTAGTGCTTTTGGACGGTGTTATGCAAAAACAGGTCAACCCACCAATATATAGATTTGAGTAAATTGAGTTCAAAGTTTAACCCTATCTCTCAAATCATGAACACATGGCTAGACATTTCTAACTATATTTTCACAAAGTATGGACATAGTATAACATTTTACACGTGTTTTCAATGTGAATGTCAATATGTTACAAACAGAGGGCATAAAAAAACAGGGTTGACTGGTTTTTGCTTAACATCATTATAGGTATCATGAATATTATGGAAACATGTTAAGCCACCACTGCACATTTTATTATAATAATGTATTATGAAACTTAAAATTTAATACATTTCCATGCCATTAAAAATTAAATAACTGACATTAATAATAAAATATACGTGTTACATCTTGTAATAATGACGGTAATGGCATAGTCTTTCAAACACAAACATTATCAAAGGAAAGTCAAAATGTTCAGTAGTTTGTTATAGGCAAACATTTTAATGAAAATGAAAAATCCCATCCAAAACAGGAAAAAATGCTACAATATTTTAAAAAGTACATCATAGGAAGTCTTGGAAATTACTCGGCAGATGTATATGTTTCTGCATCTCCAATATCATCACCATTACCAAAGCTCATGTCATTGCCAAAACCCTCAATGTCATCCACAAAGTTTCCTTGTTGTACATTCTTCAAAAAGTTATAAAAACTCTGTGCATCTTTTGGAACTAATTTTAGAACATCTTTCAAATCCTTAATCTTTTCTTTTGACAACTCCTTTCCATTTGGCCACAAATGATGCAATTGTACACCCTGCAATGATGCCCTTCGTCCTTTCCTGTTGTTCGTGATATTAACTTTTTGTGGATCTTCCTGAGCTATGCTTTGTTTCATGTACAGCATAGTTGGTTCTTCTTTCTTCAAATGGATTTCATGGGTAGAAAGCCAACTTACTTTTTGTCTATTTACATCAATCTTACGATTAGTGATAACAGCTTCCAAAGTGCTTACTGAATACATGTCATCTTTGTTCAATCTGTTGACAGTGAACTTTTTCTTCTTCCTACAGGATTTCATGACATTCATGTAGTCAGTATCTGTATACAGTCGTTGTTGTATTTTAAGAGCACATTCCACATCTCCAAATTCTGAGTCGTTTGGTAGGAAGCTATGGCCCGACAGCAAGAATCGCATTGTGATAGATTCCAATGATACATGATTCTGTAGTGTATAGATAAGCAGAAGTAGAAGCCTTATGCTACGATTCTGTCCCCCACACGAGTCACACCATAGAATAAGTTTCTTCGTGGGTGGCTGAATGTTCTCTTTTATATATTTCATAAGACACGATCCTATCTCCTGTGTCCCACGGCCAGCTTCATGTTCCAGCCATACATTGAATATTCCTTTCCCTGTGCTCCCTACATGAATGCCAAGATTGTATAAATTGAGCTGACGTTTGTAATATAAAATATTTGTTGGCAACTTTGGGAGTGGATGTGTTTTCTGTAGGTCGAACGTTAAGGTTTCGACTTCTTTACTCGTCTGTGCTTCCTTTAAGTTTTTGTTCATTTCACATCTTAAATCTTTTGCTGCTTGTAAATGGGCTTCATGTAGTCTATTCAGCTCAAGTAAGTTATCACCTTCATAGGTTTTACTAAGTGTCATGTATGTATCACACTTCAGACATGTATCTTTTTTCGGAGATTTAAATCTTAAATTAAACTTGCTGTAGAATAAGAATTTATATGATGACAGACTTACTGGATCATTACATGTACTTTTGTACAATTCATACATTGTACTCAGATTTAAATCCTCACTAAGAAACTTGGCATCAGTGTCAGCTCGACAATAATGAGAAACATATCTGGGAAAGGAATCAATATGCTGTACAACTTCCTTGACTTTCTCTTCGGAATGCTTATTCTTACCACCACTCTTTGTACCCCTTAAATCTGAGATAACATCCATATTTTTTCTTTTTTGCAAGGCTACATCAACACGGTTTTGGTTGATTTGTAGGGTTTTTAGAAAAGCAATTTTGCACACTTCAGTTTTACCAAAATAATATTTTCTTGTTTTCGACCTCTTTGACGTTTTGTTTTTCGTGTATGTTCGTTTCTTTTCGACTTCGGTAACATGAATGTTAATAACAACACATCGACCAGAAAATGACCCTGCTTTCCAGAACTGATTGAAGGCCCTTCTGCGTTCTTCAACAGGTACAATATGTGTGCATTTTCGTTTGCAACAACAGTGAAATGCAGCATTAAATTCTTTAGGAGCAACCTTCTGGCCTCTACAATTGAAATGTTTTTCGTTCCTATCAGATCGTTTTTTTCTGTCTTTTCTTGACTGGTTGGGATGCTTTCGTTTCCTTCCACGTGATGGTCGGCCTTCCGAGAGCAGAGTTTCTTCATTATCTGTGGTACTGCTCTCTGATTCAGCTGGAACAAAATCAGATCCTGAAGATTCAAGATCATCTGTATCAGAAATGAAGTCACAGCTGTGTTTTACCCCATTGTCTTTTCCTCTAGTTCCTATAATCACCATATCCTTCATGTCCTCAACCACTATTTCTTTATCCTGCTTATTACCAGGAACTGGATTTATTTCTACTGTCTTTTGTCCCTGCTCATCTAACACTGACTGTCCAACTTTTGGTCCCATAAATTCTCTATCTCTCAAGTTCACTTTCAGATGTTCACTTGTTTCCAGAAGCTGTAAGGCTTGCTGCACCATGTCCGATGTCTGTTGATCTTCTGTATCAGAACTGAAATCCTGGCTAATGTTTATCCCATTGTCATTTCCTGTAGTTCCTAAAATCAACATATCCTCTGTGTTCTCAACTGCTATCCCATTAACTTGATCATTACTATTTCCTGGATTTTCTTTTAAACTGTGTTGTCCCTGTGCATCTAACACTGACGGTCCACCTTTTGGCACCATAAGTTCTTTATCTCTCACTTTCACTTTCGGTTGTTTACTTGTTTCCAGAAGCTGTAAAGCCTGCTCCACCAAGTATTGCCCTCTTGACATCTGAAATGAAATACAGTTCTCATTACAAATCATTTTAATAATTACTACCAACATATTACGTTCTTAACACAATAGTAAATATATTATTCTTTTAGCTATATGTTTATGTGGAGAGCATAGCAGCTGTAATACAGTATACAGACAGTCTTAAAGATAAAGGCGTGAAAGTAGAGGACTGCCTGTATTAGGTTTTTACATTGAAGAGAAGTGCTATCCCGAATTCCCAACATAATAATGATAAATGTTTAATTTCATTAACTATTATAAGTAATGTGCATATATATTTACTTTGACTGAAATACAGAAATATTTTGTAAACCGTTAAACATAGTATATTACTCCAAAATATGTGGTTGAAGACTATGATAGTAGATGCTACTATTACAGAAAACTTTCTTTTTCTTGCAATGATTTTTGTTATGCAACGATTTTCCAGTTTAAGTAAGGCATAGTGGTTTTACAAATCAATTCGTTGTGTCATTATAATGTAAATATAATTATTCCAGTATGAGTTAAACCACAAACACAATGGATACAACATTATGTAAAAACGAGTTAAGCCACTGTCACTTGGAACCTATTTTTATTACACCTAAAGTTTACTTTTAATTTATAATGAAACATTGCACCATTGAGTGCAGAAAAGATACATTATACACATTGTGTTTTTAAACCATGCACAGCCTTCACTTGCTAAAGATAGACCTAACCTAGAACAGCACATGTACATTCGGTGATAGTACTCACCTTGAAAATAATCAGCCTTCACCAAAAAACAATTAAATCTACACACTGCGATGTATTGTGTAATACTACAACCACCATTATCCAATAATAGTGCTGTAACATTTGCGTAATGGGTTGAACGATTTTAGTTTAACAGCAAACACCACTTCACTTGCACAAGCTTGAGCAGGAGGGTTAACTGGTTCTTGCTTAATACACAATGGCCGGTATCGTGGCAGTGGGTTGACATTTGCGCCGCTAGATGGCACAGCAATACAGAATGTTGCTTAAATCATTTGTGCTTCTTAAAGAATGGCATTTTCTCAACGCAGCTATGTCAATAACTTTTTTTTTTCACTTTTGTGGGTTAACTCATTTTTGCAAAACACCGTCCTTTTATGAGTACATGTATGTTTGGAGAATATTTACTTTACAAATTTTCTATAGCACATCTTAATTCTTCTTACATGCCTCCCAAATGAATTTTTTATATGCCAATATCACCACTGCATTGTGTGTTTATAATTGTTTCTAAGTATTTATTTTAGAGTCCACTCCGAAACGTTTTCGCAGATGCGAGACGACTCTGCATAACGCTGCTGAAGCACGCCGTGACTATGCATAAACTTTGAAGCAAAAGATGCTACTTAAGGAAAGGGAACTACAGTTAAAGGAAAAGGAGTTTGGAGCTCGACAGCAGTTCCAGCAACAAATTTTGGCTGCCAAAGAAAGGAAAATTGCTGTTTTGAAAGAAATTGCTGCTGCAATAAATAAAATAATTGTGTTACAATTTTTTATTTCTTACATTACAAAAGTGTATGAAAATTTTCCACTAGTCTCCAATCACTCTAAAGTTAATCACGTTAATGAATGAGCTTAAGATCCTCACAAGATATTTTAAAAAAATATTTCAATATAGTTAGTAAGTTTCCAGTACACTGGTGTTTTTGGGTGTGCTTTTAACAGATATTTTACTGTTTAGTAAAACTGCTCATTTACACTTGCCATATGACTTGACTATACTGTTTCACAGTATACTAAAGTATATATTTTAGCTGTGCTGGTATGGTAGATATTTGGGGTGTTTTATACGTGGCATCTCATAGACTTTGGAAAAAAAAAATTACCATATTGTAAAAATTGCCTTAATGAGATCAATGCATGTAAAATTAAGTATGTCTACATGAACTTCCTGTAATCCTACATAGTAAGCATTGCCTTTGATGACACATTTGCTGTAGCTAAGTGTATTCGTTGCCCAATTCACATACAAGATACTATGTTGTGCTGGTAAATAAGTATTTTTTGTAGTTGACCGTTTTTGTAATTTATTTACTCTTCTGCAATCCCACGATGGCTGTAAACAGTTTTAATAGTTGTTTAATCATTTATGAGTATTTACATAAGTATCAATACCACACTAAAACCATAAAATAAATTTATTATGGTTAAGGACCTTTGGAAAACTACTGTAAACTTACACAATTTTGTCATACAAAATTTTAATATATAATTAAAAACTTAACATAAAAATACAATGTTTAAATTAAGTTTTAAGTGACTTAAATACATGCATTGAAATCATTAATCTCAATTTAATTATTTTTTATCAGCTGTCCCCCGCCGCCGGAGGGATGGTGAACCACGTATTTCATCATACCGAATTCCGGTGAGATCATAAATAAATTAAAAAGTAATAAATTGCACAAATCATATACTCGGCACGTCACGTGTCACACATTACATTTTCAAAGCATTAAATAAATATGAAATCGTAAGCGTAAACCCGTCACTTCTTAGCAAATCTGTTACACTCCTATTTTTCACGTTTTATTTTTCAAACCATCAATATTTGGGTGCGGGGCGGATATTGGGTAGGTTTCACCATAGCTATACAAACAACTTGGTCTACATGAAATAATTATCAATAATACGTTGCCTTATCAACTGACCAGCTCGAAAGTTCTGGTTAACAACACCAACTTCATTCATGGCATCCATCCCCAAATCTTGAGGATGAACCAACAATTCATCTGGAAGATGCACATTTTCCTGCAGGCACATGTTATGTAGTACAGTACATACATTAACTATTCTGCTGGCTTGGTCGGGCTTGTAGTGCAGCACACGGTGTTTCAGCAGGCATCTCCAACGTGATTTCAGCAAGCCATTACACTGCTCAATTATACTCCTGGCTGTGCGCAAGCACTGGTTGTACCGCCCTTGTGGAGACAGAGGATCAACATCCTCCATGAACGGCGTCATCAGGCAAGGTTCCAGGGGGTATCCGCTATGACCTTATAAACAAAAAAAAAGGGCCAACATTTTCAGCACAGTTATCTATCATACTGACATAGCCCATTATAAATAGTATTGTTATTTACAAAAATGTTTTTTGTACTTGCCATAACAAACTCACTTAACAGCCAAGCATTTTGGTTCTGTCGAAACATTTCATGTAGTCCCTGTCTGAGACTGCAGTTGGCATAAATGAAGGAATCTTTTGTTGCCCCTGGGTATCTTGAATTTACATTTAATATTTTCATGTTTGCATCACACACCTGAAAATAAAATTAAGTTATTTGTTTATTTCATACACCTCACATGTCATGCATGCTCTTACTGACATAATCACCACACATATTTGCCAGGTAAAAGTGTTACCATGACACAATAACTTTGTAAAAATATTATACAAGTGATTGGATTACAAAATCATAAAATAGTGTAGCAGGCACATCACATTTATTTTAAAGTAGCAACTAAATGAAAACACGTTCAACCTTTTTAATGAGCCTCGATGTTATAGTGTCTAGTACATTCACCTCCCGAGGAGATGTGGTTCAATATTGAAGTGGGGGGAAGGTAAATGGCCTGAGCACCGATTTTTGCACACGACAATTGTGTCTCAATAATGCGGGCCACTTTTCAGGGATCTGTTATTTACCTAATTCCGGGTACTTCTTTATATCAGCAGTCAATAGCTCTGTACGTATTGAGGGCTGTCTAAACTTCTAAACTCTAAACTTTAAAAAATACCCTTGTAAACTAGTATAATTACAAACATCAGTTGAGCCATATAGTACGGCTGGAAATAAATTAGTATGTCACATAACAATCTTTGCATGTCAAAATCTTGACAGTGAAAATGTTTCCCAATTTTTTGATGTATGTAATTACCAATGTGGCAGTGGCAGCATGGCAAAATTTATATTGGGTTTAATGTTCAATATAATTAATAAAATATTTTTGTGCTACCAGAAAATGACACATGAGGTGGTATTCAACTTACAAACTTATTTGATGCCCACAGAATCAGGAATTTTGTGGTTACTGTCAACTTCACATCACAAAAAAAAATTCTACTAATAAATTACGATTTCTTACCAGTTGTACATTTATTGAATGATATCGTTTATAATTGAAGTATGCTCTTTCTTTAATTAAAGACAGGGTCATCCACTGGCGGTGCAACAATTGCCACATGGGTACCATCAATAGCACCGATAACCCCTGGGAAGCCATACTTTCTGAAAAACCTACACAAGAATTATTACACGGATAAACAATAAGCTCATGTTCAATACAATATGTACAATATGTTAGCAGAAAACTCATTTCATAAGTTATGCTGAATTTAATACTGTAGTTTGAACATTAAAAAAATTGTTTGTGTTTTCAGATCTAGGACAAATTTCTTACAATTAAACTCATCTTTTGAGAGGTATATATTATACAGTAACAACAGTAACAAGTAGCAAGACACAATTGGTGTATACAGTGTCTTTATATTTGGTATTTTATATGGTACTACAATTGACTCAAAGTACTCAATAACATATTGTTGGATGAAAGTGTAAGGAGAGTTGTCTACGGGAGTGGAATGACTCATATCGCCATACGACAGTCCAGTTGTTCATGTTTATTTATTTATTGTTTGAAAAAAGTCTATTTAACACTTGACCGTTTAGAACTTACATCTCTTTTAATGCTGCTGTTAATGCTGGATTTAAGTCAAATCTGACCCATCTGCAAAACAGATGCTGGTTGATGGCATTTGTGACCTCCGAGATGCTTCTACTAACTGATGACTGGTGCATAGCAGTGTACACATCCTGTCCAACATTTGATTGGTATGGTCCACATGCATAAAATCGCAATGTACTGAGTACCTAAAATATAGGTTTTCACAACTCCGTGTTATGTAGGCTTAGGCATAGGCCTATGAACACTGTCAGATTAAAAAGTTATCTAGTGTTTTATCGTTCAGGTAAAATTGTTCGACATTTTATATTCAACCCACAACTGATATTAAAATTGTAACATATGTAACATTATCAAGTCTCCAATGAATAACCTTAAGCATGTTTTTAAATTTGTTTAGCCATTTCACATAGTGCAAGTACTCTAGAAAATAGCACACTTAAAATTAAGACTAAGTAGCCCTAACTAGTGTTGTGTTTACAGTATTGTAATGAACATGTAGGCCTAACCATTAATGTTCAGTTTGGCATTAGGTAGCAGGCTACATAGGCTAATTTTAATGCGGATATACACAAGACATAGACGTTCACTTGGAACTAAATATGCCAGGCTATTACCACTGTCACAGGAACAAACCAAGCATTTTAACATAACTGCATTAGGCCTACCTATTTAAACCTGTATACTGCTAAATTATCTTTGAAGGATTTGTGCAATGGGAGTGCATGACTTGATGTAAGTTCTTGGACATACGCCATTGCTAAGAACTTTTTCTGTTGTGTTAGTTTTTCTTCAACAGAAAAAGTTCTTAGCAATGGCGTATGTCCAAAAACTTACATCAAGTCATGCACTCCCATTGCACAAATCTTTCAAAGATAATATCAATGCCCGGTATGTACCCGGTATGCATATTTCTCTGAGGAAGTTGGAAAAGAAATTAATTGATTTATCACAATGTTCGAATAACTTGACTTTTCTCTGTAAATGTCGCAAAGGGAGTCATTCCTAGAGGACTCACAATCAAATCCCCGGTCAACAGCAAACAGGCTCAACAAATCACCCGGAAAGCCAGCCAAAAGCTTCTGAGTGAAAGAATTGCCGCATATCACTGCAAAAAATCACACTTGAACAATGAAATTTCGGCACTACAGCTTGAAATTCAGTCTACTCTCAATACTAAAGATTTCAATTGCATTTATCAGTCCATCACGAATCTTGTCCAAAAGAGGTCTCTACAGTGCAAAGAGAAGCAAAAAGATAAATTAGCCAAACTGACGAGTATGGTGAATACAAAATCACACCCCACAACACAGAACATCAACACTATCGTTAATTCATTTTCAAGAAAGCTGTCCAATAACGAGGAAAATGTTTTACAAAAAGGCCTCAATTTCATCAAAACTCTGAAATCCGACCATACCATTGTAATCCTCCCAGCTGATAAGGGTCGTGCTACATTCATACTTGACAAACCAGACTATGACCAAAAAATTACCGATTTGATCACCACAGATCAATTTACAAAACTGGCAAAAAACCCCACAGCCAGCATTGAAAGAAAAGTGTACCAAACTCTAAAAAAACATCAGAATCACATCCCAGAAAAAACTAGATCAGAACTGACACCACACAGTAGTAAAGCACCCCACATTTATGGTCTTCCAAAAATTCATAAACCCGACATGCCTCTCCCACACAGCACAGCTGATGCCAGCAACGTTGCTGAAACGTTGCCATGTGCTATGTTGGTCACAGAATTTACAGCACGTTGCTTGCACGTGCAGGCAATGTGCTATTGGTAACGTTACAGTTGAAACATGGCAGCACGTTGCCTGCACGTGCCATGTAGGTTACACTTGCAACGTTGCCGGTGGCATCTTTCAGCACGTTGCCTACACGTGCCATATAGGTTATGCTTGCAACGTTGCCGGTGGCACCTTTCAGCATGTTGCCTGAACGTGCCATATAGGTTATGCCTGCAACGTTGCGGGTGGCACCTTTCAGCACGTTGCCTGCACGTGCCATATAGGTTACGCCTGCAACATTGCGGGTGGCACATTGCAGCACGTTACCTGCACGTGCCATATAGGTTACGCTTGCAACGTTGCCGGTGGCACCTTTCAGCATGTAGCCTGCATGTGCTGTATAGGTTGCGCTTGCAACGTTGCGGGTGGCAGATCGCAGCACGTTGCCTGCACATGCCATATAGGTTACGCTCTCAACGTTGCGGGTGGCACATCGCTGCACGTTACCTGCACGTGCCGTATAGGTTACGCTCTCAAAGTTGCGGTTGGCACATTGTCACATGTTGTCTGCACATGCCGTATATATACGTCACTCCCGCTATGTGTCGTGTGTGATAGAGTAAAATTTGTTTGTAGAGTGATAATATTAAATTACTTTTTAATATGTATTTTATTTATTATTGTAAATGTTTATGGCAACATACATGGTATACTGTCTGCCATATATTAATGAATAATATGAACACGTTAGTAGAAATTTTGGTGTACCAATAAACACATATGAAAATACCCTAGGCTTTGGTAGATTATTTTGATTATTAGAAATGTAGGCCTAATATTTGATTGCGATTGTATATATTAGTATTAGAGTGGTATATAGACTACACTGTGTGTATGGTAAACTCCTATGTTTAATTTTTTGAATTGTTTGCAAAAGTACTTTTAGTCAGTTTTATGATGTTTATTTTATGTACAAGACTCAGTGATACTGCAGTGAGAACGGCATATTTTTTGTATGCTGCTTCTCTTTAAATCCAAACAACTTTCCTAATCTCGAAAAAAATTATCTTATTTGCTTTGTTTTTATTTGATTCTGAACCAATGCCTAATATAATTCGACATGGATTTGACAACTTCATTTGATAACTTCATTAAGGTTACGGCCGAAGACATAACGAAATCTCTACAACAAAAATTTGCGTTACATATATATACAAGACGAAGTTTCACATCGCATTGCAATCAACTATAGTGACGACTAAAATAAGTCTTCTAATTTACGGTGAGTTTCAAATATTTTCTTATTGGATATAGTAAAAATTGGCATGTTTTCGTCAAGTAATTTTTGTAGAAAATTAACATTATTTATGTTTGTTCAATTTACATCAATTTCGTTTATATAAATATTTCTTTAGTACTTTTATTAGTTAATTATTATTTGCCAAAACTAAAGAAAATTATTATTTTCGTAAAAAGAATGTTTATTTGTTGGTAAATTATTGGTAGCAGTCCCTGTAAGAGCCGAGTCCTCATCAGTGTGTTATGGTGTCCTATATCGTGCTGCAGGGGAGCTCTCCCGAAGGAGTATGCCTAAAATTAAATTACGTGTAACATGTGAGCTGGTTCCAACTGCAGAATAATGCTGGAATTTAAAATAGTTTTGCGTTTCGGGAACAACCATCTCTGTCGATATGCTATCGGCTGCTGCTATGTTATTTTCTCGTATGTTGGATGGAAGCCTTCCTAAAATCGAATTCCTTGTAAACATGTAAGCTTACCCCTTCGTGGAATAATGTTGGAATTGAATATATTGTTGTGTTTCGGGAATAACCCTCTGCTGATATGCTATCGCCCCTTGTGCTGGAAAGAGTCCTCGCGATGATGGTTTCCTAAAAAAAAAAAATCAATTTCCTTGTAAACATAGTGATAATTCTATTTGTAGAATTAAGTTGGAATTTACTTTTATCATATTTTCTTCCTCTTCAATATGTTATTCTGAGATACTGTCTGATGGATGTGGCGCCACTGTACTGATCAGAAAACTTTTCGGTCTCCAATGTGAATAGTTTGTTTGTTACTAATAATGTGTTTACATGGGGAACTGTGTGTACCTACTGTTTAGTATATAAGTTTCGAACGAATCAACTTAGCTTCATTTGCTTCGTCTGCCAGCAATATAGTGATGGCTTCGCGAAACGTGGCTCGTCGGGGGCGTAGATCCCGCCGCGAGTTGAGATCATCGCCTGTTGAGTTTCGGGATAGATCGCCTCTAGTGCGTCTGGAAGACCATCACGAGGTGACGAATGAAGAGGTGAGGGATGTGCGCCCTATGTTGTGTCCTTTAGTGGCTGTGATACAACCTTTGGTTGTGCATCCTCCTCCACCTCCGGCTGCGCCTGCTCCTGCTCCAGCTGCTCAGGATATTGATGTGGTTATCGTAAATGATGATGGTGATGATGATGGTGAAGATAATGAAGTTGGAGAAGATGAAGTGCTGCAGGCTGTGAGGAATCTATCCGAATCACTTGATACTGTTTTAACGACATTATTGCATCGTATGCAATTTGTACTCGAGGAATTGGGGCGTATTTATGCAATATTGCATCGTTAGTTATTTGTTTAGTGTGAGTTAAGTGAATAAAAACTTATAAATCTAAGTGCGTTTTATTTATACTACTAAGTAAACCTAAGAGCTTATAGTTAATTGATGGAGGATATTAAACTCGACTTTAAAGAGTTTCATTTATATGCTTTAAAACAGTAAGTGTTAATGGAAGTATGTATCTATACATTTTCTTTCCTTTTTAAAATTATACGTAAACAAAAGTGGTGCTGTGCCAGTGATTTAGTATTAAATTATTTGGGGCTTGTAACTTGGCTTAGTGAAAAGGGTTTAATTTTAGCAGCACTATTTCGTTGACAAATAATTGGTTGGAATCATTTACTGTAGTCGGTAATGTAGTGTTTTCTCATAATGATAATAATACCCATGATGAGATTCTGAATAGGAGGTAGTATGGCTTTTATTATTATGAGTTTTACATAGGATGAATTATTTGGATAATTTTTTATTTAAACACTTTTAATAAAAAAAAAATGAATTAAGAAATATCTAACGCTTAATGGTTTCAATAATAATCGAATGTGTTCTAATAGTAAAATTAATCGTGAGGGGCTTAACTGTGTTGTTTGTGTGTGTATGAAATAATATATATTTATTTTGGTAAATGCCTTTAAGAGACTTAAAGTAATGTTTGGTAAAACACAGCTTCTGTTAAGTTCACCTATTGCAGATATTTTATAAGTAGGTACTTATACTAATGTTTTTTTTATATTGCTTTATGTGGAGGGGTTCATAGATATTGAACTATGTAATTTGTGTAATGTGTAATAGAAATGTTGCTTGATAAATTTGTATGAAGTTTAGAGTATATGGGTATGGAGAATTAATAGTATGAATACAAGTTTGGAATCCCTATGAAAAAAACTATAAACGCTTTCTAGATGTGATAAGGATGATTGAACAGGCAATATATATATATATATGATTATTTTTTTAACTTTAATATTCATATACTTCAGGCAATGAAGGTTCTTTGGTAGGCAATAAAAGTTAATATGAATGTTTTTGGTCATAGGTCTTGTGGATCGGTGTGTCTGCTTTGTTAATTATTTTATTGTTTTTTTTTTAAATGTTTGGGTTTTAAGAAAGTGTTGCTCAGGAATTATTTTAGTTTTGAGCATATCACTAATAATAATACGAATCGATATGGTTGGTATTTGAGTAAAATTAGGTGCGATTTATATATATGTTTGCTACGATCCCTCCTCCTCCTCCTCCTCATATTTGTATTAATATACTATGGTCCCTCCTCCTCATATTTGTATTCGTATGTAATGACTCAACTTGCATGTACCCTCCTCATATTTGTATTCATATGCAATGACTCGACCAGAATGTTAGATCGGACTTTGTTCATATCTTAAGTATTATCTAATTAATTGAAGATGCTATATAGGTTTATCCTGTGGTTAAGTCGAGATATGTTCAAATTTGTTGTATGGTAGGATGTGACTGGTAATGTCACTAAGTGGTATTTGACTCGAAAAATTCTTTACTGCAAGAAACATTTAAAGAATGAAAGGGAATCATGATTAAATGTTTAATTTAAAAAAGTGTGTAAGCTGATAAATGTGTTATGTACTGTGGGCTAAGGAATAGTAATGTATGCTATTAAAAAAAAAAGTGTATTTTGAGTGATGTTCATTTTGCATTGCTGGGTGGACCTATGTTATATATATTTACTATGATGTATGCATATGGTAAATATTATGGAATTATATCTATTAAGTAGTTTGATGATGATTGGCTGATACTTGATAATATTATATTCTGGATGCTTAGGAATAATGATTAGAGTGGAGGCAATTATTTATGTCCGATTACGACTTTGACTGCTGTAATGAGATAGAATACAAGATAACATTATATAACTGTATTATCTTAGTAGGTTAGGTTGGAATGGGAACTTTACGAAAAATATAGTGGATAATTTTTTTTTTTTATTTATTTATTTGTATTTGTGACATGCCCACCGACAGCTGAAACACTTTTATGGTGGGCACGAAAAAAAAAAACTAAAATACAAAATACAGAAAACACAAAAAAAAAAAAAAAAGCTTATAACAACACAGAAACACAAATACATAAACAAGACAAACAAAGATATATAGAAATAAGAACAATAACAACTAGGTCATTAACAAAAATAAAAAACAAATACAAACATAATTAATACAGGTAAAATCAAATTATTAAATGTTAAGAGATATTGAAGGAAAAATAATATAGCTATGACAGACATAAATCAGAATATATATAATTAAACACTGTTGGAATTCAAATATATATTATTGTAATTTGTTATAAGTCTATAAATAATATCATTATTAGTAATAAGAGTACACAGAGTAGAGCGTAAGCGGGAGTTGAATTGAGGAATTCTTAAGGCCGTATTTTCAAGAAGATAAGGGCATCTGAATTTATGAATGTAACAGTTATGAACAAAAAGAGCATCAAGATAGGCCCTACGGTCTACCAGAGGTGTCCAAATGGGGCGTGGGAGATTCCTTGTAATAATTAAATTTATAACTTTATTTTGAATACTTTCAATTTTTTCCGTATCTGTTAAGTTGATACCATTCCAGATAACAGAGCCATATTCTAATTTTGATCTTATAAGTGCCATGTAAAGAGAGATAAGTGAGTCTGAGTTGGTTGCATAAGAAGTAATAAATTTTATAAGCGCTAGAGTTCTTCGTGCATAGGAATATAAGTAATCTACATGTTTATGGAAATATAGTTTTGAATCAAGGATGATACCGAGATCCTTTGTGTAGTGGGCTTGAGAGATGATAGAATTCGCTAATTTGTATGAATATTTAATCGGATGGTATTTCCTAGTGAACGATATAACCTTGGTTTTATCTTTGTTGAGTTTGACCAAGTTTCTTAGACACCAATTATTAACTTTAATAATATCTTCTTGTAATAATTCACAATCCTCTAAGGAATAAATAATTTTATAAATTTTTAGGTCATCAGCAAAAAGAATTCCAGTAGAGTAGCAAAGTACTTGTGTAATGTCATTAATAAATATATTAAAGAGAAGAGGTGAAAGAGTACCTCCCTGGGGAACACCAGAACACGCATTATACTGAGAAGATCTATGATTGTTGATCGATACAAAAAAACTTCTGTTGGATAGGTAGCTTGAGAACCAATTGATATAGTTTCCACAGAGACCAAAATGGGATAATTTAATAAGAAGTAAGGAATGGTTTACAGTATCAAAGGCTTTGGCCAAGTCGAAGTAACAGGCATCGGCCTGACCCCTATTTGTAACTATATTATATACAGGATTAAGAAAGGTAAGAAGATTAGTGGTAGTAGACATACCAGACCTGAAACCATGTTGATTATTGGTGAGAGTATTACTAAGTTGAAAATTTAAAAATTTAGCTATAATTTTTTCAAAAATTTTGGAGAACCCGTTAAGTAATGATATTGGCCTGTAGTTGGAGACGTCTAATTTTGAACCATTTTTATGAATAGGAATCATTTTTGCTATTTTCCAATTATTGGGAAATATATTTGTTTTCAGACTGGTGTTAAAAATGTGATAAAGTAGGGGTACTAAGAGATGGGCACAGCCTTTAAGAATAAAATTGGGAATGCCATCAGGACCAGTGGATTTAGTTGATTTTAAGTCCTTAATTGCCCAAAGTATTAGACTTTCAGAAATTTTAGGCACAGCTATAGTCTCAACAGACATGACCGATGTAGTTATTGCACAAATATGCTGGCTTAAGAGTGTGAGTTGGAATAGCATTAATGATTTATGGTTCCGCGTAGATATAGTGGCTGGGAGTTTTGAAATTAAATGAGGCGTGGATAGTCCTATAGGTACAGATGTTAATATTTAAGAGGATATGAGGTCTTTTATTAAAAAAAATATATCATGACAGATGGAGAAGATGTATTTTAGTTGTGTTTACAATACAAAGAATGATCTCGTGATTACATTGGTCAGGTTATGAATCTGCTTTTTCTAGATAGTTTCATGAATTCTAGGATAGTTGAATGATTTGGAAGTAGAAGAGAGAGAGAGACCCTATGTAAGCTGAGTCCTAAGTAAACATGTTGATGATGTGGAGAGTGCTGTAGTGGTGGTAGGGGTTAGCTTTATATGTATGGATGTGGACGGAATTAGTAGCTTAGTTGTCATCCTGACTCTGAAGAGTGAACATCGCTTGGGAGCTCTCTTTCTTGTTTAACAACAAAGACATCTGGGGAGTGTATGGATCCTACGCCTAGTTCTTCAAAATCCAGTATGAAGCAAGAATCTTCATTGAAGCATCAGTGTCCGCACTGTAATATGATGTTTTCAACGAGCTCCAACATGAGACGTCATGAGAAGAGTAATTGTGTGAAGAATCCATCTCGCACTATTGTTTTCTGTAATGAATGTCAGAAGACATTTACTCGCAATGACGATTTGAAAAGACATATGAAGATATGCAGAGGTGAAGACCGCTTGCCTGTAGAACAGCATGTGAACGTCACGACTCCTCAATTTAAACTAGAGGTACCCATGCGTACGGGCTCCAGCATTAAAGAAGATCAGCAGAAACAACCACCCGCATCGTCATCTGGACATAAATCTAACACTGTGCTTGGTCAGTTACAGACAAATGTTAATGGATTTTACTTGGCACAATCTGCATTTGGAGGAGTTCTGAAAGACTATTACTATCTAAATACTTTTAATGAGGCCAAAGATATTTGCACTTTTCTGAGTGATATTGAACAGAATATAATACAACAGCTTATGGATGATACAGCATCGCATGGACCTTTAAAATATAACTTATGGTTGGATTGTCTATATGGTAAACCGGAGCCGCACGAGAATCGAGTGAGCAAGCGTGCTTTCAAGACATCGGCTGCTGCAATTTATACTTCAAACGACTTGAAGCAGTCAGTTAAACAGAGTATCGAAAAACTCTCCAGGAAGAAGAAGAATATATGGGTAAAGGATCTGGTTGGACGCTGACTTCGGTGAACCGTTTGGAGCTGAGAATTAGTCATTTCGACCCACTAGATAAATAGATGTATATATCTTTATGTAAAATACTGTGTATATAATATATAATAAACTTTATAAATAAAATAAATTTTTTCATGTGTACTATGTATTTTTATTTCCCTTAATTTATCCTGCTTACTTTATGGTGACAACTATAAAAATAAGGATGCATGCATGACCATAACATTTGCTATTAAGATTACTAATATATATATATATATATGGATACTTAAATATTGTTTACATGAGATACTCAGTTACGATATAAAGAAAATGTAAGCGCAAAGGAATGCATGTAAAGAAAACATAAGCGAACCTTAAAACACTCAAAGAAAACATAAGTGTAAAGGAAAGCTCTCAAGGAACTTGTAGTCGCAAGTGAAAGCGTGTTTAGAAAATGTAAGCGCAAATGAAAGCACGTAAAGAAAACATAAGCTATGCAAGTCAGTTTGAGTAGGGTGCTACAGTGCACAAGTCTGCAGTATGACTTTGGTATATGAAATGTGATAAGTTTAATGGTAATACATTTTTTTTTATCTTAGTGTTTGGGATAATCATGTGATGCTCATTACGAATAATTAATCTACATACTCTAGCAGAGGATGAAAATTAGTATGATTATATAATCAAGTATGGTGGGTGCATACATGTGATGATAATACAATATGTTGATGGTCAAGATTAAATTGGGTGATAACAAAATATAAGATGGCGGCAGTGTGGATATGTTATAAGTCAAATGTGATGATATAGTCCAAGATGGCAGGAAGTTCAGGGTGTTGACAGTAATGTGAAATGTGATGATGCCAAGATAGTGTTGGCGACAAGATGGCGAACATAAATGCTATAATCCAATATAGTGGAAAGTTCAAGGTTAGGGACATATTTAAGATGTATAGGTCAAGACAGCACTACACTCCAGCAGGGCAGAATCAAACTAATATGACGCCCTCTGGCAGTTAATGTGTGTACTAAGTGATACTAGCGCTCCTAGTAGTGAATATTGAAAACAAGATGGCGGCTGCACTTGTCTAGACATTAGCGCTCCTGGTAGCGAATATTGAAAACAAGATTGTTGCTGTACTCGGCTATACACTAGCGCTCCTGGTAGCGAATATTGAAAACAAGATGGCCGCTGCACACTCTGCTAGACACTAGCGCTCCTGGTCGCGAATACAGAAAACAAGATGGCGGCCGCACTCTGCTAGACACTAGTGCTCCTGGTAGCGAGTATTGAAACAATAATAAAAATATATATGTCGTATAATTCTCGAAAAGATGATGCTATTATTACTTTCAATAAAAATATTACAAGTCCGAATATGTGTGTGTTAATGTTTTATATATATATACCTTATTTAATTCTTATATCGGTAATTGTCTTGATGGCCGAGCAGTTAAAGGCGTATGTTTTCCAACCTAAAGGTCGAAGCTGTGTGATGGTTCGAATCTCAGCAGTTCCGAATGTATTTTGTATAAAAGCAATATTTTAATATATTGATAAGGACCATGATAACATTGGTATGTAATGAAATATCGACCTTGTGTGTATGAATAGAGCGATGGTGATGCTCTCTAGGAACAAACATCAGAAACAAAGATGGGGAAATCCAAGATGGCGGAACATAATGTGAAATCAAGATGGCTGCCCCCAGAACAGAAGAAAAAAAATCAAGATGGCGATAGTAACAACATCCAAGATAGCGGCCTTCAGCAGACGAAAACAAATGACTGTTGTGATGTCATAAACAAAGATGGCGATCGTAACGAAAATTGCAACAGGTGTGATTAAAATGGCGGCTATGACTTCATAATATTAAATACTGGAATTCAAAATGGTGGCCGGAAATGACGTGATCCGGATATGGGTGGGTAGGTAAGGGGGATACCAACCCACTATCCGGAGATTTGCGGATGGTTAGAAAATTCCTGGAATGGGAAAATATTGTAGGGAAATTTTGAGGAAAATTGGCGGAAAATCGGGAAATTTCCAGGAAATCTATGATGATGTCATCGGTCAAAGGTCATAACAGTGACGTCAGGGATCAAAGGTCAATGCTCCTTGCTCCTATGCCACCAGCCACCAGCCACTGCGCTCGGACCTACTATTCTAACTACTTCTAAATATGGCGAGCGGTAAATATTTTATGGATTAACTGAATTATAACATGTTAAATTGTGATACAACGGAAAAAAAACAACATTAATGTAATGGCTACCGACCGCAACTTTTTTGTGTAGAAGTGCCATAAACATTCTATCGTAAATATGTGTACCAGAATATAGCGGGTTGTAAATATTAGACTTATGAATCAACTCTGAATTATAACATGATTATCGTGGTGCGAAGGAAAGAAACACCATAAAAGTAATGGCTACCGACTGCAGTTGTTTTGTTTGCAACAGTAAGACGTCATTAACATCTCGGTCACAGATGATAGAAATCAGTTCCTTGTTAGATTCAAAAATACATCGGAAAATCGCTAAGGAAGTACACGCTACGAATTCTCACATCAATTAAACTTTTTATTGCAATACCACTATCACTCAAAACACAATTTTTTTTTCTCCAGTCACGCATAAGATTTTCCATGACAATGTTTTTTTTTTTCATTCCCACACCACGGGTTACCGTAAAAGTGTTTTAATTTTGTCGAATTTTAAACGTAATAACAAAGGATCCAGCTACTTGCGACAGCAAGCTGACAGGCGCACGCACGTGTGTTGAAGGTCACGCCTGGGCGGGCAAGCCAACCAACTGACTGGCGTTAAATACGATACCACTTATCTTCCGTTACGCTGTGACAATATTTTCTTCATTTAAAGTATTCGGTGGTAGGCTTAAAAAGATAAATGATGTGACTTATTTATTGTCAAGTGTTATTCTACGCATATATATTATTTGAAGATTATTTCCAACACATTAAATAATTTAGCCTTATATTTACGGGGACTAGTGCTTCAGAATACGCGGTAAATACGGACCTGACATTAAACAAGTGAACGAGATATTTGCAACGGTGTATTTATCTTGTCACGACTTGACCGGGTGCACAGTGGCAATGTACTTTCTGCATTTATTTATTACGTATTAGACGTAAATTTAGTGAAAACGGGACATTTGTTTATTGTTCATAATGAATGCCTATTTGCAAGAAGAGAACTCTATTATTATTTAGGATGTTTGATACATTAGTTACTTCTTAGTCTATATTTGATTTGTGAAAATGCCGCCTATTCGCAAGAACACAAGCTTTCAAGAGGATTGGCTAAGAGATGTTGAATTTTCGTCATGGTTGATGTCAAAGTTAAACAAAAATGAAGCTAGGTGTTTGTTTTGTCAGAAAACAATTTCATTAAGCAACATGGGAAGACGTGCCATTACAAGCCACATGCAAGGTGAAAAGCATAAGAAAGCTGCGAGAAGTAGAAAAACTTCCGCTAACTTGGACGGGTTTGTAACTAATTCAGTAAAATCCGAGCAGCCTGAAAAAGGGTTTCATACCTCACAATCTGCTTCATCTTCCTTGTCGAGTTCTTTACCTGTGTTAACATCATCTGCAAATCTCGCCTGCATATCTGAAAATGATTTAACGAAAAATTTTGATGTTTCTGTGCCATTACATAAGGAGTTAAATGGAATGAATGCATTTGTTCTTGGTGAAAATGTAACACGTGCTGAAATAATATGGTGTCTTGAGACTGTTATGTCACACAAGTCCCTACGCTGTGCAGCAAACGATGTGTCCGTTTTTCAGTTAATGTTTTCTGATTCTGAGATAGCTAGGAAAATGCAGCTTCAGCGAAGCAAGATAGGTTATGTTATTTTGGAAGGGCTCGCTCCATATTTTCATTCTGAGCTTAACCCTGCGTCACACGCAATCGATCTGACAGATACATGCCTTTGTTTTCTTGAGTTTATTTTTAAATGGCTCGTGTTACAATACTGCTTTTGGTGTCAGGGGGGTTCCCAAGTTACTCCTTTTCTCAGCATGTAGATAGCAGTATTGTATCTGAGAGATACATTGCGTGTAGTTGTGCGAGCTCAGTGAAGAAATTGAAATGGGGCGAACTGGTCGTATTTTCGACCTGTCTAAAGAAAGAGACGTCGAAGAAGTGCACCGTTTGTTGTTCGCAGATGATAGCGATAGAGATGACAATTTTAGCGATAGCTGTGGTTCAGATAGTGATTTTGTTGAAGAAAGAGTGGAAAATTCTGACACTGACCATGAATGTGAAGGTGATGAGAGTGTAGCTGATGAAGAACCACGACACTGTAGATCCATTTATACAGGTAATTTTATTTTCTGTGGTAACATAAAATTTGAAAAATGAATATTGATTTTTTTTATTTATTATGTCTCTGAATAAATGTGCTGCAATATATCATTTTTTGTGTAGATTATTTCACCATTTTACATTGCTTTACTATCCAGTATAGTTGTTTTTTCATTAATGTGTTATAATAATTATTTCCATTTCATGCACTTTCTTTTCAGGGAAAGATAATTCCAAATGGAGTGCTCGTGAGCCAGCTAGGAACACCAGAACCAGATCACACAACTTGCTTGTTCATCTACCAGGAGTTCGTGGTAAAGCTGTAGGCTGCAAAACACCAGAGGATTCTTGGTATTGTATCATTGATGATTCTATGCTAAACATTATTGTTGAACATACAAACCAGTACATAGATTGTATCAAGGGAAAATATTCTCGGGAAAGAGACGGCACGAATACCAATAAAATAGAGATAAAACCATTCATTGGAGCCTTGTATGGACTGGTAGCTTTCTTATATAATTGTGATGGTTGGCAGGCTTCAGCTTGAAAGTTCTAACAGAATCATAAAATATTAAATTTATCATAACCAAGCTTTTTAATTAAATGGCTCCTTTGTGCTACTCTAGAAGATACCAGATCTATTTCTATGGAAAATGTCATTGGTACAACAAAAGAGTATTTTTAGTAGGTTAATATATAGTATTTTGTAAGCTTTGATTCTTGACTATCCACACTAATTAACTTAGAACAGTACTGTGGCATGCCTTATGGTTTGAGATGATAAATACAGTAATTACAATTTTCTCAGTGTTAGGTACATTATTTATTGCTTTAGATATTAATATACATATGATGTGTGTTGTGTATACTGTATATAGCAGTTGCATCAAGTTTTTAGCTTGCTACCAACTTGCATGCCATTCTGTGAAAACTGCATTTAAGAAATTGTATCTTTTAATAGATATAAAAGAACTTTGTATAGGGTAGACCGGGGGAAATAGGGTCAATTTTTTGAAATTCCTGAATAAGTATAAAACCAATATTAATTTACCATAAAATAATCTACAGTAATATCAGTCATACCTTTATGTACATATTTACATACAAACATTAGCCAATCTTCCTTACGAATTGACATTAAACTTGATAAAAGGAAAATGAAATGTTTTGACCCGATTTGGACAGAAGTGGGGTAAATCGGATCACAAGTGGGGCAAATCGGATCAACAGATTTTCTTTTCTGTTTTGACAGACACATTCCGCATACAAACTGTTTACACTAAAAAGCATTGACACAGCGCTCATGGTACCACATTTTGCAAGACTGGCACTGAATCTAGTCTCCAGCAGTGCAGCTTCTGATGACTTTGTAAGCAATTTTGCACATGCAGAGAACATCTTCCTCATCATCCTGGCCTTCTTCCAAAATTTCCAACTCGGATGTGTTTTTAGTTTTTGTTCGCTTCTTCGTCTTCAGAGGTTCAATTTTGCTTTGCTTTGAACTTAATTTAACACCTGCTTCTTGCTTTTCAACTTCCTGGATTCCAACAATGTGCGATTCTCTTTTGACAGTAGCCTTAGAGAAGCAACAGTTTTTCGTTCACCTATTCTCTTTGGTGTTAATTTTTCCGGTGTTGGTAACAGGCATCTCACTTCTTCTGTGGTGCTCCTTCCACTTACATCTTTGGCAGTGAACTCGTAATTCTATATTTACATGGATAATATTTTCATTATTTTAACATGTCCTAAACTTCAATATTATTATAAGTACTTACAAATTTTAACTAAAGTTGAAGTCATGTGCCTTAAATTCATTTTTTCCACTTATTTAGAATAGGTCTTAACTTAAAAATTGAGAAAGAAGAATAAAGTGCTTCACAATATAGCAAATATATGAAGCGACCCGATTTACCCACTGTATGCAGTGACTCGTTTTACCCCAACGGCAGCGACCCGAGTTACCCCATTTCGCACTTTAAAAAAAAGAAAAATATCATAATTCTGTCAAACATATAGAGCTTCAGTAATGCAGAAGAATGTTAATTGGGTACATATTTTCGTACTCCATTACTTAAACTACAATACTATTTCGAAATGCGAACGTAAAGGCTTATTTGAAACAAAATAAAACTTACATTGTTAAGAATTTTCCACTTCAGGACTACACAGGTTCGGGTTCATGTCGCACAGACTACCAGAATGTTGTTACAGACGATGTTCGCCTTGTAGTGGACGGTTGTATAGACAGATAGCAGCACTCTTTGGTAGGTTCCGTAGACTCCAGTTCATTCTTTCGCCACAAGACAGCAGATCTTGTTACGATGACCCGGTTTACCCCGTGACCCGATTTCCCCCGGTCTACCCTAGTTAGATTTTTTGTGATTGAGTAGTATTTTTATAGTTAATTTGTGATAGTCATTGTTGACCTGCTAATTGGGTGCTCCACTTGAGGATAATCAAGATGTTATAACTATGCAGTGTTTTATAGTTTCTGAAAAATTGGTTTCACCAGAAGACCTGGTAATCCCAGAAATATTTTTAGCCTCATTTGCAAGGGATCGTGTTCTAACATTTTTTTTGTTTGGGCCAAATTTTTAGTTTATCTTTTTTAAAAAAAAATCCCTGCAAAAGTTTAACTTAAGTAATTATGGTATGCCAATTCAATCACTGGCAGTTCATTATAATAGGAGCAATTTTTGTTTATACTAATTATGCGATAATTTCATTTCAGATAGTAAATCATAGTGATTGAAATATTAACTTGTAATTTAATTACGAAGTACTCTAAAGAATGATCAGTATACCGTGATGATAAATTTCAAACAGTCCAGTCACTTGTCTGCATATGGTGTATGTATAACTAAACATAATTGAAAATTAATTTCATACAATTATTGCAGACTAGGGTTTAGAATTTTTCCACCATTTAATTTAAATACGAAAAACATTTATTTTGAACTGCATCATTATATTGTTGTTGAAAAACAGCAGTTACCTTCCTGCAATTTACATTGCTTTTCTGTGGTTCCAGTCACTAATTTTATAGTTCTTTTTTTTTTCCCCTTTTTTACACTTGTCTAATTTAGATAAGATGTAAAAGTCATTCATAGGTGCTATGTAGTCATATTCAGTGCTCATTGTTGGTTACTATGGAATGAAACTGTTCAAAATGGTATAATAATACACTGTCTCTGCATTGTACAGAGTATAAAAATGGCCTGATTTGAAGATGTGAATTGGTTTATAAAATTATGATATTAAGTTGTGAAAGATTTTTAATGAAATTCTGACTTTGTGACATTTTGTTGTTAATCTTTACAGTGAAATTCTTTCTTGCAGGAAACGAAATGCAAATGAAGATGATGAAACATTGGAGTAAGACATGTGCAGTGCTTCCTTTGCTCATTTCACACTACAAATTTCAGTGGGAAATATGATTTTGATTTCGTCTTTTTTCCTTGGTTTATTTTTTTCATGTTCAGCAAATAGTTGGATAATGAGCGTCTTTTTTAAATACCGTATTGCTCAGGAAAAAGCGGCATATTTTTTTCAAATTTTTTGAGCTATAAAACTTGTAAGCGGCGTATTATTGCGTGTTTAGAAAAATATATTTTTTTTTTCAAACAAAATTGCAAAACTTACAAAAGTTTTGTACCCGCACGCTGCTACCAGTAGAAGCCATCTTGCCCAGCAATAAAATTATAGCTGTATATCTAGAGAAAAAATTTTAATACACACTACATTCAATTACTAATGTATGCGAAATAACATGTGCATCGTAACTCTTTTGTTTTCGTTGTGATGAAAACAACTGAACTTCCAATCATATCACGCTGGCAATGTAAACACGGGCACATATTCTGTCATCGCATGGGGGCACAATGTTCTGTTGGAACAGCAGCTGCTAGCGCAAGTAGTTCATTGGTTAAAAGAGGTGGAAGTAGGGGCACAGCATTTCAGTTGGACAGCAGATGCTAGCGCGAACTCATTGGTTACAAGTATAGCGAGAAGTGGGGCATGGTATTCAGTTGGAACAGCAGTTGCTAACGCGAGTAGTTCATTGGTTAAAAGCATAGGGAGAAGCGTACTTGGAACAGCCTGTGCGGCGTGTGGTTTCGGTTTTGTCGTAACCCAGGAGGGTATTGTGGTTTTTTGTATTTTGTTTTAGATGGGTATAACACACTTTAAACAGAAAATTTATCTTTAAAATATGTTTTTTTACGGTTTTAATTTAAATAATAGCAGTTTTGCTTTCACCTGTCACGTGGCGTTTTTCACAGTTTTTAGCACTACAATTACTTCGTAGAGTTGATCTATCTGTGGAAAGCATGGTCGTAAACTTATATTCAAGGGCGGCTTATTTTGGAAGCAGTACGGTAATAGTTTCAATTGTAATCATTCATTTAAGTAAGAATACATTGTGAATTTTTCGAAGTTTCCTGAAAGAATTTGTATTAATTTGCATTTTTCGATATACAGTATTCAATTTAAATATTACTTTTTTTATTACTGAATTTAGGAGATTACCTATGGTTAAATAAGTATCATGTTAAAGTTACATCTTAAAGGGCGTTAATTGTTGACTTATTTTTTTTAAGTACATTTAAAACCATATGGTTTAGTTCTGGAATGTTTAAATAACTGTCATCGTTAAATATTAAAACATATAAGATGTTCACAAAAACATGGCAGCGCAGCAGCGGCATATTAAATAGATGTAAATAACAGTATGACCAAGATGGAAATTTCGGAAAATTTTTCTATTATTTGTATTGTGCTACATTTATATACATAATAAAGTGATCCAGACACTAAATATAATATAGAACATAGTTATGGCTGTGAATGCATCCAGTTTCTTAAGCGCATCGAGTCACGCCGGAGGTATTTATATGCGGTAACGTCTGCCTGTTTTAGATTTGCGGAATGTTTTATTAACCTATTTTTATAAATATAATTCATACGGTTTTTAATAGAAAATGCTATTAAATAATACATTGTGTGCTGAATCATGTCTTAACAATAATTATGCCGAATGGTTGTGCTTTAATTTTGAAGTGTAGTGAAAATGAACCTTAACCCCTTTACTTTAAAAACCGATATTTTCAGTACCCAAAAACGGTTCCGGTCCGGGGGCGTGGAACCGAGGAACAAACCCGACCCATCCCTATTGAAAACTAATTTATTCCTTTTTGGTACATTACATGATAAAGAAAGGTTTGTGTGTGCTGCCACGTCGGACCATGCCGACGCGGTATTTAAAATAGCTTATCGCGACGCTGTCACCAAATTGGTGAGCAATTACGCCCCTGAGCTTTGGCAATATTTGTTTTACTGGGGTCTCAGCCAGTGGCGTAGCCAGTATTTGTGTATGGGGGTGTTAAGAAGCATGCCCCCCCCCCCCCCCCCCCCCCACGTATTAAAGCGGGTGGTGAGGGGGGTCCTCCCCCGGGAAAATTTTATTTTAAGGTGTAAAATAGTGCTATTTTAGCAGTTTACGGTTCTTAAATTGCAATATTGTCATGGTAAAAAATTTTTTAAGAAATTTTTTTGAGTGATGAATAAGAAATTATACAAAGATTTGGTGCTAAGGAGGGGGGGGGTTGAACCCCTAACCCCCACCCCCCTGGCTGCGCCACAGGTCTCAGCTGAAAACCAGCCATCATCGGAAAATCAGGTATGAACATAGGCTGTGTAAAATCCTGAACTATCGCCATAATAAGTTACCGCGTGTCATAGCACAAATTGTGTTGGTGGCAATCTGCTGCTTCGGGACTGTCTTTAATCGTGTTGTCTTAAAAATATTTTTAAAGCCTCTAAGTTCATACATTTATAGCATGATTAATAATAAATTCAACTTCACTCGAAGTCTTGATTTTTGAGATTTTCATGCGAACCGACTAATTTTGAGCTAGTAAATTTTATTTTTTTTTCAAATTAATTGAACTCTTGGTATCTGTTGTGCCCAACCTAATTTTACAGTTATTCAATATTTTGTTTTACTTTTGATTTATATGTGTAAGCAACCTTGTTACAGATATCATTGGATATGCTTCAATTTTGTTACACGCTTTATATTAGCTTCAACTGTATGTTTGTTTGTTTGTTTGTATGTTTGTAACCGACTCCTTTGGGTGAGATTCTAACCCACTTTAAACGGCCAGATTTCATTCAAATATTGTAGATTTACCGAAAACCGATGACAATACACTAATTTGATAAGATTATTCCATTATTCAATTTGCAAAATAAGATTTTTGTCAATTTATGTAATTTCACAATATTAGTAGGCTTTGTTTATATCGCGCCAAAGACAAACTGAAAGAAAAGAGTTCACACATTATAAAGAAAACCATTTCTCTCATGTGCGAACTCTTTTCTTTCAGTACCTATGTCTTTGGCGCGATGTAAACAAAGCCTACTAAATATTGTGACATTTAATTAAATGAAAAGTGAGAGTGGGTTATGATTATTGTGAACAATATACTTTCTTGAAAAGAATATTATCTATATTTGTAAAAATATGAAAAAAAAATCTTAAATAAGGGCTTTAAATGTTGTTTCTTTCGTTAAATAGAGAAACAATATTACGTCTTTGTTTCATTTTACCAATTAACCAAGAGTGAAACATTATTATAAAACATTTTCTGCAAATATTTCACGAAACATGGAATTATTGAGGTTTGATTTTGCTGTGAAACCAACAGCAGATGGGAAATCAAACACCATATGCATAAAATAAATAGCTACACCTGATGGGCAGATTTTTGAAATTCCTCTCGAACACCAACCTGCAAATCTACACCAAGCAGTTAAAAATACTCCAAACTATGCCAAGGTCAGTAAATCATTAGATAAAAGACATCAAACACGGGAGATATGGATAAGTTTGACAAATGATATATCAAAAACATATTTGGATAGAAAGCAAAACTTACAGTTTAAGGATTTTTACCTGGAAGAAATTGAGGAAAAAACAAAAAGTGCTGAATCTATACCCAGTGGATCAAATAAAAGATTGGAAAAACTGTTAGAAAATTTTCTTGAAGAAAAAAAACTTTATCGGAAACTCAAAATTTAGGGAAAATTGCAAAAGATTTCATGATTGAGAAATTCACGGGCAGAAACTCAAATGCTTACCAGTGGATTAAAGATTTCAACATAGAATGTGAATGTTTCCTAATCAAAGAAGACAAAAATAAAATAGACATTTTAAAACATTTCTTAGAATACTCTAGTGTAGTTTGGTACAACTGCATGCAGAGTAAACTTACAGTGGAATCGGACTGGAACAAATGGGAGAATATTTTTTGTGAGACATTTGCAAACAAAGGATGTTCATCCATAAGATATGCTGACTTAGAATAAACATCAATGACTTCCCGAATATATTGATTTTCATAACAGGATATTGAATTTATTGAGTACTGTAGTTCAACACGCTATATTGGATTTATATTTTAGAAGCAGTCAATATCTACTCAAATTCACTTTAATAGTCAAGTCATGTAATAAATAAACAATTGAGCCACATCTAGAGACACTTCTGAGATAAAACAATGTTTATCGATTTTATTTTAACTACAACCAATATCTATTCAAAATCTACTTTAATAGTAAATTGATGTAATAACTATCAAGTTTTTTTACATTGTTATAAAATTTCTTTCATACGCCGATAAATAAGTATTACTTTAAATTATAAATAAACCAAACTAAAAAGTAAAAAATAAATAATAGTTTAAAAAACAAAAAAAAACACGCTTTATAAAGAAAACTAAACTAAAAAATAGAAAATTAATTTTAATAAATTTTAATCAAGAATAGTGTAAATAAATTAATAAATAAAATTAATAATTGTGTATATAAGAAAAAAATGTATTTTATTTTAAAAAAAAGCGTGGGATGCATGGTGTTAATAGTTATAAATATTTTATTGACATATATAAGTAGAAGGATTATCATTTCGATAATATCTTAAAAAGCACCCCAAGCTAATTTTTAAATAAAATAAATTTTTTTCTTATATACACTATTATTAATTTATATTTATTACATTTTTTAACATTTTTAATTCAAATTTAGTAAAATTTATTTTCTATTTTTTAGTTTGGTTTTATAAAGCGTGTTTGTTTGGTTTTTTAAACTATTATTTATTTAATTTTAATTGTAGTAATAAACGTAATAATATTCCATATTATTATCTATTTCTTGATTTATATATGATAGTTACATAAAAAAAATATTACAGAGGCTCACGTTGGGGTATTATAGAAAAGTGGCAACCTAAGCGGTGGCCAGAAGTTGGGGCACATTACACCTTTTCATTATGGCTCTATCCATTTTCAGTGCTGACACCAATTTCAGCGGGGTACGAAATGCTTCTCGCATGTAATGAATTTAAGGTCATCAATTTCTCTGACTCCTATCTCTTCCAACTTCATTTTCAATAAGTTTTCATCAACTGTCATTACAAGTGACTTAAAAAAATTTAATACTTCTGTCATCTGAAAACAAAAAAAATAATATTATTAGCTAAGATATCTTTTTTAATAAAATAACAATGTTAAATTTGGCTCAGCAATAATGTGTGTTGTTACTTCACTACAATATTTAAGTTAATGGAAATATTAACTGTTGTTTTGGGAAGTATAGAACGTCAGCTGTCTTATTAGTGTTTAACAATTATTACACGGAGTTTAGCTAATAAAATTCATATTTCAATTTTTTATAAATGTAGTTAACTGATTACGCATTAATCAATATACTGTAATTAATTGGATTCATTTTGTTACTTTTATATAATCCCTACTAAAATTATAAATGTGAATGTACGCGTGTTTGTTACGCTTTCACGCGAAAACTACTTAAAACGATCATCATGAAACTTTGTACACATTTTCTTTGAAGTATTAGAAGTAACATAGGATACTTTTTATTGAAAAAAAAATTGATATTTGTATATATGATCGTCTGACTGCGAGTTTGAGTAATTTGAATGACATTTAACGCCATCTGGTGTTTCAATAAATAAATTAAATAATTAGCTAATTTAATAATATAATACCGGCGGTCAATTGACTATTCAATTTTATGTTTCTGTCACCGCCAAGCAATACTTAAACTTTTTAAATATTTGAGGTTAGGTGTCTATTTTCTTCGGTGATTGTTGTTTGTACATTGATGCTGAAGGTTATATTTTACTTTCTAGAGAATTTTGTAATTTAGTGAAAATGATGTGGATCTAATTACTCAACTATTCTGAACTTTTTAAAATGTTAGGATTAAAATGATTTTTATTGTAATACTGAAACATATTTCAATAAAGCATGTTTTCAGTTTTTTAAGCTAAATTGGATGTTAGAATTTTTAAATACTGATAATTCCAGTCACGAAATAAAAAAAACAATTATCATATTTTATTTTCCTTGAAATGATCTATAATACTACGGACATAACGCGAGCGAAGCCGCGGGTAAAAGCTAGTTTGTTTTATAATTGTTATATAAAAATGTCAAGAGACAAAGACTACAGTACCAAGCATAACATCCAAATTTGTCTGGACTTCATAAAGATATGAAAGTTATACCTTGTAACACCTAAAATTGTTTGTAATTGAGACTTTGTTGCTTTATTTTTTCTAAAAGTAAGATTCACAAAATATGTAAATATTTTATTATGATTTTGAAGAACAGTAAATAGAAAAACTTGATTACAAATATTCGGCTCGGCAAACACCTAGATGTATGGGGGCTAAAATCTAGAAGGGATTTTTCTCTAGGAAAAATGGGTGAAAATAGTATTTTATTTTTTGTCAGAACACATTTCATACCCGTAATTTATTTTCATGTAACTCATTTAAGGCTTTTGGATGGATGCCCATTTTGATAGTGACGAAACAGCCCTAAATATTGTAAAAGTAATAAAATGTCATCACAGAAGTCGAGTCATTTATTTACTTCGACCCCGGAAGCCTTCTGATACAAAAATATAGGTATACGAAATCCATCATACTGGTGTCCAAATTAGTGCCAATTACGATGTTGAGTCCAGCATTTTCACAACACTCCGGAAAGAATACAACAGTTCCACGAGTTTATCATGACAAATTGATTCTCAGGAGTTTCACTCGTGTGGTGAAAGGACAACACATCATCCATTCCACAACCAGAAGAATCAGGTACTAATTACCGCACTGACTCTGTTTCAATCTATCTCATCAGACTCTAAGTTTACCTGTCAAGCTTTTGTTACCACTGAGAAAAATGGTCGGATTAACAGTAATTAATCATTATTCTACAAAAAAATGTCTTATAAATTAATATCAAATTGTATATACGTGAATTCAGCTAGCTGGCTAGATGTTTCAGAACAATAGCCCGGTAACCAAGGTCATCTTAAATTGCGTAGGGTCGTTATCTTGAAGTGTTTAAATTGAAATACACACCATTTGATCTTCTTTTTCAACCATATGCACGCCTAAATCTTGTTGATGATTTGCTGTAGCACGAAAACCAATAATAAATATTTCTCTGTTGACCTATTAGTATTAAGTTCAAAACCAATCGGGACTTCAAAACAACAACACTTGACCTGTATACTGTTACTTTGTGTGTACAAGACACTCCAACCACAAGATCAACAATATGTAGTGTTGCATCTTCGATACATTGATTAAAATCATCACTGTATAGTACAGGTTTGTATAGAACTCCATTATTCACAGAAGATTCATTGATGACACTATGTTCTGAATATGATGCCATGAGTAATTGGTGTTTGTAACTTAGGGTTTTGGTGACATTTTTCGTATTTCCTGATATGAAACCACTTGCCATTTCTTGAAACACCTATTGTTTTGCTTCGAACTGTAATGTACTGAGCATGGCTAGTGGTCCGTACATCAGTATCAATCTGGGATAATGTAAAATATAATGATGTTTTGGCTTGAGTCGCTCATCAGGGTATAGGGTCTTCCTAATGTCATTATACTCTATAACTACTTCTGCCAGGAGTCCCACTATCTGCATGTTCAATCTTGGAGATATTATTTGACACATTTGCAGTAGGAGAAGAAAAAGTTTCCATGCTAAATGAGATAATAAGGTATTTTGTTTCCGATTATAAAAGGTAACATGCGGATAAGTGTCCAAGTTTGTTCTTATTGCCCTCCTAATCTGTTTCTTTTATGCGCAATATGGCAGGGTCTATTATTTACTTAATGATTTTTGTACTTAATTTTTTTTATTTTCATGTTCAAAATTTCGAATGAAATCCAACCTTTGTCTTCAAACGTATGCAGAATAAGTGGCAAATCATATTGAGCTATGCCTTCAAATACATCATGAGCAATACCAGGTGGTAAGCCATTTGCCACATGAAAATAACGAAGAGAGTTAAACACTGAATTTGATTTGATGCCTTCAACATTTTCCAAACTATTAGTTTCAAGAATTTTAACTGCTGAGTCATATGTTTCTTGCGTCCTTATTTCACCACATTTAATGCCAGACTCGTTATCTTCTCTGCTGATGTTACAGTAGCGACATATATAATGTGCAGAACTGAAGTTCTTTGTAAACCCTCCGATTAAGTGACTGCATAAGTTATGACCAGCAATGTAGGTAACTGACCCTTTAATAACCTTTCCTTTAATCTCTATGCCAACATTTTCTAGTTCCTTCAAATCATTGATTAATCTTGCAAAAATAACTTCAGTGCCAAAATACCTTAAATCCGACCTACAGAGCAAAACTAGTTGAATGCTGTCCACTTTCGAACGACTCCATGGCGGCAAGTTGCCTAGAGAAAAATAAACTCCTAACATTTTCAAATCTTTTTTGAATGAGCCGAGAGGATTGGCCACAAGAAATTCATCCTGGAATATGACTACCTGTAAAGCTTCACAATTGTTGGAAAATAGTGTATGGTTTTTAATTTTTTTCCATCTTTGTGATCTGTAAGTACAATATTACTTTCCGATTCAATAAAATAGGATTTAATAATGGTAGTTAGCAGATACTGCGAGTATACTGCCTCGTTTGACAACAATGCTTTCAATGAATGCAATATAGGAATAAAGTGCATGTGACATTTCTCATTATATTTATTAAACCCCAGTCGCACTCCAATAGGAGAAACAAAGTTAAAGTTTGATTCAAAATATTTTCTTCTCGAATAAGAGCTACGAAGACCTTTTCTTGGCAACAGTATAGTGTTAATGTCATTGTTATTTCGAAACACTTCATGGAAAACGTTTTTTAATACTACAGTATCAATCATGCCTGTTAGTTTCTTTTCCAATTCAGATTTGAATAAATCGAGTGAAAAATCCATGACTGAAGTAAACTTGTCAAGTATTAGTTGCACAGATCGTTCTGGGATATTTAGTTTCTATACAAGTATTAAACATATGTGAGCTAAACTTTTAGTAAGTGACTGCTCTGGTATCTGGTGAGTTTCAGCTGTACCCAGACCAATAAAGCTGTTTTCAGCAGTGATGTAGTCATCGCCAAGTGTATCAGGCACGCCATCTCACTAGGATCATCCACATTTTCTTCGTTAGGCACTTCTCTCTCTAATGTAACAAAATTATTTATTGCTCGCTCAGTTTTATGCGAATTGTGGTATCTTGACAGGTGAGCAGAGAATGATGATGCAATAGTGTATCTACTATTTACAGCAACCATCGTAGGGACACATAACTTTTTCATTTCTACATTTCAAATGTGTTTTGAGTTGGCCGACTAAAAGATGAATGGTTAAAAACGATCTCGTACAAACATTACATGAAAAATTAGAAGCAGTGCTTGAAACTAATCTCTGAACTGTTGGCTGCCGATGATCTATTAATAAATGAGTTACAAATGAACTGTAGCACCTAAATTCCCGAATACACGTAACTTTACCCAGTAGCATAGCTAGGATTTCTGTTTTTTTTTTTGGGGGGGGGGGGCACAATTTGCTATTCTCCCATCCCCTCCAATAAAATTTGGATTTGAAGGTGCAATATGAAGCTATGCAAGCAGTTTTCTTGGCTTAATTGTAAAAAAATAAAAAATAAACTGTTTATGGAGGAAAGATTTTAACACCGAGTTTGATAAATTAAAAAAGATAACATTTTAATCATGTGAATTGTGGCTTTTATGTGTATATCTTTAAATATAGATACTCAATTTTTTTTGTAAAGTCAGCCTGCCCAGAGTATTTTTAAACCTGAAAACCTGACAAGATACAAAACAACTAGAACTGTTTCGGGATGTTTTCCGTTCGATTTAAAGAAAATCATAGTTACAGCTGAAGGAAATTTTAGTAATAGTCTTTTTTTTCTACTAAGGTTAAAAATTAACCTCATTTCATGACAATTGTAAGAGAGAGAGAGAGAGTGTGTGTGTGTGTGTGTGCGTGCGTGCGTGCGTGCGTGCGTGCGTGCGTGCGTGCGTGTGTGTGTGTATAAAATTCACTTGTTCTTCGATATTGTTCACGAAATATATTAAATTGTAAGTATCTCAAGCTTAAGAAAAAATCATGATTATTTCTTAAAAATTCTAATATCATTATAATAACACTTACAATTAACTATAAAATAATGAAAATAATAATAAAGTGGACTCTTTTATTTTCTGGCGAATCTGAATTGCTGGAATATAATAATTTCATGTTTCGCATAACAGTTTAAAAACATTGAAAACATTACTGATTGAATAATACATAAAAATATTATTTTGTAATATATAACAAATATATATTTATGGCCTGTGGTATAGTAAACAATGAAACAATTAAAAATGAAGTAACCTCTAAGTTTTGAAACCTGACAAAAAATTACAAAACAAATAGCCAAATTCAGTTTACAAAATAAGATGCATTCCTAACTACCATAGCAGACATTACATAGCCTACATGTACAGGATTTTTTTCATTAAAAATATATTTTATACTAAAGCAACCTCAAGATAATGGCAGTCGTCTAGAAATCTGTCCATATTGTTTTACAATGTCTTCTACGTGTACTTTTACATCTCTATGAACTGTCATTAAAGTTAGTGCAGTAAGTCTTTCTTCGCCAGTTTTGTTTCGCAGACAAGTTTTGAGTCTCTTGAGAGTGGAAAAACTTCTCTCAACAGAAGCTGTCGTAAATGGAAGAACAGCTAAAATCTTCAGAAGAACTGCCATGTTAGGAAAAGAGTCGTTGTCGATTATTAATAGCACTTCACAGACAGTCATGACTTTTGTTGCTTGTGTTTGGTGTTCCCTGCAGCTCATCTTCCACAATCTCCATTCCGCTTCCAAAATAGATTTGTTGCTATCTTTAAGGTCATCTTTGTAGAATTCAATAACTTTCTCGATGACAGTGAACTGTTTTTTCACTGCATTTTGTGGTAGAATACACTCCAGGCCCAGTAAAATACTTTTGTGCTTAGAAAACTTGTCTTTCAAATGCATCAATATTTCATCAAGGTATGGTACGAAAACTACTCGCCTATAATACTCCTCAGGTGTGCTTGTTTCTACGTTGTTTCGGAATCGCTGAGTTCCTACCCTTCGTGGAATTGATGGTAAAACACCAACTTTCGAAGCCTTATCTTGGGCATCGTTGTAAACCACAGCGAATTCATTTTCACAGTTCTCCCTTATTTCTGCGATCATTTTTTCCACATGTTCAATTTTGGCCATGGCTGAAAACAGATCCAAGCGTTCTCGTTGTAAGAACTGCGACAAGTGGTACGTTATCGACAACATTTTTTGACATGACTAGTAGTGTAACAATGAATTCAAAAGAGCACAAATTTGAGTGTAGCCCGATTGCTTTTGTTTTTGCTGTCAAGTCAACTTTTCCTCTTTCTATCAACAGTTCCAAGGCTTGGACGATAGACAAAAATGACTCGGAAAATACAGCAACACAGTCGTGCCTTTCAACCCATAGTGTATCATTACATTTGTGAACAACACTATTCAGTATCCCTGCAACTTCCAGCCCTTCCTTCAATATCTTAGTCCGCTGTGCCGAACCTCTGAAAAATGAGGCTACTTCTGATACCATGAAAAAACAGTTGGGAATAACGTCTGTTTTTGCAGCATAATTTAGACACAAGTTAAGAACATGAGACGAACAATGAGTGTACAGAGCTTTTGGGCTATCTTTCCTAATTATAGCTTGGACTCCATTAAGGTGCCCGCCCACTCATGGCTCCAGCACCATCATACCCTTGTCCACGTAGGTTTGTCATTTCTAAACCGAGTTTTAGTAGTTCCGTTTTTATAGTAGATGATATTCCAGCCCCAGTGACATCATACCTGTACACAGGAACAAATGTCAGAAAATCCTCTCTAATATCAATCAAATCTATGTTCACATGCCTGACACATAGAGAAAACTGTTCAACATGGCTGGTATTTGTAGTTTCGTCTCCCAATACAGTCAAAAACTTAGCCTTTTTAATTCTTTCTACAACAGTTTCCTGAATTTGCTTCCCGTTCAAACTAAGCATTTCATTTTGAACTGTAGGACTGATGTACATCGCATTTCCTCGTCCACTGTTTAAGTGTTCATTCAGAAGCGAATCTCCTGCTCTTGCTTGAAGGCGGAGTAGTTCTCGGAAATTTCCATAATAGTTGGTAGGCTCTTCAACTGTTATCCGCCCAGAATCTCGATGCCCACGTAGAGGTATTTCTTCCCTCCCGCAAAAAAAAAAAAGTTTCGACAATGGTTGATATAATTTTCCTGTTTCGTTCTGCATCAGTTTTTACTTTCTGTGAAAGAAGTTCACTGACATCAGCTTGCTTGCAGTCATAAATTTCCAAAAAAAAGTTTGGCTGCTATTTCTGAATTTAAGTGGTACTTGGTTCGCTCATGATTTTCAAAGGTTTCGAGAGCATCCTTCCACTTATTAAATGGTTTACTCACCAGACTAGAGAGAGCCTCGTGAGAGCCATTACCAACATCACAGGGGCAAAATAAAACACAGGTTTGACAAAATGCTCCACTTAGCTTTTCAGAGTACTATAACCAAGAAAATCTTTGGAACCATTTGATTTCGAAAGTCCGTTTTTTTGAACCTATAGTTTGCACATAACACTTATGAGTTTCCGATGGTTGCCATAGCCTTCTTAACAGCATTGCTTCTTCTGCATCTGTATTGTTTGCCTTCCCTACATACAACCCTATGCCATTATATGCACAACATTCCTTTGAAATCATAGCATTGATCTGAACTCCTATCTGGGTCATACCTGTACCATTGCATGGAGTATAAGCTGGTTGAGTTGGCAGAAGCATGGCAACGGAACGACTGACCATATCAAGAGTAGGATCCAGATCCAAGGGAGTTTCTTTTGTCTTGGCACTCCTATTTTCAGCATTCGGAGATTGATGATGGGGTTCCTAAGAAACAGTAAGGTGTAATTTACTGTATAATAATTTTACCATTACATTTCGTACCACATGTCAACACAAATTTTGTGATTTTTTTTACCATTTTGATAAATATGTTAGTACAAAAAAATTCAAAGTAATACATCTCCCGGACTTCGTAATGTGGCTTCGATCTGGCAACAACGCACGGCATAAGCCTTGTACTTGTACTGTGACCATGTGCCACTTTTGTTTAAGGTATTTCCATTTCCTTTTATGGTTAGGTTCGTTTAAGTAATTTATGGTAATTTTTGTTATTTAAGTTTAATTGTTTTGTTCTTTTAAAGTTTGTATTATTTTAAATTTCTTTTAAATGTTAAGGGAATTTATTGTTGGTCATGGCCAGGTTCGGGATTGCCGAAGGCCTTTAGTTTTCCAGAACAATCCAATACATGTGAGAGATAATATATCCTAGGGTATTTTAATTATTAAGGTTTTTTATGTAAATATGTTTAATAAGTAATGTATATTTCAAAGGGCAGAGAGACTAATATATTTTTGGGCGAGCCTACGAGTGGGGTTGTTCAAATAAACTTTTGAAGTGACGAACTACTTGCTATGACGTCACATTGGCGGTGCCGTACAGCGCCGCGCCGTGTGCACAGTTTATCGGCGCGGAAGAAAGAGGATAGTCGTGAACCGGCCCCGGGGCTTGGAGGTCGTGTGTGTGTTTTCCCTCGAGACAAGTATACTAGATGATGGAACGTAATGTGGAGTCGCCGGGGATTTTGTTTTTGGTTTGATATAGCCTGAATGTGAGGCTGGTTTTCGAACGGTAAGCGACAAAATGGTGAAGGTTTACCAAGAAGCCTACATCGCTGAAGAATTTACACGTCCGTGTTACAAGTGTTTGCTGCTTCGCTGATTTATTCCGCTACAACTAGTGCTCCCAGAACGTCAACTTTAAGCAGCGGCCAAGGTCAATGTCCGCTCACCTGTATGAGGTATTGCGCCTATCGGCTTCAAGGGCGGTCAAGAAGTGCAGCAGGCATCGCGACTAGTAAATCACAATTATTGTGATGTTGCAATTTTTGCCCTCAATCCCCGCCGAAAATCAAGACACCGCAACGTAAGTACTGAATCACCTGATATTCATCGTACCAACTGACTTGTGATTAAGTGAGAAGCTTTTTTGGTACAAAAAACTGCGTTTACGATACTTTTTTTTTTACATTAACGGCGCGGCGAATTCGGTGATATCACATGCAGTATTTCTTTAGTGGGCTGGCGGTGACAATTTATTTAATTCTGAGATTCTAGAAGAAGTTTAACCAGCAAGAGTTAGAATTGTAATTCCTAGTGGGCTGCCCAGATAAACAATACCCGGACTTGAACAACGATACCCCCAGAGACTGTTGGTTGTAATATTTAAAGCATTCTTTTAATTATAGCTTAAGATTCTTTGTGTGTTAATTACTATTTTAGCCAAAATTTCTGTTAACTCTAATTTGTTTTAGCTCGGCCGGGCGAGGCGCATATGCTAAAGGAATTGTAATTATATTAGAATGTTTTTTTACCGTTATGTTAATTTATAAATTTATTTACTATATTAATGGAACTAGCGTACCTACATCATGTTTGTTTTTTTTAACTAGTAAAAATATGTACCAAGCAGTTTTGTTTATTAGTCACCTTTTTTTTATAAATGCTGGGTTTTTCCGTTATTGTTTTTTATTAATTTTTACTAAATTATTTGGCTCCACATCTTAAAGATTTTAGGATCGGTTAGATGTGCCTCGAGGAGACCTTGGTTTTGGAGAAAGTTTATTTAAACAGTAATGTGGTTTCCGTCTCCGAGGGGCCTGACTGTTCCTGGTGGATGTGGGGGACTGTGGTTGGACTTGGGTGCAAAAACACAGCAAGTCACAACTAACAGTACTAAGGTTGGGACGTCAACATTTCAAATAAATAAATAAGAATTTTCTTACTACTTATTAATCCTAAATTGTGATCCCTAGTAAATATGTATGGCAGAAAGAAGTTACGTTGTCGTCCCTTACTTAATTTTGAATAAAAAAACATAAGCAAAATAGCTTTTTTTTCTAGAGTAGACTGCAGCTTAAGGGCGCCTTCTTGTCGGGGTGAAAGTATGTCAGTGAGGCGGGATGATGACGGCGCCCTTAAAGGCATGCGATACCCAATCATTAAAAGAGAACGATCGTAGTTAAGTATTGTACATTTGTTCAAAAAGTTTTTCTCAGTTTTCACCATCATAAGCAATAAGCATGTTAACAACACACAAGCAGTATACTTAGAAAAGAAAAACTTACCACCAAAGAAGCTGATAGTTTTGGTTTTTTTACTAAGAATTTTTCCATCTTCTGCGCTTTTCATTCGATTGCGAACTCACAACTCACAAATTCTTAACCATATGCATTACACACTGCACAGGATTGAACAGTCTTTCCGAAAAGAATGCTAGAATTTGACTGCTGCTAGCTGCATTGTTGTAAGGACCAAACGGGTGTCGCCCTGGTCGGCCGAGGAAGGCGTTTTACAGCCATGAATAATGGGGGTTTTCAGCCTGAATACCCGACCTTGAGCCCTCTCTGTGCGGGGAGGGAAGCCTCTGCCCTTTGTTTGGGTGAATCGTAGCTTAGCTTGACCGACCTTCTAGACATCTACTTCAAGAGTTTTACACGTTGCATTGGCCAGTGTTTTTAGCTAGTGAATTCACCGACTTTTGTTCCCCCTTTTTTCGGGGGGGGGGGGGGGGGGATGGAAGGCCGGCCCCCCTGGGCCTCCCCCCTCTGTACACTACTGACTTCACCACAAATGAAGTGAGTTTTGTGTCCTGACTTGTGGAAAACTGAATAGTGTCGAGCATACATCAGGGGTGAGTACATGATGAAACGACAGCAATTTTCTTTGCAATGCAATATTCCTTTCCTTTTAGTATTCATATTTTGATAGTATCCAACCAACAGTCTGGAAAAGAAAAGAAAATTCTGTGAGAACTTAACTACTTTCTTACTGCATTACAGTGTTATACAAAATACTTTTGTAGCCATTAATGCATACTGCAAGAAAAGAAGATGGAGTAGCTAACGTCATGCATCGCTTTATATCTGATAATTTGATCTCTCTGGTACGGAAACTACTTCATCGTCTTGTCAGAAAAGCAAACTACAAAAAAAAATTGGTAGTCTCTAAAGTCGGTTTACGGACGATAGTTTAACGTGACGTCATAACAAAACATTGATGAAATGATTGCATACTTTTATGAATAAAATTGAATCATTTTTATTTTAATAATAAAAGAATAAATACTTGAAATTATACTAGTAATCAGATTTTTAAAATGCAAGAATAAGTAACCTTTATTGTCGAAATTCTTGTTGTAATAAGCAATGAAAACCACATTAAGTTTTCACTTCACTTTATAAACAGTCGAGTGGAAGAGAGATGGATGCGAAATACTTCCTTACTGCAGTGTAAAATTCAAGCTTCTCAGTATCAGCCAGTGAGTCAACAATTCTGGAAGTAGAGCAACCAATAACTAACTCTGAATCTTGTCTCTGATTTTCAAGTTGATGATACCCAACTTCAAGTAGTGGCTTATTCTTGATTGCCACCGGTTTTACAAATTTTGAATACAGTTCCTGCAACAGGCCGCAAAGCAACTTTCTCAAAATATGTATTTGTGGTGATGCTGACTGCAACAATACATTAACTTTGTCGAAAGTAGGTGTAACATTAACTAAAAACAAACAGAATGCTTTATTTGATGGTGTAGACAAAAACATGAACAATTTTTCCTCGCGTGAAAGAGTGCTACATTTGTTTTTTAATGTTGATTTTGCTGATGAAACACTATTATTGAAGTTAGTACACTTTTTTTGTACAGTCCCATCCAGTTTCTGCTTCTTTGCAGCAGCTTGTAAGCTACCAAAGCTTGCTTGCTTCACTTCACGTTTTTTTAAAAACAGTTGAGTACCTGATACAGATTTTCCACTCTCAGATGAATCACTAGAAGTTGCACACTTAGATTTCACTGGAACAATTTGTGTCGATATAGAAGTACTCTTTCCTGAATCACAACTTGGAATTTTGTAAGTCATCAGTGATGACTGCTGTTTCTGGACAGATACTTCATCATTAAAAAAACTCAACAGTGGCTCCCATTGCTCAAGTAAGCGAACTAAGCTTTTGCCAAGTGACAACCATCTTGTACATATGTGTTTCAATATCTTTCTTGCTTCTTTGCCGTGCAATACTTGGAACTTCTGCAATTTTTCTTTTCTTTTCACACTTTTTTCCAGAAAATAATAGATATCAACCCGAACATCAATTTGACACGGGAGAGTAGCTGCTGCTTTCTCTGCGGCGAGATTGATAAGGTGCCATGGACAACCTACAACAACAAGTTCTGCCAGACACTCTTTTAAACTGCTGCAACACCGTTTTTGTGTCCCAACATTGCAGGGGCATTATCAGCAGATAACGCAATTAGATTTTCCAACGGAATATTCAAACGTCGCAATTCTGAAATAACTAACCCCCCAATATTTCTTCCAGTAGAATCTCCCTGGAGTACTGGTAATGAAAGCAACCTTGACACTATCATTTTCAAATTTGCATAAAAAAATGTTACTACTAGTGGATATAATTTGGATTCAGAGTCATTGCTGCCGTCGGTCGCGACTGAAAATGCCACAGTTTGTAAATTACAAACATTTTATCAGTTGCATCTGTTGCCATTTCTTTCACGATAGCCGTCGACTTTGTTCTTGCGCAACCAAATTTTTTTGCTTCTTCAGAATTTGGAAACATTTTTCTGAATAACGGGCCGGCGTGATCCAAAACATTCAAAGGAATATTATGTTCAACCAAAAAGTTTGTAAACATACATTCTGCGCGTATTACAGCATTGTCTGTGCTGTTATTTTTAGCGAAATAATCACTAACCTTTGAACTGACTGCGACACTTTTAACATTTGCGAGATGTTTTGAACAGTTCACGTGGAGATTGATGTCATATCTTCCGCCGTGCCCAATGTTGATGTCGCATCTACACACTGAACAAAATGCGAACTGTGTTCCCTTGCTTGATTTAAGAATACACGGAAAATCCCGCGTGTATGTATCGCGAAATGCTTGAGAATAATGCGTATCACGTTTCGGGGGCATTTTCTTCATTTGATTTCACTTCCGTTAATTGTGCACATAACACGTTTTTAGTAAAAACATGCAATAAATTTGTTTCCTAACCTTTAATAAACAAATTCAAAATCGGCTCAACTTTAACTGAAGAATAACATACGCTAATGCACGACACCATCTTGCCAAACTAAAAATGCTCTTTAAACTGGTTCGTGATTGGTTGTAAGCGCATCAATGTAACTCAGGCGGCCAATAAGGAAATATATATACAATAGAGCAACAAATTACGTGGTTCACTCGCCTTCGACCAATAATATAACTCAATTACCGCACTCGTTTCCATAGCAACAACACATGGCAACAGCTTTTACAAACCATACAATAAAACATTTAAGGCGGACGGTAAATACATGTTTTAATAAACGTCTCGTACTTAAAATTCGTAAAAAATGCAGACATCCTCGTACAATCGTAAAACGGACGTGATTTTCGTACATTTTACGAAAAATTCGTAAAGGTTGGCAAGTCTGCATTACTTATACAAATTATAACAGTTGTTTCTAAGCTCAATCCATGCACGGCTCACACAAAAAAATTGTTTTTGCGGCTGGCTTCTCTGTATATTTTAGTCCAGAATTAGTTGTGCAGTCTATGAAAGAGGATATTCGGTTGAATTTCCCATAACCCCCCCTCCCCAAAAAAAAAAAAAAACGGAAACAATTGTGTGCGAATAGGAAGCACATGAGGCAATTTCGTGTCAAACAATTTCTTAAGGACAAAACAAAAAACGACTGTGCAAATTGACGCAAAGTACAGTTGCGCGTCAGAAATCAAGGAAAACCTTCTATAAGTTTAAAAAAGAAGTTAATACAAAAGATAGGCAAATTTCTCTCAAAGAGAGACTGTCAGGCGATACGAAAATGCGAAAGGAGAGAGGCGCGCCTTATTAGGTTCCCTGTCTGTATTTTCAGATTAGTGGTAGAATGGCTGGTAGCTATGCCATTCTAAAATCTCGTAGCCTAAAAACTGTTATTTTTAATAATTGAACAACATTACAGTCCAATGATTTAGAGACAAAGGGCCTGTATTACGAGCTCTGATTAAATATACCTGATAACTATCTAGTTGATAGGCTTCTCAACGAATATAACCCGCCCTTGCGCATTACGACCGTCTTATAGCCACCTGACAGCCGTCAGCCTATCAGACACAACTAGTTTATTTTAATGTATGTTGTCAATGGAAATGTTTCTTATGGCCGGTTTCACCATTGAGGTTCATACGTGATCATCGTTCAAATACTGCTTTGAACTTGGTTCGTTACATTTTTCTTTGCACGATCGTATTTCGAGTCGTGATCGTCGATCATTGTGAACTATATGTTGAACCGAGTGTTCCGTCGGTTCAGGCTGAAGGTTAGGGATCACAACGTATGTTCAGAAGTGTTGTGCCGGAAATTAGGTTTTTTGGCACTTTTTTTTAAATTTTATCATAATTTTAAAATTATTTTTGGAAATAATTTTATTTTCCATATAGATTGGTTTCATAAGGGAGTAGTTTTTTTTAAGTCGACTGTACCGCAACTCGCCCCTGGTCGACCTTAGTGCGTGCCACCTCCGACAGAGGGAAGTCTTTTACGATAGTTCACTTCGGGCCGGACGCGAGAGTTGCCGAAGGTTTCCGACGCCCCTCCACCCTCTAGGACGAAGACCTTGTTTTAATTAGCGACGCGGCGCGGATGTGACTGAACTCTTGCTCTGCACTCTGGAACGACCGCGTCGGTAGACCGCTGATCGCGTTTCGGGCTCCGTCCAGTTAATCAAAGCTGACGCCGAGCAACAGTACTAAGATGTAGTCTGATCAGAAAAGGGATGTTTCCCTATTTACCTTTTGGTTTTTTATTTTAGTCATCTCAGTATAGCCACTACGTAGTAATCCTAGTTTCTCCGCGAACCAAATTTCTTGTCTGGTGCCGCATATATTTTTTTCTTTTAACCGCGACGTCGGCCGCGCATCGCCCTCCATCTTCCGACCAGGCAACATGGCTGTGCCTAACAACAACTACTACCCTGTTTTGGTAAGTTCTCTCTTCGGTCCTTTGAACTTTGTCTCTCTTGCGGTCGTTTTCTGACCCGACCTTGTTCTGTCTGTGGTGCAGATCTAATTTATTTTGGTTTGGTCTGTCCACAGATAGGGTCCTAGTCCCCCCTCCCCCAAAGAGAAAGAAACCATCATGGGGAACTAAGCAAGCCCGGCGACCTCCAATTTTGAATTGGTGGTTTCGCCAGTGGAAGCCCTCTCTCCCGACCTTTTCGCCATCAGCTACGAACCGCCAGAAAATCTTCAGTTCGTGAGAGCGAGTGCCAGTGAAAGTTTTATTTTGTAAATTTCCAAATGTAATTTCAGATATCAGATTCGAACCAGTTTAACAGTTTTGGTCTCTTCAGCCATCTCGAAATTGTATATGTGAAATTTTTATAATTAACCAATGATAAGCTAATATGGTGATTACAGATTATTGTTAAATGTTAAAACTTTACGGTTTCTTTAAGAATGATGTGTTGGAAAAATAATTTTCTATTCGCGGCCCGGGTCGGTAAATAATTAAGTAAACTGAGCTCTCTTTAAAAATGGTTAAATGATAGAAGTGTTTTCTCTTTATAGCTTGTAACAGAAAATCTTGAAAACAAAATTTGATCTTAAATAAAAGGATGCCTATAAACGTAACTGTTTATTTTTATTACTTAAGGCAATAACGATCCACACTAAACTCCCAGGTCTTGATAGGGAGTTTACAAATTTTCTTTGGACCCACCCCGTGTCCGCCTCTGATGTTTAAATTTTGTTCTTAATTCTTCTTTTCTGCCCGCCACTTCCAAGGCCTGTTTTGTCGACATCATGTCAATATTAATAACAAGGACACGAGGGGCGTTTCAGTGTTTACAAACAAATATGACATAAATTAATGTTTTATGACCCTGAGTTTACGGATTTGCTTGTAAAAATTAAAGAAAAACTTAAAGGTAACGTGCTATTTTTTTTTTGCGATAGTAAATTTTATACTTGAGCTAATACTATAAAGGTTTCGAAAATGAATTGTTAGGTTATAATTTATTGAGAAAATGAATTCTTTACTTGTGTTAATATGATAAAAAGCCGTATGCACAGAATAATCTAGTGGCCGTGATCACTAGATTTTACGAGAAATCCCCACAAGGCTTAACAATTTGTATGTTCAGTCAAATCTAGTGGCAGTGCCCACTAACTTTCTAGTGAAGGAATCTAGTGGCCGAGAGACCACACTAGATTGAATCTAGTGGCCGGACTAGTGGAGCGTTTTGGCAAGATGGCGGTAGTCATGGAGGTATTTGATAGAGATTTCAATGAGTTTATTGCGTATGTGAGGGATGTGGATAATCCAACATAATTTTACACCGACGATGAATTTTTCAGACGGTTTCGTTTTTCAAAGGAAACCGACATTGATATTATCGTACCACTTCTGACTCGAGACAATGGTGATAAACGTGGCTTGCCGGTTCCAGTTATCGTCAAAGTAACTACTGCTTTGCGATTTTATGGGAGCAACAGTTTCCAGGTATTTTTGAACTAAACACACACTCACATGTACATATGTTGCAGGCAGTAATGGGGCTCGATTAGATTGGCTTGTTCAGAACAGTTTGCTAGTCGTATTTTTCTCACAGTTGACAAGTTTTTGTATGTAATAATACGTTATTAACATTTGAATAAATTTCATTTATAGTGGTTTGTACAATAAAAGTAAACTTAATCATTTTAATATAAAAAAGGTTTTTGAAAATGTTTTGATCATTCTTGATGTATTTTTTGTACACATTGTTATACTTTTCTTCAAGTGTGTCCATTTTCATTTAGTGGTAAACTTAGTACAATGTTTTTTTGTTTTTTTTTATATTGTCTGCGGTGATCTAAACCATTTGAATCAGTCTACCGTAAGCAGAATCGTGAAGGTAAGATAACTAGATAACTTAATTGTGTTCTATGACTAGATCATTTCTTAATTGTGTGTTGCAATATGAAATATGAAGCTGGATATTGCTCAACAAGTTCCCTATAATTTTTTCACAATACAGCAGTGAGATATTGCTAGCAGCGAGTGACATTAGCGCTGCTCACGTGACCTGCAACTACACAAACATTAAAACCAAAATTAGTGACAAATTAGTAACAAATATGCCATTGCTTTTAAAATACAGTTTTGCCATATTTTATATACCTCTACCAGCAATAATCATAATTATTATAATTATAAACATATTGTTTAACTATGAACTTAACCTCTACTATTGTGTGCTTCTTGGCTGATTACCTCTATCTTGTCATGCTCTAAAAGGCTAATTTGTGGAACTTGGGTATTGTAAGAAGAAAAAATAGTAATGTTACAAAAACATGCATTATTTCACAACGTATTACAAGGCTAAAATTTCAATATAAAATGTATAGACATTTGGAAGTAAAATATGACAAGTTGGTTTTTGTACCTTTGAGTCAATTTTTGAGAGCTAGGTTAACTACATAATCTATACTGTATGTTATATTACATTAGTTAAATGTCAAATACTATAAAATAAGGTGAATGGTTTGTTAGGCTAGGTTAATACCAATACCAACCATTTTCATGATTGTACAAATTTTCAAAGAATAGTCTATAACAGCATTTTATAAAACAGCAATTATTGATATTATGTACACATGCTTACACAATAACAAATAATCTTGCAATAAGGCATCATTTAGTAAAGTAAACAACCATTAATAAAATTAAACAGTTTCATGTGAAAAATCTTATTTCATTTCGCACCTTTTCAACTGTTTCAAGCCTGTTTTCGGATTAGCAATTTGTTTTTTATCAATGTATTTTAGTTTCAAAATGCTGACATACGTAATTTTTTAACTTTAATATGTTAAATACAAAAAGGGGCTCTTATTTTACATTTACTTACAACTTGGAAGTATGGCATGAAGAAAAAGCTGAAAACTATATACAGAGCTTGTGATCTGGTGTGCCTAAGTTTATTGACAACAAATACAAAATAATTGTTTGCAAGTTTTGAAATTCAATCAGTTTCATGGTATGTTTACGTAAAAGTTGCGATGCACTTTACAATAGCAGTAATATGTGTATAAGTTCCAAATTGCATGATCGTGTTCATTTTGATCCTGTGGAACATAATGCTTGCTTTTTTTTTAAATGTTAGTTTGCTGAACGATCCTTAACTTAATCCAGACTTGTGATATAACGGTAAATAATGATTTAAGTTGAATACAAGATACATTATACTTTTTATTAAATGTTAGATCATAATTAATTATAATATCACAGGTTTTTTGTTTTGAGCAGAATCGTCGTACTAAATTAAAACAGCTAGCATCATGTGCCACAGGATCATTAGTTAAAGTATCATGCCATCAGGATGGATGAATATGAATACGTGATACGGAACCATTATCTATATGTTCCCACCTATAAATGTATTTTTTTTCTCTCAAGAACTTTCAAGGTTTTCTTGTTCAAATAAAATTTAAAAAAAATTAAGTTGGTTCTGTTATAAAATGTTTTTGTTTTTCATGGTGTAAGTGTTTTAGTATAAAAAGATAATTGTTATAGGTGGTGTCTCAAGAGCTGGCCGAACAATTGCAACAGTATGTGCATTTCCCTGGTATTCAACAACTCAGGGAAAACACACTTAGTTTTTTTGAAGTGGGTGGCTTCCCAGGAGTGAGTGCAGGGACGTAGCCAGGGGAGGGGTCCGGGGGGTCCGGACCCCCCCCTCCCGGTTCACGAGGAAGAAGCTAAACCCGAAGAAAATACAGAAGATTTGCTTAGGTTACCTACAGAGATAGTGTTTGTGAAGGATTATTGATGTCCATACTGGGCTCCGGTAGTCTCTATCTTCCCATTTTTTACTCAACTTTCCTCGATCTCGGATTTCAAAGAGGGCAGTATTTGGTTCCGACATAATCTATTTTTGATATCAGTTCACGCACTTCTACGGGCAAATTTCCTCAGTCAGTCGCAATCACACGTCTAACATGGACAAGTTCGTGACGCGGACGAAAAGAAAAAGAGTAGCTGACTCTCCTCAGGTAAGTTTGATGTTATAAGATATTATTTTATTTGTTAAACCTATGCACATATTATAAATCCGAAAGTGTGTTTGTGGGTTTATTGGTTTGTTTGTCCGTCTTTCATGCTTCAACAGAGTGAACCGAGTGACTTTATTTTTGATATGCAGACAGTTTAGTAAAATTTTAAATTGATAACGAACACCTGTGCACTAAAGTTAGAGGTTGGGAAGTTTCACTTATTTCTGTGTATTATTTCTGTATTTTCTCTCGTTTGATCAATGGTTGCTATCTTTGCTAAAAGCCATTTTAGTCATGACGCGGTTGAATGTGATTTTATTGTTTGTTTGTTTTTGGTCTGTTTATTGGCTTTGATATTCTTATGGCATGGAAGACACTGTGGCCCAATCGTAGAAGAATAAAAAATACAAGTGTTTGAAACTTAGTTAATGACCAAATTATTAAAGGAAAAAAAAAGTGGTTATCATTTCAGTTTTTAGAAATTATTTTCCCACTATGACGAATAAAATTAGTGCTTAGCACGCGGGATGAGTATCTCACACTGTTGAATCTAAACACACTTTTCTGTGTATTGGTTGTAAATGGTTTAATACGTGTAGAAAAGTCTTTCAAGAATTAAGGTTTTGTATACCGTTATACAAAAATGTGTACAATTCCTACTTAAACTTTACTGCAATCATTGTTATAAATTATGTTACATTAGCACTTTTCTTACTTTAGGTTAGGCCTTGAATAAATGTGTTTCTTTTCTCATAGTAAATTATTGTAGCCCCTTCTCTTTAAACAGAGTAAACAGAGGACAGAATGAAAAGGACTTTGCATGTTTTTAAAGTCATAATTTATAGAAAGTAATTCTTCATCCATATGCTCTACTTCAACGAAACTTTGTAACATATGGTTTCTGGGCTTTTAAGAGTGAGAAAAAAATTAATGGTTTTATCCTCTTACCCTCCCCAATAAATGAATAAATAAAATAGGTGCTTCCGGTGCCCATTTACACTAACACGATCGTGATAGTATTTAAATAATCTCACCGAAAAACTCAGTTGTATGCAAAAGTGCTTTGTTTTATTGACAGAGAAACAGCGGCGGAAGGATATATAGTAGATGCACTGCTTTCCAAGAACTGTCCAAAACTGTATTTTTAATATGCTGAGTAACTATTATTTTAAGAAATATCTATGTTTAAATATTAGGTTTAGGGCTACATAAGGTCTTACAAAATTTTTTGGTCATTTATAAATTTTTAAAAATCTAAGAAATGTATAATTAGAATTTTTTCACAAAAAATATTAAAAATTTTGATGGATAATTTCAGTCTAATGAAAACGAAGAACAATCCCGGAACATTGCCAGCTGTCATCTCGACCCACCACTTCCTGGACCTGGACCAAGCAAGATTGTCGAGTCTCAACAAGATAGGACCTACATTACACAAGATGCAAATCAACATTATTCCTGCAGTTCCTCTCACACACCTCTTGGACAAGGAGAAAGCAACACCAACAGAGATCCATCGATGCAAGTAAGTTTATCTAAAGTTGATATAGGAGTCATTTCTGAAGATATCTTTCACTCTTCTGCACCAGTAATCAAAATCACTGTAGAAAATTTACACAATGTATTAAAGGAACTTTTTGTCCCAGAATTATCATTCAAGTTTCCTTCGACTCAGTTCAAAAATAAATATCTGAAATTCCAGCACAGTTGGCTTCAAAGATGGGGATGGCTAGCATATTCTAAGGTAAAAGATGGAGCGTATTGTAAATACTGTGTTCTTTTTGCATCAGACTGTGTAGGGAATGATGACTTTTCTGTACGAAATGCCTCATTAGTAGGCCAACCTTTTAGAAAATGGAAGGATGCATTGGAAAAGTTTCAGAATCATTCAAAGACTAATTACCACATGTTAGCAACAGTTTCTGCCGAAAACTTTCTTAAGGTGATGTCAGGGAAACTTCAGGATGTGGCAACTATTTTAAGCAGTAAGAGGATGAAAGAGCGAGAAGATAATAGGGCTGCTATACTACCTATTATTGAAACAATAATTTTTTGTGGTGAAAATGAGCTACCTCTTCGAGGGGATGATGACAGTGGTCCTATCACTCTTGAAAAGCCCGAAAAAAAAGATGGAAAGTTTAGGGCTCTAATTAGATACCGAGCAAGTATTGATGAAAAACTGAAGAATCATATGCTTCATGGCTCCAGAAATTCGTCCTACTTCAGCCCAGAAATTCAAAATGAAATAATAGGTATTTGTGGCCAGCTTATTCAAGAAAGATTAGCAAAAAATATCAACAATGCTGAATGTTTCTCCATTATTGGGGATGAAACACTGGATGTGTCGGGTCAAGAGCAGTTCTCACTGTGTATCAGATATGTAATGACTGAGGGCCAGCCATCTCTCAGGGAAGATTTTGTAACTTTTTTTCCACTGACAGATCTATCTGCAGAAAATGTGACTACAAAAATTTTGGAGTCATGCCATGGTTTAGGTATTGACCTAGACAAATTAATTGGTCAAGGATATGATGGAGCTTTCACAATGAGTGGTTGTAAAACAGGTGTTCAAACAAGAATCCTCCAACTCTATCCAAAAGCAATGTATGTCCATTGCTCAAGTCATCGCCTGAATTTAGTCCTCTCTGAATCACTTAATGTACCATTGATCTCAAACAGCCTTGGAGTTTTAAAAGAAGTAACCAAGTTCTTTAGGCACAATGCTCAAGCAGGAAACCTTTTAAAAGATAAAATTGCCAAGATTCTGCCAGAATCAAAGAAATATAGATTGTTGGCAGTCTGTGAAACAAGATTTGTTGAGCGTCAAATCTCTATTAACACATTTGTTGAGCTTTTTCCTGCAATAGTTCCAAGTCTTCAAGATCTCTTGGACCGGTCATTTTCAAGTACCGCTTCAACTCTTCTATCTGCTATGGAGAAAGGAAGCTTCTTAGTGTCAGTGCTAGTTTGTGAATATCTTTTCAGTCTGACATTACCACTTTCAACATACCTCCAAAATCCTCAACATGAACTATCTTCAGCAGTTAAGTTCAGTGAAGACATTGTACAGGTTCTCAAAGACCTCCGCACAGGTGAACAAGATAAAAGTGAATTTCACAAGATCTTCCAGAAATCATTAGCTATCGCTGAAACCGTTTTAGAGTCTCAGATTGATATTCCAAGACAGGCAAAAAAACAAACTAATAGGGACAATATTCCACATGATTCACCCGAAGAGTACTATAGAAGATCAGTCTTCATTCCTGCTGTAGATTCACTCATTGTGAATCTACACCAGAGATTTAGTCAAAACAAAGTGTTCTTGTCTGCCATTGAGATGCTGCTTCCAAAAAACTGTAAACTGGAACATACAACTGAAATTATGGAAAGACTGAAAGTTTATTATGAACACAGAATTTCACAAAGTGCATTTGAAGCAGAGTATATTCTGTGGTGTAAAAAATGGAGTTCAAGTGAGAGAGATCTCTCACCATCTCAGATTATGTCAATTTTAGATGCATGCGACAAAAACTTTTATCCAACTATTCATTATTTACTGTGTGTTCTGGCATCTTTGCCGGTCTCTACCTGCGAAGCAGAGAGATCATTTTCATCACTAAAAAGAATTAAAACTTACTTAAGGAATAAGATGTCAAAAGAGAGATTAACTGGCTTATCATTGATGTCTATACATTATCCTGTACCATTTAAAGCAGATGATGTGTTAAATGTTATGGCACGTAAAGGAAATAGAAGGCTGTTACTGTAAATATTTGTTTTTAATACAACTTGCATGTGTGATTAATGTTTTTAAGGACCTTAATGTGTTCTTATGTATTTATTACTTGTCTGTACTTGATACAAGAATGAAGAACAATATATTTAAACATTAAAAATATTTAATCAAATTAAAGAGTTATTTGTTTATTTAAGTAATTTTTATCTCATTAATTATCAATTAATCTTAATGTGATACTCTAAATTTTAAAATGTTATTATAAAGAGCCAGGCGACATACAAATTAATTGGATCCCCTCCTTCGCAAAATCCTGGCTACGGCCCTGGTGAGTGGTTGCATTGACTGCACTCACGTGGGGATAAGCAGCCCAGGAGGTCAGTTTGCAGAGTTGTATCGGAACCGCAAGCAGTACATGTCACTGAATGTTCAGGTAATTCATGTTTTTTCTAATGTTTCTGTGAAGTAATATGTATGTGTGTGTATGTATATTGAGTCATTGATAGCTTTTTACTTGTGGCAGTTTTCTTCTCTACATAGTTTGTGTTAATGTCTTCAACTGACATACTGTTTCAGGTTGTTAGTGGACTAAATCTAAAAATCCTGGACATAGTTACAAGATGGCCTGGAAGTACCCATGGCTCTCGTATTTTAAATAACAGTAGAGTCATGGTTCGTTTTAAAACGAAGAGACTGCCTGGACATCTTCCAGGGGATAATGGTTACCCTCAATTAGAATTTTTGTACACTCCTGTGTTGGCGCTAGTAACTCCTGCAGAAATCCGGTACAACGTTGCACACAAGAGGACAAGAAACCTAGTGGAACGATTGTTTGGTGTTTGGAAGCGAAGGTTTGCATGCCTTGGGCATCGGCTGCGAACAAAGCTCCAGACATGAAGCACAGTTATTCTCGCTTGTGCTGTGCTGCATAATGTGGCAGTTCGACGTGGATAACATCTGCCAGCAGTGCCTGTGGAAAATGTAACGCCTAACAACCGTGGAGCCCTGCATTCTTAGTACTTAAAAAGTCTCTAGGAGAATACTGTTTAGTTTGCGATTTCCGGAAAATTAACGATAAGATTGATTTGGACCCACATCTCATTCTATTGATAGATTCAGTGTTTCAGTATGTTGGGCAGGCCAAGTACTTTAGTATATTTGATTTAAATTCTGCTTTTCATCAGTGTGAACTCCATCCAGATTCTCGTGAACCTTTAGCTTTTTGTACACCATATGGTCTGTATCAGTGGACAAGGCTTCCTATGGGAGTAAATTGTGGGCCTCAAGCTACGTCCAGAATCTTGTATAAAGTGTTAGGAAAGTATGTGCATGATTATGTTTTCACTTATATTGATGATGTATGCATCTCTCACTACAGAATTTATTGTTTGTTCCTGTCCTGTCTCATTCTTCACGCCGTTGGTCAGCGGGTTTTCTCGAGGTTCTCCCGTTTCCCCCGCTCATCATTCCAGGCGCCACTCCTTATCCACATCACATCACCCCTCATCGGCTCTTAAGACCTCGAGGTTACAGGTCCGTCAAACACTCTTCACTCACTCATTCTTCACATGTCTCCCCTCTCCTTTTTCAGATGACTCATGCTTTTCAGTTGATAAGCAGTCCGCACTCTCTCTGTCTTACAACACCTCTTTTCAAGGCCGGGTCCTCATTACAGCCTATTCTAGAATATCCATTCCTGTTTAAAGTAAACATGTGTCGAATACCAATATAAACATACCGGATTGAGACTACATACATACACTCAGGGGTTTCCCCCCCATTTCTATGTTAACCCTGCGCTCTTAGCCATTACACCCTGCCGCCCCGGGGCCCCCACGGGCGTGGATGCGGATCACGCCACATACGCAGTCGGGCGGAGTGATAGAGCTCTGGCTGTGCACAGTGGCCGAGGTATCCATCCCGGTGTATGCACCACCTCGGCCCAAAGTTGGATGCTCCCTTAGCCCCTTGGAGTTGTCATCACACTGGGACTCCTCAATCACCCAGTGAACCCGCGGTCCGGTGGAGGACTGCCCAGCCTCTCCCGGCTGTCCAGGCCGGTAACCGGAGCTGTTCTCGCCGCTCACTGCGCCAGCATGTCTCAGGGCTGGGTAGCCCTCGTGCTTGCCCCTTAAGCCCTCGGGGCACCAACCCCAAGTACGAAGCCGACAGCAATTGTGGTCCAGGGCCTTTAGAGAAAACCTCAGCGGGGATCCTTTTCCACATCAGGACCATCCCGTACTACTACCAACTTCAGTGACGTCTGGTCCGCCATCTCGAACTGACCAGGAGAGCGGAGGACCTAGGAGTTGCCATGGTCTCTCCCCCGACCTGGAGCAGACAGTCCAGGTTTACAGGCCTTGGTCTCGGGTACCCCCTCTCGGTCCACCAACCTTCCAGGAAGCAAGGATAACCTCGAAGTTATCTCTGCTTCTCCACCGACCTTTGCGCAGAGCTCATAGGTTTACAGCCCTTGGGCCCGGTCGCCCACAGGAATGCCGACGGCTTACATCACTCCGTTCCATGGGCTGAATTTATTCACATTGAAATCCGCCTTTGGGATGCACCACCATGGCTTAGTAGTCGAACCACCCAGAAAGTATTTTTCGCATCTGCTGTTGCCCGCAGATTCAGCTTTTCCACCATTTCTGGTACCTAGCCAGACAATTGAGGATGCCTGAGGCAGGGGTATTGCCTGCAGAGCCACCTTCAGTTAACAGGGTTTACGCTATGACTGGATATAGGGGCTACCCATCCCTACAAGTCGCCACTTCCAACTCCAATAGCGTTGCCACGAGGAAGCAGGTGGTAGCCATAAGTGCAGGAAAGGCTATGTATTCGCATCCATGCACCCTTTCTGTGGACCTGTTGGATCATGTCTCGGATACTAGAGCCGGCCACAGCTCCGACACCTCGAACGACAAGTCACCTTCCCCGAAGAGTCAGGCCCACTCCCGCCATCTGATTGAGACTGCATGAAACCACACGCTAGACCTTGAAATGGAATAGATATTCTCGAATAGACTGTAGTGAGGACCCGGCCTAAGATCTCCTCAAGCCAAATACAATCACCTGATATCATGCACAATTAATGGCAAACATAGTCAGTAAAAACCACAATAATTAACTATGAAAATAAATTAATGAATGACCAAATTAAACAGTTTATTTTACACAACAAACTCCACTATCAGTGTTTGCATAATTCCCCTTAATCAGTCCCAGTGAGTGCTAACAGTTTATTCTGGGGAACCCCGAGTGCCCTCACACGAATAGTTTCTTTGCTGGTTGCCGACATCTTGAAACCAAACTTGCACCAACCCTACACGTAACAACAGTAATTATAGATTTTATGTTTTTTTGCAATTTTATATTTTGCAGGCTGTCTTCTGGCGTCACACCAAAATCAGGCTCTCCGGAAACTTGCTACAACTCACGTCTACAGACCAAACCGCTAGAAACATCTTCAAAATGCTGATGGTACTCCCTTTACTGCCACCAGACAGAATTGAAGAAGGGATGGCCAGGGTTGTAAGTCATTCTGAAGAAGTTGGTCTTAGAGAACAGTTTTCTAGGATATTCAGATACTTGGAAACATTCTGGATACGCACGGTCACTCCAAATGAGGTGTCCGTTTACAGACAACAGATGCGGACGAATAACTCCGTGGAGTCTTTTTACCACCGAGTGAACTCTGTCATTGGTGGTCCAAACCCAGGAGTGTTTCATTTCCTTGGTAAGCAACCATTTTTTTTATAAACTCATGGGGTTGTTTGGCCCTTCAGAACCAAAGAAAAATTAAACGAAATAGAAAATGATGCTCTGCAGTGCCATCTAGTGGCGAGTTAAGGTAAAATTGATTTCATAAAAATATTCTCCATGAAAAACAATATGTGCCAACAGTAGTATAAAAAAGGGCTACGAGGACAAGTTCGAAGTCAGGTGGTGTGTGGCGGTCCGCCATCTTGGATTGTGAAGTAATGGCGGCCATCTTCGATAACCTTGACCTTGGTGGCCATTTTGGATCATGTCACTGCCGCCATCTTGGATTTACGCCATTTTGGATGACTTCACCACCACCATCATTTTGTTTTCGAGAATATTAGGCCGCCATTTTGAACTTTTATTTTTATTATGGAAAAATATTTATTATTTTTAAAAAAAGTAAAAAAATTAAAATTATAAAACATTAATAATTAATTTGACTGCCATCTTAGATTTTGTTTGGTTTTTATTTACAAAAACTTACATTTTTTTACATAAACAAATTACATGTATATATTTATTTTCTTTTGGCTTACAATTTTTTACATTATCAAACTTACATATTTTTATTAGATTTTTAATTTTTTATAGTTTTTTTATTTGGCTTAGAATATTTTTAAAATTATTTATTTATTTATTGGTTTACATTAGCTGCCTCCCACCCGCGGAACACAGATCATACAGAGAGTTGATATAATTTTTTTGTAAAGATATAGTCAGATATTAGAAAAAAAAATAATTGCATAAATAAATATTTTTAAATTTTATTTTGATTAATGAAAAACTAGACTATATTGAGTATGTTATTGTTTTAAAATGCATTTTGATTATTGAAAAACAATATGTAAATAATTTAATTTTTTCAACATTTCATTACTGAAAAAACAATACTATATTGTGCAAATTATTATTTTTTTTAAAACCACACTGAATATTGACGTGTTGAGCTGCGGAAAAGTTTGCATCATTTATTAGATGATTTCTGTCTACTGGGCACAGTTCACGACAACACGGTGTATCGAACTCGTTGTAAATGTAACGTGAATGTTTTAAACCTCGGCACTTTTCAAAGTAATGAAGATTAAGTTGTCTGTTTATGGAAGTTAGTTCTTGCAAAGAACAAGAACAAGCTTCTGGGTGGCATAGTTTAACAACACGGTCTGGATTATTACAGTCAAACACCGATATAATTTTAACGGTCCCATATTGGTCTTTAGGCTCCCATTTAAGTCTCCAATTGCATGCCATCGTGACACGACTCAAAGTACGTTATGGGTGTGGCAAACACTTCTGATTCGGTCATGAATACCCACACTTAAAATTGAATGCACTGGGGTCCTGCAGGGATCGATACGTAAATTTCTTCGGCAATGTCTAATAACACACATTTCTAGCCTTCGTTCGGACGGGGATCGACACATCGTTGCCAGTACCACACGGACTCACCTGAATATCCTCTACGGAAACCGTGTTGACGTAACTGACATGGATTCTCGATTTATGCTTAGCACTCCACGGGTGGGAGGAGCTGCCACTGAAGGGTACGCTGGCCTTGCTTCGGTATTTATATCATAATTTTAAGCTGGAGGGGGTTTCTGGCTAATCCGGAAAGAGCAGGGTGCCCCACGAGCGCTTATTTAGTTGGTCAGCCGATCAGAATGGAGCAGGCGCGCTAATTTGATTGGTCGGCCAATCAGGAAAGGGCAGGGGCGCTCATTTTAATTGGTCGGCCAATCAGAGACGAATGGGAAGATAGATAAATTCCGGGAATTGAGGGGCGGGGATAGCCTCGTCAGTTTACATGAAAATGAGGGGAAGGGGGGTAATAGGTAGATACATGCACTTGTGGAAGTTGGTGGGAGTCAGACTGGTCTCGTCTCTTGGAGTGGGAGCTTCGGGGTCGTTATTAAGGCGTTTCGGCATTCATAGGCAGTCTGGATGATAACCGGCGCGCAGTAGAAAGCAGTCCCGTCGGTGAAGGCTCGCGGGGGTATCTCGAGGTGCACAGGATGCGAAGTGTAGCGAACCGCGGGCTGGAACTTGCGGGGCTGTGGACTGCTGCGTGCGCAACGGAATGAAAAGCGTCGGAAAGAGAGGCCACTGTTGGGCGCAGTGGTAGCCCGGATGGCGCGACCTTTCAACCGTTCCGGTAGATTTTTGGAGAACCCCCACCCCTTGGCACGGAAAAGTATTTGCTGTCGACTGGAAGGTGGAAGATGGAAGATGGAGATGGAGACTCGCCAGACTGTCTGTGTGTATCGTGCGTCTGCCATCGCAGAGCCTCGGCTCTCGGCTCTGGCTCTTCCTCTTTCCACCGCAGCTGACTGGGAAGCTGGGCGGGTTGACGACTGAAGTCGCCCGCAACTGCAACCCGGTGTGGCTCAACAACTAAACGTGGGCTGCAAGGCCCAAGCAACCTCGTACTTGGTAGTTTTCTGCCCCGCTCCACTCTTCTAATCTGGACCTTTTTCCCTCTTGTTCAGTAGTTACCTGCTTGCTTAATGCATGTAAATTAATCCCCGCAAGTCCGGCCCAGGGTTTTCCCTCTGTCTATAGAGGTTTTACCTGGGCCATCTTAGCTAGCTTTTGGCTAGAGCAACCAAAAGGGGCGTCAGTCATGGCACCAATGGCGGCCATGGCTGGCCAATAAACCCCAATTAGCAACATTATTGCACGCGACCTTTTCTGCATGGTTAAAAACCCGCATGAGTAGAGTGTATAGGGCTTGCCCAGAGACATGCCTTGGTCCTACCCTAACCTGGACCCCTCCCGCACACTTTAGCTTAGATTAACTTAGGTTAGGGAAAAAAAACAATGTGGGAGTCAGTCTACCTGCAGCCACCCCCAGGGGTAAGATCGTAAATAAAAATTTCCCCCCACCGAGATTCTAACCCCAGGACCCCAGACTCCATGTCCTCATTTTAAAATTTTATTAAATTTTATTTAAAAATTTTATAAAGTATTTTTTTTTAAATTGTTCCTATTTTATAACTTCAAAATTACGGAAATTCAAGATGGTGGTCAAATTTAATATTTTTTTATAATTTTTTCAACATTTTTCGTTAATAAATAAAAAAGTTCAAAATGGCAGCCATAACGAAAAGTGCAATGGTGAACTAAAACAAAATGGCTGCCGAATATTCTCGAAAACAAAATGGTGGCTGAAAACCAAATGGGGTGGTGATGTCATCCAAAATGGCGGAAATCTAAGATGGTGGCGATGACATCATCCAAAATGGCCGCCAAGGTCGAGGTCATAGGTATAAGTCGCCCAAGATGGCCGCCGTGACGTCAAAATATAAGATGGCGGACCGACACCTCAACATGTCACCCTGGACCCTGGCGCCAGATGGGCCAATACATACTACATATATTAACATTCAAAGAGTAAAGTTTTCATAGAACTCTTAAGAAAATTTGCAAACTTAACTATTTTTTTTTAAATTAATTTCTTAGCTTGCATTTTGATTTTGTTTCCCCTCTTATTTGATTTGCGGTAAACTATATTTCACTATTTTATTTCGTTACGTAATTTTATTGCATGTCAAATAAACACAACATTAAATTTCTTACAGTCCAAAAAAAATCGTATTATTTTTACTGTTTCTATAGATAAATCATTATAGCATTTTACAACTTATATGCAGCTCACCTAACAACACAGCACAGTCATTATTAATCTGTTTATCGGAGTTATACTATAGTATAATATATTATTATATATTTTATTATATTACATAACTAGCTGATGATATCTGAGAACTGAATTTTGAAGATCTTTTAATTTATGAATACACTTGTTTAAGACATTTACAAAAATTGTCTTCTAGCAAATGTAATGATGTCGTAATTCAAAATACAACTCTCAGAAGTGATGTTTAGCCTTAACAATTCGTTACGTTTTAATTTTGAATAAGTGTTGGCACCGCCGATCCTCCCAGCTTATACCCACTTATACGTCGAATGAGGAACAGTTAAGCCGATGTGGTCGGCGGTGCACAGCCCCGAGGCCCCGACTTTTAACGCTCAACTAGATCCACAAATTACATGGATTGGATGAATATCGCTGAAATCAATCCGGCGGTCATCTGCCCCGTATTTAAATCACGTTAACTTTTCCCGACGACACTCCATGCCCATAACATAACATCCCTTATTGGCTCTCAAGACCTGACATGTTAAGAGCCACCCAAATCTCTTTACTCTCTTTCTCTTGCTGAATATTTGGGATGCTTTGTGTATTTTACAGATATGTATTCGCAATTTGCTTAGCAATCATAAGTAAAGTAATTTAATATTCTTAAATTTTTTTACTCCGTTAAGGTTTTAAAGCAAAAAAGCAGTTAATTTTTTTTTTTTTGCGTTTTGCGAATCATGCTTGTTTAAAATACTGTATAACGTTAACTTTGTCTTATATTTTGTGGCACATTCATATTACAGGTAACATAAAATAAAATAATATAAATTCGTATTACTTTAAAATTATTACAGGGTTTTTGTATCTCCATAAATGACATTATGTGTATGTGTGTATTTATTAATTTTATTTTATACTAATTTATTTTTGGAGAAAAACTAGCCGAGATCAACATCGCAGAGGAAAAGAACAACGAACAAGCTGAGAGGCTCGTACCTCACTCCCGGCGCCGCAGAAGAGCATTCCGTGTCCAGGAGCATCGAATAGAAGAAGCTCAGGGTGCACTCGAAAGAGGAGCACTCGATGTTTTCGAGTTTTGATGTCAATCAAACAAACGATTAACAACTTGGAAAGAGCGCTCCGATTTCGCGAGATGCCGGCAGTGGATACACCAACAGTGAATCCACCAACAGCAGATCCACCAGCAGTAAATCCACCAGCAGATGATCCACCAGCAGATGATCCACCAGCAGTGAATATACCCACAGCAGATCCACCAGCAGTGAATACACCAACAGTAGATCCACCAGCAGTGAATATACCCACAGCAGATCCACCAGCAGATGATCCACCAGCAGTGAATATACCCACAGCAGATACACCAGCAGATGATACACCAGCAGTGAATATACCCACAGCAGATCCACCAGCAGATGATCCACCAGCAGTGAATATACCCACAGCAGATACACCAGCAGATGATACACCAGCAGTGAATATACCCACAGCAGATCCACCAGCAGTGAATACACCAACAGTAGATCCACCAGCAGTGAATATACCCACAGCAGATCCACCAGCAGATGATCCACCAGCAGTGAATATACCCACAGCAGATGATCCACCAGCAGTGAATATACCCACAGCAGATGATTCACCAGCAGTGAATATACCCACAGCAGATCCACCAGCAGATGATACACCAGCAGATGATACACCAGCAGTGAATATACCCACAACAGATCCACCAGAAGTGAGTGGATCCAACAGCCGCGCGGGTTCGTGAGGGAGACCAGGAAGTTTCCGGCATTCTTGGTGATGCCGGTGGCCCCTCAACTTCAAGGAACAATGGCGTCCGCACACCAATATGCTGTATCTGTCTTTTTGAGACTGCAACTAAAACTGCAGTACCGTGTGGCCATGTTATGTGCCCACATTGTGCGAGAACTTGGTGAAACATGAAAAACGGCGATGCTGGTAATTGTGTTGATTGCCCTCAGTGCAGAACGCTATGTGGTGCGTTCATAACAATTTTTTATTGAAACATTTTAGTTGTTGTATATTCTTTTGATCCTGAAGTATGTTATTGTATAATTTTCAGTACACAGGATGTTTGTTCCTGATAAAAATTTGTTAGTTTGTTTTTACTGTTCAGTTAAATGTCACTGTTAATGTAATACAATTGTATGGATAAATAATACACACCATACTGCCTACAATGAAAATAATGATGTCGGAGTTGTCACTTATAACACTTATTAAATACTTTTAATTTACCTCTTCTGATCTACAAAAAAAATATTTTCTTAAAAATCAAGCATAATTTTTACTAGGTAAATAACTGCGTTCTTTAGCACCCTTCAATAAATTTTCATAAAGTGTTGTCTCCCTAATGAGTACATAATTATAATGATTTTCCTAGTTTAAAATAAACTAGACTGCACAAGACAAAATGTGAACACAATTAGGCCTAAAAGGATGAAAATAATTTGCGAGATTAACAATAATAATTTATTTATAAGTTTTGAGGTCGTAACTAGATAGAGCACAAATCAATAATTGTCAGCAATCGCTTTCATAGTACAGCCACTTCAATACCCAGGGTTGTAGTGGTGGCGGAGCGGAGCGACGCTTCGCCACTGCTCTTGAGGCAGGAGCGGAAGCTCCGCCACTGTTTTGGTGGGGGGGGGGGGAATAATTATATATATAATTATATATAGGCGATAAACGTTCTAAACAAATGATTGTTGATGTGCGCGCGTGTCCTTTTTTTATCTCTTGTCCCGTAATTTACTGTGCTCTTTACTGAATATCTCTATAGATTTGTTGATTGATGTGTTACGATTCGTAACTTACGAATATGTAAAGCTGGCATTGTGCGTGCGCGGTTGCACTAAAACATCGAGTTAAAACTTCCTATTATTTTACCGCATTATATACCGAGGCTTCGCTTGCAGCGTGCAGCTGGTCGTGGTATTAAAAGAGAAAAACAAAACTGCAAGAAAAAGATACCACAATCTTTTATTTTGTGCGTGACTTTTTTCCCCCTCCATTTTTAAGGATATTTTTAAGGAGGAGGTTGGCAGGCCACCATGCGCGTGCACACTGCGCAGTGAAATGATTTGACGTAGCTCTGTGTTATTCAGTTACAAGGCAGCTGCAAAACTAAACACCGCATCTGTGCGACACCGACACTGGCTACATTCCTGGTTCAGTTTTGTTTTCTATTCCGTTAATTTGCGCGTATTTGTAGACTGTGGTTAAGTGCTATGCGTTATAGTTTTTTATGGCCATGTTACTAGCAAATAATTTATTGTTTTTAGTCAGTGAACTACCTACACAGCATGAGGAAGACTGTTGTTTTGAAAATTGAACATTATTAGCAATTTATCTACAGTAATAATGGAACAAAAACCGAAACAAAAAACGTTGACCTCTTTCTTTTCTCGGGTCGCCCCTGTTACTAGTTGTGTTGGTGCTTCAAATATCTCCACTGCTGGTGTTGATACGTGTATCTCAGGCACCTCGGTTCAGTATAATCAACTCAATGACTCACCTAGAGACGATAATGAACTCGTAAAGAAAGATGAAGATAGTTCTTGTGTGGCTGCAACTGCAAGTAGTGTTGAAAGTGTGGAACTGCTACACTGGCCAGATGTTTGGAATGAAAAAATGTGGTCAAGGGAAATTGCAGGCAAGGTAAGCTAGGCTGCAAAGTATGTTCCGAGGTAACTCAATTAGGCGCATTCAAAAAAGATCGAATTTCTATTACTAATGAATGGCGTTCATATTCAGTTAATTATTACGGATCTAACAGATCAGATCAGCTTAAATCACTACGTAAAAAAATAATCGAACACAAGCAATCTAATGCTCACCGTATAGCACAGACAATTGTTGAAACATCTCACAAACAATCAATTGAAAATTTTTGTGAATCTATGAGTAAAGCTCAGCATGATTCAACAAAAGCAACATTTAGATCAGCTTATTACATTGCGCAAAATGACCGACCTTACAGTGACCATTTCGGTTTAATTGAACTTCAGAAGCTAAATGGGGTAAATGTTGTTGTTGGTTTACAGTCTCGATATAGTGCTGTTGAAATTATAGAGCATATTTCAAAAGGACCGAAGGAACGGATTATTAGACAAATTAAGGGTGTGTCTGGGAAAATATCAATTACAATTGATGAGTCGACTAGCCTAAGTTCAAAATCTGTGTTAATAGTTTATTTGAGATGTGAAATAAGCAAAGAACAACCACCCTCTTGTTTATTTTTAGATCTAGTAGAACTTTCTAATCAAAAGTCTGAAACAATTTTTCAAAGTTTATTATGCTGTCTTGATAAATACGGGTTTAATAGTGAATACCTCAAACAACATTTGGTAGGATTTACAAGTGACGGTGCTAGTTTTATGCTTGGGAAACACTCTGGAGTAGCTCAGAAATTTCTATCCCAGTATCCAAATATTATAATTTGGCATTGTATGAATCACTGACTTGAGTTAGCATTAGCCGATTCTGTTGATTAAGTAGCAGGTGTGAATCATTTTCACATATTTATGGACAAATTATATACTTTGTACAGTAGGTCCCCAATGAATCAACGCCAATTAGCTGAGTGCGCTGCAGAGCTCGGCCAAGTAATTAATAAAATCGGCCATATTTTGTCAACCAGGTGGGTGGCCAGTTCGTTCCGAACAGTTTCAGCGGTATGGTTTGGATACAGCTCTTTATTCAGCCATTTTTCAAAAGCCAAAGTAAATCTTCCACTAAAAGAAGCATGTACAAAGGCTTATTGAAGCGATTTTCATCCAAGCACTTTTTACTTGATTTGGCCATAATGTGTGACATTTGAGCAGAACTAGCCATTCTTTCTGAGAATCTACAAAATAGAAATGCTTCTATTGTCTATGCATACAGACTAATTAAGCGATGCATTCGCTTCATTGAATCTCTCAAAGAGAAGCCTGGCACTCGAATTTTAGAGGCCCAAATTGCGATGAAGAAAGGACAGTTTTGTTCCATACCACTAACCGATAACACGAAAATGACATCCATTAACCAGCAACTATTGTCTAGTGTAGCAAATAACCTGAAAAAGAGGCTGTTTACAACCTTGTGTAGCCATGAGTCATCAGCGTCATCCGAGACTGTTACAAATAACGTTCAATATGAAATTCTGTTGAATCAAATAAAAGTTCTTGACTGTGATCAATGGCCAGCCGATTTGCCTGTAGGGTATGGCGAAGAGGATATACAGAATTTTGTACACGATTCCAACTTAATTCAGCCAAGATAAAAAATGCTTACCGGGATTATCTTGACAATAGTCGCTGTATTCCCAGAGAACTAAATGTGTTAATGAACTGCACAAAACTGATTGCGTGTAGTTCAGCTGAGTGCGAAAGGGGGTTCAGTTTGATGAACATCATTGTATCTCCTACCAGAAACAGACTTTTAATACCACATGTATCATCACTAATGTTCATCAAACTGCATGAACCCTCCCTCAAAGACTGGAACCCTGAGCCTTACATTTCAACGTGGCTGAGATCGCACCGTTCAGCAGATACGAGAACCCGCGTAGCAAAAGGGCAACACCAAGATACTGAAAAAAATGTTTTTGCTGATATATTGTAAACAGTGTTGAATACTTAACTTGAATTGCAGACATTTTGTACAATTCCATGTAGCAAGGTTACAGTTTTGTAATATAATGTATGACAATGTCTCTTAATGTACCAATTGTGTCCTTTTTGTGTCTATGTATTGTAAAAACATGTAAGGGTATTATTTGTATTTTCCAAAAAGTTAAATTAATAGTCATGAAACTCGCCGATATTTGTTAGATTAATACCTCCATATAAGTTTATGTTAACAAAATCTTTTTGTTATTTCTGCCAGTAAAATTGCTAATATAACTTCAATTAGCACCGCTTTTATTAGCAGGATGGGTGAACCAAAGAGTCTTAAATACAAAGAGCTCCGGCACTGTAAAATTTGGAACTACACCACTGTCAATACCGCCGTTAATTTGAAAGTTTGTCTTGTGCGTATATTAGAAGGGTGAATTTCTTTACGTTATACTTACATCAAGTCAAGTTATTCATTTTCTCCGAGTGGCATGACTTCATTGGGGTAGGTTTACACACTGTGTCAACTTACCCCGGCACTTCCTTCATGCACGATGTAAGATTTTTATTTTGTGTATTTTAATATAGGTACCTTTCTCAAAGAAACTTTAGGCCAATGTGTAACGATTGTATAGACCTTATATAAATCTAAGAATTAAAAAAAAAACTATTTACATTTTGTGTTCAACAGACTAAACAATAGCGTTTTTCAAATGAAAATAGGCAAACGAGTAGGTATGTTAGCAATTACCGGTTGTATAAGACTAAATTTTTCTTCAAGCGCTACATTTTAATTATAAATGAAATTATTTTTACAGGATGGTGAGGAAGTACAAAAGTAAATCTTTTCGATGCAAATTAGATCTCCAAATAATGGAACAAGTTGTTATGCAAGTAAAAAACGGCGATAACTCGATCAGAGGGGCTGCCAAGGCTTTCGGCCTGAACTTCAAACCCGTGGCTAATTATTGCAAAAAATTTGACGCACAGCAATATCTGGAATGTGAGAATATGAGCCAATCTACTCGGGAATCTCGTACAGTGCCAGTATGCATGGCGGCACTTCCGACATATTGAGGTGGCACCACATCTTGAGGTAGCAACACATCCAAAATCAGCACAACATCGAGAAGCAGAACCGCATCATGTGACTGCACCACACCTTGAGACAGCACATCTTGAGCCAACACCACATCTTGAGGTGGCAGCACATACTGAAGCGGCGCCACATCCTGCGGCGACACCACATACTGAGGCGGTACCACACCCCACGACACCGAAGTCGCTTCCTTGGGCTATGTTTGGCTATGCTAAACCTCGAAATGTAAGTAAGCATTATTAAAAACGTTTTATTTCGTTACGGATACATTTCCCATAGTAGGTAGGCTATTATTTGGGGTTGGCTGTAATTTATCTTAGCAAATTAATTGGAAAAAATTTAAATAACCCCATAACATCGAGCGATATTTATTTTTATGCAGCATCCTTTGGCATTTTAAAACAATGTATTAAGTTTTTATAAAAGTTATTCAAGTTTTCTAAATTTAATTAACGCCTGTTAAGTTCCTGTAAGAAAAAACTAATAGCCTTCGTACTGATTTGATTTGTGCAGGTTTTTGAGCCTGACCAAGAGGAAAAGCTGGAACAATACCTCATGAAAGCATCCGACATATTTTTCGGGCTTACACCTAAATAAGGCGGTTTGCTTACACTACACATATGCAGTTTCTTGTAACAGGAAGATTCCCCCATCGTGGGCAGAAAATGAAATGGCAGGTCCTGACTGGTTAACTGTTTTTTTTTTAAAAAGACATAAACTGTCTATTAGGACTCCTCAGGCTACAAGCTTAGCTCAGGAAACAAGTTTCAACTACACAAATGTCTCAGTGTTTTTAACAATCGTACAACTGTCATAAACAGACTGAAGGTAGGTCCTGCAGATATTTGGAATGTTGACGAAACTGGCATCAAAACTGTGCAAAGACCGAACAGAGTTATAGCACGCAGAGTATTTAGGCAGATTGGGAAAATTACATCGGCAAAACGAGGATCATTAGTTACCGTAGCTCTGTCAGTAAGTGCTGCGGGGAACTTTGTACCCCCATTTATTGTATTTCCAAGAGTCACGTTTCAGCCACACTTTTTGAGGGATGGCCCAGTAGGCTGTGAAGGTGATGCCAATTCATCCGGGTGGATGGTTAAAGATAACTTTTTGAAATTTTCTAAACATTATGTTTTACATGTAAGGTGTTCTACCAATAAACCATGCATTCTGTTACTGGATAACCACGAATCTCACTTGTAGTCAAAAGTTTTGGACTACTTTAAGGACAATGGAGTGATGTTACTGTCATTTCCTCCTCACTGTAGCCATAAATTACAGCCACTTGACCGCAGTGTTTATGGTCCATTAAAGAAGTATGTAAACACCGCATGTGATGCATGGATGAGTGCTAACAAGAGCCCCATGACAATATATGACATACCCGCTATTGTAGTCACAAGTATTCCCTTAGCAGCAACTCCTGTAAATATAATTTCGGGATTTAGAGTCACAGGCATTCACCCATTGAACCGTGACATTTTTTCTGATGCAGATTACATGACTTCCTATGTCACAGATAGACCTGCGCCTAACCCAACATATGTGTTCAAGCCTTCAGTTGTCAACAATGTTATTGCAGAGTCTCATCCTAATGAAGACACTCCTTGTAGTGCACATATTGTTCCTGCTATTACAAGCACTTCCGAACAATTTTCACTTACTTGTTCCTCTTCAAGTAAGCCTGCTTCAAAGCCATTGTGTTTCCCAACTCCTGAACAGCTGAGGCCCTTCGAAAAGGCTGCACCAAGAAAGGAAAACAGAAAAGGAAGAAAGAAAAGAAAGTCGGCCATATTGACAGATACGACAGTGAAGGAAGCTCTTAGACAAGAACAGGAGGAGTTAAAGAAGAGTAAAAAACAAAACAATGGAAACAAAAGGGAGACGCTAGCCAGCAAAAAAAAAACTGTTTGATTCAAAATATTCAAAAACTCCGATGATTAAGCCTGTTAAGGAAAATGCTGTTGGTTCTGTGCCGGAAATTAGGCATTTCGTCACCTTTTTTAAATTTTTCTAAAATTTAAATTTTTTTTGAGGAATTCTTATTTTTTAATTTATCTGGTTGTTAAGGGGGTGATTTACTTTTTGTTCGGCCGGTGTACGCCAGGTGTTTAAACTTTGTGCCTGTGGACCGAAGCCCCCTTTCTCAGGGGGCCAATCTGATATTTTGCTGTCTAATGTGGACGTGTGCAGCCCGGTTGATTTTCTCTCGCCTGCAATCACGTCCCGAGTTTGTAATTTTATTTCTCTTCATGACCAAAATTGCATAGAGCAACTTCTGGGCTGCAAGCTGCTACTTCTGAGAGGCCTGCTGAGAATAGCAAGTCTCGTCACGAATGGGTCTACAGTGCACCTGCAATCCCACCTTAGTGGCAGTTTCTGCCCACCCTCCCCTCTCTCTTCCCCACACCTTAGTTCTGAGAAATCAAGTCGGGAGCAGTGACTTGACGTGAACTTAGCCAAGACGATGGCCTAATTCAAGGACCTTCTCCCTGGTCCGACAGAGACGTCCACGACATCTAGCGAAAAAAAAAGTAACCGCGGGCCTGGTCGCCAGCGTGCAAAGCTCACCCTCGTGACACCTGGTGGCAAGTCAGCTCACCGCATCAGTTAGTTCCAATTTACGCTGCTAGAGAGCAGCGCCGCAGTGCCATATGGCACTATGCTTCCTTCTCGGGGCCTGTAGAAGTCGATTGTTTGTTGCCTTCTGTTCTGGCTGGTAGAGAGCACGCGTGTCGTGTTATTGTCGCGCCCGCCTCGGACTCCTTCGGAAATTTTCGGCTTCGAACCGAACCTTCCCCCTCCTCCCTAGGGCTTTAGCACCTGTTTTAATTAGAAGCCTTGTCCGCCATAGCGGGACTCAGTACTCTGACCTCGGCTGCTAACCACATCTTCTCGGCGTCCTCTGTGCTAAGAGGCTTTTCGCGGGAACGGCGATTTCCGTTGCATAAAAGATGTAGTCAGTAGCCAGGCAGATGTAATTTTTTTGAAAAAGTCATGCGTAGTTAAATTTTTTTATTTATATTTAATTCTTTAAATCTAGTTTCCTTCACGCATCCACGAATTCTCAGTACGCTTCTTCCTGATGTCGGCGCGAGACACCTCGCGAGCCCTGTTTCCACACCCTGTTTGGTGAGTAATCCGTTTTTTTTTCTCCCCAAATTCCCGTTTGTTGGCTTTTCGCGCCGACTGTGTATGACTGTCTGGACGCAGGTCTAATTCGTTTTGAATTTGGCTTGTGTTTCAGACAGGGTCAAAGTTTCCGGGGAGAGAAATTGCTCCCCGCATGATCTTCGGGACCTGCAGCTGATTTCCCCCTTTAGAAGAGTTTTCCTCTCGGTCCGACGTCATACTGGGAAGACCCGGGTGATATGAGCTATATATATTCCACTTGCATAGAAGGAACTAAATTAATTAAAAAGATACCAGCGAGCAGTGCTTTAAGAACGTAATCTTCAAGAACATGCAAAATCAAGGAAACTCATATATATGTAATCATTTGTTTGTTAAGGTGTAATATGTATTGTTTTAAATAATGTAGGGCCCCCTTATCTTTGCTAATTACTAAGATTTTTATTATCATGTCGAAATAATGCTAAAACAAAAACTCTTAAAAATAAATCAGGAAAACCTATAGACCAAGCTATTTATATAGCATTTTTATTTATCATAAACCTTCTTCTACATAACGATCCACGAACTCCCAAGTTACTAGTGTGCAGGGAGTGTAAATTTTGTCTTGTTCTCCACCTCGTATCCCCTCTGGTAATTAATTTTAATTTTCTTAATATTTTGCCCAGCTCTTTCCAAGGTGTTTTTAATTAATTTAACATAATATAATTTTTGGGCACGAGGGGCGTTACAATTGGTAGCAGAGCGTGGTTTGGTCTATAGCAGGGTTGCTACGGTCAGGGAAAACCTGGAAACCCGGGAAAAGTCAGCGAATTTCATGGAGCCTGGAAAAGTCAGGGAAATTAAGAAACATACTGGAATTTGCATATAATTGTTACATTCTTCTAAAATTTACCAAATACATTTTCGCCCAACTGCAGTTCAAATTTAATACGTCACCGACATCAAAACTAACAAATAAATAAATAAATGAATAAACACTTTACGGACTTCGCATGACGATCTGTTGTGCTGTGCAATGTGATCGATACTGACCATGATCAATACTTGCCGCGATTTCGATTAGTCGATCGTGGCAGAGCGGAAAAAAACGGTTATGATGGCTGAATTTGCTTTGTTTTCGTGAGACGTTTACCGTTTTGTGCTATGGATTACGGTTAAATGAAAATAAAGGCCTACGGGCTTACCTTTGGTTTGGAGTGTGTGTGTTAATTGTAGTTTGTTAAATTATAGTGTGTGGTTTTCAATTTTTTTGTAGAAACGGTAATATGAAAACCATTTTCCATTGTTTACATTGGTTAACAGCATGAAGAGGAAACTTTGAGCGCTTTACTGCGTAGTTCGTTATCAAATTAGTAACCACCACCTTAAATACGATAGTATGTGTGTTTTGCCTTGATTCCAATAGCATTGACTTTAAATACATATATATTTAAATAAATAAACATTGCATGTACGAAGGTTTTGGAATGTTTTTAAGGCGACATTAATTTCAAACATGAAACTAAACAAACATGGAAATCAAAAAAGTCTCAATTTTGTAGAAAAGGTTTTTTTTTTTTTTTTTTTTTTTTTTTTAAGAAAACTGACATTATTTTCTTTGAGAATTAATATGTCAGATAACTAACATCACAATAAACATGTGATACGATTTCTCTGACATTTTACTACAAGTTTTTCCCAGCTTTTGTAAATTTATTTTATTTGTTTCTGCTCATTTGTAAACAATATGGACCTAGGCCTTACAGTGTGTGATCTGATATAAGAAAGTGGTTTTCCACGATAGCCCTAAATTTATGCCTCTGCTTTTTGAAACTGAAAAGCTATCCCAGTTCTCTGAAAAGTCAGTTGTTATGAGTAAGTATATTTAAAGATTTTTTTTTTAGTAGTACATATTTCACTAAATTTATACATAGTTTAAAAAAAAATCCATGTTTAGGTACATTAACAGATTATATTAAATTTATTATCCCTTAAGTGTAGTTAGTCTTGACACTTACTGTTGAAGAAAAAACTTGTTCATTTCCAGATATCCTAAAGCAATCCCACATGGAGTATTTCCCTATATACCGACATAAAGATTTTGATCAATTACAAAAGACATATATTAACAGTTCAATATGTGTGAGATAAAAATGCCATATCCACACTTTCCGCCTTATGCTACCGAGTACAATTATTATTTTAATGGCCTGGAAAAATTTTCATTTAGACTGGAAAACCTGGAAGTCAGGGGATTTCATATCTGAAAATGTGTAGCTACCCTGATAGGCATACCTGAATAAAGTAGGCATACCTAAAATAAAGTAAAAAAATTTTTTTAATAAAATTAAAATTAATTAAATTTTTGTGAAACCAATTTTGTATTTTTAACATTGTAAACTGATCGCTGGTACATCCTGTAGTTATATTGTGTTTCTAGTTTAAAATTTATATTGAGTTTTAAAATCCCGTGGGGAGTTAGTCTGCGCGCGGTGCGAGAGGTCTTTGCGTCCAGACGTGCGGCAGACCAGCTGGTCTACACGTGCCTTATCTCTTCCCCCCCCCCCCCCTTCAACCCACTGGCCCGCGACACGACCCGTAATCTGAGGGCGAAAACACGGCCCTGTTCCTCACGCACACCCCTCTCCCTCTGTCCGTCGTGGCAGACGACCTTGCGAGCGGCAGGTCAATCCCCTTGTGGGCGTATACAGGTGGTGCAAGTCAAGCTGACAGTCGAAGTTCGTGCAGCTGTTTGAGTAGCACGGTGGAATTATACGTAAATAAGTTTGGGCATATCCCCCCCACCTTGAAAGTGTCACTTACTCCCCGCGCAATGGGGCTGGTTGGTATTTTATGTGAATATAGGAAGCCTTATGAGGTAATTATAATTAAGATAGTTGTTAAGAGAGGAGTATTTATGGTGTACGTTTGAATCGTACATGTGTGTTAAAATTGTGTTTTAATTAGCAGTAAGTTACATCCGAGCGGTATGTTTAAGCCGGAGTTATTGCTGTCAGATGAGCTGACCTATGAGTTACAGCTACACAATTTGCCCTCCAGTGGCAATGTGCAAGTCCTCAGGAAGAGACTCAGGGCCGCCCTTCATGATGACGTGCCCACAAGCGTATCGAATTTGGATTTAGATGTAACTGAAGAATTCAACCTTGCTTGCACCAAGTTTTATGATATTTCGGCTTTCGTAAGCTACCTAGATGTTGAGGAAAATTTACCCAATGTCGAGCGACATATAGTCAGGCTAAAACATGTTACCCGATGCTTACAAAACCTGAAACTGTTTTCGGCAGACATTCTCCATGGAATTTATATAAAAGAGATAGAATGATGTTTTCAACAGACGGCAGGTTTTCACACAAAATTAGCGGCTAGAGCAGCCTTTTTGGAAGACACGCGACACAGTCAGCATTATGTGGCTGAGGCACAGGCTTTAGGCATCAATTGTCCCGCCTTCCCACAAGGGGACTCTCCTAGCTTGCCCCTGGGGGTAGAGCAACCCGACATGCGACAATCAGAAGTACGGGCGACGGTAAACAGACAAGAGAGGAAAACGAGCAGATCGCCAGACGCAGCCTCTGACTTTCAGCCACTAACGTCGCTTCCAAATCAACAGATACCCGTATCTACCACTCATTCAGAGCCGATGTGCGTTTGACGACAGCGGCGACAAACATTACAACGGGTCACGTGACAACCCACCCCATCACTAGCGTGACATTTTCACAGGGATTACCAACCTTGGCACACCAAATGACGCAACCATACCCATCAAACATGTTTTTCCCGTATCCGACCGCTCAGGGCTATTTTAATCCTTATTCTCAATTTCAGCCCCACTTCCGAGTGCTGGTATTTTGCAGCCGCCACTCACAACGCCCCAGCTCACTCCACCACAAACCAGCCCCTCGGGTGCGACTCGGGAACAGACTCAGTCGCACCCAGTGTCACAAAATCAGCCTTCACCTCAGCCGGCAGGACCCGCGGCTCAGCCCCACGACTCAGTATTGAGGAGCACGACTGCCCCAGAAACTGGCTACAGTTTCTACGGAAAAATCACCCATCTTGTTGAAAGGCTACTCAAGGAATTGCCAGAGGTGTCGGGTCTGGACGCACATAAACTGATTGATTTCCTTCGAGTCTTGTTAAAGCTGCGGCAAAAGGGAGGGATTCCCGACAAACAAATTTTTGAAATTGTTTATCCAAACACCCAAGCTCCCTTAAGTGAGCGGATCATGGCAGCAATTGAGAATGACCTCACTTTCGACAAGTTTCATGAAGATGTCTTAAATTTTTGTATACCGAGTAGGCTATTCACAAACATCCGGTTGGAGTGGTTTAACCGCTTGCATCAGCGTAAGGAAGCCTTGCCGAATTACGTTGCTGACATACGGGAAGCCAACCAAGTACTCAGGCTAAAGGTTCCAGAGAGAGAGGTCGTGAGCACGATCCTAGATGGTTTGAACCCAGCGGAGCGCTCGCGCTCAATGTTCCAGGCGCGCCCCCAAAATTATGTTGAGCTAGATAAACTTTGCGTACACGCCAGAAACATAGAATACGCTGATTTTCAGCAAATAAGCAAGCTACATTCGCTAGTCAACAACGTAGCAGCGCGGGAACGGAGCGCAGTAATTCACAATATAAGAATGCAGCACAGAAAAATCAGGGCAATACATTTTTCTCTTCAATGCCACAAGGTAGATATCAACAAAATGCACATTGTAATTTCTGTAAAAGAAACGGAAATTCCCTGTCCCAGTGTTACCACAAAAACAACAAACAAAATGACGACACTCCAAAAAGCGCATAACGCGGTGGCCCGAACAACCTTATTTAGGGCCACCGGAAAATTCAAGTGTTAAAATTTTTTCTTATAATTGGGAAGTTCCACTTGCGCCAAGTAATGACAGTACACAGGAAAAATCATTACAAGTAGTATAGGAATGTATGTCCAGAAACTGGCGCCGGCGCGTGGAGCCGGAGCCGGTGTCCGCCATCTTGGATTGTGACATCACGGCGGCCATCTTGGATGACCTTGACCTTTTACCTTGACCCCGGCGGCCATCTTGGATGACCTTGACCTTTTACCTTGACCCCAGCGGCCATTTTGGATCCGCCATCTTGGATGATGTCATTTTGTTTTCTCAAACATTCCGCCATTTTGGATTATGACGTCACCGTTGCATTTTCCGTTACGTTCGCCATCTTTAACTTTTTTATTTATTATCCGATTTTAATGAAAAAAAATTTTAAAATTTATAAAAAAATTCAAATAATAAAATTTTAATATTTTTTTTTAAAAAAACATACTTTTTAGACACGGAGCTCAGAGTCCTCGGTTCGAACCCGACGAGGTCAAAAAAATTAATAATGGCGACAGGCTCCTACCCCCATGGTGGCTGCAGGCAGACTGACTTACCCCCACCACTTTTTTTCATAGCACATATATCTTATAACCTCTACCGCCCCCCCCCCCCCTCAACCACCCAATTTTGTTTTATCGTAAAAAAACCACCCACCAACACTACTGCCGCTGTTCTCCCACCCCTACCCTCCTCCACCCCTAATTTTTTTATAGTATAAATACACCTGTTGTCGGACCCGGGAAGACTTCAGTTACCTGCAGTTCGTCTCCTCATTGCCAGCATCGTGGTCCTTGTAACAGCTAACATGTCATCGAAAAAATTAATCGACGACCCATGGATGCTGGAGTCCTCTACGTGCATACGCATGGACGATATGAGCGACGAAGAAGACGAGGAAACATACCTTCACAACTGGTATGCCATCGAGTGCTGCAGACGACAGGGACGTCGCTCGTCGCGAGACGAGCCATGGGGTCGATCCCCCGATCGTGACCACTCACCAGTAGAGTCTGCCCGTCAGGTGTTTGGAGAGGTGGGCTCTCGACAGTTCGTGAAGCATGGACCATCACGTGAGGCGTCATTGTCCCACACAACCATTGCTGGTGCTGCCCGAGAGACTGATACATCTCGTGACGGATCTCCATCTTTGTCATCTCCCACACCGTCGAGACCATTAACGCCACTAACGTCAACTTCATCACGCCTAATGTCAAGTTCTGCAATGTCTACACCGTCGTCATCGCTACCTCACCATCATCCCGTGTCGAAGTGTACGGATAGCCATCGCTCCATACCAGAGTCCACAGAAGAACAGTGATCTGCGTGACGACAAGTATAGCGTGAAATATTTACAGTGTTCAAGTTTTGTCACTCCTGTTGCCTCAGTTATTGTTCCGTAGCTATATCAAAACTATTATTTGAATCAAGTGTGAACTAACTAACCATAACCATCAGTGACTCAAAATTACGTGTTATATTTTTTATCGCCCATAAAAATTTATATGTGGTGTAAAAGACTATAAAGAAAATATACAATCAGGACTATATGTAATGAACTACACTTCAACATTATAATGCGTCCTTTGCAATCGTCTGGTACCGTTCTGGGAATTGTTGGAAATAAAATAAATCCAATTTATGTGTGTATGTTATATTAATCCGCCATCACTATACTAAATTAAAGTTTAAAAAAATATTAAATATTCTTGTTTCACTTTAAATACTATTAGTTATAAAAAAAGTAGCAGGGAAAAATTTCCAACTTAAAAGTTATTTAAATTTATAAAAAAGCTGATACTTGAAATAACAATAATGTGTTGCATTTATAAAAAAGTTGATATTTAAAATAATAATGTGTTACATGTATAAAACAGTGATATTTAAAATAAAAATTGTCTACATTTATAAAAAAATTTCAATATTAAAAAACATATATTTTAAGTTTAATGAAAAATCTTTCAGATTAGATACTGAATAATTTTTCAAAGCCAGCACAGAGGCAGCGAGAGATCGCTCGACCGTGACGAGGTACCAGCACGAGGTGGGAGTGGTGGCAGGGAAGGTGGGAAAAAAAAATTTGCAAGCGCTCACATCCGCCGCCAGCAATATGCAACATCAGGACGCCAAGCCCCGCCTCCGCCAGGGCCGCATGGAGGGGGAAATCTACCTTCATTCCTCCGTTGGACGCGGCAGAGAGCGCCGCGCAGAGGACACCGCTCCGAGCATGCACGCAATTTACATTTAAAAAACTCAAATTACATTTTCACGTAAATTTAATTTACACACAAATTGTAGTTACAAAAAAATATTAACAAACTATTACACATAAATTTTATTTACACAAAACAAATTTTTTTAATATTTCAATATATCTTTTACATCAATCCATGAGTCAAACTCTGGTCCATGATGCAACCAGCGTATCTAGGCCCTACCTCTCTTGCGTTTTAAGGTCATATTTCACAATTTTTTTTATTTCATTAAATGAAAAAGCCTTTAAAATGTGTCTTATTGATGTAATTTATTGTTACCAAATCATTATGGTTTTCACAATATAAAACTAGGAAGATGCAATTTTTCGAGTTTTGGAACATACCCTACAATGTTCCTTTTTATTTTTTTTCAGCAGTATCACTTGCAATAGAAAATATATGGTGTATATAACATATTGATCCAATACGAAGATGATATATTAAAAGGTGAGCGAGTATTGATGACTGGAATTATCGTAAAAATAGGCCTCGGAATCGTAGTGAATATATCTTTATGCACATACGTGAAACTATTGAAAATTATTTCAATGTACAGTGAAATCCTTTAGCTGTTAAGAAACAGTTGTATCAGTAACTTGTATATCTTGTAATACATACTACGTATGTACTGCTGGATGTCTGTATGTAGCATTGGTAACCTGCCTAGAACACTCTTGTAACATAGTGTACCAGAGTTAGGCCGGTGTTGCACGAGTTCCTATTCATCCTTTGCCGGACCCAGGGGACCCAGCGCTGCGGGTTGTCCTGTACCTTTTAAACACAAGGAAAGTAGTGGGGGAGCACTAAACAGAAACATCTGAGTTTGAGCTAGAAAGGAACTCTGATGATCTTTTAAATGTTAAAGTAGGAGTAAAATGCAGTGATTTTAATTTGTCGCACGTATATTTGCTAAATACGACTGAGACGATAGCAGTACTTCAAGTGTGAAAATGGGCAAAAAATATCCTGGTAAACCACGACCAGGAAATCCACGTAAACGAAACAAACGTGCGAAGAATGCGATTAAAGTGTGGCGGGAAAGAAGATCTGACATCAACATCACTGACGCTAAGGAAGTACGGTAAGAGAAAATTGTGTTGTACACCCATTTAGGTGCACTAGTAAAATTAAACTTCGAAGTAAGTTATATTGTGTTTATGTCTTTTTTACGAAAGAAACGTGGATACAGTATTTACATCTCTAAAATGTTCAGTTTAAATGAAGTTCATCATCTTATGCAGATACGAATCGCATTTGAAAATGCTTATTTGCAACAACTTTTTTCAGTGATTATGTGCCATAAGCAGTGCCATGGTTAGACACCGTGTTTTTGTTTGGCTTTGACTGTGCCATGGTTATACATCAACGTTTCAGTTTGTCTTTGACTGTCACAATGTTTATCACAAAACCATGTATCTGTGATTTCATAGTGAAACCCCAAATTGCGTGAAATTCAGAACCATCCTGTTAGTGATAATGAAGCAGGGCTCTTTGTGTATGCAAGTCACTTAATTAATTGTACACAAAATTAATTTGGCAAAAAAATCCTGTCATGTTCTGCATTGCATACGGGTGAAATAATTGTGTTTCATTCAAAATGTCTAATTTAAAAACAAAAGCAAATCTTAAATGGAGAATTAATTTTTTTTATCACGTAACAAAATGAATTATTCTATGGTTTGTGATTATACTTTAGTTTTACAAACACAATGAGAAAGAAATGTTACGAATTTTTTTATTACATTGTTTTATCCATAACAGAGTTGACAGAGTGGGATTGTTCATAAAAAAAAAAGCCTAAGCAGACAAAAAAGTTCCGTTTCAACATTTGCTACGTATGCTAGGCGATATCGCTATATTCTGTCAGTAACTGTAGGCCTGCATACACAATTTGAAAGAAGTGCAGGTTAGTTAATTATTGAAAGGTATGTTATATAATTAATTTTTATTAACGTACCTTCAATTATTTTTCTAATAAATTTGTATCGTTGGATGTTTGTGAATTGTCTTACTGTGGAATATATATCAGGTTACAAAAGACATATTTTAAAGAATTATATTATAAAATATTATAAATTACAATTATATCAGTTCAGAGAGTGAGATGTAATATTTGAGCACTTAAAAATACGTATTAGTAGCCTACACTCCGTAACTTCGTAACGTGGCTGCGATCTGGCAAGAGCGAGCGCCATAAGTCCTGTACATCAATCTAAGAGTGAGGCGCTCTATACTCTTCTCGCTGCCAAACATGTAGTACTTATACACATTACAGCTTCCGGTTCATTTTGCAATCTTGACACATAGAAATTAAGGGTTTTCTTGGTACAGTATAGCCGAAAATAAGGTGAACAGAAAATACGTTTTATTTTTATAAGTCGGTTAAATGTGAGAATACAATACAGTACAGTAACAACAACTATCATCACATTAATATTTCAGACAAGAGCAAGCCAAAAATGCAGGTTGACGAAACTACTAAACACTTGTTTCTTACGCAGTGTCACAAGTTTCGGTATGCCTTGTTCTCGGATATACTGTAACTTATGTCGTCCTAATGTGATGTACAATTCCATGCTACACATCTGTACTAGCCAATTTATTCATTTTGTGCAGAAACGACCTTGAACACATGCAATACATGTCTGGAGTTGAAGAACTTTCAAGTACGGATAACACATCTTCGGAAAGTGATGACGCATGTGAAGCTTCGCATAGCGAGAGAGAACCTGGAAGTGACAACGAAAGTCTTCCAGACCTTGCCGTGGAAACGGTTTCTTCGGATGTTCCTGAAGTGACAGGGAATCGTGTTATAGACATTGTGCACTTCCTGAGAGAAATGAAAGTAATCCACGAGCATCCGAATGTTTGCACTCTTGGACGTTTCGAGCTGATGAGCGAAAACAGATCTGGGTTAGCATTCCACCTGAAATATTACTGTCATAACTGTGAAAAACGTTACACAGTTTCTTCTGCGCCCCCTGAAAAATATGAAGATGTCAACAATGCACTTGTCTGGGGAGCTTTGTCTGTTGGTATTGGTTACTCACAAGCTGAAGAGCTATTTAGCATAATGGATATTCCATTTATGAGTTACAATAAATTCAGAAAACAAGAAGAAGTTGCTGGAAAGGTAAAACTTTATATATTACCAATTGTTTTTTCTATTAAAGTATACATTCATAAAAAGTTAAATAACGAAACTTAAAGGGTAAATGTGTTACTAAGTCTATACATGTCGCCCTTCACAATTACAAACTACAAGGAACTGAAATGTTAGTTATAAGTTTAAACTGCAAACAGTTCTGTAATGTTTTCACCCAAGTTTGAATTCGTCGCTTTAGTGATAAGACAATGGACGATAAATCTATGTTTCACAACATACAACAAATTTAAATGTTCCTAGGAATGTGTCGTGGCACTAAGGCATACGTATACCGTTATTATTGATTCTCGGTATGGCGTTTGCTCATAACAGTAAATAAATTGCCATTATTTACGTGATGAAATAATACTCAATTTTGGAGACAAAAAAAAATTTGTTTTATCTCATTTGTAAAATTCATGTGTAGCTGCATTTGTGCGTCGTCCATTACAAAATAAATTATTATGCGCTTGTAATTTGTTTAGACTACATAAAGTTACAAGTTACGATGTGATGTTTCCGTACACTCAACATTTAAGTATTAAACCGCGATCTTATTTCCGGAAAATGCATCGTGATGCTGTACGTTGTTGAGATTATCTAAAAAAATGTTTGCAAATAAATTAAGATTTTTTAAAGGTTTGATTCTGATCTGAAATGTGACGATATTTGTGATCCAGAAACATTTTACTTTTGTTTACATCTGATTTTGGTATTTTAACATCAAGCACATGACTTATGCGAGAGCTTATGTGTGAGCCTTGGTACCTCTCAAATATAGAAAATTTTATTAAATATTACGTTGTTTAGTCACAGTAAATAAAAAAAAAAATTCGTTATTGATTAAATATACTAATTTGGTATTTAAGAATACTTCTGTAACGTGTAAGAGTTGGCCAAACGTTTTGTTAACTAAATACTTAATGGGATTTTTAAGACTACATGCAGTTTGGTAATTTTTGCTTGTTGACTATTTAAAGTATGCTTATTTCCATAATGTATCATAATTTTATTTAAACTTATTTGTTTTGTACCTGGGGCCCTAATTTTTAGCTCATGCTAATGCGACAAGTCGTCTCGCACGGTGCCACAGACGTATGCAATAGAGTAGCGTTTGCGTATAAAAGTGCATCGTTTTATGTGATTAACATCCATTAAATAAGAAAGGAAGACGTATTCATGTATGGCGGCCAATCGCAGGTATACAGTTCATTTTAAATTACATTTGGACACCTACCATAAAATTAATTTCTTCATGGAAGTTGTAATGTCCATGCCATGGCTCTAATCGTATCAGAATTCTCAAATGGTTCAAGTTAGCCGTTTATGAAAATTTTCAAAGTAAATTACTGTTTGTGTACTAGTATTTAGACCTCGTGTCATTCCATAGAAATTTGGTTGTTTTTGTCATGGTAAAGAAAACTTTATTTATAAATTAACAAACCCATGCATCTTCGTAGTTCACATTGAAAATTACCTGAAAGTAAATACATGTTTGAACAAATTTCTCATTTTTACTATTAAAACATTAAATAACTTATGCTAGGGCTTGTTTTGGTATATTTAAAGCTTTTATGTAAATACAGATCTAAGTTCATTTAATAATCCTACTTACAGACGTGGGAGGAACAATTATATCTAGAGCTGAAGAAAAATGGGGCTAAAGAAAGAGAAATAGCTCTAGAAAAAAACCATACAAAGGACGGTGTCCCGTATATCGCTGTTCTCGGAGACGGAGGATGGGCTAAAAGAAGCTATGGCCATGGTTTTAGTTCAACTGCTGGAGTAGTAAGTTAAATGTATTTGTGTGTATCGTATTTCAAGTAGAAATAAAATTAGGTGTGCGAAATGTGCAAAATTGTAGGTAATGGGAATTTGTTGAACGTATTTATAATATGTTCACTTAGTGTTTTGTGAACATCTTTTTTCATCACATAAAACGATAAATGTTCAATGAAAACAGTTTCATATAGTAAATAAAAAACTAATGCTCTGAGTAGTATGATAGCCACTTTGTTCATGCACACAAAATGTTGTGTTGAATTTTTTGTTATCACCGTAAAAGCACACGAAAAAGAAATGAGAGTACATACACATTTAGCATGAAATGGGCTTATTTGCATAAATATCACTTCTTTTTCAGTTTAGTATTAAATTACAAACGTACTTTATTATGCATGCCTCTGTATGCTAGATAACGAATTTATATCTATTAACTTCGACAAGATTTAATATAATTTGAAAGTGCTAACTTAACATTTTTACCAGTATCTTTTGTTTTCATTATGATATAGGCGGGTTTATACAACTGTGTTTCATGCTCGAATGCCTAGAAAACCTTCTATCGAAAATTTGTTTAAGTAATATGTTATATTTCTTGTCATATCTTAAAATAAAGCTTAAGGAAATTAGAATTTCTAGATTTAATAGGGTGCATTCATTTAGCACATTTTGTAGTCTTTTATTACGGTAGTTTTCATTCATTACAAGATTGAATTTACTAATAAATAGTTTGTAACGTATTTCACTAAACATGTAATAACATGAATGTTCTATATTTTTACAGGGGGTAATTATTGGAATGGAGACGAACAAGCTATTATACCTGGGGATAAGAAACAGTTTTTGTTTTCTGTGCGCTCGCAGCAAAACTGAAAGGAAAACAGTGCCCCCGCATACTTGCTACAAAAACTATACTGGACCTGCGACTGGGATGGAGCAGAGCATTATTGTTGAAGGATTCAATATAAGCGTTGAACAGCATGGGCTAGTCTACTTGAATTACTTAGGGGATGGTGACTCCAGCGTTTTCGCTCGCATACAGGAACAGGTGTCGTACGGGCGATATGTGCAAAAGATTGAATGCAGTAACCATATGACTAGAGCATTCAGTGATGGTTTGCACAAACTTGCACGGAACACATTATATCCTCTAGAAGGAAGAAGAATCTTGACGGAAAACGTTGAAGGAGTGTCGAGATTGGAACGTCTTGTAAAAGGAGTGAGAACTGCAATCAAGTCAGCTGCAGCTCTAGATGACAAAGCTGAAGCATGTGCCGTCCTTCGAACAGACGTAGCAAATGCACTCAACCATGTGTGTGGCAGACATGAACAATGTAGGGACTTCTGCAAGAGGAAAAACAGTGCTGAACGTGACGTTTTGGGCATATTAGAGTCGACTAATTTGGCAAATCGCATTATGACATTATTAGATCGCATTATTCGAAATGCAGACAGACTTACATTAAATGTGACTACAAATCAGGCAGAAAGGTGTGTAGGTTAAAACATACTATTTAACACATTTTGAAAATATTTAGCTTTTTGTAACTGAGATTAGATTTTCTAATAGTTGTTCAGTATTTAGTTCTAGCAATAAAAAATTATTTGCAAATTTTAAATAGTTAATAATTTCTTATAAATAATATTTTCTTTTGTAATGTTTTACATAATATTCTGACAAGTATCAATAATTTTATTTAATAATATTTACTTAATCATCATTATAACACTCATAATTTTAATGGCATGGACTTTTTGTTTCAGATATATGAGTCTCGCTTCAAAGTTTGGTGGTGGCAAGAGAGTTGACCACGCTAAGAGAGGGTCGTATAGAAGAAGAGTGATTGGAGCAGGACTATCCCATTCGTCAGGTCCATCGTGGCATGCTGCAACATGGAAAAAAAATGTGTGGAAGGAGCCCAGGGAAGTTTTTGAAAAGAATGTGTTCCAGACGGGAAAAAATTAGAATGTGTCTAAATAACAGGTACAAGAAAACACAGTCACGCAAAAGAAAAAAAAATCACCACTGCTGCTTCAGATGAAGATTACGGAGCCAGCTGCACAGAGCCAGATATACCCGAAGTTGAGATGCAGAACAAGATGGAAGACTTTCTAAAGAAATTACATGAAGACGTTCGTACTCGTGAAAAACAGGTTGCCCTAGAAAGAAATACAACAAACCAACATGACTGTGCTTTGTGGAGGGAAACACGCATCAACCGCCTTACAGCTTCCAGTTTTGGAGCAGTAGTTAGGCGATTAGAACATACCTCTTGTCACAATTTGGTGAAAAATATTCTCTTCAACAAAGAACTCAACACTGAATCTGTTCAGTTTGGCAGGCTGCACGAAAAAACCGCACTTAAAAAGTACGAAGAAATTAGTGGCGCAACGACAGATAAATGTGGCATTTTTGTTTCTGAGCAAGTGCCTTACCTTGGTGCTTCTCCAGATGCTATCGTAGGGTGTGATGGTATTGTAGAAGTAAAATGCTTTCCATCAATCGGAGAAAACAAATTTTCTGATATATTAAAAGAAAAACGTTTGAAGTGTTTCGAAGAAAAAGATGGTACAATGCAAATAAAAAAAACTCACTCTTACTACTACCAAATTCAGGGACAGTTGAACATTTCAAGAAAGAAATATTGTGATTTTGTGGCATACAGCTCAAATGACGTTTTCGTTCAAAGAATTTTGAGGGATGATTCGTTTTGGGAACACACAATGTTACCTAAGCTAAAAAGGTTTTATTTAGAATGTATGTTGCCTGAAATAATTGACAGTCGCATAAAACGAAAAATGAAATGTAGGGATCCAGAATACGTGTTGAAAGCTCAAGAAAAAAAAAATTCAATGCACAAACAAGTGTCAGTGTGAAGTTTTGTCGAAGTTTGAATACTTAGCAGTGCCTATGGATTGAAATAAATTATGATGAAATTATCATTAATTAAGAATTAAATTGTCTTCAAACGTCATTTTCCTGCAGTAATTTTTAAAAAAGAAAACGAAGTTAATATTTTCTGTTTTAGCTAAACCCTGACGCATTAAATAATATTTTCCTGTCATCTGTATTAAGTAATGAGCATATGTTTAAAGATATTTTTTTTAAATAAAGCGCCAGTGGTATGCATTTGTATTATTTAGGTGTAATTATAAATTACTGCATTAATTTTTTTTCCCGAAAGGTGAATAGCTTTGAAATGTTATGGAGCAGTTGTTAATTCATTTAAAACTGTGAACTAGCGAAAATTAGGTTTGCTTGTTTTTTGCATTCGTATTTAACTTTTGTTTTCTGTGCAGAAATTACTTATGGTAAAAATAAACGCTATATGAAAAAATGAAGGAAACTTTTTGTTACTAGGTAATTTTAATTCGGCCATGTAGGCCTCAAGGATTTATTTTCGGTCAATAAAAATCAAATACACTTTCTACAACTTTTTAATGTTTGAAACTTGAACATACATAACATAAACCCTGATTTTAATGTGCAACATAGCTAGACTACTCTTAATAACAATATCCATTGTTTCGACAACATTAATTTTTTTTTACTTAATTAATTTGGGTAATTTCTGTCCAAAGTTTCAATTCTGTCCAAAGTTTCAATACAAGTCTACATTGCTTTCATGGTTTAAATTCTCAACAGTACGTAAATAATCGAACCTAAACATTTTCGTATAATCTTTAGGTACTTTATAATAAATGTATCTTTTATAAACAGGAAAAAAATTGAGCGATGATAGACGTTAGTTAAATACTATTACTAGGTATTACACATTAAAATTCCTTAAATAATAGTATATTATTTTAATGAAACATATATTTGTAAAGATCCATAAGCAACAAATTTTCAGTTTGAAACTATCTTTTTTGAATCTAGTCAAGTCTATACAGAATTCTTGTTTTGTATAAGTTTGTATATCTAATAGTAAAGTCTCTCAAGAACAATAACTTGAGACCCCAATTAAAAACTCATTTTAAATTTAATGCACACAGAGGTTCATCAGGCACGATCATATCAATGTGAAGTTAATCGATTTGGTAGACGTTTAATGTTACGTAGCCAACATTTAGTTAGGATTATAACACATTTCAGTTCTGTTTTGTTTTTACACACTTTTGAAGTAAGCTACAGTTCTCATCACATTTCATTTGATCACTTTGACACACTTTATTTGCAGATGAATTCTGCACACTAAAAACATGTTGTGAAACTGGAAGAGCAGCTCTAAAATGCGTGTCTGTAAAATTTAATGTAAATTATATACAGTTTTCCAGCATCGCGCGATGATAATAATTTGAAGTTACAGTTTTTTGTAAGGTAAGTAAGTGGCTTTTGCGTCTTATCCACAACCAGATAATGAGAGACGGTGTCACACAAAGTGTCACAAACAGGAACTGTGAGAGAAGTCAGCCATGACCTAAATTTACAAAGCAATTACGCATTCACCTCGAGTGATTTCGGTCTCGAATGCGAGTCAAACGTGTTACCTTTGCGCCACCTCGCTCGTTACACAGATTTAGGAAATGTCTTTATTTTTCTAGTAGCTATGATAGTGAAGCGAGAGGATTAGATCCTGGTTTCGATTCATACCAAAAACTAACTTATATAGTTTTAATGATCATACTATAACAAATCATTGATCACAAAATAATTTGTAACCTAGATAATAATTATTTGAATGCTTATTTTGTTTTAAATGGTGCATATAACAACTGAGAGCAGATTTCTTCAAGGCGATGTAAGATATTTTGGTTGTGCCATTCCAGCGTGTTAGAAGAAAAAAAGAACACTTGCCTCTCACTGCAGGTAGTTCGTCCCCCACTCCCCTATTCCAGGAACCTCTACTGGGAAAAGGGGGACGAAGGGTCAGCCGTACACTCAAGCCAAGAATGTAGTTGCCTGGCTTTACGCGGAGTTCCTGGCGAGTAATATCGCCTTAACACTTTCTCAACGAGAAAAGTATCTGGAAATTTAGTTTTCATAATCTCTTCTCCATAAAACGCCCCTGTTATACGTTTACCCTTCAGATCCTCGAGAAAATAAGTACGTGGATACGTATTTATTATTCTACATACACGAAAAAGTTCACCAGTCCAATTCCCTTTGTAAGGTCTGTGAAAAATTCTGAGATTCTTCGAAATTCGTACAATGTCGCCGATATTCGCTTTTTTCTTTCGAGAATCTAGTATATTCGTCTTGGAGTACACAGTTCGAAGCAGTCGATTGTTCTTGACATCTTTCGGCTTTAATTTCGTTGTGGAATGCACTGTAGAATTGTATTCCCGCACAAGTTTAGGAAGTAAATTCAGCCACTTGTAATTCCCGTTCGCTGTAAAATTGCTATACAGTTTATTCTTCATCGTACGAATCACTCGTTCTGCCATTGACGCTTTGACACCGCTAAACGTAGAGTAGTGATTGATGTCAAACTTTTTCATCAATGCCTTGAATGATGCATTAAAGAATTCTTTCCCGTCGTCCGTCTGAAGTAACGAAGGTCTTCGTTTCTGTTTCAAAATATCCGCCATAGCACTCGTAACTTCCACAGCAGTTTTCCGTTGTAAGGGTCTAGCCCACAGGTACTTTGAATAAGTGTCTACGACTATGAGAACGTACCTGTAGCCCTTGTTCACACGTGAATATTCGCACATTTCGAGCAGATCAGACTGCCAATTATTGTCCAATCCTTTAATCTTGATTTTTCGTCGCGGATAATTACGTCTCGCAAACGCGTGTAGTTCGTGTGCAATACCAGATCGACTCATCGTATGTATCCAGCTTCCCGTAATTCTTCTATAATGGAAACGATTTCGTTGGTGTGTGCGTTATTTCCCACACTCTGAGATGCCTGGAGCAGTCTAAGGCGAGCAACTAATTCATTAGGGTCGTCCCAAAACTGGAAATCAATTTTGTTATTCGTGTCGAGTTTATAAAGTCTGGACTCTTCCACATCTAAAAAAAGGCTAGCTATCAAAGGATATTTCACATGTTCATAATCTTTGAATCGGCCCGATTTCGGGTCATTTTTTGCAAAAACAGCGTTGGATGCTTCTAGCAATCTTCTATATTTTCGCAAATCCATCTCAGAATACTGTCGCGGTTTTTTACGAAACAAAAGTTCACATAATCCGCGAGTAATTTTATGACCTCTTTTCCACATACAATATTATCGTCGGACACGAAATGAACTTCCTTCGAACAAAGGACCCACTTAGTACCTCGTGTATGCACTCCATACGTCGCGTTGTTGTTTCGTGGCACAGATGAGGCTAGGTATTCGCTGGCAAAAGGACCGACTTCGAAACTTTTTTGTTTCGAGGTTTATTCCTAAGAATTCGACCGGAATGAACATCGTCTTCGCTAGTAGAAACGATGGAATTATCTGTTAATTGTGGACTCCGCTTTCGTTTGCCCGTGGACGTAGTTTGCGTATCTTCTTTTATTTCAATTTTAGTTGGTTTCTCGTTTTCGACGACCCCTCGCCTGGATATGAAACTATCCAGACGGGCACTCAAGGGTTTCAATTTTTCCTCTCTTCGAACCTCGTCGCTTAATCTGTGCTGCTTGGAGAGCAGGTATTTCGCGCGAATGGCTTCGATGACATCATGCAGTTGCTTAACCAAATCGGTTTTAACATCCATAGTGTTTATTTCGAAACACCTTTAGACACCAGGCGCGAAGTAAGTTTGGACAGAAGCGACTTTAGCTCATCGCGCCTTTGTGCATTTGAAACTTCGATCATGTCTCGAATTCGTGAATCAAAGGCTTCTACGCGCTGGTCTATGGCTACAAGGTACACTATTATTTCGTCTTTTGCACGTTTTATTTCTTGGCCAAGTAGCGAAATGTATTTACGTATTTCAGCATCATGGTTCACAGCGCATAGCTGTGTACTTGGAGCTCGACTGGTACGACCGAATTTAGAAATGCTATGATTCATGTTTGACGATAAACTGATCGAAACCTTGTCTGTACCTGCCCTTATATAGAGGCCAGTCTTTGACTATAACAAGGAATCCGTGCTTTCCTTTCCAACACAAGGAACACATGTCTTTAAATTCCTGAAACGACATGTCGGTGTTTACGTGGTCATCTTAAGCGTGACGTAAATTAAGTTTGTCCATGCGAAACAAAACTAGAACATTCGCATTATCTCGTAGGAGATGTTTGGGTATTCTACTGTACGTCTGACACAGGTATATGCAGTCTACCTTGGCGTGCCTGCCCATGGAAAAGTACTCTTGTATAATGCCCTGCTTCTCACAAGCAACATCATCGAAAACAAACACGGAAATAGGCTTTGCTTCGTCGGTAGACACCACATCGGTATTATCGCTAAACGGAAAATACTCCAGACCATCCACCGAGCGTATAACAGTGGTCAAGCGCTGGTACTTTGGCTGTTGCAACGACTTGGAATACAAGTAAACGTTCTCGAACCGAAGACCCTTTGGTTCCTCCAGTAAACTCAGTAGAACGCACGTCTTGCCACAGTTTGACGGTCCTGCTATGATGCAACGTACGGTGGACGGTAATAATACACCATGCCGCGATTCGCGACCGCTAGTTTCATCGTCTTGCGTAATGCGCACGGGCAAACACACTTCTTGCTTGACTACCTCCATCGCTACTGACGAACATCCTATAAGAACAATCGTATTTATTGATTTTAGGTCAGTTGTATGTAATGCCTCCAAGAGATAAGAACAATAAACACATCGGTGCAGGACTCGTAAACTCGCTGATAAACAATCTACCATTCGAGCTACACATTCCCGGCTACAGATTTTGCGGCCCTAGGCACTAAACTAGCGAAAAAGTTAGCTCGCGGTGACGTGGGCATTTATTCTCTCGACGAATAGTGCAAGCAGCACGATATTGCGTATTCCCTCAGCAAGGATCTGGAATCCAGGCACCGGGCCGACGAGACATTGGCACAGGAAGCTGAAGATATTAGTAAATCGTCGCACGTGGGTCTAGGAGAAAAAATCGCGGCCTGGGGCGTATCTAAAATCATGAAGGCAAAGACCAAATTAGGAATGGGTGCCCGTAAACCCAGAACTCGCAAGACCAAGAAATGCAAGATACAAAGATCCAATAAGAAAAAAGGGGGATTTTTACCGTTGCTGGTGCCCGCTATAGGCGCACTAGGCGGGATCGCAGCAGCCGCTTCCAACATTGCTAGGGCCGTGAATACGTTCAAGAACCAGCGAAAGCAGTTGGAGGAAGCACGTAGACATAATGCAAGCATGGAAGCCATTGCCATGGGTAAAAAAAACGGTGCAGGACTGTACCTACGTTCTCACAAATCAGGCCGAGGCATGAAAAAGAAACGAAAATCCTAAGTTTTTTGCCGAAACGTCCGCTCACCAACATAGATTTAATAAAGTACGCACACAAATTGAAAATACCAAATTTCCGCGGCGTGTTTATGCGAGACACTTTACCCAGCAAACCAAAAACCAACGAACGCGCCATAATAAATTTAGACACGTCTGCAGGTCGCGGCATGCACTGAGTGGCATACATAAAGTCTGGGAAAAAAGCTACTTACTACGACAGTTTCGGTAATTTGAGACCTCCGCCTGAACTTAGGCGGTACCTGGCTCGGTCCACTACATGTTCTACAATTACGAAACGGAACAGAAGCCTAATCAAACAAACTGCGGTCACTTGTGCTTGAGATTCCTAAGTATAAAATAAATGAACAGTAGCGAAAATAAATCAGTCATGTCCGTAACACTGATATTGTCAGGCCGTAGCTCACAGCTACGAGCCACGTTCTACCCGCCACTGGACTTGAACAGAGAATGGAGCATCGGGCTCGCAGATTTTCAAACGTATAATGCCATACCAAACATTGACGACGAAAACTGCAAAATGTGCTTCTTGAAAAGCGATGGATCAACTCGGGAAATTTCCATACCTTCCGGGGCGTACAGGTTGATCGATATTACGAATTACATCAAGCAAGCTTTGACTCCAAACACAGTTTTCGAATTGCGAGATAATCCAAACACGCTACAATGCGAACTCTTTTGCAGTGAAAATGTCGACTTTACGAAACCCAGGACCATAGGTTCTATGCTGGGATTCGAACCGAAAATATACGCAGCCAAGACCTTGCACATTTCCTCATTACCCGTACAAAATAATGCCTGTGAATGTAAAACGTGTAATCTGCAATTTGGCAAGTGGAACGTACCTCAACGGAAGACTAAACAACATGCTCCACGAGTTTTCGCCAACAGTCCCGCCTGGATATAAACTGGTCGAAGTACCGCAAAGTATCATTTACGCCCCTGTGCTCGCCAAAACAGTACACGAAGTGGTAGTCGACATTGTCGATCAAAACGATAAATTAGTAAATTTTAGAAACGAAGAAATCACACTACGTTTACACTTGAAACGATAGGACTGATTTTCAAGGCCTATAAATCAAATAAGCAACACGAACCCAGGACCAGTCTGTTGCGAGGCCGCGGTGCGCTAACACCTATTAACGTGAAGTATCTCTGCAGTTTAGGCTACAACGTTCACAAGCATGGAAGATTATTTAAGCGTGTCAGAAAAAGCTCAGTTTAGCGACGAGGTCAATAAATTTGAATACCACAGCTACGCACCCTACCTCCAAGGGCCGTATATGCCCGGTAGGGAAATACGCATTCCGGTACAGAAACAAGACGTCTATACTCTACCATGCAAGTCGTTTATTCGTATAAGAAGCATGCTGACAAAGACGGACGGAACACATACTACAACTACGTATTTCGGACGAAACGGAATATTGCATTTATTGGAACGAGTTATTTTCGAATTGAATAATATTGCGATCGACGAATCGTGGCACTTGGGCATTACTGCCACGATGAAAAATTACCTGTCTCTAACACCGAACGACTTGAGCGCGACCAAAATCGTGGGTTTTGGAATGGAACCCGATTTCAAAATTCCCATTTACGAAACTGGTAAATTCGAAGTTAGCATACCGCTTTCGATGCTTCTCGGCTTCGCGGAGGATTACAAGAAAATATTGATTCAAGCCCGCCAAGAAGTTGTGTTAATTCTAGCAACATCGCACCTGAATGCCGTCGTGGGAGCACCCGGAAACGACCCCCAGCCAGTCGCAGTCTCCGTCGCGAGCACCGAGTGGTTTGTTCCGCACATAACCGTCAGCACGAAAGAAAGGCTCAGACTATTAAGTTACGTCAAAACAGACAAGACGGTCGTAATTGCTTTCAGGAGCTGGAATCTCGTAACTTGCCCCTTACTGACCCAGAACAGACCCAATCACTGGGTCGTCAAGACGTCGAGCAGTACAGAAAAACCGAGATATATAATATTAGCTTTGCAGACAGACAGACAAATGAACTTGAAAGCCGACAGGTCGGTGTTTGACCACTGTTTTATGGAAAATGTAAAATTATTTTTAAACAGCGAAATCTACCCGTACGTGGACATGAACATTGATTTCGAAAATGGCGGTATTTCCTTGCCATATCACATGTACACGCAGTTCCAATCTTCGTACCACGGACGGGAATCGCACCCAATCCTGAGTCCAGACACCTACAAAACATTGGCTCCGCTAATCGTATTTGATGTGAGCAAACAAGACGAATCGATTCGTAGTTAAATGATTGATTGTCGATTGGGAATTTCTACGAAAAATGACGTACCGCCACTCACAACGGCGTTCTGCCTGATCCTACACGACAGAGTAATTAATTATGATGCGTTTTCAGGTCTCGTGAAAATATTGAGCTAGATATAAATACGAATGCATGGATCATTTCATCATCAGTTGGCGACAAGATGTACTGCAACCTGCAAGGTTTCCAGAGCCAAAATGGCTTTGTTCTCAAGGAAATTAGCGTCACCTCCGGAGACAAGACTCGAACTCGCAGCTTCCGACCTCCGTATCCGTGGAAACTACTAGACGAAAAAAGTAAATCCTAGAACGAACGGCTATGTAAATATTATCACGGACTAGAGTGGGACGAAGGAAAAATCCTATACCACCAAGTGAAAAACACACTTCAAGATTTACTAGTCCAAAACGAAATAATATACGTTGCCGGACCTGAACAGACGAAATGGCTACGAGATCTATGTGACGACGGAACAGTTGAAATTGTAGATGTACAGACCGACTATGGCTGTCCTTCCCTACGCAAACTCCGTTCAATGTATGAAGCTAAGCATCCAAACGACAAGTTCGAACATGTCTGTGCCTGTTCAAACTGGCAGCTAATGCAGAAATGGCACTCGCAACAGTGCGAATATTTTTTTTTATATTTTTAATATTGGCAAACACGATTTTTTTTAAATAGTGGCACACCTGATTATTATTTTTTTCTATAAATAGTTCAAAAATCGAGCTCTATCAATCAGTTTACGTTCGGACACGATGATGACGCCATTCCAGCCGGAAACCGAGTACCTGAGCGTTAAACCAGACTACAACTGTGTTGAATATAGTTTCCTGGATGAAGAAGAAAATTTACGTACTTATACGGAAATCTGTTACGGTGGAGTATTGCATTTCCTAATGGCTCATTCGCCACACAGTTATGAAACATCGCAACTGCAAATAAACTGTACCGGTCCGGATATGTGCGTCGTGTTTAACCTCAGACCGACAACCGTACTTCCGTGCAGCACAGAAGAAATTCTCCACAAGACTCTACACGCATCCGACTGCACGCCAGAAGACTGTAGCGGTATCGTTCCCGGCACCCTGGACTGCAGTGAGCAGTCCAAACCCATGTCTACGAGACGCAGCGACCCGTCCAAACTCACGGCTTCGAAACGCAGCGACCTGTCCAGACCTGAACTCGAGGCTTCCAAACCCAAGACTAGGACACGTCGTCGCAGCATCAAGAAACGAGGACTGAGCTTCGTTACGCCGCAGATCTACAGTGATAATGCTACGGAATTTTACGAATTTGATTCTGTAAAAACCATTCGTAGCGCCCTGTGTTCTGTACTCTCCGCCTTGTTAGATGTTTTGAAATAAATAAATAAAAAATAGAGTACATAATTTTAATAAAGTGTTTTTATTTACTTTGTCCTTTCATATAAATCTATACGTAGCACGTAGTTCTCATTAAAATACCTACAGGTTAGTAAAATTTGGTTAGAAAAAATATTAAGTGATGAAGAATTTAAAAAAATGTATTTTTCAGTAAATTATTATTAAAATACTAAAGTGATGAAAATAACCTAATCTATAAAGTGTCATAATATATCATTTTTCAATAAGTTGGTAATTTCTTTGTATTAATGTAAGGGACGACCTATCGATAATTGCGGGTTAGGTTTGCGGTAGTATTTAACAAATTTAACCACTACCAGAAAAAAAAAGAACAAAAAAAATGATAGACATCTGACATCGTATCAGTAACCTAATCCTCTTATAGAAGAGGACGATAAGTTTAAGTGTTCTGGAGGTTCATCTTTGTGAACGGAAATGATGATCGTGCATGGTGTGAGTAGAAAGGATGTGGTTTCCGTCGGTTTTGATTATACGAAATATAAATGGTGACCCTGCATGACGTGTGCTGTAAGGCAGCAGTTTACAGCGATTTTGCTTTTGCAAAACGGAAGTGACGACCCTGCGCAAGGCGGTGCGAGCGGGAAATGAGCCCTGCATAAATTTTGCGTGGGGTGGTACCGGTATTTGAAGTTATGAGCAGTTTTCAAGAGTTTCTGTCTATACAAAACGGAAATGGATACGTAGGCACGCGCACGCGCGCGCAGGAAGCTTATGAATGGCTTAATTGCACTCTTGAAGTGAAATACGTCAGATTTCGTAACGTAGCGATGCTATATAGGCCTTTCAAAAAGCTCCCTAAAGGAAGTGTGGTTTCGACGTTGAAGTTCCACCATGTCGCTGCGTACGGATAGTGATGAAGAGACGTTAATGATGGTTGACGAGATGGCGGCTATACGGACGCAAACAATATTCAACTGGCTGCAGGACGTGTCCTGCATGGATGACGAGATGTACCGCATGCTAGAGGACTCTCCACCCGACGTCGCTGGTGTCATCAATTACCACGTGCCAGAGGCTTCTCCACCCGACGTCGCTGGTGTCATCAATTACCACGTGCCAGATGCTTCTCCACCCGACGTCGCTGGTGTCATCAATTACCACGTGCTAGAGGCTTCTCCACCTGGCGTCGCTGGTGGCAACATGTACCACGTGCTAGAGGACTCTCCACCTGGCGTCGCTGGTGTCATCAATTACCACGTGCTAGAGGCTTCTCCACCCGACGTCGCTGGTGTCATCAATTACCACGTGCTAGAGGCTTTTTCACCTGGCGTCGCTGGTGGCAACAGGTACCACGTGCTAGAGGCTTCTCCACCTGGCGTCGCTGGTGACAGCAGGTACCACGTGCTAGAGGCTCCTCCACCAGGCATCGCTGGTGGCAACAGGTACCACGTGCTAGAGGCTTCTCCACCTGGCGTCGCTGGTGACAGCAGGTACCACGTGCTAGAGGCTTCTCCACCTGGCGTCGCTGGTGACAGCAGGTACCACGTGCTAGAGGCTCCTCCACCGCCGACACAATGCTTCGCACCTGGTACCGTACCTTCTCTTCCTTCAACCGAATCCTCAAGTATAATGAGACTGATGCACGAGATACGGTGCGAAGTGTCGTTGCTCCGGCAGGAGCAGGTGGAAGTGATAAATGCGATGCGTGACGTTAAATTGATCTTGAGTGGCTATGTATTTCCTCCTTACTAGTAGATATTAGTGATCGTAACTATTTAGAATGTTGGTTAGAATGGTTTTAATTATGTATAGTGATACTGTGTGCTAGTTCAATGTCTGAAAATAAAAGGTATTATACAGTTTTGATTTTAATGTTACTTTCTTTTGTTCGATACGAGTATATATATATATTTATATATACATATATAGTTGTCAACATCATTATTCAGTATAAATGTGTTAAATATAAATTAATTTATTTCTATTTTATTCTATTGCACTTATCCTGTAGAAACGATCGGAGTCAATCAGATGGTATGCTTCAAAAGAAAAGAAATACTGGGTCAACTTCGTGAACAGCTAATGTGATGACTCAAACCATGAGAGTGTAGGTCATGTATGTTGCCGACTCCCGTTTGTAGCTCCTGACACTAACATTACACATCACTGCTTCTGCTGCTGACGGTAGGAGGATGTTCCTCATGTTACCTTTGTTCGTGTTTGTCGCTTGCGGGGACGATGTGACACATGTGTCTCGAGTCTCTCGTCCTACTTATTCACCTATTTTAAGTGAATACGTAATATCTGCCATAAAGGATATTTCTAATTACAATACTACTTGAAACAGCTACAGTATGATACTATATATTATTTGGTCTCTATGTCTTGGTGACTAACAAGCTATTATTACAATAAATCTTTAGTTACTCAAACTAACCATAAGAAGGTGATGTGAACATAATTAATAAAAAGGTTAAGTGTTTTAAAATTCATTACCAGACGAGTAAGTTATAAATAACAAAAAACTGTTTTTTTGGTATTTATGAGAAGGTGATCACTAAACCCTGATATAAAATAGTAGTATTCCGTTAATAACAGTAGTTACATTATTTCCATTCAATTATCCAAAACTTATGTGTAGCCTGCTATTACCTTCATTAAGATTCAGACAACTCTGTACGTTACACCTTTTCCAGGGTAGCATGTTATTTTTTTTTTTCGTTACATATATGTAACAAGATTAACGAACACGTGTTGTATGCATGGATGTATTAAACTAAGCAGTATCTGTACGATATGAGGTTGAAGAAAACTGAGGGTTTATATAGGTTATTAAGCTATAACTTTTATGAATGCCTTGACTTACTAGGAAAAAGTTATAAGTTACCAAACATTAAGTGATTATTACTAGGGTTATGTATACATTGATAATGCGTTTGACAGGTATTTGAGAGGTACATACAGTCAATTTATAGTCGACCATTGATTCGCTATGCACATAGTAAATGGATGTGGGAGGGAGTGAACAGATTGACTTACAATATTATCTTGTGAGAGGTGGTACGTACGCACCATCTCCCTTACTTCGTAACGATATGGTATTACGTCAGGGAGGCGTGCTATATATTTTTTTAATGTTTGAATGTTCTATATATATCTTTATGTGTGTGTGAATTTTCTTGCTCTGGTTCCACGTTTCCTACTTTCAAATTGATTCCATCAAGTACTTTACATGAGTTTGATTATGTTATCGGTCATTTTTGTACGTAATGATGAGAAGGATAGGTGAGTGATGAGATGACGTATTTCACATGTTTATCTCTTACATGGCCTCAGCCTATTACACACCGTGTGTGTGTGCGTGTGTGCATGTGTGTGCGCGCGCATGACGGGTCGTGCCGTAGGTTTCGACGTATTGCAACCATCGATGCGGACTGTTGGATTGGAGATGATGGGTGGGTGGTGATGGTGCTGTCCACTCTCGTACAACGGGATCGGTGGTTCTACCCAGACTGAGTGGTTTACTCACGAGTTCGTCATCTTCACGCCTTAACAGCGATCGTTTCGACAGAGACTACAACGTTGTTAGCGCAAGTAGAGAGGTGCACGGGTTTAGTGAGCTGGACGTCAGACTGGTAATTTTACGTTGACACATGATGTCGAACACCTAGTGACGGTGTATTAGTGGTCTGTACGCTATGAACAGCATTTGCTTGAATAATAATTTTCGATTTATGAGTCATTGCTTCGCAAATGCTGCTTGCGTGTGCCTGTACCTAACGACATGTGTTCGCTATGGTAATTGGAATACGAAGTAATTGCATAATTGATAGTGAGGAAATTGTTATGGTATCTAGTCAGCTACGATGGGCATGATTTCAGTAAGATAATTGCGGTGGAGGGGAGCGAACATCATCATGATTGCTGAACCGAGACCTTCTTAACATCTTGAGCATTTCCGGAGGATTATTTGCTGTCCACAAATTACATGCGGGTAAACATGCGAATTGGAAGTGACTCTTGCGTTTCGATTAGTCCTTACGTAGCATGCGACACGAGCACTTACGAGTTTGTCACGCAGACGTGGTGAAGACGATAGGGTGTAGCGAGGAAAAGAGACTTATGCGATTCTTACATAGGGTTTTGTACAATTAATTTACCGTTGCGCGACATACGATTGTTTGTCATATCGCTTAGTTCCAACTAACTTTTTCTCCTCCCTTTTGGTGACACTATGTAAGATTAGGTTTGACATATTTTGATGTGTTTGTCATGTGAATTACGTATCAGTATTACAGCTTACATCATGGTTGAAAGACCTACCATGAGCTGCAGGCATGGGTTAACCCATTCTGATGCATGATAATGTACTTTAAATCTAATCGTAGTAGTATTTTTAATTAATGTAATCTGTATTAATGTATTAACGACCTTAGTGCTTTATCTAAATTGTCTTCTTCAAAGGTGCACCCTCTGGTTCAAGTCTAGATTACCGTTGTGTGTTCGACAAAACACAATAAAAACTTAAAAAAAAAAATAAAAAAAATTTGTTACTTATTTCTGTCTAGTTCGAACTTGTCTCTGTCTTTATATGATGCAACCGACACCTGCATAGTATCGTCGTCAACAACGCGTTGCGGCTCGAGCAAACATATGATTGTCTCGACATTAAGCAACCTTGCAACTCTCTCCGCACACACTCGTGTGCGGGGTCAAAGTCTTTCTGCACGCTGAATCAGATGGTCCTCGTTTTAGCCGGCGGTCGCCTCTAGCCTTCAGTGTTGTTTGGCTTGGATTTAGGTACTTTGACCGGACGTGTGTGTGATTACATTTAATTACACACGCACACACACGTGTCCGAACAGGAACTAACGGGATGAGCTTCGATCTCATGGTCCTCACCATATAAGTGACTGCTACGTGTGTGATATCTCCTCTGACTATCTGTTCCTTATGTTAATCCTTCCTGTTTTCGGAGGTGAACGGTATATTGACTAGTGTAAAGAATCGATTGTAGAAGATACTATATTTTGTAATCTTTTGGTTGACTAGTGAGGAAGAGATGATAGGACAATTTGTACATAATTGATAGTAATACATCACTGTTGAGGACCACTACAAGGACTACATTTATTCACTCTTGCGCACAAGAAACTATACTATAGGGGGTAAGTATGGTAAGATTTCTATTATTAAATAGATTAAACTTTTTTACCACGTATATACATATATTATTTATATGTGTTTGGGATAACGTGTTGCTGGATTAAATAATAATACTGAAACCACTGGCTATTATAGAGAAAGTGCATGAGACCTTGAAAACATTATAGAATGAAGTGAAACACCTAGGGTAATAGATTGTGGTAAAATGTTAAAATTAATGAAACGACTAATGGTAATACCGCTAATACATAGTTATGATAGGGATATGTGTTCTCGCGATTCTCTCTGACTCGACATCTGATGGTTTTCTCCGAGTGCTTATAAATATTCCTGTCGAGACGTCTTTAGTTCTCTCACTTTGCTCCTGGTTAATCCTAGCTATACTTCTGCTGTTATTCTCGGAATGCTTTTGGGTATTTCTAAGAAAACATTACCTGCATATAATTTTTTTTTTTTTTTTCGTAATGATGCAAGTAATTTTATTCAGAGTTTTGATTAGTTATTGAATTTCTGTTACCAAATCAGCGCTTATATTTTTTTTATCAGGTGGAATTCAGTCGGAAAAAAAACATTACTCTAACTATTACTTTGTCTTAAAACAACACTGAAACCCTATCATGCAAGATTATTTCTATTTCCTTTGAGGTCATGTGATTGTGAGTGAGCATCTATATATCATAAATTTAAATTTTTTTTTTTTCCTCAACACGACAAGACAGCTGATAGGATAGGTCAAGGTCAAAGGTCAAGGTCATCCAAGATGGCCGCCGTGACGTCACAATCCAAGATGGCCGCCGTGACGTCACAATCCAAGATGGCGGACACCAGGTCCGGCTCCACGCGCCGGCGCCAGTTTCCGGACATACATTCCTATACTACTATTACACCAAAACAATAACCATAAGAACAAGGAGTCCAGGAATAAAAGTAACAAGCGAGGTCACAAACATAAACAAAGGAAGCACAACAGCAGGATAAATAGAAAAAATAAGGGAAATGGTAATTCAACGCACACGTACTCATGTAGGACGTATGTTAATCCTACAAATAAGGGTAAGAGAAAGTGCCACCAAATTTTTGGAAATATTCCTACAGTAATTCCATATGCAGTAACAACGATTGGCGAACATACTGTACCGGGACTAATTGATACGGGATCAGCGCACAGCCTGATTTCTGGGCAGTTGTTTAACAAGTTAAAACAGAGCAAATTAATTCTAAGAACTGAGACCACTATGTTACAATGCTTCACAGCTTCAGAGCAGCCATTAAATATTATGTTAGCAGTTGTGATCAAGGTGAAAATTGATTTATATTCATGGAATTTCCCATTTTTGGTGTCTGATCAACTTGCCACAGACCTAATCTACGGGTCTGATTACATTGCCAAGACAGGTCTAATCATTAATCTTCAGGCTAAGAATTTTGTTTTCAAATTCAATATGGGTAATCTACTCCTTGTGGGACCCCTAAGCAAATAGTTTCAGTTCCGGCCGAGCCAACGGCAGCCATCTTGGATTAGGGAAACACCATTTCACACGAGCACCTTAATACACAGCAGCGGGCCGCCATTGATAAATTATGCAGCAGTTTTCCAGATGTCTTGACTAGTTAACTAGGTCGCACGAATTTAGTCGAGTATAAAATTGAGTTAGCAGGTAAGATACCAGTCAGATCGCACCCTTATCAATTTTTAGGCCCTAAGATGCAGACGATGCGCAATCATATTCAGGAGCTTTTGGACAAAGGGGTAATCGAACCCTCGACCTCCGCCTACAGTCCCCAGCTTTTCTGGTGCCTAAGGGTAAGGATCAACAACGATGTGTAATTGATTACAGAAAAGTTAATGAGAAAATAGTCATACAACAAAACATACCTTTGCCAGACCTAAACACTGCTTTTCATTGGTTCAGTAAGGCCAAACATTTTAGTGTGTTTGATATAAATTCTGCTTACCACCAAATTCCCCTTACTGCGGATTCAAAACCCATCACAGCCTTCTGTGTCCCTTGGAACTTGTACCAATACACAGTAGTACCGTTCGGGCTGGCCATGGGAGCCCAAGTACTAACTCGACTCCTAGATCAGATACTAGGAGATCTAAAATTCAAAACAGTGTACAACTATCTAGACGATGTCGTCGTATATTCAGAAACATTTGAAGAACACATCAAACACTTATAGTAAGTCCTAAGTAGATTTCGTAAAGCAGGGTTAACTGTCAACACAAAAAAGGTTAAGTTTGCAATCCAAGAACTGTCTTTTCTAGGACACTTGGTTTCTAGGAAGGGAGTAACCATTGATCCTTCACGTACACAAGCCATTCGTGATTTTTCGCCTCCCACAAATCCTAAGGGTATTTCACGTTTTATTGGTATGGCAAATTTTTACTCAAAATATATTCCTAATTTCGCTGAGCACGCAGCACCACTAAATACGTTGCGTAAGAAAAACACACCTTTCACATGGGGTCCGGAACAAGAAAAAGCTTCAGTTTCCTGAAACAGGCGATTTCTTCCCCGCCTGTACTCCGCATGGCAGACTCCACCAAACCTTTCATTTTACAGACTGATGCGTCCAGTGTGGCTATTGGCGCAGTACTGTCACAGGAAGTCGAAGAATGCAGACAGCCCACTGCGTTTGCGTCGCGGACACTTACCCACGCCGAGAGGAAAGCCTCCTCGATCTACGAATTAGAATGCCTCGCCGTGGTATTTGGCATTGACAAATTCCGACAATTTATAGAACACAGGGAATTCCTGTTAGAGACAGATAATCAGGCATTAGCCTGGCTTTTGGCACACCCGAAACAATTAGGGAAACTCGGGCGATGGATTGCAAAAATTTCTTTTTTGAAGTTCAAAATCCAACATATTCGTGGCACACAGAACATAGTAGCGGACTCACTGTCTCGCATGTTCGAAAACCCAACTCAGACTCCGCCCGAAGGAACACCACTCTTATGTCAAGCCCTATTGACAGATTTTCCGTTGGCATTTCAGGATTTACAGAGCCAGGAGGAAGCTGACCCACACATTTCCAGTATTATCAACCTTTTTAGTTCAGGAACGGTGCCAAAATACTTTAGGATATCTAAGGGGCTGTTGCAAAAACGCACCCCCCAATCAAAAACATACAAAATTGTGCTCCCACAAAATCTGTGTAATATGATATTCCATTATTATCACACCTCGCCGGTTGGCGCACACCTTGGTATATATAACACCATTCAGGCTATCGATGTCATTTAGTGTGGGACGGCATGCACAAGGACATCACCGAGCAGGTGAAACTATGCAAAATATGTGCGCCTAGTAAGCCAGCGCAGAACACTCGTTTTGGTTATTTAACCTCAGATGTGGCCCAGCGCCCGCCCCATGCAAAAGATGTTTATAGACTTTGTCGGGCCTTTCCCGTGCTCAAGGACAGGAAACACTATGCTGCTGGTGTGTATCGACGCCTTCACAAAATTTGTCTGGCTCATCCCGATGCGAAAAGTCACCGCAGAAAACACTGTTTATGCGCTACGTAATCAGATCTTCAAGACGTCGGGAGTCCGGTCTATAGTAGTTTCAGACAATGGAACCCAGTTCACGGCTAGGATTTTCAAGAACATGTGCTTCTCACATGGCATGCTGAGAGATTCAACCGCAATCTCCGGTCTGCTCTAATAGCTTACCATGCGCAGGAGCAGGATAAATGGGATTTGAATTTGGTGTGGCTGGAAATGGCCTTTAATTATGCACATCATGAAGGACACAAAAGTACTCCTTTCGCACTCATGTTCACTTACCGACCTAATACCCCTCTTTCAAATCTTTGGTCTTTGAATGACCTATTGCCTGATGATCCGAGAGACATTAGGGAGATTTGGAGAAATGCTCGTAAAAATCTCAATCTGGCTCATGAGAGCAGAAAAAGGAAATACAACGAAAACCGATCTCCTAACCCTTACAGGATAGGCGATTTTGTGCTTTGTAAGGCACACCCACTCAGCAAGGCAGTGGATAAGTTTTCCGCCAAGCTGGCGTACCGCTGGAGAGGTCCCTTTCAAATACAGCGATTTTTAACGCCAGTTACGGTTAGCCTAGCTGACCCCAGTTCAGGAGAATTCGTGACCAGAGCGCACATCTCCCATCTAAAGAAAACACAGGCTGACTTAAAGTAGATGTGTTTAATTTCTTTCCCCTAACATAGGGGACTCTCTAATATTAGGCATGCCAGAAATCCTCGAGGTCTTAAAAATCCATGGTACTAGAAATAAGAATGCTAGCTTTACGTTGTATTAGTTTTAAGTGGCCACTTAGTTAATAAGCATTTAGTAATAAGTTTGTTTAAAGTTTATCGATATGTTGTGCCTGAGAGGCGGACGCGTCTCAAAAATGTTAGAATATAAGTAGTAGGATTCAGGCGAACCTGGTACTATTTTACTAAGAAGTGTAATGGTGGTTTTTTATTTTCCCTATATGCTCCGCATTCAAGCGGGGGAGTATGTTCCGGAAATTATGCATTTCGTCACTTTTTTTTTAATTTTTTTATAATTTAAAATTAGTTTGGGAATTCTTATTTTTTAATTTATCTGGTTGTTAAGGGGGTGATTTACTTTTTGTTAGGCTGGTGTACGCCACGTATTTAAACTTTGTGCCTGTGGACCGAAGCCCCCTTTCTCAGGGGGCCAATCTGATATTTTGCTGTCTAATGTGGACGTGTGCAGCCCGGTTGATTTTCTCTCGCCTGCAATCACGTCCCGAGTTTGTAATTTTATTTCTCTTCATGACCAAAATTGCATAGAGCAACTTCTGGGCTGCAAGCTGCTACTTCTGAGAGGCCTGCTGAGAATAGCAAGTCTCGTCACGAATGGGTCTCCAGTGGACCTGCGTTCCCACCTTAGTGGCAGTTTATGCCCACCCTCCCCTCTCTCTTCCCCACACCTTAGTTCTGAGAAATCAAGTCGGGAGCAGTGACCTGACATGAACTTAGCCAAGACGATGGCCTAATTCAAGGACCTTCTCCCTGGTCCGACAGAGACGTCCACGACATCTAGCGAAAAAAAAAGTAACCGCGGGCCTGGTCGCCAGCGTGCAGAGCTCACCCTCGTGACACCTGGTGGCAAGTCAGCTCACCGCCTCAGTTAGTTCCCATTTATGCCGCTAGAGAGCAGCGTCGCAGTGCCATATGGCACTATGCTTCCTTCTCGGGGCCTGTAGAAGTCGATTGTTTGTTGCCTTCTGTTCTGGCTGGTAGAGAGCGCGCGTGTCGTGTTCTTGTCACGCCCGCCTAGGACTCCTTCGGAAATTTTCTGCTTAGAACCGAACCTCCCCCCTCCTCCCTAGGGCTTTAGCGCCCGACACTCAGTACTCTGACCTTGGCTGCTAACCACGTCTTCTCGGCGTCCTCTGTGCTAAGAGGCTTTTCGCAGGAACGGCGATTTTCGGTTGCATAAAAGATGTAGTCAGTTGCTTAAGGGATGCGATCCCATTTGTACAGTAGCCAGGCAGATGTAGTTTTTTTGAAAAAGTAATGCGTAGTTAAATTTTTTTATTTCTATTTAATTCTTTAAATCTGGTTTCCTTCGCGCATCCGCAAATTCTCGGTACGCGCCATGCTGATGTCGGCGCGAGACACCTCGCGAGCCCTGTTTCCACACCCTGTTTGGTGAGTAATCCGTTTTTTTTTCTCCCCAAATTCCCGTTTGTTGGCTTTTCGCGCCGACTGTGTATGACTGTCTGGACGCAGGTCTAATTCGTTTTGAATTTGGCTTGTGTTTCAGACAGGGTCAAAGTTTCCGGGGAGAGAAATTGCTCCCCGCATGATCTTCGGGACCTGCAGCTGATTTCCCCCTTTAGAAGAGTTTTCCTCTCGGTGCGATGTCATACTGGGAAGACCCGGGTAATATGAGCTATATATATTCCACTTGCATAGAAGGAACTAAATTAATTAAAAAGATACCAACGAGCAGTGCTTTAAGAACGTAATCTTCAAGAACATGTAAAATCAAGGAAACTCATATATATGTAATCGTTGGGAGAATCAAATTTTGGTGCTATACTTGAAATTTTGTTAATGTAATCATTTGTTTGTTAAGGTGTAATATTTATTGTTTTAAATAATGTAGGGGTGCCCCCTTAACTTTGTTAATTACTAAGTTTTTTATTATCATGTCGAAATAATTTTAAAACAAAAGCTCTTAAAAATAAACCAGGTAAACCTATACACCAAGCTATTTATATAGCATTTTTATTTATCATATACCTTCTTCTAAATAACGATCCACGAACTCCCAAGTTACTAGTGTGCAGGGAGTGTAAATTTTGTCGTTTTCTCTGCCTCGTGTCCCCACTGGTAATTAATTTTATTTTTCTTAATATTTTGCCCAGCTCTTTCCAAGGTATTTTTAATTAATTTAAATTAATATCATTTTTGGGCACGAGGGGCGTTACAGTTCAGATTCAGACAAAGAAACTGAAGAACGTTTATGTATATTATATTGTAAAAGGTGTGCCCATGAAGATTGTATCACAGGAGATGCTCTTTTTTTTGTATGCGTCAATTGTAACAGAGACGACGATAGCGACTTTTCCTAGATGAGGCTACACATCACTAGCTAATAATTTTGTTAACTTACAAATATTTATTTCAAATAAAACTTTAATTTTGAACTGCCTTGTATTAAAGAAATGGATCTTATTTGCTAGAAAATGAATATATTGGCTCTAGTTAAACACAAAGTTAGGTACTCAATGAAAAAGATACAAAAAAAAATGAAAACAAGTAATTTGTATTGTATGTTTTATTAGACTGTAACACTTACATTGTTTGCAGTTAAATACATAACTTATTAAATTAAATGGGGTGTGTATTGTGATGTAGGTTCATAATAAATCAGTTATGTAGAAATTTTATATTATTTTTACACTTCCAAATTAGGCCTGAAAGGTTGTGTAAACAAGCCCCGTGATGTGTGTACACTTACCCCGTAAGCGGGGCACTTTAACACACACGACGTATGAATTTTTTTTTTATTTCACTATAACAGATTGTACTTAATGAAATTCTAAATTTGTCTATACAATCTTAAGGAACCACTCAATATTTGCAAATAGTTTCGGAGTAAAAATAATATTTAGGGGAACAAGGAAAATTTATTAACATAAATGTGTGTGAACTTCCCTGGTCTCCCCTAATATTTAAAAACATGATCTTTATGTGTTTTATCCTATCCTTTATTTTTAATTTAATGTGGTTCACCACCACTTGCAATTTTGTGTCATTTATACCTCTAAGCTTCGGTTGGTCTCTAAAAATGTAATGTATGCAAATAGTCCCCTATATAATTGTTGACTACTATGTATGGTTATTTAATGGTTATGTAAAGAATCGCTAGTCTCATTATGAATAAAATAATGGTTAGAAATGAAAAAAATGCCATGTTTTTGTAACTGACTACAGGGTGAAACATGGCACGCAATATATATATACATATAATGTTTTTATGCTAGTTTTTCAATCGCTTTGTGAAATAAGTTTTGTACTGAAATTAGCCTTCTGCAATTTTTCCGAATCATTGTATGTACAAGAAAAATCATACTAAACACTGTATTCATATGATTGATTTGTTCAGTACGTCTCCAGCTTTGAAAAAACAAGTTTAGAAATAAATCTTCATGAATATATTTTTATACATTAGGAAGCAGATAATGTTGAATTGTTTTTTTTTTTTTAATTATATTATCATATATAATTTTTGCAAATTATTTAACGGTCAGACGACCAGGTGCAACTAATTTTATAAACGAGGTTACAATGCATTAACAATCGATATCAAGCTATAGTCAACAAGGCAGAAAGTAATGTTCATCTGAAATGAAAGAAACACTTTTAAATTATATGAAGCATTCAGATTCTAAAGATACATGGATAAATGAATTAGCTACTTGACAAATTGGTTCGCAACTAAATTAAAGAATTATATATTTCCATAAATGATTTAATTATTCACTGCATCCGATAACAAGTAATAAAAGATATAAAACATCAAATAGTTCTATGGCACCATTTTTAATAATATTAAAATATAGCTCAGGTTATCTTTCCCTTCTGAATTCATAAGGTATGCTAAAAGTAATAAAAGAGTTAATTAGTAGACAATATAGTGTTTTAGAGTCATATCCCATTCGAGGTTTATGGCTGTGTGCCAGCCAAATTAAACAACAAAAAAGTCATGATTACAATGCAAGAATTCATGGAAACAAACAAATTTATTTACATAGTATAATGAGGCAAAAATGTATTTTAATTGAATAGTAAAACACCCTTTTTTATGGAATGTAGAAAATTATTAAAACACGTAATTATCATAGAATTCTTGATAATACCAAATTGGTAAATGTAATGAAGTGCGCCTGAACTTATACGAGTACATGTACACACATTTATGTACATACATCCTTTTAGATAAAATTTTATGAACACAGGAACAATTCAAAAGATACTATTCGATTGAAGAATCAACAAGACACATTGATTCACTGTCACAATTGTAAGCGTAGCCACGTACAGAGTCTTTCCTCAAAACAATATTTAATTTCTGTAATTATGAGTTTTTCAGATTTTTATTCGTGTATCACATCCATGGACAATTATCTATTACTCTTTGGATTCTGAAGTTTGTTTATTTTTGTTCATGTTGGCTATATGTGAATTTAATTTTCTTTCTGTGCACAATATTTACAAATAGTTTGTTTTGAATGTTAATGTGGAGGGCAGGTATTTAAATAATTTTTATATTTAAAATTAGTCAGTTTACAATATTTTGTTTATGTGTTAACGTATTTTTTCATAGTTATACTGAGTATCTTTTATCGCTATTAATTACGGCCATATTGTAATAAGTTTGTTGATTTAGGCTAACAATGAATGTTTAAATTTTGTAACAATTAAATAGATGAATTTTGTATTAGTGCAGGAACGCTAAGGAAAAAAGAGAGAGTCTTTGTTGAGCTATTGATTAAGTATGGCATGATTTAGGCTTGATGCCTACTTAAAAAGTTTTAACGTCAGGAGATGGCCTAATATCATCAAGATTTGTACTTGAGGATAATCCTGTGACGTTTGGCTACGAGTGTAAAGATAAATCATACCAATCAGATTTTATATTGGCTTGATTTGGCCAGTTACAGAATTGGTAAGGCCTCGGGTTGTATTCTGTGAGAGAAGTCTTCAGGTTAGCCTTAAATACCTGAATAATTCCGAGCATCGTAACAAGTTTTGGATCTATTTCTAATATTTATTTGACAAAACCTTGAAAATTAGTTTTGGTGACTGTTAATTTGGTTGTAAGGTGTCCAAGTTATTAAGCCAATGATTTACGTTACGCGTGGAATTTTGTTGTTCAAGTTCACCATACCTATTATTATTGGCACAGACTAAACTGATATGTTAAAATCTACATAAGAAAGTTTACTTTGTCGACAAACCCAGAGGTTAGGGATGAGAATCTCGGTGTGACCGACTGAAGCTAGTTTTAGTAAATATAAACATGTTCCATGGTTTTCGTACAAACTGATGTGTACCATGAAAGTTTTGCAGTCATGATTATATTCAAGCATAAAAACATTAACCTCAGCCAATTTTAAATCTGACTCTCCTATAGTTATGTTATAGGTTATTTTTATTACAAGGAACTGATTGAGTAAGCTCTGGTTCAACATAATTAAGTAATGTTGATTGGTGTATTTTTCACTTATATAACATTTTCAATCATTGTTTTACGTACAAGAAGGTATTATGAATGATGTAATTTTATGGGTTTGTTTATGTGTTATGTTGATTGAAGTATTTTGTATCATGGTAATTCAATTTAACGGCACTATTAAAATTATTTTATGTTGAATATTTTGGATGATTTACCTATATTAAGTGTTGAATCAGTATAATCGTGCAATTTCATAGGTACCTGTTTGTATATATATTTGTTACAATTAATTTTTTTACATAAATAATTATAGGAACATGGCGCCCGTTTTTCTTAGTTCTGACTACAAATATTAGAAAGGTACAACACTCAGGTCACATAAATTCACACTCTACACTTTGTAAGTAAACATAATTGACTTATCGAGGTGGTAGCAGTTGTGGATCACAAATATAGGCGTACAGAATTTGCGCAGCAACGTGGGGCCGAGCATACAAGGTAAGCTTGGTCTATATATATTGTGTTTTGTCTGTGTCAGAAAACTTGCTAACATGGAGACAAGGGGAAGCTCCAACTACGCCACGAAGGATAGGAGCAGGAGTAAATCCAGGAAGTGGAGCACAGGTTGGGAGAACCAACGCTAAATACACATACATAGTATGAGGAAAACACAACACATAATGTTAGGGTCCCAACACTGAACGAGAAAAAAACCACAGACAGACCAAATATAGGTGCACAAGAGGAGGATGCTGTCAGTGTCACCTATGTTTTTGGAGAGTATAACACATCACCACAGGAGAGTCCATTATCACCACCCACGTTAGGGACCGGCAACCTAATGGAAATGATGCAGAGTTTGGGCAAAATGATAAAATACGTTCAGGACAATATGCAGCAGTGGTTAGATAAAGTACCGGAGAATATGCAAGTTAGTTTGAAACAAAATAAGGATAATTTGCAAGACAGTATCCGTCAGGATGTGTGTAGCATGCAGCAGAGGTTAGATAAAGTACAGGAGAATATGCAAGTTAGTTTGAAACAAAATCAGGAGAATATGCAAGAGGGTATGTCAGGTATGGAGAGTAGGTTATCGGAAACCATGGATTCCCAAGGTAAAGTACTCTCAGACTTAACCGACCATGTACAGTCAATAACACAGTGTATGGAGAACCTGGAACTAAACACAACAACACAGCTGTCACAGGTACGAGAAGAATGTAAGGAGGTTAGGGAAGATTGTGAGAGGGCTGTACTAGCAGTTAATGAGAATCTGTCTACTCAGTTAGCTACACTAGGGGAAAGGACAGTTCAATTGGAGAGCAATGTAGAAATTATACAAATCGCATGCTGCACCATTGTATTAGACGCAGTAGACCATCACGCCAATAATATCCAGAGACAGGTGGATGAAAAATGCAACACTCTAGGGAAGAAACAGCTGGATTTACAATCTACACTGGAGCAGTGGGAGAGGAATAAGCATACACAGTATGTTAGTGAACAACAGCCCTCTACTACTCCTAACCACACAATTGTTGAGGTACACTCAGGGAACGTACAGGGTGCAATATCCACGCCATCATCTACTAATACATGTCAGGACGCAGAAACATCTGCTGGCAGAACTGTACACCGAGATCAGGCACCTGTCCTTGATCCAATTACAGCCATGCACCACCCACTGAGGCAATGGGCCGAATCGATGCCCTAATTCTCAGCCAATAGTCACGAGAACCCAATGCGCTTTTTTAAAAGGTTTGAGGAATATGTCCAAATATTTCAACTGTCAGAGACTGTGAAGCTAAAGTGCCTTAATAACGCGTTGAGGGACCACGTGTATTACTGGTGGGAGCTGCAACACAATTCGATCCAGACTTGCGACGAGTTCCGAACCCGATTCAAGAGCCAGTTCTGGAACATGAAAATACAAGGTAATTTGAGGGCTCAACTACATTCCGAAAAGTACGATACAAAACGAGGAAGATCGCTTGAGGCACACATGTCTCAGATGTTTGAAAAGACCCGGTACCTTGATTTAGAGATGAGCGAAGAGGAGTTTGTGGCAATGGTGTTGTCACAGCTGCCTATAAAGTACCAAGTACATCTTACCGGAAGATCGTTCCAGAACTTGACCGACTTCAGAGAACAAGTGTTGGCCTTTGATCGTTTAAAACACATCAACAGGAATTCCCCTAAAGAAGAAAGCGACCGGCCAGCTAACCATAAGAATCCGCCATTACATCTAGGGTGGCAGAGAAGTAACCAGCAAGATAACAGGCAAGCCAACGTAAACACCATGTCGTGGAAGTTCGACGAAGGGAGCGGCCAGCGAGGGAGAAGTTGTTCAGACGGCTACTGGCACCAAAGTAACTACTCCGAACAGAAGAACTTCCGGTACCAACCACAGAAATCCAGGTCGTGGTGGGGAAAGCACCGCCAATCAGAAGACGACGTGGATGAGAAATTCGACTCTGACAGCGGGCTGCGCGCCAAGAAAAACCAGCGCAGAGTGTGAACACAGGAACGGCCTCCCAGGTCATCTCTACACTGCTGTGACCTGTCTTCGAGTGACATTAAAAAAACGTGAGCTATTAGAGAATCCTTGGTAGGCTCCTCCAAATTACAAGTTTCCTCATTCAATACACAAAAATAATGGGAAAGAGGTGAGAAGATTTCTGGGCCACAATCACCTCAGTAAATATAACTGGCTAGTTTTCTTCCCATCCAAACAGGGACTTTATTGCAAGTACTGTCCATGGTTTAGTGTAAGAAATGTTGCAGGGGGCCAAAAAACAGTAAAACTGCAAAAACTAGTTACAAAACCCCTAATACAATTTTCTAAGTTGCTAAGGCAAAATGGTGATTTAGAGGAACATAATGATACTAGATATCACAAGGAAGCTGTGCAAGCAGGTAAATGTTTTCTCAAAAGCTACAATTCGACTGAAGACAATATTCTCAATAAAGTGAACAAGCAGTGCCTACAAGACATCTAGGATAACAGGCTGAGATTGAAACCCATTGTGGAGTCCACTATTTTCTTGGGACGACAAAATATTTCTTTGGACGACAAAATATTCCATTTCGTGGACATCGGGATGATGGTCAGCTGATACTGTCAGAGTCTGAGACAAATGAAAGCATTTGCAATGAAGGTAATTTCAGGGAGCTTTTACGTTTTCGAGTAGCTGCAGGAGATACAATGCTTGAACATTATTTCAAACACACTTCCTCGCCATTAAGCGGTTTGAAGAGGAGTGTGGTTTGAACGTTACAAAATGTGGTTTGTTTGTGGACCTGAACAAGGGTTTCTTGAGAGCGAGCCCCGATGGGCTTATCGAAGAAGAGAATGCTGTTGTGGAAGTAAAGTGTGTGCCTTTTGCTATTTCACAGGGTCTGCTGACGACTGCAAAAAAGAAGAAAGGCTTCTTCTTAGAAATGATGTCGGAAAATGAAATGAGACTTAGGAGAAGTCATAACTACTTTTATCAGATACAAGGCACACTTAATATTACTGGCCGTACGATGTGTTACCTAGTTGTCATGACCGGCAGAAATGAAAGATTGTACATTGAAAGAATATTCAGGGACGAAAACTGTTGGAGACAGGAAATGCTACCTAAACTTGAAAGGTTTTATATGCACTGTTTGCTGCCAGAACTGGTTGCTCCAATTTTTATTGTCAGAAAAAGAGTACGTGAACCAGCCTACATTTTAGAAGCTCAAAAAGCAGCAGAAGAAAACCGAAAAGTGAATAAAAAAATATGAATATGTCATTGGTGAAGGTGTAAAGAGCCAAATTCGAAAATAAAAATGTGATGTATACAGTTTAGGAAAATGGGTTTGAAGTTAAGTTTTAAAATTCATTATCGTCATTGTGCAATTTGATAGTTATGTCTTTCCCATACTGTGTGCAAAACTTAGTAGTTTTGTTTACTTAAATAATGGTTGGCGGAGAAGAAAAACACAATTCTGAGTACATTTCACAATGACTTCTAATGACGTAATAAAGTTGCAAATTTTACGCATACTGGTGGTCCTTTTTTTTTTGTCTAAATGAAGATCAATTGAAACTTCCTTTTAAAGTTTGTAAATTAGGTTGTGTATGTGTGTACCTATATATTTGTGTGTGCGTGTTTGTTGGTAGTTAATTGTTACAGTGACTTGGTTTATTTCTTATATTGTAATATAAGCATTTGTCCTTCAGTCAGAAAACAGAGTTGATTATAATATATTTAATATAAAAATTGTTCACGAAATTGTCAACATGTAACATTGATCACCTATTGTTGAAATATTTTAAATTTTAATATGTTGTTTTTCATATAACTTTTCTAATGTTTCTTTTATAACCTAGGACACATTTCACCCACGCCACTTTGTTTACTCGGAATTCCCCACTCCTCCAACATACCTTCCCACGCCCTTCAGTACCTTTCAGGCTTTACTACTTGAAGCACTCTCTTTGTCCTCGGATCAGTTGGATCACAAGTGGAAAAGTTAAAGTACATTCTAAAGTGCTGGTCGACTGCTGTCCACCATGCGTCCGTGCATGCTACATTGAGAGGTAAGAATTTTCATATTTGAGAATTTTTTTTTAACTTTTACCATTATATTATATTTATCTGCATAAAATATGCTGTGATTTTTATTTTTATCATGTACAATGTTTCTTTATGATTTTTTAAATCATAATGCTACATGATGTTTACTCTAAAAAAAACTTGTCAGCTGTAAATATCTTATTTGTTCAATTATTTTTCTAACGGACTATGTCACTAACAACTGATGTACATGTGTGGCTGCAGTGGCTGAATGAAGTGTCCAGTGATGATGATACTTGCAATGCGGAATCTACATCAGAAGACAGTGATCACCTTACCAAAAGTGATCATAATACTGAGTCTGAACAGTCAGTTGATGAAGATGACGAGCACGATGATGGTGAGTCACATTTTTCATGTTATTATTTAGGCAAAGATGGTAAGACAAAATGGCCGAAGGCACTGCCTAAAAAAAAATGCTAGAACCCGGTCAGAAAACATTATCACTCACCTGCCAGGACCTAAAGGAATAGCATCAAAAATTGACTGTGAGTACTGTGCCCGGCAGTTATATTGGCATGTCTCAGCGCGGGGGTGCGGGGACAGCGGGACCGGAGAAAGAAGAGGGGGTAAGCAGGCGACACGTAGCCGAGAGCCGTGTAGTGGCTGTTAGGAAATTATCGCCCTTCAGTGTATACCCGAAAATGGAAGGCGAAGGTGGCAGCTCGCAGAGGCGCGGTAAAGTGATACATAGCGGGGAGCGGGAAATAATAAAAACCGTGATGCAGTTTATTGATGAAGAAGCGAAAAATAAATGTCTGCTCGAGCCTTTACAGAGACAGACGGCAAGAGCAGCGAAGTACACGGGTGTGAGTGAACAGTCCATAGTCAGGATTCGTAAAGTCAGCAAAGAACGACCACATGACCCACAGACTACGCCAGAAAAAAAACAGATATTTTAAGTATTTAATAAACAATGGAAATATATCTTTACTACGTTACTGTTACGTAGTATATAGTGGAGTAAAATATTTGGGCAGTTAGGGTGTGTGTGAGTTGGGCGGCTATTAACAAGTAAGGTCTTGATAGCCTATTGTGGAGAAATGATGAGTATGAAGCGTTGACGAAACGACAGAACGGGGAAAACGGGAGTACCTAGAGAAAATAATAAGAATAGTAATATTAGTAATTAATTTTAACTTAATTTGGTTTTTCGTCACCTAATACAATCAATTATCATGGAAACAGAACTTCATACTTACATTAAACAAATCATATAATATATATATGAGGTTTTGAAGGTTATAATATGCATTCTAAAGTGGAAGTATAATGCAAATTGTATTTACATTTATAATACATAATCGATTATAGGTGCATTAAAATATAAAGCCACACATACACAAGCATTTTTTAAATGCCATTAACGTTGGTAGTCAGGTGTTTCCTAAACAACTGACATGAAGTTAAAGCAGCAAATATAACATAACAAGCTCCATGTTTACTTAAATGTAAATCCAGCGCTAAATGGAACGTTTTAGGTACGGAAACTGGAGAACGATAAGGGCTAGACTGGCTCCTGCGTCATCAACTGTGAGATAGCTTTCGCGCGGAGAGCTACAATTGCGTAATGTTTTGGTCGTTTGCTTTTTCTTGTAAGACTTTTGTTTTTATTAACTTTGAGAACACAATGAATTGAGAAGCATAGTTTTAAATTTATTTTAAATACTAAGTGACCTAGTTTTCCAAAATAAATAGTGTCTGGTTTTCGCTAGTTACTGAGTTAACATTTTAATTAATTTTGGTTAGCATAATGATTAGCAGACACCGCAAGTATATTTAATGGGACAAAGTAAATCTTTACAGGTTTAGATAATAGTTCGTTACTTTTCCTGACAGATGAGTACAAATATTCGAGCACAACCACTGCAATTTACACAATGTTACACTTATGTAATACAAGTACAATTCATAGGATTTCTCACTTTTGGTTTGGTAACCCAGCGCTCTTAGCCAAAAGGCCTTACCGCCCTGGGGCCCCCACGGACGTGGTGTAGGAAGTCACGCGCCGAATGTTTTCTGTTCTGCTAGTACAAACCTAGCCGCTGACCTTGACAATAGGGTATCGCTTTCTCTTCGCCCTCCCCTCCCCTACAGACAGGACTAGGGAGCTCAGACGCCAAGATAACTGCCGGGCATAGTACCAGTTACTAGATTTATTTTTAGACAACAATGTCTACAAAATTATTGTACATTCCACCAATGTTTACATAAATATTATGAAAATTAGATATGAAAGAAATAGAGATGAAATAAATAAGGATGAAACTGAAATAAGAGCATTATTTGGGCTGCTATTATTGATAGGAAGTTACAAATGTTCACAAATTAATATCCATAAACTCTGGGACAACTCAAAGGGAAAAGTATTAGAGTCATGTTATCTCTCTATGAGTGAGCAAAGGTTTCGATTTCTTCTACGGTGCCTCCGCTTTGATAACATACATGACAGAGCTTCTCGAAAGGAAATTGACAAGCTAGCAGCAGTTAGGGAAGTATTTGAAATTGTCAAAAAAAATTTTTACAAGCATATGATCCCTAGCGAATATGTTACTATTGATGAACAGTTACTTTCCTTCCGAGGTAGATGCCAGTTTAGACAGTACCTGCCCAAAAAACCAGCAAAATATGGCATCAAAACTTTTGCTTTAGTAGATGCAAAAATGGCCTATACGTTCAACTTGGAAACGTATGTGGGGATTCAGCCAGAGGGACCATTCCGGCAGAGTAATTCACCCACAGACATAGTACTTAGATTGGTCGAACCTATCAAAAGCTCTCACAGAAATGTAACTGGAGACAATTGGTTCAGCAGTATCCCATTGGTCTTCGTACTTTCAGAAACTATGGGACTCACATATGTTGGTACACTACAAAAAAACCAAAAGGGAAATTCCCAAAGATTTCTTACCAAATAAAGAGCGTAATGTATATTCAACACTATTTGGTTTTCAAGAAAAGATAACACTGGTATCATACTGTCCAAAAATAAATCAAGCTGTCCTACTTGTGTCATCTCTGCATCATGATGCCAGCATAGATGAAGAAACATGTGAACTGAAAAAGCCTGAAATTGTATCATTTTAGAATATGACGAAAATTGGTGTGGATTTACTAGACCAACTAATTCAAAGTTATGATGTTTCAAGAAACACACACAGATGACCTATGGTTGTATTTTTCAATTTACTCAACATTTCTGCACAGAATGCATTTGTCATATTCCAAGCAAATGCTCAAAATAAAGTAAGAAGAAACGAATTTCTGGCAAGTTTGGTGTGGAAGATGGTAAAACCACAAATTCAACATAGTTCGACAGTGACACAACTACCAATCGAACTACGGCGACGTGCATGTGTCCTTCTTGGCATCCAACAGTCGGATCCAGTCTCAGCAACAGCGAGAGAGGGTTTCCGTGGTCGCTGCGTTGTATGTGGACGTCAGCGGGACAAAACAACTCGAAAATGGTGCCAAAAATGGAATAAGTGGATGTGCGTCGATCATTAGAAGAATGTATGTGCAAATTGCTTTTGAAGTGTTTTCAGTCAAATTGAAGTGTTTTCAGTCAAATGTGTGATGTTTCAAGAAAGACGCAGAGGTGGCCAACTATGGTCTTTTACACTGTGTAAAACATTTCTCCAGTGCTGCCTTTAGCATAATCCAAGAATATTTGCAAAACAAAGGATACGTGACCCAATTATTTTATGTTTTATATGCTTTATATGTTCTATTTTATATAGTATATAATTGTAATAGTTAAGTTTTTAAGTAAATAATATTGTTGTGCTTTAGTTTATTAATAACACAGTGTAAGTAATAAATGAATGTAAAATATAAATTGAAGATAGTCAAAACAAAAGTTAAATGCAAGTCCACAGCGACACAAATACCTATTGAAATTGGGCGACGTAATATGTACCCATCTTATCATCTCCAGTTAGATATAATATGAGCAACACGAAAAGAGGCCTCCAGAGAACATTACTCTGCATATTGAAGTCGGAGCGACAGCAAAAACTTTTAAAATAGTGCCAAAAATGTAAAAAGGGGCTAAGTGTAGATTATTTCAAGAATATTTTTGTAAAATGCTTTAAAAAAATTTGTTTGCTATCTAATTTTAATTAAAATATTTTTTCCTCACTGCATTTTGCTTTATAAATGTATAGAACATGTACTGTTGATGTATTAATTCGTTCATATGTTTAAATATGTAATGTAATTCCGGGTGACAACTGTCAACCACGCGACCTACGATGTAACATAAAGGAGCGCGACTACCCCAGGGTTAACATAGAATATTATGTACAGCGCGGTAAAGTGTTAATGTCTGAAGTGCGCGCGAAGGTATTTCCCGGCGGGCCGTCGAACTTCGCTCGCCTGCGCGGCGGATGTCAGCCTGGATCAGCCGCGGAGGTAATGGCCCTGGTCGGGTGGAGTAGAACTGGCAACACTGCGGCTCTCAGCCTTGTCCTGCGCATGTGCGGGTGAAACCCACACATTCCTCGGGGAGGGGGGCCGCCAACCGTCTTCGCGTGTCTAAAGCCGGCCAGGGGCCCTATGCTGGAGTTTTAAGTCGTATGTGAGTTGCCAGCCGAGTGGTCTTTTCCGATCGGTTTGATGCTTTGGTATGCACGAACTGTTCCAGTTTACTCGTGTGCGACCCGAGGGGTCCAACTCGAATGAGAAAACCATTACGAATGCGAAAAGTCACGAAAACAGTGAAAATGGCGGAGTGGTTGGATGTTTTGGACATTGAAGAGCTTGAATTAGCTGAAATAGAAGCAGCTAGAAACCCTCGTCGATTCCTAGAACGGAAGGATGCGTTTGAACTGGACGACAACAAATTTGTTAAGTTGTTTCGTCTTAACAAGCGGTGTGCCGGAGACCTGATTAGCAGTCTGGAAGAGGTTATGCCGGCACCTTCTCGTACAACTGCACTTTCTGTTGAAACTAAAGTAATTGTTAGCACCTTATAAAAACCAAAGAAGCCCTATTGTTATCTTTATGTGCTTGCTTATGTGTAGTTTCGGTGACAAAACAAATGGTTCGTTAGCTGTCAGAGTGCAATGTTATGCAGAAGGCAGTTAGGCCTGTAGTACATTTTTAATATAATTATTGAATGAAGTCAAACACTAAAGCACCATTAACACAGAATGGCAGTTTATCCCTCCTTGGAGCATACCTGAATTAAGTTACCAGTTACAATAAATAGCTAATCAAAGATAAACATAGTAAACCCCCTGTTTAAGCATTATACAGGTTTAAATAGGTAGGCCTATTTCAGTTATGTTAAAATGCTTGGTTTGTTCCTGTGACAGTGGTAATAGCCTGGCATATTTAGTTCCAAGTGAACGTCTATGTCTTGTGTGTATCCACATTAAAATTAGCCTATGTAGCCTGCTCCCTAACGCCAAACTGAACATTAATGGTTAGGCCTACATGTTCATTACAATACTGTAAACACAACACTAGTTAAGGCTACTTAGTCGTAATTTTGGTAAATATGTAGAGTAGCGGTATTTGCGAAAAACAAAATGCTAAAAATCCGAAAATACTTTTATTATATGCTCTTTAACTTCTTCTTTTCAATAAACCCGGCGGAGATAAGAAATTCCAAATACTTTAGGAGATATCGAATTTTTTAATATTCATATTTGGGCGATATTCGTTAAAAAAAAAAAAATTAATTCCGAAAATACTTTTATTCTGTGCTATTTAACTTCCTATTTTCATTAAACCCGGCGGAGATAAGAAATTCCAAATAATTTAGGAGATATCGAATTTTTTAATATTCATATTTGGGCAATATTTGTTTAAAAAAATTAAATTCCTAAAATACTTTTATTCTGTGCTCTTTAACTTCCTCTTTTCATTAAACACGGCGGAGATAAGAAATTCCAAATACTTTAAGAGATATCGAATTTTTAATTTTCATCACAATACCTGTGCTTTCATGCGGCGTTCAGTTTTGTTGCTTGTTTACGAGTATAAATTTTTTTTTTTCGCGACGTACGTGAACGACTACATCATTTTCTACTAATGGCAAAGGAATTGTACCCGCCTCTAGCTTAGGCGAGTTTTTAACGTTTCAAATTTTAATGTTTTATTTGTTACTTTGATATTGTTGCGCAAGTAATAAGTAAAAAAAAAATTACGTGAGTTCCTACTGTTCAGCCTTTGTCCTGGTTTGTTAGGTCAGGTCAGCTACATTATAAATACTTTAAAACTGAACAACCATTAAAATTAATTCATATTATTTTTAATGTCAGTTTAGTTTGAAAGTATTTATAATGTAACTGACCTGACCTAATCGACCATTTTAATTAATTAGGCATTCACGAACACACTGCAAAATAAAAAAAATGTTTTGATAAAGAGTTTGTCTTCTTCCTACCAAACACGTCAACAAACGAAACGGCGATCGTTGATTGGCCAGTTGGAACACGAGCAGAGTAGCCATCCTGACAAATTCACAGTTCTCTCCGAATTCCCACAATCCACTCGACTTCTCCGTCTCGAAGACTTTTGTGTAAGTCGCATGCGACAAGTAGCACCTCGAGCATAGCAAATGTCGAACACACCAAGTCGTATGCGAGTTCATCACTCTACTCGACTCGAATGGTCTATGAAGTCGAACGATTTCGAGCATCAGGGCCCAGGAGAGAGGAGAAACACACCCTTCCCGTCTGAAGAGCCTGACTCGAATGACCGTTGTTTCCAGCTACGCAGGTACTTATACTTAACGGGCGGAGTGGTCGGATGGTTGATTTCGAAGGCTTTATTCACATTTTACCAAAATTAACACGATTTGGAAGTGTAGCGATGTTTAGTCTGTGAACCGCCCCCTTAAAAATGTTCATTGAATGTAGGGACTATGAAGAGTGAACGCATGCTGATGTGTGTGTGTTAATGTGTTACACTATAAAACATTCTTCTCCCAGAACCGATTTAAAAAAAATGTCCTTTCACAAAAAATTCGTGAAATAAATTTAATTACTCACCATAATAGTTCATAATCTTAAGTGTTCCTGCTTGATATCCAGTTAATCTAAGTATAAATAACGTGGAAAAATTTATGCTTGAATGTAATTTCCTTACAATAATGAATTTGGAAATTTATTGACATCGCAATGAATTGTTGTATGCTTTCCAAGCGTTCTCTTAATATTTTTATTTGCACTTACTGACTGCACCAAGCGGTGTCATCCTCTCATTATCTTAAATGTAAGAGCTCGCTAAACCACCGAGTGTACCGAAAAATTTTAATACAGGCAAGTTGGAAAAAATTAATTAGTATTAAATTATACGTTTTATATATTTAAAAAAAAATAAAATCCAGTTTCATACTATGGAGGGGTGTTATGAGTACGTACCTTGCGAAAAATTTCAATTTTGAATGTTCTAAGTAACATTAGAAAATTAACTATGCATAAAAATTACCTTAAGTATTTATTGCTTGCACAAATTTTCCTGTAGGATAATATAGCTTAACAGGGTCTTATTCTTAAAAAAAATAATGGTTAATTGATGACTGAGCCCGTTTCGGTTGACACAACCAATTCAATTTCTTTCATTTATATCAGTTTTTGTAGTACTGTCGCAGTCACCAATCTGCGCAGAAGTGATGTGAGACACTTAACACCTATGATTTTGTTTATTAGTATTTCCCTTATATATGTTTATAATAGAAAGTAGGTATTATAACTGGTCAATTAGTGATTTGGTGTTTTGTGGTTTTTTAGGTTCAAATTTGTTTATATTCATCATCCACGAAATAAATATTATGTGTGATATTTTACCTAACAATTTAATTACATGTAAAATTACGCGTTACTTTAATAAACATAAACAACTAGCATGCTCGAGACATAACTGAGTGTACTTAATATATTTCTGTTTATGACAAATTGCTTTCATTCACAAGTGTAGACAACATTTAATTCCACCCGGGGGGTGGTAATTACCTGTGTACCCGCTTTTTTTGCTTTCAAATTCTTTCCTTATGTAACGAACCATCACTTTTATCTGATATTTGATTTATTATTACACTTCATTGTTTCGTTGAATACCATTCTAATTTACAAAATAGTCTTTCAGATTTTTGTGAAAAATTGGGTTACGTGATTATGTCTACAAAATAAAAATACGAACACAGCCGAAGACCATATGGTTTGTTCTTTGACTCTTTCATTTTGCTGTTATTAATGCCACGACTAACAATCAGATTTTTAGCACTGTTTAAATTTTTATAAAATCAGAACGTCAGTGCCGAAGTGTCATGAAGTCCAACCTGCGGTTTTACCTAACCTCCCGGGCGTGTCATTTCAGCAGAAGCTTGGAACAACAGCAAAAGTATTTTCACGTTCACGTTAACGTCTCAATCTCTCTCTCTCTGTTGACTGCAAAAAATATCCGAAAAAGTGTTCATTAAAAGCCTTCTATAAGGCTTGGTGCTGTTCCATTTCAATTTTCGTTCAAAATAATTTCATACACATGAGGAATAGTAAAAAAATGTCGCTCAATCATCACGTACCATTGAAAACATCACAACAGAATCAAGCAATAGCGTCACCAAAGAATAATGGCAAAATGCTATTTTACATGTAGAACATTGTAACCCCCTCTTTTGCCTGGCCGGGCCAGTAAACACTAATAGGGACCAAGCAGAAGGCTGGATTACAATAATAAAACCCAGGCTGATGGTATTAGTTTATAATATTCAGTTAAACAAGAAAAATATAAACAGTAAATATTCCACATCAGAAAAAGGCATTAATTCATTTACATACTCCAGCAGTCTTAAGATCATATAAAGACACATAAAATAGTTAGAATAATCAATGGGGGGGTCAAGGTCTCAAGCAAAGAGGGCATACAGGCCATTCCCCTCCAATACAAAACCTCCTGCCTCACAAATTCTGGAACCGCCTGCCCCCGCCCGGTGCACCGGTTACACCCCATTAAAAAATCTCATAAAAAAATCTTTATATATATATTTCTTGTGTGCGTGTGTATGTCACTGAACTCCTCCTAGACGGCTGGACCGATTTTGATGAAATTTTGTGTGTGAGTTCACGGGGATTCAAAGATGGTTTAGATTCACAATTGAATATTTTATCTCGATTCTGAGTTAAGAAAAACTAAAAAAACACGCTTTAAAAGCAAAAATTGCAATGCATTATTAGAAGCCATTAAGTTTTGCTATTGTAAGGAACTAAGTAGAGAGTAAGAAAAAAATAAATATCCTGACAGTTTATGGTGTTGCCATATTTGTTTCAATTTTCAATACCCTTTTTGTATATTACAATTTAAATTGCAGAAAAAAATCATGTTTCATAGCCACACAAATAGTGAGTGTGTGTCATTTCTCTATGTCCACGAGGTCTCGCCGCGTCAATTTTCTCCTTGGAGCGAACCCGTCCGCTTAATTAAATAAACAGTTTTTATCGTTGAATGATTTCATGATTTATTTAATGAAAATATGCTCTCATAAAAAAATTAGTTAGATAGACATTAAATAGGTGTCTTTTTCTCACTCTCTCTCTCTCTGAAATGTATGTAGCTTGCTCGCGGGTCAGTAATACAGATAATCTTTACATTCTAGCTCAAGACGGAAAAAACAGTAAATGTGGTTTACAAAGACATTTTATGAAGTGTCTTCCCGTCATTACATTTGAAAGTAGAAACATATTTACTCAAAATTTAGGTAGTAACATATTTTTATTGCAAAGACTGAAATAGAGGTGAGAAAAATTATCATTTGTGAACATAAGAAAACTACTACAACTGTATCAACTGTTATGTTATAATGTTTAAATTTCTAAATGGTGCAAGATAATACAAAATTCCATGCGGAAAAAGTCGTCGGCAGCAGATACGTATAGTTATAGGTGTGGGGCTATGCATGCTGATTTTTCGTATACTGCGTGGATGCGAACATGTAAGAATAATCTATCTATCTTACTATAGTAAAACAGTACTTTTTCTGTCTGTGTTTGTACGCGATTTTGATGAAATTTTGTGTGTGAGTTCACGGGGATTCGAGGATGGTTTAGATTCACAATTGGATATTTTATCTCGATTCTGAGTTAAGAAAAACTAAAAAAAACACGCTTTAAAATAAAAAACTAAGCATTGTTGATAATTAGCCTACATGGCAACGGGCTTTTGCATTGTTGTTGCCTTCTGCGTAACCATGGGAAAGGTTTTTGGTAACGGCAGTGGTGTTCCTAAGAGGAAGGGTATGTATAATGAGAAAATACAAAATGTCCAGCGTAGAAATACTTACCGCCATATCCATCTCTCACAAAAAGTACATTTGGGCAGGACAATGTCTGTCGGGTCCGCTAGAAAGATATATAGAGAGATAGAGATATAAATAGAAAGATAGAGAGAGTTATATAGATATACATAGAGAGATAGAGAATTAGAGAGATGCTTAGTATATTGTTACGATCGCGCTTGGCTGCAGTGCTTGGCGTCGCCGCGCTCGTTCGGCCTGTCTGCTCCCCCTTCCACCCGCATCCTCTCCCTGGTATCTCGTGTCATACTATCACGCGACATCCTGACTGTCGCGGCGCGCACCTGCCTCAAATCGAGTTACTTAAGGGAGGCCGCACTGCGGAATGGAGGGACTCAGACATGTTTATCGGTGTGTTTTGTGGGAACCCGATGCTTGTTGAGTTTATCGGCGTTCTTTGAGCAGCCGCCGCGTCCTTCGAGGACTCACGACGCGTTTCTGGGCATTTCGACGGCGAAGGTCGCGAGATATCTCGGAGACATGCCCGATTGTTCTGGATGGGAACCCAAGGGCTATTTAAGGAAGTTGGGCCGACCTTCGAGTCAGTCAGTCAGTCGGTGACTGAGTGAGTTCTCCCGCGGCGGAGTTTCCGGGCGATAGTGCCGCAGGTGCGGCAGAGTGGCGAAGTCCTTGGACGAAGGTTCCAGGGCAGGGAGTGAGAGAGTTCAGTGGAGTCGGGAGTTTTCCCGCGGCGGAGTTTCCGGGCGATAGAGTCGCGGGCGCGGCGGAGCCGAGTGAAGTTCCGAGTGAGGCGTCGTGTGGGATCTCGGCGAAGGGTGTGACGGCGGCGGCGGAGTGCGGCGACGGAGTCCCGCGGCGGAGACCCACGAGGGGTGCTGCTGTCAGAGTTGCGCCGGAAGTGCGGCCCAGCGAGGTGTGTGAAACGAGTGACTGGGGAATTGGCATTTCTTTAAGTGTAGTTAATTATTTGCCAATTTAGAAGATTATTTGTAAGTGACAAGTAGTGGTAATAAATAAAACTGTGTGTGTGAAATAAAATCTATTAATTGGGCTATCCTTTACGAACCCCCGCAGGTAAATCGTAACAATATGTTTAAAAAATTACAAAAAAAAAAATGATTGAGGCATTGCAACGCATGCCGGGCATTATCTAGTAATATATAAATAACAAAATAGAATGTGTAAACAATCTTTATAAAAATATTTAAATTACTCTGTTCAGGTACTATTAAACACATTAATATCATACAGTTTAGGCCACTGGCATATTCACATTAATAAATATATTTTTAGCACCAAAAGATAGAGAGTTACTGAGTATTTAAGAATGTACCTGCACTTGTTCTAAAGCAAATTATAATAAAACACCAATTTAAATAAATTCCTTCAAGCTGGACTGGCAATATAGTCTATACCTACTATGTTCTTTGTAATCACAATATAATGCCACAGAACATTTATGAAATTAATAATCACCTAACAAGTATATAATTATACCTAACCAAGAAACAAATGTTTCCTCAGTTCACTATTTCCTTTTACAAATTTACTTTATAAAGTTTAACGAGGGTGAGCACCATTAAATATAATAAATATAATTTAAATGCCAACATAATATAATCAACTTTACTTTAGCAGGAAGGGCGATTTTTTTACAAACTACTCATCCTATTTGTGTGGCATACCTGTCTAAGCCTCAACACTACCTAATCGCCAGATTTACAGCCGAATTCTGAGTCGGCAGCAAAAAATACAACAAAAAAAGCGACTCAACGTAACGGTAATTCAGAGCACAACTCCACGAGACAAAAAAAATTTATTCTGAGGAAAGCCTACACATACCTAGACTCCCAATTAACAGAGAAATAAATCTTCGATAGATCCACAGAAATAAAATGCCAACACTTACAGTTTCAAGGAAGACTGAACTATGAAGAAAAATCAAATTGCCCCCAGCAATTTACAGAAGTCTTGGAGAAGCGGCCCCATTCTCTCCAGCCGCTGACGTTCCTTGAAGTCGCCGCGCTGACGTCATCACAGCTGCACTGATTTCACAAAACTTTTATTCGTAGACTCCGCCTTCTCCTTGAATATCCAAGCAGGTAGAAAACGGTATCCTCGTAGCAGAACTCTTCATATCTTCATTCCCCATGAAAAACTCTCTCTGCAGTCGACTTCCCTCTTGTCCTCGGCAAATAATATTATTGCAACTTCTCGTACCCCGACGTGTAGATTTATAGGAGCAAAGCGTTTTATTCTTGTGATCAGTCCAATACTCCGACGCAGTTCGGCTTCATTTTTTTCTCCACTTGCTTACTCATAATCACAACCCCTCGTGAAACTAATGCTGATTGAATTTAATAACTCTCGTTAGCTAATTAATGAAAGGTGAACCTCTCTTCCGTTGTACCGTTGTCTCGGGCGCGCAGCTGAATTTTCATTTTAAAACGCCCAGTCATTTGTTGCGTAGGCTTCTTCCAGTTAACCCGTTTTTTACTCCTGCTCCAACTGTTCTCTCCAGTAGGTACGACATTACTCCTCGAGGCGACTACCATCAACTCTCTCGACCAGCTGTCTCATACCAACAGCCTAAAACCTAGTTTACACGATGATAGTCACTGTCACGACAGCAGCTGTCACAACAGTGTGCGATAGTTGCTGTCACGACAGTGTCTGTTTACACTGGCATTTAAATATTATGCGATAGTTGGGAAAATGTCAGACCTGGTGCGTTGTGTGGCCCAGGTTTTAGTAGTTGCGATAGCTATTTCCGTTAAAAAAAAGACGAAAAAACAGTGGATAAGACATTGGTTGGCACGAAGAAACGAGTTGGGCATTTCAAACATGCTTATAAAAGAATTAGCATTTGAAGACCCCAAAAGTTATGTAAATTTCCTTCGAATTGATGAAAGAATGTTTGTTTTTTATCCCACAAACAAGGGTGTTGTTGGTATTTCTCGAGGAAACTAGCAATCTCAAATCGAGACATTGTCCAAATCAAAATAACCTATAATAAATTTGAATATTGCTTGAAGTACTAGGAACACATGCACTCACACTATCACGATAGTGATTTCAATCCGTTTACACTACGAAAGTGCTGCGACAGTTGCAAGTACTGTCATGAAAGTTACTACCAACTATCTAGCTCGACTTGATATCGCGATAGTGCTATCGTGACAGCGCGAGAGTAACTATCGTGCAGTTTACACGGTGAAAGTAGTGTGATAGTACGGCGATAGTAGCTGTCGCGGTAGTAACTATCGGGCTTTACTATCATCGTGTCAACTAGGCTTAACGCACGCCCACTACTACCAATTCCTTCTCTCGAGCGCTAAATTCCCTCGCGTACCAACTGCACAAACACTAACGCTCGCGAGTCAAACACACACCAGATCACAGCGCCGCACAACAAAACCAGCAATTAACCAGACTGCCGCACGCGCTCGCAAACAGATAGCGTGCACGACTGTGCCTGCGCCTCGATCACACACAAAACCTAAGCAAACAAATCGTGGCACTCAAAAGAGTGTCAGAACATACAGAAGCAGAGTACTGGACAGGTGACTGTCTAATGGAGCACGAAATTGAGAAAATTGTTGTTAACTTTGGCGAGTCCAGCTGAGACAGTGAATGAGACTTTTCGGACAACAGCAGCACATATTCCAATGGTAACATATCAAGAATTGAGGAACTAAATGGCTGAGTGGGCGTTTGTTATGTGCACTATGCACGAAACTGTGTTGAAATGTTTCTTGCATTTTTTTTTTTCATTAATTAATCACACAAACAATATTTTATTTGATTATAGGCAAATGTATACCGACATGTATGTTAAATATGGTGCTGAGTGAAATAATTATTATAACAGAAACAGTACGATGTGATGCTGTGACACACTTTGGTACACACTGTGACATCTTCGTAGACACTGTGTTTCGCTGTTTCATACGACTGTACCTTCACCTTATAACAACATTTCTTACTGCACGACTGCGCTTCATTGCCATCGTTTCATCCAGGTAATCATGCTTACATGTTGCCTACACTTATGAACGCATGTGTATACTCCTTGCTTCCACAGCTAATGGTATTCCCCTACTGCCAACCCCTCCTCATTCCCCACCCCTCTCTCACTGTGACACTAGCACTCCCGTCACTCCCCCCTTCTCGGGACCACAGAAGGCTTGGGCGTGCAGTACCCCGGGTCACCTTCATCTGCAAAATCCATTTTTTTTTAGTGAAAAAAAAGAGTTTTCGATATATGCATGGGATAACCAACGCTGCTGTTCCGAGCGGCCTGCGAGACGATGGCCCGCGCCACTGTGCAGTTATGTCATAATTTAAGCGTTTTAACTAATGGTTTTTTCTGCACACAAAAATATACGCGAAACGAAACATTCCATTTTCATGTAGTGTTTAGATAGTATATTGCTTTTATTTCATCCTGCAGACAGTTAAGAAATTTATAACAAACAAGAATTAAAATTTTCCAGTAAAATCTACAAATATAAATAATGTGTTTCAATAGCAAAATTTACGTAATTATCTTAGGCCCGTGACATACGGTTCTCGTTGCATTCGTATCTGATAAATTTTTAACTCCTCCGTACGGTAATAAACCGGTAACATTAATTTTTGTCAACTCTATAGAGCAAATTTGTATTCGAATTAAATTAATTTAAATATATATAAATTGTTATAGTATTTTCAAATTTATCCTAACTGTATAGCACTTTATTAAAAAAATAAATAATGCGAAAGAAATTGTAAATTATTCACAATTAATGTTTTTCCAATAATAATTATTTTTGTGCTAATTGCGTACACAATCGTTTATATATATATATATATATATATATATATATATATATATATATATATATATATATATATATATATATATATATATATTTGCACGTACACATAAGAATACTTCTTTGGTAATTTTGGTGATGTACTATAAATTTCTCACTGTTTTTTACATTTCTATTGAGTATTATAACTAAATAAAAACCATTTCTGTTCAAATGAATAAAATCAATAGTAAGGCCTATATTTAAACGTTAAAAGGTAGTCCTACAGCCCGTCGCTGTGCCCTACTATTTGGGATATGCAAAGAATGAAACATTCTGTCATATATCTGAAAACGAAAAACTATGAAAAGTAGATAGAAAACATTCAAATAATTAACAATATTTGGTCATAATTTAGAAAGGTTTCCTTTATTCGAACATTAGTTCAGATAATTGTTTCCATCAGAGGCGAGTGACTTGATACATTGAAAATCATTACAATATTTGAGACATAAAAATTCATTAAAACTGAATATAAGAAAATATGGTTCTAGGAAGTTTTTATTTGAATGAAAATTATAAACATACTTTGGACTTCATTCAGCATAACCAATGAGCTTTGAATTAAATATATATATTTATATATTGATGTAGCTGTATGAGAAACTGCGTTCGACTACTTGCCTTGTGTTCCTTACTGTTTCAGGCTGTTTAAATGAGAAGTGTTATAAATGTTGTAAATTATATCTTAATTTTGCAGCTGTTTCAAATCATTTTTTATACTCAGTACTCTTTCGCAAGATTATGGCTTCAGGACATATTTAAGTTTGTTGACAGTAACTATTGTTACCTCCAGTCCGGAAGGGCGGGAGGACAAAGGGTAAAATCTCAGAAAGAGGTTCTAAAGTTCGAGAAACAAAAGTGCTTTTATTAACAAAACTTGTAATGACAACATCACATCCTTCAATACACGCATTTTCATATATGACAACCTTCTGATTTCTTATTTTGAAGATTACAGCAAGTGCCCACGATGTCTGTGAACAGAAAAATATAATTAACAATATCGGATCACAAATATATGTCACACACATTAAGTTAACGCCTTATTATAAGGCAAACAGCTAATTATATTAACAGAAAAAATATGAACATCAAATCAATTGGTTTTTGGGCACATTCAATATTACGTTAACTAACTACTAACATGAATTTAACGTTGCCAAACAAATCCAATACGATTAGAGTATAAGAAAATATGAAAGAAATTATTAAGAACTGACATGAAATCTTTTATAGTACAGTTTATATATACGTAACTAGTTTACATTCCCATTCTTCGTGGTCTGATTCTTTATAGTTAAACTGTGTTTCTGGTGTAAGTATCAATGCCTAACTTATGATACTTAAAATGATCACGTTCTTACACACACGTTCGTACACTCAGCGAGTCGTTTTCAAAAAGTCTCCTGGTTACTGACAGCGGTCATGACGCCCCACCAATATTGCGGCGAACAGTCTTTATCATTACTCGGCTCGTCAGCCGTTCAACGAAGTTGCTGCGTTTTGAAGTTCTATCAGGAGTGATCGTGTAGTCCGGGAACTTATTACAGTTCAGTCGAATCCGTTACGTAAAACTACGTTGGTTACGTTACGGTAAGCCTCAACGTATTGAAAGTTGGTACATTTTACGTTATGCGGTATTCGACCTCTCCTCCGTCTCTTGCCACGCTGCCCCACTGCCGTTTTATTTTCAACACCAGTCAAACATTTACTTTACTTATCCCGTAACCTTTACGAGACAGTTCCCTTCATTCTACAGACGAGGCAAATTTCTATTTCCTCACTCTGCGAAAATTCTAAGTCCAAACAACTGCGACTTGAATTTACACTAAGTCCCTCGTGGACTTGTAATATTTCTACTGGGTTGAAAATTCTTCAGAGTCCCTTACGGACTTAGATTTTGACGACGGCTCTTACCGTTTTCTTCCTGAAGCGGTCGGCACGTCGTCTGGCAGCGTGACGGAGGAGGCCGGTGGTGTAGATGGTAGTCACTGCAGGTTCATGCTGCTGGGCCAGTCGGAGACTGCCTGCAGAAGCGTTGGCTGGGCCAGTTTATATAGTCCGCCGGGGCCCGATCGAGGAACAGTCTGGATACCCGCCGGCGGAAGTACATCATCGTTGGTTGTTCCGGACGAAGCCCGCGAAACCGGGCGGAGTCGAAGCGGCCCGAGCGGCCCCGATGTATTGACGTCCGGCGCGCAGGAATCGAACATTGCGCGCCCCTGTGCTGTGGGTGGTATCCATCAGATAGCCAGGGGTTGCGTCTGGTAGTCGTATAGTTACGCAGTGCGAAACTGCGTAACACTATAGCTTAATTTATGTTTCAAGAGACATTAAATCTATAATTTTAATTAAAATTATATTGTCATTTCAATGAATAATTAAAAAATATGGATATCTTTAATATTTTCATAATATAACAATTATGCAATATTATTTTAAGATGTGGATCGAAGTTCCAATAATTACCCAAATTAAAAAGGAATAAAAATTAAATTAAAAAAAACACACAAAGAAACCGCTTCTAAACAGTAAAAAAATAATGTTTTCGTTAGCCCTTAAACTTTTTTATAATAACCTTTTACTATTTTAATTCAAGCGTCATCGCGTCGGGGGATCGCTAAGCGAAATAATCCATACAATTTGCTATCGTTACAAGTCAACAGTATCAAAGCTAATTTGATAAACCCTTTATTTAAAGCTAAAAAATTTCATATGTGATGCTATCACCTGCCGAAAAATAAGTATTTTCATTATTGTTGCTGGGTTTCATAAACTACTTCTGTTTGGCGCACTCTCTTATAGTAAAGGTGACTGAGCGGGAAGACATCGTAGACAAGTGTATCTATTTTGTGAATTTTCAGAGTAATTTAATAAATGCTGAAAGGTAAATGAGTTGATTTTCACATTATTAGACTTTACATATAGGAATAATTGGTAATAACATGAATGTGCGAAACAAAAATATTTGAAGTTCACTGCTACAAGTTTGAGAAACCGCTGCAGATTATCAATTATCCTAATTGCTTTATATTTTCTATAAAACTTTTTTTTTGCTTTGGCTATATTTATATTTTATAAGTGTTGAGAACAAACTAACTTCTCAAACATACCGCGATACATATTTTACACATGTAAAACATATCTCGTAAAATTACTTTGTTTGCGAGCTCCGAATAGTATATTTAAATACTGGGTTCAGCATGGATCTGCTACAACCGAAGTAGTTAGCAAATGAAGCTCATGTTAGCAAACCATCACCGAAAGCAAAACTTAAAAAGTAATAACAAGTGAGGTCTTTACGACATTGATAATTATATTAAATTTATGCTATATCATATGTTTTAAAATGTCAAAAAGTATTAAGTTACCGTAAGGCATTTATTTTTAAAACTTTTTATAAATTTGATGCATAGTTAATTTTCAGACATTTATGTTTGATTTTTTTTTTCACACTCCTCTCACATGACTTGGCCGTTGAACCAATTCTTTCCAGCACCACAATTTTTTAAGTCTAAGTATCGATGGCACATAAGGGGTGGAGAAAGGGTAGTAGTGCAAACGGGTGATTTCAGGGTTCTTTTCTTTTGGTTATCAGGTTCCATTTCCTTCTTGGATATTTGTAGGTTAAGATTACATAACATATCAACTGAACCCCACAATGCACACAAGTGTGGATCCTAAAAATTAAAATACAACTAAAAATTGTTAAAGATCTTAAAAATGTTAAGGTTACAGCAGTGGTATGTAAATGGCGGAGCTGGCACAGGATTCAGGATGTGGTTGTGGTATCGGTCCGCCATCTTGTGTGACGTCACGGCGGCCATCTTGGATGACCATGACCTTGACCCCGGCGGCCATTTTGGATCCGCTATCTTGGATCCGCCATTTTGGATGACATCATTTTGTTTTCTCGAACTTTCCACCATTTTGTTTTCCGCCATTTTGAATTATGACGCCACCGTTGCAATTTACGTTACGCCCGCCATTTTTAACTTTTTTATTTATTATCCGATTTTAATGAAATTTATTTTAAATTTATAAAAAAATTTAATTAATAAAATTTTAATAAAAAAATTAAAAAACAAACATTTACGACACGGAGCTCGGAGTCCTCGGTTCAAACCCGGCGAAGTAAAAAAAATTAAAAATGGCGACAGGCTCCTTCCTCAATGGTGGCTGCAGGCAGACTGACCCACACCACTTTTTTTCATAGCACTTATATCTTCTACCCCACCCCCCTCCAACACCACATCCCCCCCCCCCCCAAAAAAAAAAATTTAAAAATCATACAAAATAGTAATAATCATCCCCACCCCACAGCCATATTGAATTAGTAACTTACCCCCCCCCCCCCCCCCCCCTATATTTTTTAAACATTATATATACCACCTTCAGTGCCCTGGATACCCTTCAGCTTGACGCAGCTCACCGACCAGTACCGACCCTGGGAGGAGAGTGACACGAGTTTGTACCTTACGAGTCGAAAAAAAAATCTTGTGCAAGTCTCCGGGAATCCTGGAAGTCACGGTTCGGTTCAGGGAGACGCAAATTTTACAAATTAATCTTCAAGAAGCAATCAACGAGATCGTGGTAGGATACGACGGCTTCGAAATGGACTGTGTTCGGTATAGCGTGGCAGCAATCAACGCCGAGGTAAATACATTGTACCATGATCCGATAGATGTACTCGTTTGCAACTTTATATCCACAACAATAATATCATTATGCGAGGAAAGAAGAGCGCTGTACTATCATACAAGAAATTTATTAATTCGCGTGAAATTATATCATCTCTGCTACTGCTGAAGGTGGACCCCCGGTACCGACACCTAGACTACGGTCGTATCCCAACGACTATGTCAGTCAAGGATTTCATCGATGGTCGTCGAAGGGCTTTGGGGCTGCCGTTAGCTCCGCCCTGTGTCCCTCACGCTACGATTTGCACTTTGCGGAAGAATTGTGGGCAACGTATGACTCTGATCCATGGCAACTGATCGCACCAAACACACATACATCAACGCAGTCCCGGAGCTCCACAACGAGGATTGAACAACGGAACAGCTCTCCAGACGTGTTCGTGATGAACGACGGAGGTGAAGCCGACGTCAACGAGGACATCTCTCCGTGGACCATGAACGTATGTCAGGACCCTCGGCCATACGAGACGAATAAGTGCTCAATCTTCAACATGTCCGAAAAAAATTACGTTCGTGTACGTGTCGGACTTCAGTGCATTGAATTTGAAGTATACTTTTTCAGCGCCACGACGGACATGTTTGCATCATCCATAACATACCAAAAGTCATGACGGGACGGGACACACTTTCGTCTAAAATATGACTCGTCCGATCCGAACAAGACTGTGATGCCCGTAGTGATCTTTGATTGTGATGATCTCAATTGCATCGTAAAACTTTGTCATCCGAGTGCAAGTTTTCCCTGTACGCTCGAGGAACTCTTAAGCTCACGAAAAACAGAATACGAGCAACATTATAGTAAACAGTGCAACGGAATAAAACATTGTCGCAATATCTATGGTTACTCGCCAAAGTGAAGACGTTTTGACACTCCCTGTTGTAGCCATCTGTGTTCCGTGGCCAGGACTTGGCTGTTGTGTGAAGCCAACTTTTCCGCGGCAAAGCATGTACAGAAACAGTGTGCGAGAACCAGCTAGAGTGTTTAACCTTTGTGTAATAATAATCTTAGAGATGTGTGTGCATATCAATGACATGTTAAAAAAACTTGCATAAAAAAAGTCATGTATAAAAAAAAACAAAAAAATATTAACCTGATCCATAAATGTAAAAAAAAAGGTTAGCAAAAAAAAAATTCATAAAGCCGTCTCTCTCCTCTGTACGGACCGTGGTATTGGTCGGTGAGTTGTGATAAATAAAAAATATATATATTTACGTGTGTATTGTTATTTGTAAATAATCTTCCCCATCACACAATTTAAAAAAAAAAAAGAGTACCATGTGTAGTATTTTCCATACTAGTAATTATGACCGGAACAAATTTCAATTTTTTTTTAAATTATTCAAGCGTATTTCTAAAAAAAATTCAATATAAAAAATATTTCAAGTTTAATGAAAAATCTTTCAGATTAGACACTGAATATTTTTTCAAAAAGCCAGGACAGAGGCGGCGAGAGATCGCTCGTCCGTGACGAGGTACCATGTTTTCCGGAACATGTCCGGCTTTCTGCACCTTCTCCCTCCCTGTACCTGCACCTCAAAGGTAGAATCAGGGAACAGCTGATAGACATGTTAGAATAGGCCTATCAAAGCTTCGACACAAACTTGTTGCCTATCTCAAGGATCCGTTTTGCTTAAAAGCACGCCCCTCCACCTGTCCGGCTGACGCCAGGCAGGTTTCTCAGGTGCACGAGGGCAATTTAGGTTGCCCACGTGCACTTACAGATTCTTTAGACTGATGTTCTAGTCTTTTAAGCAATCCGCGTATAGGCTAGGGTGTCACCCGCATTAACCCAGTTAGGGACGGTGAACTACGTCGCCCCAGGTCGTGAGATCAATGGGCACCCACCACCGGCTGAGGTTCAATTCAATAGGATCAGACTGCGGCCGATGCTGCACCACAGTGCTAGCCAAGATATTTCCCGAATGCTTCGGCCGGAACGTAGGCAATGGTACTGGTCTCTACCACACCTTCCACAGTCTCGTCGGAAGTGGTCCTCCCACCTTCCGAAATGTCTCAACTCTAGTTTCCCAGACCTCTGGGGAGGATTTCCGCACCCGACCTTTAGAGCCGGTGTGCAGAGTCGTCCCATGCAATCATTGGCGCCGATCCAGGGTTAACATCCCTTCCTCTGGACCCCAAGTGCCTATGTCACCACGCTTTCGCCGGCAGGAGGCGAGTCACCCCGCCCACTGCAGCCAGGTCAGCCATCCGGGGGTCTCGGCGTCAGCAGCATTTGTGCTACACTTAGCCGGCGGATCACTTTACGGGCAAGTGCTTCTACTAAGGCCGCTGTGCTCTTTTGCAGAAGCATTTGAGGCAATGTCAATTCACCCTCCAGGAGCCCAACCTGGAGGCACAGTTGTTCACGCAAGTCCTCCATCTTCCCCCAGTTGGTCAGGACATGGTGTACGTCATCGTCCACATGACAATACAGGCATAGTAATGTGTCCACTAATCCAAACCGGTGTAAGCTCGCCCTGAAGTTCCCATGACCCGTGAGGAACTGCGCAAGTGCATGGGTTACTTGGAGGAACCCAGTCCGCACGCGACTCCGCACAGATGGGAACACCACGTATGTGTGCCGCCCTCTCTCTGATGTATCCTACCTGAACTAACACGCCGCGAGACTGTGCTCCCGCACCAGATGTTCGCGTGCAGAAGTCATCTCATTTTGGACTCTAAGGCGGGCTAGCACCCCACGCTCCAATACCTCAATATCCAGGGGAGCCACACCAGCCAGAACAGGCAGAGCATCACTAGCCACAGTCGCCTTGGTTACCGCAAGAAGGGCTGCTCGTTGAGCCGAGAGCAACTTCCTCTTAACGTGAGCCTGGGTAGCCCGCTGTGACCACACTACTACCCCATACGTCACAACTGGGAGGAAAACACTGCGGTACAACACCATCATTGTTCTGAAGGTCAGACCTCCAGAACTAGGCGATAGTTTCCTCAGACTCTGGAACACCTCTGTCGCTTTCTGTGTCACGTAGGTGACATGCGGAAGATATGTTAGACGTTCATCCAGCAAGACCCCCAAGTACCTGACGTTCGTCATAAAACCCAGCATGTTGCCAGCAAGCTGGATTCGCGGATAAGGCGGCCATTTCCCCTTGAATGGCTGTGATCTTTCACCCCCGCCCTCACACAGTTTGCGCACCTTTCCTGAACACCTTTAGGGCACTCAGTCGTGGTGTGCCCCTCAGTGCCACATCTTCCGCACTGTGCCTTCATCTTACAGGCCACTGAGTGGTGCCCTTACAGGAGGTGTACCCTAGGTACACTCTGCGCACATCAAGCATCGCATGTCGAGCTTTTGGCGAGCACTGCAGAACGAGATGCGTCTCGTCACCTGTCCGGCGCTTTATCCTGAGCACTTTGCAGAACTCTGCCAGCGGGATAACCTCTTCCAAGAAGTTTTTCCCGTGGATGTGCTTGCCTATCTCCGGGGTGGCCAAGTCTCGGGGCACGTCGTACAGCAGTGCTTGGGCTCGTGCACCCTGATCTTATCCACTTGCGCGGCTAGTTGCGTACGGAGGGCGATCATCGTGGCGTCATCAGCAGCCTCAACAACTACGCCCCCACGTGCCACGGCGCGCATCCATTTGATTTTCAGTTCGTGCTCGACCTTGGCTGGTCCACTCTTGACGGCCTGCTGCGTGTCTTTGGACGGGGCAGCCTCATCTACTGGATATACCACCATGACTTTCTGTGCCGGCCTGATCTGCACGGGCCCAGCCACTGCCATGACTTCAGTGGCTGGACTCCACTGGCAACACCGGCGTACGACAGTTTCCGGTCGCCCGCTCCAACCTTGGCCGCATCACTCGTTGCACCAGCAAGAAAGATATTAGCGTGGACCAAACGGTAGATCGAATTCTGCATCAGGCGGACCCTAGCCCCAATCTCGCGCGCAGCTCCGCTGGTGACCCTCTCGCAGTCAGAGCAGATGCCGTACAGCTCCGCCACGAGTCGGTTCACCTTGAGTGCCTCAGTACTGAGCGCAGTTGGGGTCGTCTCCAATTTCCTGTGTTGTACCTTTTCCTGGGAAGGAGCAGTTTCTAGGGCGTGCAATGGCTCAGAACCATCTGCCTTACTGGGGGTTTTTCCTGGGTTCCATCTGCGGAGGGGCCCGTCAGGGCATCTGTGGCCTGTCCCTGGGCCAATACACGTGCAATCCCTTTTCCTTCGCTTCACCTCGCTCCGCATCACGGGTCCGCCTTTCTTTCTTTGCCCGCTTTTTCTTGGCCTCCTTCCACAGCCATTCGACCAGCTTTACCATCGTTTCACCGCATGACCTACTTGGTCGTGCCGAGTCCTCACTGTTGGTTGTTGTTTTCACTTCCGAGTCAGTAGGGGGGGCGAGCCGGAGCTTTTATGCACCCCCACCCTCCCTCGTGAAAGTTAGCGGTCTTTTAGCATCCGCGAGCTGGTGCTGGGCTTACGGAAGTTCCCACGCTCCTCGTCGGGATTCATCCGGTCCCAAGAGTATGCAGAGGTGGAAAAGCCCACTTCTGCGCATGCGCCTATCACCTGTCTCTCCTTCGCCATGACAGGGAGTCCGTTTGAGGAATTAGAGCAACTCAGTTCTGGCAGAGACTGGTTGACTTATCACCCGCAGCATGTCTGTACTTCGCAGGTACACCTGTTGTTGCTCACCAGGCCGGAATCGTCTGCACAACCACGACTCTAGCAACAATAAATAAGCGCTGGTATTCCCTAGGCTTCCGCAAACAGGAGATACCCTGAGAAAAACCCCGTGACGAGGTACCAGCTCACGGTGGGAGTGGGGCAGGGGAGGTGGGAAAAAAAATTTCAAGCGCATATCTGCTCACCGGCGGAAGCGCTAGCCCCGCCTCCACCAGAGCCGCATGGTGGGGGAAATCTACCTTCATTCCTCCATTGGACACGGCAGAGAGCGCTGCGCGGATGACACCGCTACGGACATGCACACAATTTACAGTAAAAAAACAACTCAAATTACATTTACACGTAAATTTAATTTATACAAAAATTATAGTTAAAAATTATAACAAACTATTACACATAAATTATATTTACACAAAAAAAAATTTTATGTTTCAAAATATCTTTCTCATCAATCTACGAGTCAAACTCTGGTCCATGATGCATCCAGCGTATCAAGGCCCTACCTCTCTTGCATTTTAACACTTTTTCAATGAGAAAAGTATCTGACAATTTAGTTTTCATAATCTCTTCTCCATAAAATGCCCCTGTTATACATTTCCCCTTCAGATCCTCGAGAAAATAAGTACGTGGATACGTATTTATTATTCAACATACACGAAAAAGCTCACCAGTCATATTCCCTTGTAAGGTCTGTGAAAAATTACACGATTTTTCGAAATTCGCACAATGTCGCCGATATTCGCCTTTTTCTTTCTCGAATCTAGTATATCCGTCTTGGAGTACACAGTTAGAAGCAGAAGATTATTCTTGAAGTCTTTCGGCTTTAATTTCGTAGTGGAAAGCACTGTAGAATTGTATTCCCGTACAAGTTTAGGAAGTAAATTCAACCACTTGTAATTTCCGTTCGCTGTAAAATTCCTATACAGTTTATTCTTTATCGTTCGAATCACACGTTCTGCTATTGATGCTTTGACACCGTTAAACGTAGAATGTGTAATGTCAAACTTTTTCATCAAAGCCTTGAATGATGCATTGAAGAATTCTTTCCCGTCGTCCGTCTGCAATAACGAAGGTCTTCGTTTCTGTTTCAAAATATCCGCCATAGCACTCGTAACCTCCCCAGCAGTTTTCCGTTTTAAGGGTCTAGCCCACAGGAACTTTGAATAAGTGTCTATGACTATGAGAACGTACCTGTAGCCCTTGTTCACACGTGAATATTCGCACATTTCGAGCAGATCAGACTGCCAACTATTGTCCAATCCTTTGATTTTGATTTTTCGTCGCGGATAATTACGTCTCGCAGGCTCGTGTAGTTCGCGTGCAATACCAGATCGACTCATCGTATGTATCCAGCTTCCCGTAATTCTTCTATAATGGAAGCGATTTTGTTGGTGTGTGAATTATTTCCCACACTCTGAGATGCCTGGAGCAGTCTAAGGCAAGCATCTAATTCATTGGGGTTGTCCCAATACTGCAAATCAATTATGCTATTCGTGTCGAGTTTATAAAGTCCGGACCCTTCCACATCTAAAAAAAGACTTGCTATCAATGGATATTTCACATGTTCATAATCTTTGAATCGACCCAATTTCGGGTCATTTTTTTGCGTAAACAGCATTGGAAGCATCTAGCAATCATCTATATTTTTCGCAAATCCATCTCTGAATACCGTCGCCGTTTTTTACGAAACAAAAGTTTACATAATCCACGAGTAAGTTTTACGACCTCTTTTCCACATTCACTATTATTGTCGGACACAAAATGAACTTGCTTCGAACCAAGGACCCATTTAAGGCCTCGCTTGTGCACTCCATACGACACATCGTTGCTTTGTGGCACAGAGGCGGCTAGGTATTCGCTGGCGAGAGGAACGACTTCGAAACTTTTTTTGTTTCGAGTTTTCTTCCTAAGAATTCGACCGAAATGAATTTCGTCTTCGCTAGTAGAAACAATGGAATTATCTGTTAATTGTGGACTCCGCTTTCATTTGCCTGTGGACGTAGTTTGCGTATCTTCTTTTATTTCAATTTTAGTTGGTTTCTCGTTTTCGACGACCCCTCGCCTGGATATGAAACTATCAAGACGGGCACTCAAGGGCCTCAAATTTTTTAAGAGCAGGTATTTCGCAGGAATGGCTTCGATGACATCATGCAGTTGCTTAACCTAATCGGTTTTAACATCCATAGTTTTTATTTCGAAACACCTTTAGACACCAGGCGCGAATTAAGTTTGGACAGAAGCGACTTTAGCTCATCACGCCTTTGTGCATTTTAAACTTCGATCATGTCTCAAATTCGTGAATCAGAGGCCTCCACGCGCCTGTCTATGGCTACAAGGTACACTATTAATTCGTCTTTTTCGCGTTTTATTTCTTGACCGAGTAGCGAAATGTATTTACGTATTTCAGCATCGTGGTTCACGGCGCATAGCTGGGTACTTGGAGCTCAACTGCTACGACCAAGTTTAGAAATGCTATGATTCATGTTTGACGATAAACTGGTCGAAGCCTTGTCTGTATCTACCCTTATATAGAGGCCAGTCTTTGAATATAACTATGAATCCGTGCTCGTCTTTCCAACACCAGGAACACATGTCTTTGAATTCAAGAAATGTCATGTTGGTGTTTACATGGTCGTCGTAGGCGTGACGCAAATTAAGTTCGTCCATGCAAAAGAAAACTAGGACATTCGCATTATCTTGTAGGAAATGTTTTGGTATTCTACTGTACGTCTTACACAGATATATGCAGTCTAATTTGGCGTGCCTGCCCATGGAAAGGTACTCTTGTATTATGCTTTGCTTCGTCGGTAGACACCACATCAGTATTATCGCTAAACGGAAAATACTCCAGTCCATCCACCGAACGTAGAACAGTGGCCAAGCGCTGGTACTTTGGCTGTTGCAACGACTTGGAATACAAGTAAACGTTCTCGAACCGTTTGGTTCCTCCAGTAAACTCAGTAGAACGCACGTCTTGCCACAGTTTGACGGTCCTGCTATGTAGCAACGTACGGCAGAAGGCAACAGTAATCCATGCCGCGATTCGCGAAGGCTATTTTCATCGTCCTGCGTAGTGCACACTGGCAAACAAACATCTTGCTTTACGACTTGCATTGTACTGACCAACAACCTATAAGAACAATCGTATTTATTGATTTTAGGTCAGTTGTATGTAATGCCTCGAAGAGGCAAGAACAATAAACACATCGGTGCAGGACTCGTAAACTCGATGATAAACAATCTACCTTTCGAGCTACACATTCCGGGAAACAGATTTTGCGGCCCCGGCACTAAACTAGCGAAAAGGTTAGCTCGCTATGACGTGGGCATTAATTATCTCGACAAAAAGTGCAAGCAGCACGATATCGCATACTCGCGCAGCAAGGATCTGGAATCCAGGCACAGAGCAGATCAGATATTGGCACAGGAAGCTGAAGAAATAAGCAAATCTCCAGACGCGGGACTAGGAGACCAAATCGCGGCCTGGGGTTTATCTAAAATCATGAAGACAAAGATCAAATTACAAACGGGTGCTCCTAATCCCAGAATTTGCAAGACCAAGAAGCGCAAGATACAAAGATCCAATAAGAAAAAGGGGGGAATTTTACAGTTGCTGGTGCCCGCTATAGGCGCACTAGGCAGGATCGCAGCAGCCGCTTCCAACATTGCTAGGGCTGTGAATACGTCCAAGAACCAGCAAAAGCAATTGGAGGAAGCTCGTAGACATAATGCAAGCATGGAAGTCATTGCCATGGGTAAAAAAAAACAGCGCAGGACTGTACTTACGTCCTCACAAATCAGGCCGAGGGATGAAAAAGAAACGAAAATCCTAAGTTCTTTGCCGAAACGTCCGCTCACCAACGTAGATTTAATAAAGTACGCACGCAAACTGAAAATACCAAATTTCCGTGGCGTGTTTATGTGAGACACTTTGCCCAGCAAACCAAAAACCAACGAACGCACCATAATTAATTTAGACACGGTGGCAGGTCGTGGCACGATCTGGGTGGCGTACATAAAGTCTGGAAAAAAAGCTACTTACTACGACAGTTTCGGTAATTTGAGACCTCCGCCTGAACTTAGGCGGTACCTGGGCCGACCACTACATTGTTCTACAATTATGAAATGGAACAGAAGCCTAATCAAAAAAACTGCTGTCAATTGTGCTTGAGATTCCTAAGTATAAAATAAATAAACAGAAGCGAAAATAAATCAGTCATCTCCGTAACACTGATATAGTCAGGTCGTAGGCCGCAGCTACGAGTCACATTCTACCCGCCACTGGACTTGAACGGAGAATGGAGCATCGGGCTCGCAGATTTTAAAATGTATAAGTCCATACCAAAAATTGACGACGGAAACTGCAAAATGTGCTTCTTGAAAAGTGATGGAACATCAACTCGGGAAATTTCCATACCGACCAGGGCGCAGGAGTTGATCGATATTACGAATTACATCACGCAAGCATTGACTCCAAACACAATTTTTGAATAGCGTGATAATACAAACATGCCACAATGCGAACTTTATTGCAGTGAAAATATCGACATTAAGATACCGGGAACCATAGGTTCGATGCTCGGATTCATACCGAAAATATACGCAGCCAAGACCATGCACGTATCCTCGTTACCCATACAAATAATGCCCGTGAATGTAATACGCGTAAACTGCAATTTGGCAAGAGGAACATACCTCAATGGAAGACTAAACAACATGCTACACGAGTTTTCGCCAACGGTTCCGCCTGGATATAAACTGGTCAAAGTACCACAAAGTATCATTTACGCCCCTGTGCTCACCAAAACAGTACACGAAGTGGTAGTCGACATTGTCGATCAAAACGATAAACTAGTAAATTTTAGAAACGAAGAAATTACACTACGTTTACACCTGAAGCGATAGGACTGATTTTCAAGGCCTATAAATCAAAAAAGCAAAGTTCACAAGCATGGAAGATTATTTAAACATGTCAGAAAAAGCTCAGTTCTGCGACGATGTAAATAAATTTGAATATCATTGCTACGCTCCCTACCTCCAAGGGCCGTATATGCCCAAGAGGGAAATACACATCCCGGTACAGAAACAAGACGTTTATACTCTACCTTGCCAGTCGTTTATTCGTATAAGAGGCACGCTGACAAAGGCGGACGGATCACATCCAACAACTTTGTATTTCGGTCTAAATGGAATATTGCATTTATTCGAACGAGTAATTTTCGAATTGAATAATATTGCGATCGACGAATCGTGGGACTTGGGCATTACTGCCATGATGAAAAACTACCTGTCTCTAACACCGAATGACCTGAGCGCGACCAAAATCGCGGGTTTTGGAATGGAACCTGATTTCATAATTCCCATTTATGAATCTGGAAAATTCGAAGTTAGCATACCGCTTTCGAGGCTTCTCGGCTTCGCGTAGGATTACAAGAAAATATTAATTCAAGCCCGCCAAGAACTTGTGTTAATTCTAGCGACATCGCACCTGAATGCCGTCGTGGGAGCCCCAGAAACGACCCCCAGAAACGACCCCCAGCCGGTCGCAGTCACTGTCACGAGCACTGAGTGGTTTGTTCCGCACATATCCGTCAGCACGAAAAAAGGCTCAGACTTTTAAGTTACCTCAAAAAAGACAAGACTGTCAAAATTGCTTTCAGGAGCTGGAATCTCGTAACTTGCCACTTACTGACCAAGAATAAACGCAATCACTGGGTCGTCAAGACGTCGAGCAGTACAGAATAACCAAGATATATAATATTAGCTTTGCAGACATACAGGCAAATGAACTTGAAAGCCGACAGGTCGGTGTTTGCCACTGTTTTATGGAAAACGTAAACAAGACGAATCGATTCGCAGTTCTATGATTGATTGTCGATTGAAAATTTCCACGAAAAATGACGTACCGCCACTCACAACAGCGTTTTGTCTGATCTTACACGACAGAGTAATTACTTACGATGCATTTTCAGGTCTCGTGAAAATATTGAGCTAGATATAAATACGACTGCATGTATCATTTCATCATCAGTTGGTATCAGGATGCCGTCACCTCTGGAGACAAGACTCGAACCCGCAGCTTCCGACCCCCGTATCCTTGGAGATTACTAGACGAAAAAAGCAAACGATCGAACGAATGGCAATGTAAATATTAACACAGACTAGAGTGGGACGAAGGAAAAATCCCATACCACCAAGTCAAAAACACATTTCAAGATTTACTAGTTCAAAACGAAATAATATACATTGCCGGACCTGAACAGAGGAAATGGCTACGAGATCTGTGTAAAGCACCTGTTGAAATTGTAGATATACAGACCGACTATGGGTGTCCTTCCCTACCCAAACTCTGTTCAATGTACGAAGCTAAGCATCCAAACGACAAGTTTGAACGTGTCTGTGCCTGTTCAAACGCGCAGCTAATGCAGAAATGGCACTCGCAGCAGGAATATTTTTTTTATTTTCAATATTGGCAAACCCGATTTTTTTTTCAAATAGTGGCACACCTGATTATTATTTTTTTTTAGTATAAATAGCTCAAAAATCGAGCTCTATCAATCAGTTTACGTTAGGACACGATGTCGCCATTCCAGCTGGAAACCGAGTACCTGAGTGCTAAACCAGACTTCAACTGTGTCGAATATAGTTTCCTGGATGAAGAAGAAAATTTACGCACTTATACGGAAATCTGTTATGGTGGAGTATTGCATTTCCTAATGGCTCATTCGCCACGCAGTTATGAACCATCGCAACAACAAATAAACTGTACCGGTTGGGATACGTGCACCGTGTTTAACCTCAGACCTACAACCGTACTTCCATGCAGCAGAGAAGAAATTCTCCACAAGACTCTACAAGCATCCGACTGCACGCCAGAAGACTGTAGCAGTATCGTTCCCAGCACCCTGGACTGTAGTGAGCAATCCAAACCCATGTCTATGAGACGCAGCGACCTGTCCAAACTCGCATCTTGTCTTATGTGCGCGTTCCTTTCTCGGCTCACATGTTTCGATGCACAAACAAGAATTAAAGGTAGTAGTCATCTTGTAATTACATCCGACAAGAATATTATTGATTGTAAATGTAAACATTGAAGCGAGATTAGTTTCAGTGTACGAAATCTATTCAGGTTTATAGTTTTACAGTTGACATCTTTGAAATGAAATGTACATCAGTTGAATTTGTAATGCGTAATTAGGGTCACGACTATGTATGATTAAAATAAACTACTTGTCACGTTAGTTCCGAAGCGTGTAAATTAGGTTAGATTCATGTTTGTGTTTGTATGAATAAGTATTAGCAACCTAAATTTCTTTTTTCCGTGATACTAGTCGAAATTATTAGTGCAATCAGTTGCAGTAATTTTTATTTTGAAATAACATTTTTTCCTGGCATACATGTTTGTTATTATTCATGCACGTACGACTTAGCTTGAAACAAGATGGATGACGTACGAGAGAGATAGAGAGAACACTGGCAGGAGCTCCGTGCAGCTTGAGTTGTGATGAAATGGCGGCTTGCGCGGGTGGGGAAATCGCGCGCTCTTCCTCCGACCCCTTCCCCCGCACACGGAGCGCTCGTGTCCGTACACTGCATCTGTGTCCACCAGCTGATGTAATTCCTACGCATGTCGCATGGCGCACTCAAATCCCCTGGCGTGCTAAATTATTACACTAGTAGTTTATATTATTAATTACAGCAGCAAAAAAATTAATGCAGGTAATTCGATAAATAGAGTCTTGGTAATGTTACATTTAACGTTTACGATTTATTTTTTTTTACAAAAGAGTTCATTTGCCAATATTAATAATAGTAATTTATAATTTTTTACTGCTAAATGAAAAAAAAAGTATAGAAATTAGCTCACGCTACCTATCCATAGACGCATAATACATAATCACAACCATTTTCATTACCTACTTCTACAACTAACCAACATATTATGTATGTGTTGCAGGTATTCAGTGCTTCTCCCTGCGTCGAGCTACTTTCGAGTGTGATCCGCTTGGAGAACGCCTGTCTGCCCTCTGGAGTTCCGTGTAGTTCTGTCGCGTTTCCGGTCAGTACATAAAACAAAAATATTTGTACATCAGTGTCTTTGTGCTGTCTTGAAAAAGTAAGACATGTGCATACATACTTAGCAAGGCGGTTCCTTTTCTGTGTTACAGGTTCCTGCGACCAGCGTGTGCTGCACGACGTTCCAGCCCTCCTTGTTGTGCGTGCGTGCAGTGCACCCAGAGCCGTTCCTGATTTCGTCTGGTGAGTTTAACTTTTTTAAAATTACAACTTTTGCTTGTATACATATAAATGTATGTGTGTTAGTGTGTGTATGTGCGCGCGCATGCCTTTACGCTTGAAATTTTGTGAAATTTTATTTTTTAACTATACTTGACAAATAAAAAAAAATTAAATCTACAGGAAAATCAAAAACATATACACTTTAATCATTCATTGATACAGTGTCAAAATTTAATGGCGGAAATATTTAAATAAATTGTATTACTATAATTTATCCGCTCGTGTTACAGACTCCATCAACATGAAGAGGACTTCGTCTGGGGTTCCCGCGGCTGCCGGCCAGCCCTCGACCTCGGGGACCAGCCAGCTTGCAACATCTCAGGTATGTGCACCGTCATCAGGGAATGGGTGTGCATACTGTGGCAAGTTTTTTACTGCTAGCTGTAGTGCTAGACGGCATGAGCGTGCATGCAAGGCGAATCCCGACTGTAATACCGCAAGCCAATGCCATATCTGCGGTATGACAATAAGCCTCAAAGACAGTTTGACCCGCCACATTCGAACATGTGAGGGCACCGTCGAGCACAGCTCAGGCTCGAGGTGCATTTACTGCGGGCAGCAATTAAACATAGCTATGAAGCCAGACACCACGAGAAGAGCCAGTGCCAGTTCAATCCTGGTCGTATTAGCTACAAATGCGTAAAGTGCCAGGGCGAATTCACACGTAAAGATAATTTATTGACACACATCAAGACGTACAATGTCCTGGCTCCACAGGCCGCTAAGAGACGGCGCACGGACGAACCCTCTGGCCGTCAACAGCCCGACCCCAGCACTCGTCCACAATACGTGGCGAGTGTGCCCGACCAGGCACAGCGAGACTTGGAGGCGCAAGCGCCTGGCCAGGCTCAGGTTGACTTGGGGGCAGGCGGTTCCGGGTTTGTTGAGGCGGAGAGTGCGTTCTGCAGAAATTTGAAAACGTTAGTGGCAGTCAACAATGGTGCGACCAAAGATATTTGCACATACCTGGGCGAAATGAAAAATAACTTGATAAATCGCATTTCCCAGGAAATACGTGAAAATGGCCTAGTGATGTTCAATGTGTGGCTTGAATGTGATTATGCCAAGCCCGCTCCCTTCGATGAAGGTGTCGACAAGAGGGCATTCAAGACCAAGAATATACCCATCTATGAAGAGAGTGACATTGAAGAGGCAGTAACAGAATGTATTGAGAAAATATGTAGGGAGGAAGACGAATATGTAAGTAAAGGCTCGGGGTGGACTCTGTCTGCAGTGAGGAAAATTCAGCTCCGTTTCAACAAGTTAACACCACTGCGAGTCTCCTCCTACATATATCTACCATCCACAATCAAGAACAGGAAAGCATGCATAAATCCCATGAACCTGGAAGACGAGTGCTTCAAGTGGGCCATACTGGCGCGGTACGTGGAGGGGGAGAATCCTCAACGTGTGGACAAGAGGTATCACGAGCTGCAAGGTAAATTTGATTTTTCAGGACTGGAGTTCCCCACCCCCCTCCACCAAATCAAAGTGTTTGAACGGAACAACGAAGATGTTTCCATCAATGTCTACAGCATCGATGAGAACGACAAGATCGCGCCAGTGCATGTGGGGAAGGAGGAAAAGCAACAACATTTCGACCTCCTGTTGCTAACGTCCGAAGATAAGAAATCTCATTTCTGCTTTATAAAAAATTTCTCAAGACTCGTCAGGCCTCAAGATCACCGCCCACGATCATAAAATTCATGTGTGCAAGAGATGCTTCATGTACTATCACGATTTGACACGAGATTCAGGACTGACAGGGCAGCAGTGTCTCGACGCGCACAAGAAATTCTGCAACACTCATACTCCTGTGCGCGTCGAGATGCCGAAAGCTGACAAGAACGGCAAGCCACCTGTCATGGAATTTAAAAACTACCACCACATGTCAAAGATGCCCCGTCGTATACTCAGACTTTGAGGCCATGCTCGTGCCCATCCCATCATGCCAGCCGGACCCCCAGCAATCGAGCACACAGGCCTACCAGAAGCACGACGCCTAGGTATAGTTATTGTAAATATGTTAAGGTGGATAATGATGTGATCCCAGCCACACTCACTTCCTCGCTGCCGCAAGAGCCGATTCTTTACAGGGGTCCCGATGCTGAGGCAAAATTCGTTAAGACCATAGTTAATATTGGAAATCAGGTGAAGGGAATATACGAGACGAGCCTGCCCATGACGTCGCTGACGGCTCAAGAGTATGTCAGCTTTGTCGCAGCCCATCAGTGCTGCTACTGTAAACAGTCATTCACGCCCTACAACAACAAAGTAAAGGACCATGACCATTTTAGTGGAAAATACCTTGGTGCCGCCTGAAACAGCTGCAATCTCCTGTGCAGGCGGCCCAAGAAGCTTGTTGTGTACTTCCACAACCTGGGTTATGATGAAAAGTTTATCATCAAGAAACTGGGCTACGACAACAAAGAAATATTTATTATTCCCCACACGAAAGAGAAAATGATTACATTCTCTAAGAATCTGGGCGACAAATTCTCCGTACAGTTTATTGACACATTCAGGTTCATGGCACGAAGTTTGGCGTCCCTTGCGTCGTACCTGCGAGCCGACAAATTCGTAGAAACATCAAAATTCTTCACTCAAAATGAATTGACTCTGGTAACAACAAAAGGTGTGTTCCCATACGACTACGTGACCTGCTGGGAGAAGTTGGACGAGCCACAACTGCCTGCGAAAGAGGAGTTTTACAATATATTAAATGACAGCCATGTCAGTGATGTAGAATACAGGCATGCTCAGACAGTGTGGAGCGAGTTCGGCTGCGTGACCCTGGGCGACTACAACGACGTCTACCTCAAGACGGACGTGCTGCTGCTGACGGATGTGTTCCAGAACTTTCGACAGCTCTGCCTCAAGACCTACAGCATCGACTGCAGCCACTACATAAGCGCGCCAGGGTTCACGTTCAACGCAATGCTGAAGCATACAAAGGTACAGCTGGAGTTGATGACCGACTACGATATGCACATGTTCGTCGAAGCTGGGATGAGGGGCGGGGTTGCTCAAGTGGTCAAGCGACACTGTAAGGCCAACAACGTCTGCCTTCCCCGCACCTGCGATCCCAGCCAGTCATCAACCCACATCATGTACCTGGACGCCAACAACCTCTATGGATGGGCCATGTCTCTGCCTCTTCCCGCCAGCGGCTTCAGGTGGGCGGGCACGGACATTGACGTCATGACCATACCAGATGAGGGGCGGATGGGGTACATCCTACAAGTGGATGTTGAGTACCCATCCGCCCTGCATGACAAGCACAGAGACCTGCCATTCCTGCCCGTCAACAAGTGCCCGCCCGGCTCGTATCATCCTAAATTGATGACGACACTCGAGAAAAAGTGTAATTACATAGTTCATTATAGAAACCTGAAGCAGGCTCTCCAACACGGACTGCGAATCACAAAAGTACACAGAGTCCTGGAATTTGTGCAGCGTGCGTGGATGAAGCCCTTCATTATGAAAAATACGATTATGAGGCAGAATGCTTCAAATGATTTCGAAAAAGAATTTTTCAAGCTGGCAAACAATGCATGTTTTGGTAAACTATTAGAACAAAAGAGGAAGAGGCAGCGGATGGAACTCGTATGCAGTGAGAAGAGGCTGCGGAAAGTAGTGGCAAAGCCAGCGTTCCAGGAGAGGACAGTACTTGATGAAAACTTGGCTCTGATCAAACTCCAGCATGAAAGTATCCTCTTTGACCGCCCTGTATATGCGGGTTTAGCCGTCCTGGAGTAGTCCAAAACGCTAATGTACAACTTCCATTACGACATCATGAAGGAAAAATATAAGGACAACATCACGGTGGCATACATGGACACGGACAGTTTCATCTATGAAATCAAGACGCACGACTTTTACCAGGACCTGGCCGACGACTCTGCGCTCATGAACGTGTTTGACACGAGCGCGTATCCCATTGACCACCCCTGCTACTCGCCCACCAATAAAAAGGTGGTGGGCAAATTCAGAGATGAGTGCAATGGGGTGGCGATGGAGGAGTTTGTCGGCCTCAGAGCAAAGTTATATACATATAAATATAACGATAATATATCCAAGAGAGCTAAAGGAATTCAAAAATGTTTGGTGAAGAACAAAATTACGTTTGAAGATTTTCTTGAAGTCCTGGAGCACCACACAACAAAGCGTGCGCAAGTCCAGTCCATAAGGTCGCACCAAATGGTATTGTACACGGAAACCATGAATAAATTGGCATAATGTTATTATACCTCAATAGTTATACATAAAAAATATGTCTGCAAAAAAGTAAAATTTATTTTTTCACAAAAAAAAAACAAGTGAACTTATAACATGAAATGTTGAAACTGGTGACTGTGCTCGTACGTTTCGTGTAGGATTCACTGATTGGGTGAACCATGGTGTGGACTTTGAGGGCCCCCGGGCCGCTACGGTAGTCGAAAAGGTCCGTCAGGAATACCTACAGAAATGTTACGAGTATGGTGCTAGTGATGCCACAAGGTAGCCACCCATGTCTCTGTTGATTTGGTGTACATAGCCTTCGTCGGTGGATTATGCATCGTCGGATTTTTCGATGCTACTTTTTTGGTTGGTTGGGTTGGAAGTGTTATTGTTTTGCATCCTCGTTGATTTGTGGTGCTGCGCTTTTGGTTGGTTGGTTGGGATAGAAGTGGTGGTTTTATGCACCTACGTTGATTTGTGGTGCTGTAGCGTTTTCTTGGTGGATGGTTTTTACTGCACCTACGTTGTTTTTTTTTTTTGGTGCAATGCATTTTCTTGGTTGGGTGGATGGTGGTTGGTTTTATGCACCTACGATGTTTTTTGAGGTGCTGCGTTTTTTCTGCACCTACAATGTTTTTTGTGGTGTTATGTTTATTCTTGGTTGGATGGATGGTGGTTGGTTGGTTGGTTGGTTTTCTGCACCTACATTGTGTTTTGTGGTGCTGTGTTTATTCTTGGCTGGTTGTATGGTGGTTGGTTGGTTGGTTTTTTCTGCACATACGATGTTTTTTGTGGTGCTGCATTTTATTGGTTGGTTGGATGGTGGATGGTTTTATGCACCTACGTTGTTTTTTGTGATACAAGCATTTTTTACACTGATACGTTTTACACTGATGTGTTTTACACCAATACGATTTTTTACATCGATGGATTTTTATTACGTCTATGGGCTTTAACAACGGTGGAGTTCTTGCGACGATGGGCTCTTACATCGGTGGGCTTTGACAATGGAGGGTTTTTCCAAGTCGATTTTGTACAAGATTTCGGCGTTTATACGTCGTTGTGACTGGGCAATTTCAGCCTTGGTATGTGACATTGTTAAATTTAAGCACGTGCTTTGTGTCAATGTATCGTATGGTAGATCTTTCTGGTAGGCTTGCATCGTTGTAATGGGCCACTGCTAAATAGAGACATTGTTCATAAGTACTTGACTACATATGTGGAGTATATTGCATATGGAGGCAAGGGGCTTGTGTGTGACTAGTCTGTTTAGCGGTGCCGGTCTCCAGCCCGTTCCAACCATAGAGAGCTGCGATGCAAGCTTTTTGTTTGAGTGACTAAATTTCTGTTTAAGTATTTAGCAGGTGAGCAGTTGCTGAGATGGAGTGATTCTACGTAAGGAGGAGGAGAGAGCCGGTGAGATGGAAAGGCGGTGGGACGAGCATGGCCTGCTGAGAGAGAGAGATCTGCGAATCTACACTCTCACACATGAAATAAAAAAAATATATTTAAATGTATATATTAACGACAATATATATCTGTAAATTTTTTTTTAACTTTGTGTTTTATTTCTATATTACTAATTCCTTGTTTGTTTTTTCTTGATGAGAAAAATTATATTTTATAATGTATGCTTGAAAACATACATTGCTGCAAACAAAAGTAAAATGATTATTTTTTTTTTGCATACATAATTTTTTGTTGTATAGGGTATAATTAATAGACTTTACTTACACAAAACCGTAATAATAAAGGTGGAAAAAAAAGAACAAACAAACACAATGGTATAATTTTTTTTTATTTACAAATAAAATTCATCATTCTACATACATCAGACATTTACAGAGGAAAATTTTCAATTATCAGAAATATATTTAATCTTCACTGTAGTAATAAGGATGTTCATAGAGCCACAGCTTCAGTAACTGGCTATTACAATGTGCGCTGTGGAAACCATTATAAAATTTATCGCACTTTTCAATTTGGTTTCCGTACATCTTTAACAGTGTGTTAAAGCCAGGAGAATTGCCTTGTTTACGTAGATCAATTACTTTGGCACTGCACAACTCACTCACAATACAACTCAGAAGGTAAAAGGATGTAACGGAGAAAAGTTTTGAAAAGTGGTTATTGGGCTGGGATCTTCTCAACGCACATAAGTGATCAATGTAAAATTCCATGCTCACTTTGGTTCAAAAAATGTAAAGTAGGTCTTAGTGAGATGGGATCGGGACCATTTTTGTTTGCTGTAGCTAAGTACACAGAATGCGGAGAAAGTTTGGATTGAGGCACAAAAAGAACCTAAATCCCCCTCACCTTTAATTTTGACAGTCACCACTACAGACACACGGGGCGTATTACATACGAAAAAGAAGCAGCTTCATGGTAAACAGAAACTTGATGCAGGAAAGAAAATATTGGAAAACCGAGCCTGGAATTGGCGTCGCAAGAAAGCAGATGCGGTCATGAAGTTTGGAGAGCAGGAACCTCTGTACTTACCATCTCTAAAAACGTGCAGAAAGGTTAGGGAAGAAGCTAAAACATTAGACTGCCCGACACCTAAAGTAGCAGACCCTGTACTGCTTTGATGAAGATGCAAATGAGTCCAGAATATGCCGGCAAAATACATGTTGTCAGTTACGATGAATTTTTTTGTTTTTACAGGTCAAAGGAACAAAATTTTTTCTATAATAAATATTTGTCTCAATCTCGTTTTCAAAGTATATCCATAGATGCAACTGGAAGCTTAGTAAAAAAAACTTCAGAGGAATGGTTAAAACAATTTATCGAATCACTTTTTTTGTATGAAATTGTTATTCATTTTCAAAACACAATTATAAGTATCGCTCAGTTATTGACTGAAATGCAAGACACGCCAACAATATTATTTTGGTTAGATAAATGGCTTAAGGATGTACAGAAAATTCCGAGAGAATGTGTGTGTGATTTTTCTTTAGCATTACTAGGGCTATAACGAGGTCCTTCAATGACATGAGTTTAGCAACTTACAACAAGTGTTGTTTGAGAATACTCTCCGGAATGAAATGCTGTGACATTCCATGTTACATCCGTGTGGATGTGGCCCATCTCATCAAGATTGTTTGTAAATGGAAATGTTACCCCAAGGAAGGAAAACTGGTCAGAAAATTTCTAATAAGATGAGTTAGTTTATTGGTACTGTGCAGAACCTTCTTAGGTCTACAAACTCTTGTAGAACATATTTTTGTACTAACCTTATCCGAAACCTGTAAGCTTCTAGCCATCAACACGTCAGAAGAATCTAGAGCAGAGAAAGCTAAAAATCATATTGGGAAAAGAATTCTCACTGGGACTGTAATCCCAGATACTTTGAAGGAAGTCATCGAAGATACAAACTACATTATCAGAGACCATGGTCTTGATGCAATAGAACAGTCTTCAACAACCCAAGTAGACCATTGTGAGAGTATCCAACAGTTCATAATGGGTATTTTCTCAAAAGCAAAAATTTATGCATTAGAAAATGGAATTGAGCCAAATCCATATTACTGCCCTGGTTTTTCTGAAAAACTGTTTTGGCTACTTTCCGATTTCCCACTCTGGACAGGGGTTATGGCAGAATATTTTGACTCGCCAAATACTGTTCATCATCTTTTTCGGTTGAAGGAGATTTTGCTCTACTGAAAAACGGCATTCTAATGCATGATGCACCACCTATAAAATTTCCTAATTTTGTATCGAAACACCTGAGGGAACTTAGTGGTCTAATAACAAAACTTGCTGCTGCAGTACAAGCCTTAGTAAAGAAAACCAATATTAAAACTCCATCTTACAGCTCACAAGTTGATGATTCACAAAAAGAGCTATTGTTTCAAGAACAGTGAAGTGGAAGGAATGAAAACAGAAAAGACATTCATTTTGATTTTGAGGAAAAAGAACTTCTTCAAGGTAAGTATTTAAAAATAATGTTTCTTTTTATTTGCTTTAAAAAAAATTTATGGTAACATGGTTTCGTATATTTTTTAAAATTTTTGATGAATTCTCTATGATTTCAGAAAATCTGATATCCAAGACTTCAATTTGTGCTGCAGTAGAACCAAAGAAAAAATCACACTTGCCACCGAAAAAAAAGAAAAACTTACTTGGATCCAGATCCAAATGTACTGTTGTATCTATAAAATCCACAAAAATCAAGAGAATCTGTTGGGTTACTAGCAAATGGGAATTTGCTTGGTCCCATGAAAATTAACAAAACGGTTTACACTGTCATGAACACGTGCCCACTTGACTCTCTTGTGCAATTAATAACATGCTTGTGTGTGGACTACGAGCCGTACCGGCGTAGGATATAAGAGGAAGAGGGTGAGTCAGGGAATCTTGTTTCACAGTTCATTAAAGGGGGAAATAGTAGGAAAACTTACGAAGCTAGATTAAACACTCTTAGGACCTTGTACTATCCTAAGTTACCATCAAGTGAAAAAATTATCACAGTTATCAATGCTGAAAATTCCATCGGAGGTGTTATCTCAAAAACTTTGTCATGTCTTCCAAGTGCCATTACTTACATGTCATGCAACGACATACAGAATGGTTATCGAGCATATGGAAACTGCGGTTATCAACTCGTCAGAAGTTAACATTAGAAAAAATTGTGGAAGCTGTGGTCAAGAAGTCTCTACGAGAAAAGAAACTGGCTCTCACCTCATTCTTGAACCGAGAGTTGGTCTTCCTAATGCAGCGTTTCGGCTTTCCGACGTGCCAAATGAAATACACGTTAACAATAAAACCTTTATTCTCGGAGATATATATAATAGACTTTGTCCGCGGAAACAATTTCGTATCTTATTGTAGAAGGAAAGACTATACTTGGGAACTTTATGATGACTTGGCTAAAACTATTAGGAAAGTTTCCGCTGGTAGCACAGTAGGAAAATTTGAGTTATTATTTTATGTAAATGTGTAATTTTTATAGGTATTGTAGCTTCTTTATTATTAATGATTTGTAAACATTGTAGGGTAAATTCATTTTTAGATTTAAAAATATAGCTGTGTTAAAAATTTAAATTAATTTTAATTGTTATTAAATAAAGACTATTTTGCGTTTAGCAAAATTAGAGTACAGTAAGCACCAAAATAGTTTTTCCCTTGAAGAAGTAGACATGCTATTTTATGAGTGCGCATAAATTATAAATCACTTAGAATAGTGTAATAAACTTTATGTATTGTATTTTGAACTTGTTATTTCTAGACACGAGAAAAGATTTCTTTAAAAAATCTTTATTTCAACACTCTCTATTCTTTGAGCTAAGGTGTGTTACAACGTCATGTGATGCTTAATGTGACTCATTAAGTCCTTACAATAGAATTGTATAATGTTGGTATCGTCCTAATTTAATGAGGTAGGCAACCTTTCACGTGAATTTTATAAGGAAACATACATTTTTTCAGTGCCTTCCAACCATTAAAAAAACTAGGACACTCAATTTAAATTTTATGCATCCAATACTTAATTCATGTGCCCATTTTTTTTTTGTGACATTTCCACGTAAATGTATAAGGAAACATACATTTTGCAATGCCTTCCAACCATTAAAAAAAATGGGTCACTCAATTTCAACTGTCTGCACCCAATACTTTATTTATGAGCCGAGTTTTTTTTTTCAATTAACATTTCTATTGGCTAAACGTATTTCATGTAAATTTGCCATTATAGCTGTCTTGAATTTTAGGGTTTTTTCCACCATAGATTTAATAAACTTTATATTATAGCTCATAAAATTTATGACTACCATGGTTTACAGGAATAGCCCTTAGTAAAAGTATGACAAGAAACGTAAATAACAAATCATGAACAAAAATTAAGTGTCCAAACATATTTTATAGCCTGTATATGATAGTAGTATGTAAATGGGCATACTGAAACAGGATGCAGGATGTGGAGCCGGGAGCCAGTCCGCCATCTTGGAATGTGACATCACGGCGGCCATCTTGGACTCAAAAATTCCTCAAAAATGACTCAAAATGTCTCAAAAATTCTGGTTTTGAGGAAACATTTCTCGTTTTCTTTCACAAAAATTCAAAAATTAGGATTTCGAAAAACCTCAAAAGTCGTTTTGCCTTAGAAACCACGAAATTCCTAAAAACGGCTTAAGCATCCATATCTACAGCATCCCATGTCTACAGCATACTATAAGCATTTTTTTTTAGGAATAAGGATACCATGACCGCCATCTAGGATTATGACGTCACCGTTGCAATTTCTGTAACGGAGAAAACCGTCACACATTTTTCTTTGATATCATAAAATTAAAAAAATAAAATAAAAATAAAAAATATTACAAAAAAATACAAAATAATCTGGCTTGGTTTAGAACTCTATCTTTAATCAACAATGAGAAGTTCACAAGCTAGCAGGATCAGTTTTGTATTTTTTTTTTTTTGTAATATTATGATATCAAAGAAAAATGTGTGGCGGTTTTCTCCGTGTGCTCCCGATTATCCATGTCAATATAATGATGGTTTTTTTCCATGTGCTTGCGATCATTCCTGTGGTTTCTCCAAGTGCTTCTGGTTATTTCTGAGAAACCAATCTCTCCATGAAGGAGTTTTACTCTTAATGAGAAATGACATTTTATTAAAAGTTGCATTTAATTAGTGATTTTCTGCTACTAAATCAACACTTGCAATATTTTTATCAGGTGGAAATAAAAAAAATATCATTACTCAGTCAAATAATAATATGCTCTGAGAAATCAAAGAAGCACTAACAGGAAGGACGAACTTCCTTCTCCTTGGAGTCTAGCGAAGCCATTCTTTTCCGATCGTTAGTGAGCATCCCGCATCCCGCATAAAATAAATAAATATTATTTATCTGCAATCAACACGTGGCGTCATCTGTTGTTGAAAAGCAGAACTACTGGCAACAAGTACCTTTGCATGAGATAAATTAACTCTCGCTGACAAAATAATTAAAAAATTATATTAAAGTAATGGTTCTAATTGGAAAACTGTCAGTTTTGCATCTAACATTAGTCACAGAAGCTACCATGGATCATGGTTTATCTGCAGCTGAATCGGAAGGCAGCTGCTGTAGATACTGTAGCAAGGATTTTGTCATGAGGAGGAATGCTAGACGTCATGAGAAGAATGATTGTGTTAAAAACCCACTACGCAAAATGTTAAGCTGTAATCGGTGTATCAGGTTGTTAACACGAATTGACAGCTTAAAAAGACATGGTAGAACATGTAAAGCCAAGCCTACTTATGGCATAGAGGACATCGATTGATCCACTAGACTAAAGAATAGTGATCTGGATTACGACAATAATTTTCCTTGTCCTGAGTGTGATGGTATTAGCTCACCCGATCGTGACGAAGAACATAAATTGAAGGATGATGATGGCTTCGTGAAGACTGAAACTAATGGAAGTAACAACACCGTGAAAAGTGAGAATACATTCAAGCCGATATTCAGTAGATCCACCGTACTTTGTAAAAATGATGGACTCCTAAAAAGGAAGCATGGAGACGATGAAGACACTTCGACATCAACGATATCGAATTCTTACGTTAATCTGGGTTAAGACGATGCCTTCTATGGTGATTGCTACAGTGACTCTTAAGCTTGTGGCGTGATCGAAGACTCTGCTGAAGCAGCTAAAGCAGGCAAGATCGAAGACTGTGATGGTGGCTTGAGACCAAAACGATGGAGACGACATAATAAAATAAATTATCCTGATAAAGCTTGTGATAATCATTGGCTCGATGAAGAAAGTGACCCTGTGGTTGACGATAAAATGGAAGACATCAGAGATAATATTTATTATAAACGTGCAAGGAAGATGGTGGCAAAAGAGATTGATTATACCTTATGGGAAGATCCTAACATATTAGTTGACAGACTAAGACTACTAAATGGTTCGCTTTGTGCAGGAAACTATTCGAACATCAAAGAAATATCCTTCATACTCAAAGAACTGAGAGAAGCTGACTACATACAATAATGGCTTTAATTAAAAGTAAGTGTACAAACTTGAAGAAAATTTAATATTTTTTTTCAAGATGGTATCTACCATTTCTCGAAATCTTATTTCTAAATAAAACATATAACTTAAAGGTGTAAAAAACGACACCACTGCTAGCCAAAATGTATACTAATAAAAACATGCAAATAATCATGTCAAGTTCAATAAAAAGTAATTGAAATCAGTTGGAGTCAAATGAAGAGGGAGCATTTAGAGTAATTGGAGCTTTTGGAGCATTTGGAACCTTTTTGGAGTTTGTGGAGCATTTTGGAGCGTTTGGAGCTGTTGGAGCTTTTTGGAGCTGTTGGAGCTTCTGGAGCAGTTGGAGCAGTTGGAGAAATTAGAGCCATTTGGAGCATTTGGAGAAATTAGAGCCTTTTGGAGCAATTGGAGCCTTTTGGAGCTGTTGGAGCATTTGCAGCATTTGGAGCTGTTGGAGCTGTTGGTGACTTTTGGAGCGGTTGGAGCATTTGGAGCTGTTGAAGCTGTTGGAGCATTTGGAGCAGTTGGAGTTCTTGGAACATTTGGAGTTCTTGGAGCATTTGGAGTTCTTGGAGCATTTGGAGCCGAGTAGACTTGTATCTTTGTAGCTTCATACAGAAGCGGATCCAAAGGGGGGGCACGGGGGCACGTGCCCCCCCCCCCCCCCCCCCGAAGAAGGTTAAAAGACGAACTGGATAAATTAATGCATGAAATAAATGTTTATGTAATTTAATGAAAATACGTTCATGTAGTTTACATTTACGCTACTTATTCATTAGAGCCGCACATCGAAGTTACTTCTAATAATCGATAATCTCGATTCAAGGTAGTACAAGTAGTTCCAGATAACGCCGCCAGGGATTTCTAGGAGCTGTTGGGAATGGCCAATAATGTTCCAGGATCCAGGCAGAAGGGATAGCATCTATAACCTAGGGCAGGTTATGTGGCTTAGTGAGTTACCATCTCGTCCAACAGCATTTTAGTATTTTTATTTATGCGTTAGTTTATATTTAGTGTTTATAATTTAGTGCTGTTAATATGAATTGTAAGAAAAAAAGGAGACAACTGGGCTTGGATTATTTTTTCTGAAAAAAATCGAAGGTAAGTGAATCCCAAAATAATTTAGGGCTGTGTATGTACTTATTTTCATTGTGAGACTTTGTAATAACAATAATTACTATCTAAGTTAATACCCGCGAAACTTATTCACTATTATGAACGGAAAATTAATTCCAAAATACACAAGCCCCTCGAAGTAACGCTGTTTGATTAGCGCTGTTTTAAAGTAACGACGCCAATTAATTAGGGCATCATTTTAAGTAGCGCAACTATAGATTCAAAGTAGCGCTGTTTTCTTTTATAATAATGTTTATTTCTGTGCGCAAAAAATAGCAAAATCATGTGTGTAGTTAATACAATGCAACGAATAAATGTGACGAATCAACTAACAATATTTTGCTCTTTCCTTTATAGCTATTCGCTTCCTTTATTTTCATTCCGTGTTCAGCCAATGTTTACAGTACGCCACTCCATCTACCACATCAGTAACAGCTCTGGTGAGAATAACAAGAAACTTTCAGCGCTATTTTACCTCACGCTACCAGACGCGCTGGTGTGTCATTTCAGTTCAGATACACATTTAGTAAGCAGATACGGGAATTACATTAACACGTGTATTAATTAATTAAAGTAAACAGAAGTAAATTAATAAAGCAATTATTTTTTTACTTTTTATTGCTTCTTTTATAAAATATGTTATTTTGAATTCGGTTATTTTTTGTTAAAATATTATTTATTTTGCGCCTACTTAGGAATGTTGGCCCAAAACCCAAGTGGCCCAAGCCGTTATATTGTGAACAATGTGGTACGCGAATTATTTTAAATTCAATTTCAGGCTATTCAAAATTTAATTTAATGTACTTAACATGTCTTTCGATATAAATTAGTTTTGTAAATTGATTTAAACGGGGAAGAGAGTTTTGATTTAAATGGTAGTCAGTTATCATTTACCTAATAGAAAAACGAATTATTTTGATTAACATGCACTCTCATGGGAAAACATATTTGATTAGAGCTGTTTTAATGAACGCTCTGTAATCTTGAAATTATTAGAATTAGAGCGTTACTTCAAGAGGCGGTTGTATACAAAAATCAAGCCATTTCATTGAAACATTTTGTAAACTGTGGTTAGCCTTAAAATGCTTTGTACCACATTTTGATTCTTGGTTCAAAACTAAACTTGAATAAATTGTTGTGTTTTATTTTTAGGGCATAGTAGAAGAATCAGAGAAGCACGAAGTACTGGCAGAACCAATTTCCTCCAAACCCTCGAATAAACAGGATGAGATTAAGCCTACAACTTCCTCTTCTTTGTCTACTAGTTCTCAATCTACTTAAGTAAAACAGACCTGATTAGTAGTGAGGTGCCGGTGCCAGCAATTTCGTGGCAAGATCGTGACTTTGGATATCTTTTGGACAATGAAAGTGTTTCAATTTCACTATCAAATGAAGACATATAACAATGGATGAAGAACTCGTGGGTACCTCCAACTGACTACAACTTTCCTTTGATTCTTGAGGGAAAAAAGAATAGGTCATTTCAGTATAACTGGTTGAAACTCTATCCATGGCTCGCGTATAGCAAAAAGCTTAACGGAGGATTGTGTAAAAGTTGCGTACTCTTTGGACGATCTGAGGGTGGTACGAATGATGTTAATTTAGGTAAACTGGTTGTAGAGCCTTTAAGTACTTTCAAAAAGGCAACAGAAACTTTAAAACATCATTCGAACACCAAATACCATAAAGCAAATGTAGTAGCAAGACAGAATTTTGTAATGGTGATGGAGGGAAAATCTCATGATGTGTTTTGTGTAATCAGAAGTGCAGAAAAGGCTCTTGTCGAAGGAAAACAAAAAGAAAATGATACCTATCATAAAAACAGTAATATTTTGTGGTGTCCAAAATATTCCACTTAGGGATTCCACAGGGATGATGGAGTCTTAAAAACAGAGGAGTCGTCCTATGGAGAAGGGAATTTTAGGCCTTTATTGAAGTTTCTAGTAGATGCTGCAGACAAGGATCTATTGTCACATATGTAGCAAATACAGCACGTATTTAAGCAAAACCACTCAAAACGATATAATCCAGTGTTGTGGTGAGGAAATAATAGACAAAATTGCAGCTAACATCAAGAATGCAGTATATTTTGGCTTGATTGTTGATGAAACAACAGATAATTCTATTAAGGAACATGTTTCTATCTGTATTCGCTATTACGACCTTGCTACTTATTTCATTAAAGAAGACTTTATAAGGTTTGTTGACGTTGTAGACCTCACTGGCGAAAACATTTGCCGAACAGTATTAGGATAACTGGCCAAATTGAACCTGGACATTCGTAACTGTCGAGGACAAGCATTTGACGGCGGGTCAAATATGAGTGGAAAGTTTAAAGGCGTTCAGGCTAGAATATGCAGCTACAGCCGCTGGTCCTCTACACTCACTGTGCTAATCACAGACTTAATTTGGCTGTAAGTAAAGCTTGTACGGTGCCCAGCATATGGAATGCTGTAGGGGTGATTTCTTCAGTAGAAAACCTTTTCTCGTGAATCTGCTGGGAGAATTCATGCATTAGACCAAGAAATGGGAGACTTCTGAAGAAAGGGAAACATACTCTCAAGGAACTGAGTGAAACAAGATGGATTGAACGGCATGATGCTGTACTTACCTTTCTAGAAGCTCTCCCTGTCCTACCGTCAGTACTACAAGAAATAGCCCAAAAATCATCTCAAGGGAGCAATGCATTTGCATTGTTGCATTGCATGCTATAGGTAATCGGAGTTTATTATCTATGTTGTTGTTCTAGGCGATATTTTAGGGATCACTTTACCCCTGTCTCGAAAGTTACAGGCTGAGTACATGGAGGTATTCAGAGCAATGCAACTAGGCATTGACACAATATCAAGCATCCAAGAGCATCGACATCACAGCAACAAATAGTTTAAAACTATCTTCGAAAAATGTGAAGAGCTAGCTCATTATCTAGGGACTAATATTAAAAAGCCAAGGGTAGTGAGAATTCAAAGAAATCGATCAAATGTTGAGGCAGAGTCTGATGAAGAGTATTTTCGAATCAATATTTACGTACCATTCTTAGATTATCTAATCTGCGAAATCTCTTCCAGATTTCCAAAATCATAAATGACGTGAATTTCCGAACTAAACAAACTTATGTCACCAGACTTTGGAGAGGACTTCGAAGATTCTATTCTGCGTGGCGTTCAGCTTTACCGGGATGATTTACCTTGTTTTTCTGCTGTGAAGGGAGAGCTGAATATTTGAAACAAATGTGGTTATCTAAGCCCTATGATATGCCAAAAAATCCTGCTCATGCATACAAACTGGCAACAGATTTACCAAATCTAAGAGTACTTTTTTCAGATCATCTGCACTCTCCCAGTCACATCCAGTACAGCAGAACGTTCATTCTCAACACTTAGACGACTTAAAACTTACCTAAGAGCCACAATGACTGAAGAGAGGTTAAACGGACTAGCACTACTACACATACACCAAGATCTTGTATCTTTGAAGACAGCTGAGGATGTTCTTGAGGTGTTTGTAATTTAAATTGAACGTAACTGTACCTACCTAAGTGCGAGGAGTATTTCGTTGTGATAGAATGTCCTCAAGCAATTAGTGTGGAATTGTCTTGATCTATTATTCAGTGTGTATACGGCATCACGGTAAGCTATGACAACTATAGAGCAACGGGCAAAGACGAAGCGGGCTCAATAGACCGAAGACCCATTGCAAGAAGCAATGGACAGTGTCAACAGTGGCACTCTGAGTGTGAATAAGGCTGCTTCAGTCTTCAGCATTCCAAGAAGGACATTGCGGAATCATTTGAAAACTGGTTCAACTGTCAGAAAACTGGGTAGGTAAACATACTTAACTACGGCTGAAGAAAATGAACTTTGTGAACGCATTTTCCGCATGTGTGCTTTCGGCATGCCTCTTACTTCTAAACACTTAAGGCGAACCGTATTTACTTACTGTGCAATGAACAACAAAACACATCCTTTCGACTCTACTAAAGACCTTGCTGGCCGGAAATGGTTACGCCTATTCCTCAAACGACATCCTAACATTGCAAAGAGAAAGGCGCAAAGTATGAACCCCGGTCGAGCTTCGAAGCTGAATCGATTCATAGTTACTAATCACTTTGACAAGCTTCGAGTGATTTTACAAGATAATGGGTTAATGGAAAAACCGGAACTAATCTACAACATCGATGAGAAAGGTGTGAGACTCACGATTCATCATCAGCAAACTGTTTTGGCTCGCAGAGGAGCGAAAATGGTTTACTTTGTTGCCCCGGAGCATGCTGAAAATGTAACAGTAGTGACACGTGCCAATGCCATCGGAAATGCAATCCCTCCGATGGTTATTTTTAAAGGGCAGCATCTGAAACCAGAGTTTCACAAGGCATGCCTTGTGGAACTCTGATTTGTATGTATAATAAGGGTTCTATGACGACTGATCTGTCTATTCGTTGGCTCGAACACTTTTCTCGATATAAAATGAACGGAAAAGTACTTTTGATCTTTGATGGGGCTTCAGTGCGGGATTGTACTTTACTGCCTACCAAGTAACACAACGCACGAATTGCAACCTCTAGACAAATCCGTCTTCAAGCCATTTGAAAGTTGCTGGGATGATGAGTTGTTGTTGGCGTATGACAGAAAAAAGGGCTTTAGACTGACTAGGACCACGTTGGGCCCTATTCTTAGCAAGGTCTGGGGCAGGTCAGTAACAGCACCAAACATCGTCCGCGGATTCAGGGCAACAGGTACCTATCCCTTCGATCCCCACCAACTCCCGGACGAGGCATTTGCTCCTTCTTCAGTCACTGAACAGCCACAGGATGATGTTACAAACGAAGAAAATGTAAATAACTTCAATCATTTTAAAGGACCAATGGGAAAAAGAAATGTCTTATTACTCGACCAACACAAGTGAGTGACACAACCGAAAGTGATACAGATGACTCTTTCGGTGGACAGGACAACATGTAATTTACTGAACTTTTGGCAACACCGCAACTGAAGAAGGCACCCACGAACAGAAAAAAATTCTTAAAATTACAGGGGTCAGAGAGTAAGAATTTCATTATTCGAAGAGAACGAAACACCGGAAAACATATCCAACAAGAAGAAAGGAAGAACCATTGTCAAGGGCATAGATCATAATGATTTGACACCAAGGACACGCAATTTGGCAAAACAGACATCACACCACCAGGTTCCCAAGAAACGAGTTCCACAGGACGATTGCGCTACTCCTAGCACAAGTGGCATGAACACAAGGAAGGACAGTTGGTATTGTCCCATCTGTGAAGTTGATGAAGTAGCCAACATGATCTTGTGTTACATATGCGTGGTGTATTTTCATTAGAAATATGTGTTGGCATTTCAAAGCGAGGCAAGATATGTAATTGGGTATGCTCTGGGTGCTTGGAATCTAAGTGTGTTGACTTATGAATAATGTGTTACCTTTCACAATGCTTCACTTATGTTGCTGAACGTTTAATTACTTGCGTGAATTTATACTGATGTAATACATTACCTCTCAGCCAGATATTTATCCAAGTACCAATGTCCTTTTTTTAGGATTTTTTTTTGTGATCAAGGTTGATTAACAACTGCAATGCTCTTTATGTCCGATTCCAAATGTTTGCAAAAAGCAAATTTATGTGTTTTTTGGGCCAGTGATAGCAAATACATTGTAATCTACACACATGTGTAGTGACTGGCCTTATTTGGAACATAGGTTCCTAATAAGGCCAATATGTTACATTTTCTTCTAAATATTTTTAAGTGCACTTTAATTTAGAAATCTATAACTTATAGTATGTATTAATGTTTACAAGAATACAATATATATGTCTGATTTTTTTCACTTGTTCACTAGCCAATTATTTAAGGAAATGGTAAACAGTCAAACGTTAGCATGGCTATATTTGGTCCATGCACCTTATAATGAAAAACAAAAAAATTAATTTTTGAAATTTTTGTTTGTTTGTATTATTTTTTTTTTTTTTTAACATCAGTGGAAAAGTACTTGGCGATTTTGATGAATCTTCGTTTACTTGAACGGTCTTTCCGTAACTTTAAAACTTGGCTTAATATAATTCCATAATTTCACCTCTAAGGGGGTTAAAAATGGATAAATATGGTTTAAAGATAAATAATTTTGTCCCCGAATTTAATTGCGCATAATACAAGAGATTTGGTAACAATAATAATCATTCAAGAACTACCCACCACAATTGTACTATTTTCTGGAATTCAACCCCTAAGAGGTGAAAAAGGGGAAATATGTAGTTTTATGATAACTCCGAATGTAATGAAGAATGAGAAAATATTTCGGGTACCAACAATAAACATACGAAAACTACCACTCACAATTTTACCATTTTGCGTGATTCAACTTCCAAGGGGTGAACATGTGTCTAAGTTAAGTTATTATATATCTCAAAATCTAAAAAAGGATAATAAAATTAATTGTTTACTTATATTAAGCATATTATAACTACCAACCAGCATTTTACCATTTTTGCAAAATTCAAACCCTAAACGGGGTAGGTATATTTAAAAACGAAAAATGAACAATTCCAATAGGAACTAGAAAAAAAGAAAACAAAAATACAACTTATATCTACAGTTACGAATTTTTTTTTTCATTTATTGAAATACATCTTTTAAAGATGCGTAAAGGGGATAAGTTTTGAAATATTTTAAAAAATAGTATTTTTGCAAATAATTAGTAAAACTTACCTAATGTGTTTGGGAAAAATAACAGATATAATTAACGATTTTTTTTTACATTTTTTGCTACACTACGCGCTTAAGGGTTTAAAGTTTTAAAGTTTGTTTTCATAATAAAAATTATTCTTACCGAATGTATTAGGTATAAGGGCAAGACATTACAAATGATCAACAAGGATACAGAGTTACGAATTGTAAAGAAATAATAATTTGAGGGAGGGGGAGGGGGAAGCGTCGTGTGTGAGATATAACAATTTTTAGGGGGCGTGTTCAGGAGAGGGAGAGGGGAGAAATAATTTTAAGGGGGGGGCTTAATGCGGTCTTAACCCAGATAAGACTGGCGTCCTTTGTGTAGAACACGTGTACTTAAGTTATTGATATATTTTTCCTTTTTGTTCTGTTTATTATTTTGGTGTTGAAATAAATTCTCTGTCATCCTTAATGTTTCTGGTTGTTGCATTAATTTATTTGCCTAGCAATATCCAATACACGTATATTTGAAGGTGAATGATATCATCAATGATAATTTAGTTGGAAAATTTTACATTTGACAATGCGAATGACGTTATAGTTTCTCTGTATCCGTTTGGAATTTTATGTGGTTCTCAGAATAAGTGAAGTATGTATCAATTTATATTATGTATTTATTATTACACTAAAAAAATATTTCTTATCAAATTTATGGAAACTTTTACTTCAGTGTACTAAATATAGGACGCCAGTCCATCAGGGTAATATTACATGGCACAACAATGTTGTTTATTTTTATAAGAAAGCAAGTGTCTGGCATTTTTATATCTATATAAAATAAGAACCAAACTATTTTCCTTCTTTCAGTTCTTTTTATTTGTGAATTCACCTCGTGTAACTTTTTTGTGGAGTGTCTACAAATGTTCACAGATGGCAGCACTGCCATTTACAGTGTTTCAGAAGTACACACAGAAGTGTGCTGCTCTTTTCTGTAGTGCTGCTTTTAGCTATCAATGGGAGCAAAATTTTACTTTATCTTGTTTTCTGTGATTATTTATTTATTTTAGAAGATTGTTAGAAAGAATCAACGATGGCTGAAGATCCATTCATAACATTTGAAAGGTATGTATTGTCACATTTCAAAATGGTATTACTTCGTTTACTTCAATGAACAAAATGACTGTATGTATCTGTGCAACACATAACTATGTATGTAAATAACTATTTATAAATATATAATTTATGTATAGGTTACAAAAAAATACAAACATATAAAATCATACACAGTTACTAATTATATATAAAAAAATTATTTATATGTCTCTTGCTGAAGAATAAATCTGTATATTGTATGTATAGATATATATACCGTACACACTTCATAACTATGAATCATCAAATTCGCTTTCTTGTATGCAACTTTTCTAAACATGTTAATTATTTTTGGTAAAACATTGGTTTCATATAAAGTCTTGTTTTTTTTTTTTTTTTTTTTTTTTTTTTTGTTTCAGAGGATTCTCACTAATGAGGCACTGGAAATGCTAGCAGCATCTGATACGGATGAAGAAACTGGAGAAATTGAAATCATTGCTCTTCCGCCTGCAACTGCATGTGATCCAGTAACAGACGAAGATTCCGGTGGAGAGGAAAATCCATTACTGGATAATCTCCCTGGTAGTCAGTTATGTTCAAATGTTGAGGTATCAGGTAAACAAATTTCACACAGTGTTTCCAAAAACCCTTCGAAGCAGAAGAAAAGTTATCACTGGTCAGAAGGCGATATTGTACAAGATGATTCAGAATGGCCATTGTTGCAGATGGCTAAAAACTCTCTTACACCTGAACAATTGTTTTATCTTTTTTTTGATGATGAAGTTGTTTCATTGATGACAACGTATACTAACCAGTACGCAGCAAAGAAAAATCAGTCGGGTGACATAACTGAAACTGAAATGAGATGTTTTATTGCTGTTTTATTGCTGAGTGGTTATGTAGATCTTCCACGAAAGAATATGTTCTGGGAATGTAGTCCGGACACTCACAATCCATTGGTATCAAATGCTATTTCAAGAGATAGGTTCAAATTTATTATGGGGAACATACATGTCTGCAACAATGACAATCTTGACAAAAGTGATAAATTTGCTAAAGTTCGTCCATTGTTTACAGAACTCAATAAACGTTTCCTTATTCATACCCCTCATTGTGAAAACCACAGTATTGATGAGACCATGGTGCCATATTTTGGAAAACATGGATGCAAGCAGTTCATAAAAGGAAAGCCCATTCGCTATGGATATAAGTTGTGGACAGGTGCGACTAGCAGTGGCTACATTGTTTGGACAGACCCATACCAAGGTGCTAACACTGTCGCAGTTCCAGAATATAAAGACTTGGGTTTAGGTGCTAGTGTTGTCCTGCAGTATGTCGATGTACTATCAAACATTGGTCCTTTCAAATACCACGTGTTCACTGACAATTTCTTCACTTCCTTGCCATTACTTGCCAAACTTCGTGAAAGGAACATAAAAGGAACGGGCACCATAAGAGAAAATAGAGTAGGGGGCTGTCCTTTGACATGTTCTGAAGCACTCAAGAAAACTGCTCGAGGAACAAGTGAAACAAAAGTAGAGAAAACTAACAATATCGTCTTGACCAAGTGGAACGATAACAGGGTTGTGACTGTTGCTTCAAACAGTGTTCCAGCATCTCCAGTACACCATGTTAGCAGGTATTCTCAAAAGCAAAAAAAGAGGATCCGTATCACCCAACCACACAACATTCATGTTTACAACCAATACATGGGCGGTGTCGACAGAGCCGATCAGAACATTAGCTTGTACAGAACTTCAATTCGTGGCAAAAAGTGGTATTTCAGTTTGATAGCTTATTGCATCGATGTTGCTGAACAAAATGCCTGGCAACTTCATAGACAAAGCTACGGCGAACTGGACCACTTATCATTCCGTAGAAGACTGGCCATTTCAGTTCTCGAACAAAATGCCACTCCACGGAAGTCAAAGGGCAGACCATCAAAGAATGAGCATCAAGATTCAAGATTTGATAGAAAGGACCACTGGATTGTACCACAAGATAAGCAAACTCGCTGCAGAATGTGTCATGCGAAAACAACAACAAGATGTTTCAAATGTGATGTTGGCGTTCATGTGAAATGTTTCAAAGATTTTCACACAGTAAAATAAATAGTTTTGTCATATTAGTATAAGTAAATAATATTGATAGTAAAATAAATAATTGACATTGATTGGACTGGTGTCCTATATATAGGACATTTTGTGTATTGATTGGACTGGCGTCCTAAATATAGTACTGCAGTTTTTGTGGCTTTGTGTTCGGAAAAAAATTGTTATATAGTATGAACATCATTTTTGTAGTGTATTGATGCCATTTTGAAGGAAAAAATGTTTTAAAAGAGAAAAAATTATCTCAGTCTTATCTGGGTTAAGACCTAATATAGAGAATGATTTAAAAAGAAGGGTGATTAGATTGCAGCAAGTAGGTTTCGGATTGACTAGGAATCAGATTTGCTCATTTGCTTTCTAGATATGCGATGAGAAAGGAATTCCCCATCCTTTCTCTAATAAGAAAGAGGCAAAGACTGGTTTTATGGCTTCATGAGAATAAATAATGATATTGTGTTAAGAAAGGCCGAGAATCTTAGCTATGGCAGACTCATGAGGTTCAATAAGGAAATTGTTAGTGCACACTTCGAATTGTTAGGAAAAACTCTAGACAACACGAATCTTCACAATCAGCCCCACCTTATTTACAATGTCGATGAGAGTGGATTTCAATTGACCTACAATTGTTAGCAGCTAGTTCTAGCTGAAAAAGATTGTAAACGTGTGCATGCAGCAACTCATGGAGAAAAGGGGGAAACTGTAACTTTTGTGGCACAAACTGTATTCCACCTATGATATTGTATAAAGGAAAGTGTTCAAAAACAATTCGGTGATGATCTACCGAACGGCAGTGTTTTTGCTATGACCCCTACATGGTATATTACAAAAAAAGGAATTTTGTAACTTCTTGCGTCACTTCAACTCGCACCGAATACCGGGAAAAGCTTTGCTCATTATTCATGGTCACCGCAGTCATTTGGATAACAGTGTGCTTGACGTTGCTGAAAGCTTTGGGATACAGCTGTTGTGTTTACCTGCACATTGCAGCCATGAATTACAACCCTTAGATAAGAGTTTCTTTAAGTCGTTGAAAGTTTATTGGAAGTTGGCAGTGGACAATTTCCGGAGGAAATATCCTGGCAGACCATTGGGAAAACTACAGTTTAGAAAAATGTTTACTGAAGCCTGGACACAAGCAGCTACTCCCACAAGAATGCAATGTCTGGATTTAAAGCAACGGGAATACTCCCGTTCAATCCACAGGTAATCCCAGAGACAGCTTTTGCTCCCAGTGATGTCTCAGATCGCGCACCACTACAAGTTACGCCGACAAGTTCTTCTGCGACTTCTTTCACTTTGGAGAAAACTAGATTTACAACACCAGCAACACCTACAGTACGTTCAACCAGCAACAACCCTCCAACTACTTCATCATCATCAGCGACTGTGCATATTCTGCTTCCCACGCCTAAAATCATACGAAACATCCATAAAACTCGCCGTTCCTTAAATGTGAAAGCTACTCTGGTGACTCGTCAATTGTTTTCCAAAGGCATTCAAGGGAATACCGGACAGCTATCTACTGTCCCAGTGCATAGGCCTAAACGTGCGGTGAAAATTCGTAATAATGATAATGACATGCATTGTGGCGACTGTGGCCGAAACTACTACGAAAAATCTATGAACGTGCCGTGGATTCAGTGTGTAGAATGTAAAGTGTGGTACCATGAAACTTGCGATAAGGAAAACATTTCTACATGTGGTTTGTGTACCTTGTGTGATGATAGGTGTGCTCTGCTTTCTGAAAGCAGCAGCAGTGACTAGAATGTTATCACAGGCCTGCAAATATTTTGTTTGTCTGTTATAAAGTCATTGAGATTTATTTATGTTTTCTAAGTGATTTCTAAGATAATTTTAGTAATTTTTGCATCAACATATATATTATATTTATTAATAATAGAGTTTGTAAACACTTTTAAGAATAATTAGTATGTAGTAGTCAATTTATCTTTAATTTTTATATATTTATTTTTAAAAAACTAGACATAGCTTTATTCCCCGCAATATCTGGCAATTAAGCCATTTTACAACACATCAGATAAAATTTTAAAATTAGTAAATTTCTGGACAAATTTATTTGCGCTGTGTACCCAAATGATACAGCTATCTTCTGAAATAAAATTCACAGCTTTACAGTTTGAATTTTAAAACTTATGTCCAAATTGGTGAATTAGTGGCGTTATTCCACGAAGTTACCCTATAAGATCGCGTTATTCGGACTTGTAATATTTTTCAATATTATGAAATGATAGCAAAATCTGTTAGAGGGCGCTGCCGCTATATTTATTTCAATTCTCGCTACTAACAGCGCTAGTGTCATGTAGAGCGTCTGTCGTCTGCTAGATGGCGCTGCCGCCATCTTTTTTTTCAATTATTGAGACCAGGAGCACTAGTGTGGCACGTATTGCACCAGCCATCTGCTAGATTGTGCTACCGCCATGTTAGTTTAACTTTTAGCCACAGGAGTGCAGAAGTATCTACTAAAATAATGACGACACGTCCGCCATCTTGAATTAGGTACCATAATTATTGACCTTGATATTCCAGGGTGGCAACAGACCGGGAAAAGTCAAGGAAATTTAGTATGTCAGGGAGAACAGGGAAATGTCAGGGAATTCTGGCCAAGGTGCAGGAAATTTTTTGTTGTAAAGTATTTTTTGCGATTTCTCATTTTTACACACTATTTTAATGCATTTTATTTTATTTCAACTACATAAAAATTGTATCTACCCATTTTACTCCCACTTTTTTTTTCCTTAAAAACAAAATCGTGAAAATTCAGGGTGCGTGCTTGCATTTGATGCTGGCCCACCGGACCGTGCCGACATCCTCAAGCTTCTTGACTGCGCCGCAGCCGGACCGTGTCGAGCTGCGTCCAGCGAGAGCCGAGCACGTCATCAATGTATGGTGGATGGACAGTTTGATCGTTCGAAAACAATTGTCTTAGATAGCCACTGTACGCGTGTGCCTTGCGTTCGTGCATGGTGTCTAGTTGGATGTAGTTTTCCGTGAATAACATCGTGGAATTTTTGTCTGTAGTGTGAACATAAACAACTGGTTTTATTTATTTATTAGCTGTTTTAAAGTGCCATCATGCAAGGTTGCCATTCGACATGCCTTTGCGAGTGATAACTGCGATTTATCATCATCAATAATGCTTCTGTGTTATGGACGTCGACAGTAGTAATGCATTAATGTTAATTCAGTAGAAGACTATTTGAAACACGTAAAATCTAATATAAGTTTTAAAAACACTTCAGGCATTTGAGTTATGGTTTAGTATTTTTAATTTTTCAGACTTAACCACCACTTAGTTGCCATGTCGAAATTCAGAAAAACAGTATTTAACGAATCATGGATTTTAGACCCAGACTTCAATAACTGGCAAAGAGAATGGCCCGGGGATCAATACTCTGCTATGTGTACTTTTTGCCATACAAAATTCAGTCTAAGTAACATGGGTAAACGAGCCGTAAGAAGTCATATCACCGGCAAGAAACACCAAGGAGCTTTAGAAAGCAGAAGAAAGACTTATTCACTCTCAGTATATTTCAAACAGAATTCATCTTCAGCAACTTCAGATACATGTCTATCTTCATGTCAGCCTGTCCCAGGCACTTCATCTGATGTAGGAAGTGTCGTCTCACAAGTTTGCCAGTATACTTTTTAATGCATTGTTGTGACAGTAAAGTCCACACTTTGTAATACCTAAACTAATTAATATTAGGCTAATTGCAGCATTTGTCTTATTAGAGTTATTACAATTATGCAACTTTTTAAAATAACTTTTTTAAAAAACCAATTGCAATATGATCTAGAGGATTCTTATTGTGCTCTAAATGTCAGGAATGCATCATAAAAATATATTAAGACAGTAAGTTTACACCTGGTTTTGTTTCAGGTTTTGAGTTCAAATTTGCAAAAAGAAAAGGTTTCCCCATTGAACAGTTTCATTCTTCAGGAGAATGTCACAAAGTCTGAAGTATATTGGTGTATTTAGACTGTAATGATGCACACTTCCATGCGTGCTTCTGGAAAATGTGTGGATCTCTTTAAATTAATGTTTCCTGATAGTGACATTGCCCAGAAGATGCAGCTAGGAAGAGCAAAAATTGGGTACACTGTTTTGCATGGAATTGATCCATACTTTCACGATAAATTGTAGATTAGTGCTTGCAGTGTCCACAGATAGTTGTAGGATTTGATGAGTCCTTAAACAAGGTTGCACAAAAGGGACAGATGGATGTTTCGGTACGGTTTTGGAACAATAAGCTAAATGGAGTATCGAATCGGTATTTGAACTCTGCATTCTTAGGTCATGCTACATTAATTGATTTGAAGACAGCGTTCAGTAGTGCTCTCTGAGAGTTAAAACAGATTAACATATTACAAGTGTCAATGGATGAACCAAAAGTAAAAAAAAAAATTTTGCGCGAACTCAAAAGTGCAAATGTTAATTTGAAAGATGTGATGCTTGACATTGGAAGTTGTGGCTTGCACATTCTTCATTGTGCCTTTAAAGCTGCTGTAAATGTGACCGAATGGAAGATTATTGAATTTTTGAGAGCTCTTTAGGCATTTATGTTTGTGTCTCGCTGTACTGCCAGTCTTGTTATGTGGCTTGCATTGCCACTGATGAACGTAACGTCGGTTCCTTGTAATGATAAATTTATTGACTGCTGTATTTTTTGTGTACGCCGCACCGATATTGGCCGCCTTGTTTTGTCGTGGAGCTTTAATCAATTCCTTAATTAACTCTTTTTGTTTGCGGTTTAACGCCTTTCGCACCATTTGTTGTGCAAGCCAATATCATGTCTGGGCTTCTGTAACCTCTCCCCTGGCCGCACCGAACCTCCGCGTTAGGGCTTATTCGTTTGATTCTGTCTAAATTGTATTATTGTTTCTTCCAATCATTGTTTTTATGGCCTGCGCAGCCCGCCTTCTTGATATTGCTGATATTGCTGTATTTTAATAATATTGTATTTTACTGTAACATTTTTCTGTACAGCGTTTATTGAGATACATTTCATAACGGTTCACATTATATTGTTAAGAACTTATAATCATGATTGTTATTAATAAAATCGGAAACTAGGTAACGAATGTGGTTGGTCCTGTTTTAGAACAACATACCTCCCTCTCTGAATAACTACCTTTTTTCACCTTAATAGCTTGCAGTCTGGTCGAACCCGTGAGTCCACCGGGCTGCAACTTCTGCGCTACTCTGCTGTTTCAGAGTGTGTTCAGTGTTGTTTTTCTGTTTCTTGATCATGGACTCCACTGGTGTGTCGTGGGTGTATCGACTCCACCGCGCCGAGCTCGTGCAGCACTTAGAGGAGAATGGTCTCTCGTCGCTGCCAACCGATACGGTGCGGGAAATGTGTGCTCGTCTGGTGCAGTTTATTCGCGAAGCATGTGACGTTCCGCCTGCGAGTTCTCCGGAGCGGGCCCCACCTGAAGTAAGTGAATCTTCCGCTAATTCCTTTAACCAGAAGTTATTCTTTGTGGCCCTGAAACCCCCGACAGTCCTGGGAGGTAATGAGCCTAAGTCCGTATTGGATTTTTGTATCGCTGCAGACCGTGTTTTCAAGTTGAATTTAGTCGCGCCCGAGGAATTTATGAAGGCTCTTCTGAGCAAGTGTTCGGGGACTTTTGTGGATACCCTTACTGAAGCCATAGTCTAGGGATTAGGGTTTCCTAAATTAAAATCCTCTGGCGTGCGGTCATTGTGTCCGCCGCGTGTCTTAGATGCATGTAAGCGCGATTTAATTTTTCGCTTGCAGCAGCCTGATGAGTCAGTTGTTCAGTATTTTAGCTCTGTTACCGTGTATGCTGACGCCCTGGAACTTAATACTTCTGAGGCAGAATTCGTCCAATTAATTTTAGGGAATTTATCGCCTCGTGTGTTGCAACATTGTGGCATGCTGTCTCCGCCTATGTCATTGAGTGAGTTGCGTGTCTGGGGGGGGGGGGGGGTGGGGGGGGGGGGGGGCGAGATTGAAAGCCGTTTATCGGGTATTGCTAAATACGAGGCTGAATTTCCTTCCGCCTCTCTGAACTTAGAGCGTTCTAGGCTGCGCAGTTCTGCCCCGCGCACGTCAGATCAGGTGTTTCTGTCTGACAGCCACGCGATAGCTGTCTCAAGAGGGGGACTGGAAGTCTAGGTCGTCGCGGCCCTATGATAATGCTGAGGCAAGGCCCTTTTCTAATTCGGGTGACATATTTTCTCACGAAAAAACCACTCGTCACCCTGAGTGCCTGTCCTGCTTGCCCAGGGCAGCCTGCCACGCGGGGAGTGTAACCGATCCTACTGCTGCACCGCGCGCGGCCTTGACGAAGGTCGTGCGTCAAGTACAGCATGACCCAGTATATCGGCGCGGGCGCTGCTCCAATTGTTCTGCCTTTGGCCATGCATCGGCTGAGTGCATCAAGCCGTGCGTTGATTTCAATGACAGGCTGTGTTTTCGATGCAAGGGCTTAGGGCACTATAGGGCTAACTGCCCGGGAAACGGGAAGTGACGAGGAGCAAAAGAGGTCGCTTTCGTCGGTTTGTAAAATAATCCTCTCGCCAGTGTATTTGCATTACGCTCCTGTCTCTATTCAGGGCTGTTTTTAACCTGCTTTAGTGGATACTGGGGCCACACGCTCTGTAATTAGTGACAGCTGCCTTCAAAGTTTGATTTATACATTTCCTATCATCGCGCGTCGTGTCAGGTGTGATGACGTCGTTAACATCTGTGTCGCTAATGGCGAGCTGTTGCGTGCTGATAAATATATTATTTTGCACTTTAAAATTAAGCATTTTTCCTGGAACTGGAAGTTCGTGGTGGTGCCAGGCATTTCGCCAAATTTCATATTAGGTCTTGATTTTTTGAGCAAATCTCATGTTTTGAACATGGCTCGTCACGAGCTCCGTTTTGATTTTGCCCCTTCTGTTAACGTTCTGTTGAGCTTTGAGTCTGGGGATCCTATTGTTTTGACTTGTAGCGACGAGAATGGGGCCGTGCGCAAGGCGGCTATCGCGAGGCTCATTGATTCGTTTTCCGATGTTATCACTACCAAATTGAGGAAGTGTGACATCATGCCTTATAAATTCTATTTGAAGGGCGAAATACCAGTCCGCAGTAAATACCTCAAGGTTTCTCCGCCCAAGTTACAGGCGATGCGAAGCATAATCGACAGGCTCTTAGCAGCTGAGGTAATTGTGCCATCTACATCCAATTTCAGCTGTCCAACTTTTCTTGTTCGTAAGAAGGACCGTGTCAGCTGGAGAATGGTTCACAATTTTATTCCTTTGAACCGTAAGCTCGTCTTGGACGATTTATATCCCCTGCCGACTGTAGAAAGCGCCTTACAGCACCTTGGAAAGGTTAAATATTTCTCTGTTATTGATTTAAACCAGAGCTTTCACCAGTGATTATTAGATCCTAGCTGTCGTAAATTTACCGCCTTTTCAAACCCTTTTGGACACTATCAGTTTAATAGAATTCCCATGGGCGTCAGTTTTGGCAGTCAGGCGCTGAGTCGTGTCCTTGACCACGTTCTGAATGATCTCAAATTCGACTACGTCTTTAATTATGTCGACGATATTATTGTGTATAGTAATTCCTTTTAGAAACATTTAAGTCATTTGTTTCAAGTTTTCACTCGTTTGAAAACTGCTAACCTGACCGTTAATCCTGACAAAATTTGTTTAGGCAAAACTTTTGTTAAAATCTTGGGCTTTGTTATCTCGTAGAGTAGCCTAATTATGGATCCGGAGAAGATTGCTCCCATTGTCAATTTCCCGAGACCTGTGAATTTGAAGGGTGTCCAACGATTTCTTGGTATGAGGGTACTTCGCTAGATTCATTTGTGACTTTGCCTCGTTGAGTGCGCCCTTGAATTTGCTTCGTAAGAAAAATGCACCTTTCATTTCGGGGGCGGATCAGGAAAAGGCCTTTCAGGCTTTTAAGTCCCGTATCGCCTCTCCACCTGTTCTCATACTCCCTGACTTCGAAAAACGTTTCGCACTGCAGGTCGATTCGTCATCCATTGTGTTAGGCGCTGTCTTATGCCACCTGGAGGAGGGCAAACTTATGCCTATTGCCTTCGCGAGCCGGTCCCTGTCGGAGTCGGAGCGGCGATTAGGAATCTATGAGAAGGAGGCCCTTGCATGTTTATTTGGGCTAGAGAAGTTCGAGAGCTACTAGGATTGTCGTGAATTCGATCTCTTCACTGACAACCAGGCCCTTAGTTGGCTTTGTAATCACCCGCATCAGCTGGGGAAATTAGGGCGTTGGGTACTTAGATTATACCACTTTCGTTTTGTCATTAACCATATTAAGGGCGCCGATAATGTTGTCGCAGACGCGCTTTTGCGCATGTTCTGTTCTGATGAATTTGAAGTACTACAACAGCCGACTTTGGTTCCTGTGAATTGTCTATTCTCTTGTAAAATTTTTCTGAGTCCTATATCAACATTAGGGAGAGTCCGAGTCAGGACCCCTTTTGTGCGCAGATTCGCAAGGACTTGGCCGCAAAAAAGCCTGTCCCATATATACTTGAGCAGGGAATGTTGTTTTTTACTGGCTCTTCAGGTAGGGCGCGCAAGGCCGTGGTTCCTGCCGCTTTAAGAGCCATGGTGCCCGTGTATTTTCACTCGTCTCTGATTGGAGGACACTTGGGGATAGACAAGACATTTCGAAGGATTTCTGCCCACCTCTTCTGGCCCGAGTTACACAAAGACGTTCAGTAGTACCTACGCAGTTGCCATGACTTTCAGATCGCTAAGCCCCCTCGTAAATCTAAAATTGGCCTTTATGCTGCTGATCCTCCTGTGGCCCCCTGGCACGTTCTTCATATTGACATTTTTGGTCCGATGATGCGGTCCCGAAAGGGCAATGCATGCCTGTTAGTGGTGATAGACATCTTCACGAAGTTTTTGGTTCTGTTACCACTGAAAAATATGAACGCCACTACCATTGTAAAGGCCCTGAGTGAACAAGTCTGGAAAATGTTTGGTCCCCCTAGTATGATTGTTTCTGACAATGCCCGTTATTTTCAGTCGAAAGTATACAGGGATGTGTGTTTTGAGTGGGCAATTAAGCCTATCTACAGCTCCGCCTACTTCCCCCAGGGCAATCAGTCGGAGAGAGTCAATAAGGTCCTTAAAAGCATCCTCACATCTTTTTATCGTTCAGATCAGACTCAGTGGGACTCTGATTTGGATTTCATTAATGTTGGCCTGAACTCCGCCTGTCATTCTGCTTCCGGGTTCCCTCCCTCTATCCCTTGTTTGGGGCGCGAACTCAATCATCCCTTGCTTAATTAGTGGGGCTTGCCGCCACTGGACTCCAGCCTGGACGTTGCCGGACTTGAGCGTGTTCTAAATAGCATTGCGTGTAATCTCTCTAAAGCCAGACAGGAGGTTATTACCGCTTATAATAAACACAGAGCAGCCCATGATTTTAAGGTTGGAGATCGTGTTTTGTGCCGGTCTTATGTTTTGCCTAGTCTTTCAGCTCAATTAAATGTAAAATTGTTGGCTCCTTTTGAAGGGCCTTATGTAATACATAGGTTGTTAGCCCCTAATACTCTATTATTGAAGTCGCTTAATGTTAATAATAAATTTAAAAAATCTCATGTGTCGCAAGTTAAGCCCTATGTGGCATGATGTTTGATGTATTTTCTTTAGCTAATTGATATTAGCCCTGCCAGCATTTATATTTTTTACACATTTATATGTGATGTTTGTTTCTAATGTTCTTTTAAATCCAGGGCACAGGTAATTTTAGTGTGTGTGTTTTGTGTGTGCGCGGTGCTGCTGGCTATCCCTTTCAGTTCTGGTGCGTCGTTTCTGCCCCTTTCCCCTTCGCTGGCTGTGTCGGTCTTCCACAGTCGTCTGCTGCCTGCCTCGCCGAGAGACGTATCTGCGAGTTGGGTCTGCTCCCTCTCCCCCCGCCGCATCGCGGTCGCCTGCCCGAGAGAGGCATTCGCTTCCGCCTGCTAGAGCTGTCCTGCATGCCTATCCAGCCATCTGCATGTCGGTCGTCTCCTTGGCATGAACCCGCCATTGGTGAGACACTCCGACTGCTATGCGCTACTGTCGGCACAGCCGCTGCCTGCTTCGTGGCTGTCACCCACATTCCGTGAAGGCGGCTTCTCGCGCCTCCGTGAGTCGGTGGCCGCTCTCTGCCCGGCGAGGTAGTGCTGGCGTGTTGCGGTTCATGCTGGACTGGCTGAATGGAGCCTGCTCCTGCGTCTGTGCCGCCTGTCCGAGTCTACCGCCTATCCCTGGCGGTGGAGGAGCGGGGAAGTCACCTTTGGCTGTGCGGCATCTCCGTCTGCGCCCAGCCACCTCGTCGATCTTGCCAGGCGTCACTCAGCTTGCTGTGCGGTGTGGTCGCCCCCGGAGCGCCCGCGGCCTGCCACACCTGCTCTTCGGGCGGGTTGCTGCTCCTCCCACTGCGAGGGGCTGACCTCGCTCCGCTACAGAAGTCTCCACCGCTGCGGCCGCTCCTGCCCTTTGTTTCTTCTTGGCGCCTCGATGCCGACAGTCTCACCGCAATCTTCCGATTTGGCTGGTCTCTAGGCAGGGACTCTTAGGGGGGGAGGTTGAAGAATATGTTTCTTTCATCGCCGTACAGCTGAGCGATTCCTTCCCCTCCCTTCCTCGTTTCCCCCTCTCCGTTACCTCTTTCCATAGTTAGATTTCTCCTCCACATCCCCACTCCTTCCCCTGTAGTGTGTTATTCCGCTGCAGCTCCAGCGCCCTCTACTTGTGCTTATAGGGGCCTGCAAGCTCTCGTCTCGGGTCGTTTGGTTGCAGTCGGGGGAGCAGTTTGTACTGGTCAGTATCAGCGACGACGGTAACTTGCATTTAGTAACGTCACGCTTCTTGCACGATGTGGCCGTGTACTTTTTTCACATACATTTGTCTCGCCCGTGTAATTTAACTTTATTCAGCCTGTTGTTTGTTGAGCCGTTTGGGCTATAGTATGGGCATTTATGTTTTTGTCTCGCTGTACTGCCAGTCTAGTTATGTGGTTTGCATTGCCACTGATGAATGTAACGTCGGTTTCTTTTAATGATAAATTTATTGACTTATGTATTTTTTGTGTACGCCGCACCGATATTGGCCGCCTTGTTTTGTCGTGGAGCTTTAATCAATTCCTTAATTAACTCTTTTTGTTTGAGGTTTAACGCCTTTCGCACCATTTGTGGTGCGAGCAAATATCGTGTCTGGGCTTGTGTAACCCCTCCCCTGGCCGCACTGAACCTCCGCGTTAGGGCTTATTCGTTTGATTCTGTCTAAATTGTATTATTGTTTCTTCCAATCATTGTTTTTATGGTCCTTGCAGCCCGCCTTCTTGATACGGCTGATTTTGCTGTATTTTAATAATATTGTATTTTACTGTAAAATTTTTCTGTACAGCATTTATTGAGATACATTTCATAACGGTTCACGTTATATTGTTAAGAACTTATAATCATGATTGTTATTAATAAAATCAAAAACTAGGTAACGAATGTGGTTGGACCTGTTTTAGAACAACATACCTACCTCTCTGAATAACTACCTTTATTCACCTTAATAGCTTGCAGTCTGGTCGAACCCGTGAGTCCACCGGGCTGCAAATGTCCCAGCACGTAGAGCTGATTACATTCATTTCACTGATTCTTTGGTATTCCCCAAGAAATTATGTTCGGTTAGGTGGCTTGAAAATGTCCAGGTTGCAGAGAGAGCAGCAGAAATTCTTCCCAACGTGCAGAAGAATGTGGCAAAAGTATGTGACAGAAGCCACAAAGTTAAAGAAAGTACCAAGTTGCCAAAGCTTTCAGACTGTTGCATCATCTGTTAAAGATAAAATGTTGACAGATAAATTTGCTTTCTTTGTTTCTTTAGCAAGTGAAATTGAACCTTTCCTTCGCAAGTTTCAGTATGATGTGCCTTTAGCACCACTGCTTTATGGTTCTTTAAATAGTGTTTTGCATTCTTTAATGCCAAGATTTGTAAAAGCAGATGTTATTGCTGCAAAGTCAGTGTTGTGTGACATTGATGTTCAGACAAGAATAACTTGCAACCTGTTAAGTATTTGGATATTGGATATGCTACAAGAAAAGCTCTTCGCGAATGAAATGATGTGGTTGAGAAAGACATCCTATTGTTTAAACAAGATTGTCACATTTGTTTGAAAAAGATCTGCAGTAAGTTATTGGATCGTTCATCTCTGAAGTTCAAGTTGACCAAAGCCATATCATTTTTAGATCCAGCAGTTTCTGTTCTACAGGCAGTGCGTGATGAACGATTGAGGTGTTTCTTGGAGATATTACTAGCAAACAACTGGATCTCTGGCATGACCGCAGATTGCATAGATCGTCAGTTCAAGAGTATTTTCAGTCTGCCAAATTTCAGGGGAAAAATTTTGGCATTTTGTGTGAAAAATCATAGGCTAGACAGATTGTGGCTTGAAATGATTCCTAAGACTGGTGATTACCAAGATTTTACTTCGTCATAAAAATTGTATTTATTTTGTCTCTGGGAAACAGTAGCTTGGAGAGAGGATTTTCGGTAAATTGAGAATGTTTAATTGAAAACCAAAAGGAAGTGTCTCTTGTGGCACAAAGACAAGTATATGATGCTGTGCTAGCTGAAGGTGGAATTGAAAAGCTACAGATAACCAAGAAATTACTTCGTTTTGCCAGAAATGCAAGAGCCCGTTATTCTGAAGCACTGGAGAAGCAGATGAGGAAGAGCTAATTAAAGTGGGGAAAAAACGAGCTGCATCCATTGCAAAACAGTTGGAGTTTAAGAAATAGAAGTTGTTGGAGGAAGCATGAAAGCAAGCTTATTTTATCGAAGAAGAAATCAAAGCCCTAACAAAGTAAAAGTTATATTGTGTTGGTAAAATGAACTGGTAAATTTCTTTTCTAAGTTTGAGGAACCTCGTCTAAAAACTGAAATGTGTCTTCAAATTGTACACTGTTGACATGACTGATATAACCATCATAGCTTTCATTACATATTTTTGAATAATATGTGCGACTGTGTGAACTTCATTTCAAAATTTGATGTGTTTCATGAAAGTGATATTCGTTAACTCAAGTAGAGCACCAAATTTTGTACCTACGATGTAGTGGTTGATAACAACAGAAAGGATCTTTTGTTGAGTAATGTTTTCATTTAATTTAAAGTGCAATATAATAAATTAGGTTGGTAATTTACTGTTTGGATACAATTTTCATTGAAAGAAATTCTAGGGGAAATGTTTAAGTTACGTCACAGCAAAGTATTTTAACAGTTGGAAATTTCGGGGAAATGTCAGGTAATTTTTCGGCAGAGTATCTGTAGCCACCCTGAATTCAAAAAAAATTCCAAATTCATAATTAATTAATGATTAATTTATTGATTTATTCAATTGAGTTCAGTTCTCGGTTAGATACTTGTTCAAAGCAAATTAATATTATTTTATATTTAAAACAATCATTTAATTAAATATAACCAAAAAAATAAAGACTTAAATACCAACGTCCAGAAAGATGTTGTTGATCTTGGCCGCCATCTTGGATTTGTGTGATCAATGACAAAGACAATGGGGAAAAATTCAAAAGTCATAAAAATATCGCTCATTAATTTATTGATTTACTCTATCTATGTATACCTTGGTTCGATACTTCTAACGAACAATAAGAACACACAAACATCGAAACAACATGCAGTCAACGAAAAGGAAGCACAGTGGGAATCACATTAAAAAAGGAAGCTCAGAAGTAAACACATTCCAAAAAGGCAGCACATTTGGCAGTGCATTAAAATAAGACAGCGCAGTTGGCAGCACAATCTAAAAAGACATCCCAGTTGGCAGCGCATACAAAAAATAAGACAGCACATTTGACAACGCAATAGACGAAAATGAATTACGAGAAACCAGTCTTAAGTAAAAAAAGTTATGTTACAGGAAATAAATCTTTTAAAATTACAGAATATAATTTATTTATTTTTCAATATAATACACTTGCTAGAAAAACATTGCTTTATGTTATGTAGCCCGCGCGTCTTAGTTCACGAAGTATTGTCTATGTTTCCTGAATGATGGATAAATTTTCGGCGTTTTGCGAAGTAAGTAGAAGACTTAACCTGTCGGCTAATATGTTAGGATCTTCCCATGATATATAATCTATTTCTTGTAGTGATGATGATGCATCCATCGTCTTTTCGCCTTTACTATAAATTTTCTGAGAAACTCAATAGTCTTCTTTTTCTAAACCAGTCTCATAGCCATTAAATTCACCAATGTCCGGAGCCCATCAAAGACTTGATCAGAATGGAACATTTTGACACGTCACTTCCACCGTTTTGGTCTCAGCTCTTCATCATGATCATAGATCTTGAAAGCTTAAGGAAATTCAGCTCAGTCTTAGATCCGATCGGGTTCAAATGCTTCATCACTATCTTCGAACTTATCTGTCTTGTAAGAGAGCACGACTTTACAAGTCCTGGCATGACGTTGTAAGCTATCTCTTCGCGTAAATGACCAACCACACCAGCCACAACCTAAAATTTTGCGTGATAGGCTTTTAGCACAGTAATTCTTCTAATGCTGTCTGACAATTTTTCACAAGGTAAACTCCTTGTTGCAAAAATTACACTTGTGGACGTTTGATAACGCTGCAAGCATCGATCTAGGATCCAGTTTAGCTTCTGTGACTAATACCAAATGCAAACTGGAGGTTTAACTTCAAAATGAAATACTTAAATACGAATTTTCATTTTTCGTCAGCGTGATTTAAGATGTCATTTGATGAAAGAATTCAAGGTCAAATAGTTCTGCTTTTCACCAACAGATGGCACCACATGCAGTGTTCAAGCAAATAGTATTTATTTTTTATGTGGGATGTGGGATGCGGGGTGCACAATTCCGATCGCAAGAGAAGGAAGGCTTGGCTAGACATCAAGGAGAATGTCTATCTTCTTGTGTGCTGTTGTTTTTCAGGTGTTTTATGATGCAATAATCGACTCTGTAGTAAATCTAATTTTGTACTAATTCCACCTGATTTTAAATTCTTTTTAAAATTTGGTAACAGCAGTTCACCTTTTAAACGAAAAAATAAACTAAATACAAATACATGTCACAACTCTAATTTTTTTTTTTTTTTTTTAAGAATAACTGTTTTTCTCTAGACTAACCAACAGCACACGAAAAATATCAAAAACAAATTGTCAGTAATAACCAGCAGCACACGGAGAAAGTACAATGAAATTCGTGTCAGTAATAACCAACAGCACACGAAAAATATCAAAACAAATTTTCAGTAATAACCAGCAGCACACGGACAAAACGAACTAAATTCTTGCCACTAATAACCAACAGCACACGAAGAATACCAAAAATCAATTGTCAGTAATAACCTACAGCACGCGGAGAAATTCATCAATTTATGGACAGTAATAACCATAAATTTATGGACACTTACAATCATCGACACACGAAAAATAACAAAAAAAGTATTGCCAGTAATTACCACCAGCACTCGAAAAATGCCAACAAAAAATATGGCAAACAATAACCAGCACACGAAAAATAACAAAAATAATTGCCAATAATAACCATCGTAATACGAAAATTACAAAAAAAAAATAATTCCACTAAAAACCAGCAACACACTGAGAAAAATAGCAACGTACTGATAGCAGTAAACAACAGCACATGTATAAAATAACAAAATATTGTCAGGAATAACCTGCTGTAGCACACGGAGAAAAAAAAAAGAAGCAAACTGAGAAAATCATCGGAATTTTTGATAATTCAATATCAGTGAATAACGAGACATCGTTTTAAAAATAAAACTTACAAATCTTCAGTCAGCTTATGAAATTCTCCTTGGTACAGCAGGGATAGAGTTCTAGCACAAGCCATAATTTGTAAATTTTATATTTGACTAGATGACCCGGTGAACTTCGTACCACCTAAAATTGATTTGATTGTAACCAGAGATTAGAGAAAGTTACAGATGGAGCATGTCACCAATTTCTGCGGGATGGGTCTGAGGCCCTGGGACAGAAGGGGAATGCTTTCGTCCGCCATATTGGAACGTGAAGAAAGTTGTGTTTTCCTGTAAGAGTTACGTTGCGGCGAATTCTGAAGTGCTTGGATTTAATTATGTATATTGTTTGTTCGGTTTCGAGTTTTATTAATATTTTTGCCAACATATATTTAACTTTCGATTCCACAATCGTGTGACGTTCATTACTTCAGGAAGTTAGTAGATTGTGTAAAGAATTGTGTTGAGGTGACACTCGTATGGGAAATGGGAAATTGCATTCTGTGTAGCCTTTGGGTGTGCTAATAGGAATGCAAGGAAATGAACAGAACAACTGGAATTCGAAAAGGACAATAATAATAACGTTTCACAAGTAAGTAGCAATAAATGGCGGTGCTGGCTTATAGCCTTTTATAATGTTTATCAATGATATAGGTTATCTCCCCATAAACGGAATATTGTGACTGTTGTTACGCAATATGGAACATTTACCACCCGAAATATTACAAAATAGAGCTGTACGAAAACTAGGTAAATGTTCTGTATTGTGTATCCAAGTATATATGTTGGTCCTGTTTAAGTATTTTTAATGTCAGTAGTTTTATTAAAACTGTTTTTTAATTTAATTTATAATATACTATACTAACCTAACCAACCGTCCAAAATGTGTTCTTTTTTTAAGTATTTTTAATGTAGCTACAATAGCCTAAACCGTTCATAATGTTTTTAAGGACGATTGGAGCGGAACACATTTAAGTAACCAGGGGCTTTATAGGCCTAAAATGTTTAATGTGAGGAAGAACTATATAGAAAGGGTAATTAGGGAATTGAATCTCAGTAAGGCAGTGGGGCCAGACGGAATGGAAAATTATGCATTAAAGTTTGGTGGGAAGGAGTAGAGGTGTTGTTAGATTAGTCGCTAGTGGTAGACAGTGGAAACAACTTGCAGGAAGATTATGATAGGTTGTGGCCTTAAAACTGAAAACCAATTTTTTGTTATTTTTTACTATTTTATTTAAGTATTAACATTGGTTTCCATAAAAGTAAATGAACTTAAAGCCTACTAAGTAGGAAGATGAAGAAATTGAGATGGAAAACATTGAAAGACATGAGGAGAATAGAAGACTGGTCAGGATGTATTTGGTGATGAATGGTGAGGGTGGATGGGAAATGTTGCTCTGCAAGCTAAGTACAGGATTGTTACTGGGAGAGGGACCAATAACAAAAAGATTCAGAGGGCTTGAAGGAAAATGGAGAGGAGTAGACAATCTATGCTTGTGAGGACTAAGTACAGGAGTAAAATGTAACACAGAAGTAATTGGTTACTGTGAGAAGGGTTGTGGTAGGTTTAGGAAGGGTATGGAAGGCTAGCATCATAGGTATGAGGAAGAATCCACTCACCAATGGGCGTTAGCCCAATTGCAAAGTTAAATTTATAATAATAATTTTTATTATTGTATAAGCCATTGTTGTCTCTAGGATAGAACCATGTAGAATGCCATGAGAGATTATTACATAACTTGAGATTGACTGGGAAGAAATTTAGGTGCCTTAACAGTAGTAAACGTAGGCCTAGTGCTTCAAAGTTACAAGTTTACAGATATGATTTATTTGGCCTTATGTGTTCCAAATAAATTAGTGATTTTTTTAACAGTGTCACGTTTGTCTTTTTTTCTGTTCTAGACTATGTGTTCCTTAATTTATTTCATTACAAACAGAGTAATATGTTTCATGTTTCTAAAAGACACATGCAAGCGCCTTCAGTGGATCAGAGCTGTGAGAAGGGAAAATTGGGAACCTTCAACCTCAAGTGTTCTTTGCTCGTGTCATTTCACTGAAGATTGTTTCGATAGGACCTCTCTTTACTGTGTACGCTTGCAGGAAAATGCACTTCCAACATTATTTTCTGCACACCCACCTCACTTGCAGAAGGTGGGTTCTGATTTATAGATTTGATTGTTTAAAGCGGTATTTGGTTATACATCAGAATATATTAATTTCAGAAGTGTGCAGACGGAATATGAAAGTTATGTTCTATGGTGCCATATCTATCAAAGTTGTTACATCATTGGTAGCTATGGCTAACAAATGTTTTCTGCTTCAATTTAACCTTTTCAAAAACATGATAACTCTGAGAATAACCTGTCGATTTGTTTCGAAACAATTTTAAAAAATTATGTGGTTTTGAAATTTACCAATTGATGTGGCCATGATCATTATTATTTTGACAAACAATTTTGGCAAATATCTTGTGAAAAGGCACATAATGTTTTTCTCAGCATTTTATTTCTTCTTTATTTTTTATTTAAAATATACACTCCGAGAAACTCATAAAGAGCCCAATTGGGCTACAGATAGGTCTATGTAGCATGTCTAAATCTTACAAATAACACAGTACAACACAACTAGCACACAATAAATTTGACACTTTCAGCTGGTGGTTTTCAATGAATAAGGCCACACACTTGGAAACTCTCCTATAAGTTCTTGCTGGTACATTCAACTGCAGATTCTTATTCATGTGTCCCACTCATGAGCTGCAGTTTGAAAATTTTGTAATTTTATAACTACATTTTGATTCATTTAACTTAAATATTTTACCATTATATTGTTTAGTATACTAATTACTGGAAAAATTAAGTATAACAGGTAAAGTGTGATAGTAATACCATCCTTTCATTTATTTAGTTTGCGGAACCTAAAAATGTAATCTTTTTCCAAATGTACAGCAATGTCATGTCTTGCACCTTATAATGGCTTGATGTCCAGATAGGCCTTTGTAACATTTCCAGATTTTACACTTTACCTTATTTCACACATGTTTTCTCTGGTCCCATACAAATGTACAGCACAAATTTCCCTCATTTTCCTACATTTTATACCAGTTTTTGGCAGGTTCCTTGAGTAGTTTAAGAAAAATGGGGGGGGGGGGGGGGAGTTTCACTGTATTAGAAATAACAGTTATTTCCAAATTTACATGATTCCATGATGGCCGGTCATTGTTACACTTATCAATGGTAATAACAATAGTTAGGTAGGCTACAACCTTAAAATTGAATGTGCCTTTTGAACAATGGTAGTAGGTAATGACAATCAGGAAATGGTTTACACTTCTAACGTCAAAATTAATTTTACCCAACATCTCTGCCAGTACTCTACCAATAGTGCACTAAATAAATTGAGCAGTCTATGTGCAATACATGTATTAATACACTTGGGTGTTATATGGCATGTATTTGTAATAACTAGCATTATTTAAGAGAACAATTTAAGAGGGAATTTACGTTTATTCTGAATGGTTGTTTGGTATGTCCAGCTAATGATTACATTGTATTTAAACTTGAATTTTTTGTATTAGTGTTGAACTTTTATATTTTTTTAATTTACAGACTCAGAAGAAGAGGCCCGTTGATAACCGTAGTAGTTTGCATGAGTGCAAGTGGCAACTACGTCTCCCCTATGGTGGTTTTTCCCAGAAAAAACATGAGTGCACAGCTGACAAAAGGAGCTCCTCCGGGAACACTATTTCACTGTCACCCTTCTGGTTGGATCCAAACACATATATTTACCGCATGATTCAAGCATTTTGTTGTAACTACCAACCCGACTGAAGACTCGCCTGTGTTGCTGATTCTGGATGGACATTACAACCATACAAGAAACATCGAAGTTATTGATATTGCATGGGGAAACCATGTTGCCATCGTATCATTGCCCCCTCACTCAACCCATAAAATGCAACCATTAGATAAAACATTTATATCGCCACTGAAGACTTACTACAGTGAAGCAATACGCCAGTTTATGCTCACGCACAAACTTGCTGTAGCAAACCATGATGTCATGGAACTTTTTGGCCAGTTCTACCTTAGATACCAAACTACTGAAATTGCTGTAAATGGCTTTAAAGTAACAGGCCTGTATCCACTGAACAGAAACATATTCAATAAATCTGACTTTATTGCTGAAGCAAGACAAGAAGTCGTGCCAGTTTATGGAGACAATGATGACAATTTTCAGTTCGTTAGTAATGTTTCTTCTGATCAGAATGAAGAACTATCTGGCTCCCAAAATGAAAATTACACTCCTGTCCAGCCAGCAACTCCAGTTAAACCAATATCTTCTCATCAATCGACTTCAACTTCACTCACACCAACACCAACCGATATCCCTGGGCCTTCAAGTACAACTGTCAGTCCCTTTGAGATAAGCCCAGTGCCAAAAGTTGTAAAGAAGAAGTCTACAAGAGGACGCAAGGCCTCATCTGCCAGCACTATAACATCTTCACCCTATAAAAAGACATTGGAGGAATCAAAAGAGAAAAAAGAGAAAGGAATGAGCCGTGGAAGAGGACGAGGAAGAGGATTTAGCAGAGTATATGGAACACCTAGAGAAAGATGTAAGGAATCGCAAACCAAAGTTGCACGAGTCAATTTTTTGATGGTTTTCTCCAAGTTATTCCGATTATTCCTGGCTAGTAATCTGATGGTTTTCTCCAAGTGTTTCTGGTTACCGATGAGAAATTCATCTCTGCATGAACGATATTTTTACTTAATGACTCATTCCATTTTACTCTGTGTTGAAAAAAAATTTTTAATTTCTGCTACTAAATCCGAACTAACAATATTCTAATAAGCTGAATTTCAAAAAAAAATTACTCAGTCCAAAAATATGTGATAAGACTGATGAGAAATACTATCATGAAGGACGAACTTCCTTCTCCTTGTTGTCTAGCAAAGCCTTCCTTCTTTTGCGATCGTTAGTGAGCATCCCGCATCCCACATAAAATAAATAATATTTACCTGCAAGCAAAATATGGCGTCATCTGTTGTTGACAAGCAGAACTACTTACAACAATTTGCTTTGCATAAGATAACTTAACTCTCACTGATGAAATATTTAAAAAAATTCTATTTAAGTAAAGGTTCTAATTGTAAAACTGTCAGTTTTGCATCTAACAGTCACAGAAGCTACCATGTATCATGGTTTTGTTATCTGCAGCTGAATAGGAAGGAAGCTGCTGTAGATACTGTAGCAAGGATTTTGTCATGAGGAGGAATGCTAGACGTCATGAGAAGAATGATTGTGTTAAAAACCCACTACGCAAAATGTTAAGCTGTAATAGGTGTATCAGGTTGTTAACACAAATTTACAGCTTATAAAGACATGGTAGAATATGTAAAGCCAAGCCCACTTACGACATAGAGGACATCGATAAAGACACTACACAAAGGAAGAGCGTGCTGGATGATGTAAATCATTTTCCTTTTCCTGAGCGTGATGGTATTAGCTCAGCCGATCGTGACGAAGAACATAAATTGAAGGAAGCTGATGGCTTCGGGAAGACTGAAACTAATGGAAGTATTAACACCGTGAAAAGTGAGAATACATTCAAGCCTATATTCAGTAGATCCTCCATAATTTGTAAAAATGATGGACTCCTAAAAAGGAAGCATGAAGACGATGAAGAAACTTCGACATCAACGATATCGAAATCTTACGGTAATATGGGTGAAGACGATGCCTTCTACGGTGATTGCTACAGTGACTCTGAAGCTGCCGACGTGATCGAAGACTGTGATGGTGTCCTGAGATCAAAACCTTGGAAACGACGTATTATAATAAATAAAACTGATAAAGCTTATTATGATCACTGGGACGATTGTGATATTAAAAGTATTTATAACGAGCATGCAAGGAAGATGGTGGCGGAAGAGATTGATTACACATCGTGGAAAGATCCAAACATATTGGTTGACCGGCTTAGACTTATACATGGTTGGCTTTGTGCGGGAAACTATTCGAGCATCAAAGAAATATCATTCATACTCAAAGAACTGAAGGAGGCTGGCTACATACAATAATGACTTGTTTTACCTGTATTTGTATAACATTGAGAAATTAAATAAATAATTTAAATTATAATAATTTAATGTTCAATTTTAGTATTCTGATTTCCAACTAAGGCTGTGTTTCCGCTACTGTGAGTGTGTTCTTTCCTTTTCCTGTGTGTACTGTCTGTACATTCCGTTTTCCTGTGTGTACTGTGTGTACATTCCGTTTTTTCCTGTGTGTACTGTGTGTACGTTCTGTTTTGGTGTGTGTACTGTGCGATCATTCCGTGTCCTGTGTGTACATTCCGTTTTCCTGTGTAAACTGTGTGTACTGTGCGTTAATTCCGTTTCCTATGTGTACTATGTGTACATTCCGTTTTTCTGTGTGTACTATGTGAACATTCCGTTTTCCTGTGTGTACATTCCGTTTTCCTGTGTGTACTGTGTTCATCCATACTAATATTACAAAGCTGAAGAGTTTGTTTGTTTGTTTGAACGCTATAATCTCAGGACCCACTGGTCCGATTTGAAAAATTCTTTAAGTGTTCGATAGTACATTTATCGAGGAATTCTATAGGCTATATAATATTATCAATAACATTAGGGATCCTTACTTAAAGTCCAATTTAGAATCAAATGCGTTGGAGGGGGTTAGATACAACATGCAGTACACGTACGAAGTGTGTTTTGTCAATGCCGCAGGCGCTAGAAGTTTATTAAGCGAAATACCACTCACTGACTCACTCATCACGAGATCTCTAAAACTATACACCCGATTGACTTGAAATTTAGCAAAGTTATTCATTTTGTGATGTAGACGCTCACTAAGAACGGATTCTGCGGAAATCCGATCCCAAGGGGAGTTTCGGGGGCGTAATATATCAAAATTTCCAGTTTTTGGTAGGAAATCACCATAGAAATGGCTGTTGCTTTGTTGATGCTTCATTCATCCTCTATGGCAACAACTATTTCATAGTTAGTGCAGTCCTCATCACCGTTGAAATTTTGCAGGTACTTTAAACATCAAAAATTGCCCTTTTTTTTTTCAAGTATATATATTTTACAGACTTGAAACTTCACAGTAATGTTCCTTATGTTACACAGGATGACATTTTTCGAAAATTAGATCCTATAGGTGGTTAAAACCAGTCAACAGTGGGTACTTTGTCTTCATGAGAACCGGATTTTGCATTGTTCATGCCTTCTGCGTCTCCATGGCAACAGGCATCGCGCGGCAGTGGCGTACCCACAAGGAGGGGCATGTATAATGAGCGGCCCAAGAATGATCTGCCTGTAGACTGCCGTAGCGAAGTACGGGTACATCAGTTGTACGTTCGTGCACGAGTCGGGAAACCATCGGTGCTATTCATTTTCTCTCCGGTAAATTATACAGCATTGTAATAAATTTTCACTGAATTTTTTTTTTATTTACCATTATTGTAAATGGGATATGTGGCTTAATTTTTTTCCATTAGTATAGCCGTGCGAAGCCGGGTCGGGCAGCTAGTGGTCTATATGTCTGACATTGTTCATGACCTGGTCTCGCGGTCCGAAGACGATTGATGTATATGGATGGATGGTTTTGTACATGAACATTTTAAAGGTTATTCTAAGTATAAAAAACTAGACTTTCATGTAAGACATAGTGCACTGTATTCATTTAGTTGGTCAGGTATATTGCCTTGAGTTGTTTTTCGTAGAGTGAATAATTAATAAATTCCACCAAAGGTAATGGAAAACAAAATATTAAATATATTTAATATTTGGTTACACCTGTCACTGGTCAAGAGTCTAACCGAAGACAGGAATACATCAATTCAATATGTAAATTAATAAGCGATTTTTTTAGTTGACTTTTGGAATTTTTCCCGAATCTCTAGCTAAATAATTACATGATTTCAATATGGTACCCAAATTTCAAGATGTCGGGCACATCAGTAAAAATACATTATTACTGCACTCTAGCAGGTTAGAATAAAACTAGCATGATGGTAAGGTACTCTATAAGACGAATACACACGCAAGATAGTGTCATCCAGCAGACGAAAACAAGATGGTGGCAATGTACTCTAGCAGGTGGTAGCTCCTGGTAGCATGTTCTGAACATAAAATGTCGGATCCATGATGGTCGTCAAGGTTAAAGTCAAATTTCAAGGTCAAGGTCAAATTTCAATGTCAAGGTCAAAGGTATGATGAACAGAAATTATACTGCATGTCGCCAGCACACTCTAGCAGACGAATACAAGGTGTCGGACATATCATACCAGCTGACGATATATACCTGGTTATTGGTGGTGGTAGGTAAGTCTGTAGGTGGCTTCTGTGGAGGAAGGATCTGTTGTTTTTTTGTTTTTGCTCTTACTGGTTTCGAACCAAGGACGGGAATCGATCTTTTCAATCAGTATTCTAATAAGTTTATTTTTTTGGCGAATTTTGAACATTTTTTCATTAAAATCGGATAATAAATAAAGATTTTCAAGATGGCGTCCATATCGATAATTGATACAATGGTGACATAATTTAGAATGTCGAGTGTGGTGTAAGATGTTTTTGTTACTTTTTTTAGAATTTTTTAAATATATAAATAAATTACTGATTTACTCTCGCCGGGAATCGAACCGAGGGCCGAAAACAATTCAGTAACTAAGCTTTTGTACGTAGTATGCAATTTTTGACATGACGTCTAATAAATTGATGAACGCTGGCTGCACGCACGAAAAAGTTTCCTGTTACGCGCTGTGACCCGTATCGCTCATTGTACGCTTGCGCCGCATCTATCTATCTTTCTTTAGATTGGCCTATGCGTCCGAGGAGAAGAAAGACAGCAGCAGCACACAACTTACATCTACACGTAAACTGTTTCGTCGACTGGTTATTAAGTGAATTGAAAAGTTAATGTGGTTTTCATTGCATATTACAACAACAAATTCGGCAATAAAGGTTAATTGTTCTTTTATTTTAAAAAATTGATTACTAGTATAATTTCAAGTATTTAGGTTATGTTAGATATTTGATTACAGTTTATTTATATAAAAACTTGTTCATAAAGTGCAGTAATGATAGGTTATGTTAGAATTGACCGCGGGCTGTGGAAAAATTTACACATTAAAGTGCCTTATGGAGACGTACAATCGCTATACTCAGAAGTACAACTCAATGAACAACGCCTACATTTCCTGTGCAAGCACAGGTAAAGCCGCTGTCCCTCTTGGTGGCACTACAGTGCATTCAGCGTTTCGTCTCACAACTTCTCGCGTGACAAAACTCTTATCCACAGAGAATTGGCAAGCCTATAGAAACATGTTCGTTGGCGTCAAAGCTGTTTTCGTCGACAAGATCAGCATGTTAAGTTCAGCCATTCTTCAAAATATCTACTACCGACTGCAGCAAATTACCGGCATATACGACAAACCATTCGGAGGCATCCACGTGATACTATGCGGCGATTTCAGACAGCTACCACCAGTACGAGCAACTCCATGTTACAGCATGCCAATCAACCAACTTGGAGGACCAATTCTGTGGCACAGCATTGACTACTTTCCGCTGGTTCATGTTGTGCGACAAACTGATGAGCGTTTTTCAACGATTATGACCAAAATTGAAGACGGACTTAAACAAAGTATCGATATGATCACACTTATTGAGTCCAGACATAAAACTCAGGCTTGGTGCAAAGAAAACGTGCCTAATGCTGTCCGGCTGTATTATAGTAATAATGAAGTTGATTCGTACAACCGAAGCGCAATCACTAACGCATACAGATGTCTGGCACATGATCATATGCTTGGTTATTCGACTGAGCAAGAGAAGACACAGTTCCGAGGTAAACTTCACAAGATGACGGTGGCAGAGACCGATGGATTGCCGTACCTGCTGCCATTAGCTGTAGGGTTTCCCTACATGATAACTTCTAACATAGATGTCGCTGATGGGTTGGTAAACGGAGCTATTGGTGCCTTGCGACATATCGAACGTCAGCAATCAAATGTGGATGACCATTCTGCAGAAGCAGGACCACCAACCAGTACAACTTTGCCGGCATCTAGAGAAGAAATCATTACTCTATGGTTCGAGTTTGAGGAAGCAACAACAGGCGCTAGTGCCAAAATTAAATGTCGACCTCACGTGCGAAGCAAACCAAATACTTTGTCTCCCAACTGGGTGCCGGTGTATAAGAAAGTAGTGAATATTACACTGACAAAAACTGTGAAATGCAAACGAAAACAGTTTCCTTGCGTTCCTGCTTGTGCTATTACCATTCATAAGTCACAAGGTGGGACGTGTACTGTCATTGTTTATAAATACTCCCCGAAGCAACCGCAACAGTTGGTGTACGTGGCGCTGAGTCGGGTAACGAATATAGACGGCTTGCACATCATCACGGACAATGATACTCCTTTCATCTTCAAACACGGATGGGATGGAAACGACTCACAGACTACGCGAGATATCCGCACCGAATACATTCGACTCCATGGACACGCACTTTAAACAATCACAGAGAAAACAGTAAAATTCTGTGATGACGGTAACAGTTCTCTCTCTCTCCATCCCTCCCCCAACCCCCTTTCTTGTTCCGACGCTACGTCCATCGCATACAATGCGGTGACCTAATAATTTTATTTCTGCATAGCTTGTAGAAAGGTCTAGTGTATTAATTCGAAGATGATAAAAATAAGAACGCACAAGCACAACCCGACTTCACACTGATACATTCAGTAATGGCAGACAATAGCTTCAGTGTGGTCCAGCCAATTCTGGGCGTCGCTGCCAGCTATAACAAGCAAAACAATAAAATGAGAAGGAATGCGTGTAAAGTGATAACACTTTTCCTTTTTCTGTCTATATCTTTTGACTTGTAAAGAAAGTGTGGGGAATAATCGGAAATATGGTCTCAACTATCAGGCGGGCATGAGCTGAACAGAGGTATAGAATGTCCAAGCCTGATAGAATGCATCAATTCTCCTTTCAGTTGCATGGTCTGCGCAGGCGCGAAGCTTTTTATTTTTTTTTTTTTACTTTTGAGTGTGTGCTCTTATTGTCGAAGCGGCGTAGGGACCATCCTGAACCGACAGATGCCAAACTGCTTTTGTTAAGGAAAGTGCGGGGTGGCCAATTTGATTTACAAGATCCCTTTCAATTATCAAAGCACCAGAAACTTATTTTGAAATTAGAAGCTATAAGAATGTAAATAATATTTTTTTTTCTCGTCTTTTATCAACCCCCCCCCCCCCCCCCCCTTCTGAAATTCTGAAAGTAAACCTTTTATTAAAGTATTTTTATATGTTATTAAGTTTGAATTGGTAGTTACTGTATCGTACATTGACCATGCCCATCGGCGTCCCTCTGGTCTCGAGTCTGTAGTTGCCCACTGCTGCTCCCATGAACACTTTTTCCCCTACGTGTGTGTGTGTGTGTGCGCAGAACACGCCCCGGGGCGAGTGAGTGCAATATGGTGCAACGAGTGGAATGGCACCGGACGGATGGATATCCGGCTGAAAATAGTGCCAAGTGTTTTATGTATTATTATTATTATTAATTAATCAGAGTAGTCATTATTAATTCTTTTATCACCTTACGTTGTTCAATGTGGGACTGGGACATTAAATACCAACCCGAAGCGTGTGCTTCTGTCAGCCCACACCTGCCGGCGGCGCGCGAGCCGTCATCCACTATTCCACTCAGCCACGTGTAGCCACGTGTTCACTGTAGGACTACCCACCCCTCGCATCGTAACTGGGATGACAGTTTGTTTTATTCTTTCGCCTGAGCTGACTATCGCCACAAGGCCTGAACACAAAGCAAGCCTAATTACAACCCTAGACAGCCGAATGTCGACAACATAACAGACATTATATCAGTGTATGAATCAAATTGTTGAAACACATGATCAACAATGAATTTAAGTAGACTTTACATTCAAGTTATTAATATTTCACCACATATGTTATTTATTGACAAACAAAAAATTTGCAGAAAAATTACCTCTGTTTTTTATTACAACTTTATCAGATAGGAATGGGATTGTAAATTTGTTGCAATTTATTTTATTTTATTTTTTTAATAAGGAAAATGTGTTATCATTATGTTTCACCCAATTTAATATAATTATAAAAGATTGCCAAGTGTTTTTTGAACCCCACCTATCTCTCCTTATATTTTTCCTATGTGAGTTGCACTTACAAGCTATTAATAAAATAAAGGGTTTATCATGTACAAATTATTAAATGCTATAAATCATCCAAGTTAGTTATTATGTGTTTTAATTTCATCTTTGTCCCCACTACTCACTATAAACTGTAGTATGGGAAATGTGAAGTTTAAAGAATTAACAAAATTATGTTCGTTTACGATGCAAGTTAATGTTTATTTAAGGACTGACACATATAGATGTTAGTACAAATTGAAGATATTATAACCTATGTTCACAATCTGCAACATTAGTCATATCAATAAAGTAAATGTTAGTTAATACATCAAAATATAGTAAAATACATTACACTTTTAACAAAAGTTATGCCTCTTTTTTTTTCAGTCAGTAAGGAATGTGCCAAAGAAAAATAAACTGATCTTGTGTTGTGTCTGTAGTAAATTTATCTCATTACATAATATATCTTCTAGAAAATTTAATATTTTTATTAATAAATACTAATAGAATTACCAGTTCTTAATTAATACACAAGATATTTTTCATCAAAAATTAAATATTTATGGAAGAGTTTCTTTAAAGTGCAATTATATTTGGATGAGTATGAGAGGTGGTGGCCGAGCTATGTAAGGTGAAGGATGAAATGATTTGAAATGATATAGAATAATTTTTTATACAAAGGCTGTAACATAATAAAACAGATACTTTGCAGTTAAATGTCATAAAAAATGTATGGTCCTCAGACAAGGCACATAAGAAAATGAGAAAATAATATTATTGGTAGTTTCAGGGCATGGTGGAAAACCTGCAGGTTATTGGGGCATCCAACATGCTCCAACTATTGCAGAAGGAAGGGGCAGAGGTGGAGTATTTTAAAGACAGTGCTACAGGTAACTAAATGTAAATTTTTAATAACAAGGTAGCTCTACAAATAACATTTTGGTTTAACAATACCTAAAGGGATTGTAGGTGTAGACAGTGGTGGAACAATTAGATGGGAGAAAGTGGTGTGAGAAAAATTGATTCAAATGGTCATCTTTTAAGAGTTCTATCGTATTAACTTGTTGTACTTAAGAAATGTATGAAATGTATAAATACCTTTTTGTTAGTTATTCTTAACATTCTCAATAAAACGTTCATGTTTCTTTCCCTGAAATTTTATAATATAAAACATATATGCAACATTTTTTATACTAATGTATGTCATTTTAAGTATATCATTCAAAGTTATTTCATAAGTAAGAAATTTTTTCTTTGTTGTAGCTTTAAAAATAATTATTAGCACTGTTTTTTGGGAATAGCCTGTCAAACCAATGAATGATATGACATTAAATTTTAATTTTGTACTTATTTCGGGCACAAGTTAGTTTCAATTAGCTACATAATTAACATTAATGTAACTTTAAAAAAAATCAAAATTGCTTCATGAACTATACTTATTTCACGTCTAACACTCATGTGACCACCCCATCCCACTTTGTAACTAATGACCTCATTATCTACATAGTAAGTCTAGTTTCTCATTACTGTGTCATTCAATTCAGGGAACCAATTATCCAGGTAACAGTGGCATTAATTGTGAGGAAGTTGTGCAACACAGGCAGCATGTAGTAGACATAATTAATGGAAAATATTCAATTGCAATTTAGTTGTGGGTGCTGTAGTATTTTGGTTAAGTAACATACGTATGCAACAAGTGCTTACATGTGTTTGTTATATGTAATTGCCACCAATGGTGCTGACTTGAATTAACTATTAGAGGGGCAACAACCCAAAGCGGTGGGTAGGGGTGTGCTAATCCCACTGAAAATGATTGACTTGAATTGGTAAAATGGTGCTATAATGCGCTTTTTTGTACCTTCATTTAATATTCTCTTCGGGTGTAAATATTAATGTTTTTTAAAGAAAAAACCCCCTTTGACCCTCCTGTGTGAATTTTGGAGGGGCAAAAAAGGCTTTGTCCCCCCGAAGTTGGCGCCTCTGATTGCTACACATTTTTTGTACTATTATGGTATAACAAATGTTGAAGTTCTGTCACTTTAAATTTTAATAGGTGTAGTGATTTTCAAAGAGTATCTTAGTTCTATTTAGAAAACATGTTATGTGTTTCAGAGAAAGTGAAGAGAAAAACTGGCACCTGCGTGGCTGGACACACAATCCAGCAGACATACAACCAGTTGAAGAGGATGGAGTACAGTGCCAAACTCCACAACAATTTGGCTCTTCTGGTTGGTGTTAATGACATTGTGGTAAGTGATGTGGTTTACCCTTGATTTGTTTTACATCTACATCCGGAGAGAATTGCAGTACAAGGTAATGATAAAGATAAGTACACTTGAAAACACGTATGAAGGAAACTAGGAATAAATTTATTGTGTTGAAAGAAATATGGAAGACATAAAAGAGTTAACGAACCTTAAAAAATGTAATTGCTTTTTTTATTCATTGACTTCAAAATTGAAGAGACTATATTTCAGAAACAATAAAATACTTACTTTAATGATTTGCTAGCATTAATAACACGAATTAAAAACGTCGGCTTTTGTTAACCAACTTCAATTATCAATTCGACTGTATTTCTTTTTTTATGTTTGTTACCACAGAACTTTCGACTGGGTGAACCGATTTTGATAATTCTTTTTTTCATTTGAAAGCTGGTGCTTCCCGTGTGGTCCCATTTAAATTTGGTCCAGTTCTGACAATGGCATCCATGAGAAAACCATATAAGTCTTAAATTTTCATTAATTGTGTGGGCGACAAATGGACAAATAACTAAATATCACGCAATCCGATTTCAATAATATTTTTTTTTATTGCAAAGGATGTACTTCAAGGGTAGTTTGATGAGAGTTTGGTTAAGTTCTGTTAATGGGATCCATGACAATGTAACGGAACTCTTCAATTGTTACGAGCCTGCAATGGCGCTAATTAGCAATAGCAAAATTATTTTTTAAGTTTGTTATTTTAATTTCATTTCATGTGGTTATATGTGACTTCAAGAGGTAGGTCTTCAAGAAACAGGAAAGACATGAGTAACACGGGCCGATACTGGTACGGGAATCTATAATGATCTATATAATGAAGAAGCATATTAACATGAATAATTATTTTAAAAAAACACTTCAAAATTGTATTTAAAATTATGAACTTAAACTAAGAAGTAAAAAGTAATTATTTTATTAATTAATACTTCTATATATCCTTATTTCAAAAAATTTAATATTTTTGGAGTCTGTGCCAGCTAAGTAAACGAAAATAACTGTCAGAAGCTTCATTGCAATTACAAATAAACCTAAATAAACTTACAATCAAAATTTAGACATATTTAGTTAATCAAGAAGTTAGAGAGAGCGCAGCAATGTTCAGTTATTAGTAGAGAGACAAGAAAGACACTTTTAGCCTGCTTCTTCCATTTACACCACTTTGTTATCTGAAAACTGGCATAGACTCCAAAAATTGTGCCAAACAAATATAAGAATACCTTAAGGTAATTTTAAAGAACTATCAATAAAAATCTATAACAGTTATACATGTATATTTACACTACTTTGTTATCCATAAGCTGGCACCGACTCCAAAAATATTAAATTTATCGAAACAAGGGATATATTGAAGTACACAGAAGTAAATTAATAAAGTAATTATTTTTGTACTTTTTAGTGCAATTTCATTTAAATATATTATTTTGAAGTTGGTTTTTCTTTTTTGTTAAAATATTATTTATTTTAAAGAAAGTACTTCTACTGACCAACATTTTATGCTAAGAAAATTAAACAAAGAATTTAATCACAGACACACGAATCTTTAAAACTTATGCTTTAATTGGAGGAAATTAACTCAACTTTGAATATTTTTCAGTAATTAAGAAAAATAAGCTACCACAGTCACCTAAACCAGCAGTTCCTAAAAGGTGATCCGTGTAACACTGGGATTCTGTGGCAAGGTCACAGGGGTTCCGGGAGTCAGGACTTAAGGCGATTGGTGCGTGGAAAATATTGCAGTGAAACTATATGAAAAGCACATATTTATTTCCGAGTCTTCTTTTTAAGTAAAGTATACACAGTATTTAATTTTTAAATAATTTTTTTTACTAAGTTATGTGCTTGTAAACATGTTTATTTTCTTTGCGAAACAACAATAAAGGAAGGGGGAAGAATGGTGTGTAGAGGGATAGAATATCAGTGATAAGAGGAGAGCTACAGATAGGCACAACAAACAAACAAGGTAAAGTATCGCAACGCAATACTATCACTTAAACTCTTATTTTCTTTGTATATTAATGTATTGTGGGGTTTTTAACAGCAAGCAAAAACGTAGAATTCGTTAACTTTGGGAATTAAAATAAGACAAATTTTAACACGTAAACAAATTAGTACCAGGGTTCTTAAACAATATTTTATAAAAAATAATTTTGTTGGAATGTTCACAATTATTGTAAAATAACTTCCTTTGAAGTAGTTGGTGTTCGCTGGCCAAAAAAAATTGGGAACCGCTGACATGGTTGTGCTCATTGCAAAAAAATATTAAGAGAATATTTACCCATTTCTTAATACTTGAGTTAGGATTTCAGAGAGGAGGGGATTTAAAGAAAATGAAGTTGAGAATGAAGGGGCTACAGAGATTTCTAGTGTTTCGCAACAAAAAAAATTTTCTGATCACCATTCCCCCATTCAGGAGGATTGTGGGGAATGGTGAATCCAGAGACAAGCTTACAGCTTGGAATAACTACCTGCGCCAAGAAGCCCAAGTTGCACAGAGCACTGGTCGTAAGTAATTTATAATTACTTTGGTTAATTTTAAGGTGTAGTTGTAATATCAAATCCTTAATGTTGTAGATTTGTATGTTTTGGCCATGGTTATGTATTATTTTCAAAGCATGTATGTTAATCTCACATTCCTGGAAAAAATTACATATACATTTTTTTGTAGCCAATGTAAAGCCATTACCAAACATACAACGTTAATGGTATGTACACTTAAAAAAAAACTGCTATTGTTATTAAATTAAGGAAAACCTTAAATGCACTTGCTTTTACATCTAAATATATAAAATCAACAACCAAACATGATTGTGGGAAAAATAAACTTTATGCTCTTGTTGAATGTATAACAACCAGAAATATTAAAATGTTTCGTGTGCTTGTAAAATGTACTTTAACAGGTTTTTTTTATTCTCAAGGTCGGCAGAGAGTGTTTATCATGGACTCTGCTTCAGTGGCATCTCAGTGCAGGAATATTTACGAAAGGTGTGTTCATCATAATTTGTTGTCTTCCTCTCTCTGTCCATCTCCATTTCCTCTGACTCTTCCACTCATGATCCCTCCTTCCTCGATACAGCCCTCTGTTCAGCCTAGCTCCCAGCTTTCCCCAGCCCCCCTCCCCCTGAATTACCTTATTCTCACTAGCCTATCTACTTTCCTCACTAATCAATTCTCATTGTTTGGCATCCTTATGTATACCCATCATTTCAATTTAATATACCTCCAGTGCAACTTTTTTTTGAAAAACTTAACTCCAAAATAAATGCTTTTAAAAAAAGTCACATGTCTAATTTTTGTAACATGTGACGAATGATAAAACACATTGTTGTGTTTATGTATGTTTTTCTCGTTACTTCCATAGTGAGGAGTCATAACGTTTGTTTCAAACTTCAACTAATCAGTTTAATAATAAACTCTGTATACATAGTACATTGGGAAGGGAAGTCTCTCATGGCAGTATGCAAAAATTATGTATGTTTGTTGTGAAATTTTTTGTGATAAGTTGATACACTAGTTCTCCATTAACTTTGTAAACTACACATAATTGTGGCCTAATAATTGAATCCAGTGCTATTACTGTTCATAGTTAACTTCAAACTATTCATTTGTATTATATAAAGCATTACAATTAGGTTCGAGATGTTTGTTATGAAATAATTAGTTTCCTTTAAAGTTTTTTTTTTTTATAAAAGTATTTTTATATGTTATTAAGTTTGAATTGGTAGTTACTGTATCGTACATTGACCATGCCCATCGGCGTCCCTCTGGTCTCGAGTCTGTAGTTGCCCACTGTTGCTCCCATGACCACTTTTTCCCCTAAGTGTGTGCAATATGGTGCAACGAGTGGAATGGCACCGGACGGATGGATATCTGGCTGAAAATAGTGCCAAGTGTTTTATGTATTATTATTATTATTAATTAATCAGAGTAGTCATTATTAATTCTTTTATCACCTTACGTTGTTCAATGTGGGACTGGGACATTAAATACCAACCCGAAGCGTGTGCTTCTGTCAGCCCACACCTGCCGGCGGCGCGCGAGACGTCATCCACTATTCCGCTCAGCCACGTGTAGCCACGTGTTCATTGTAGGACTACCCACCCCTCGCATCGTAACTGGGATGACAGTTTGTTTTATTCTTTCGCCTGAGCTGACTATCGCCACAAGGCCTGAACACAAAGCAAGCCTAATTACAACCCTAGACAGCCGAATGTCGACAACATAACAGACATTATATCAGTGTATGAATCAAATTGTTGAAACACATGATCAACAATGAATTTAAGTAGACTTTACATTCAAGTTATTAATATTTCACCACATATGTTATTTATTGACAAACAAAAAATTTGCAGAAAAATTACCTCTGTTTTTTATTACAACTTTATCAGATAGGAATGGGATTGTAAATTTGTTGCAATTTATTTTATTTTATTTTTTTAATAAGGAAAATGTGTTATCATTATGTTTCACCCAATTTAATATAATTATAAAAGATTGCCAAGTGTTTTTTGAACCCCACCTATCTCTCCTTATATTTTTCCTATGTGAGTTGCACTTACAAGCTATTAATAAAATAAAGGGTTTATCATGTACAAATTATTAAATGCTATAAATCATCCAAGTTAGTTATTATGTGTTTTAATTTCATCTTTGTCCCCACTACTCACTATAAACTGTAGTATGGGAAATGTGAAGTTTAAAGAATTAACAAAATTATGTTCGTTTACGATGCAAGTTAATGTTTATTTAAGGACTGACACATATAGATGTTAGTACGAATTGAAGATATTATAACCTATGTTCACAATCTGCAACATTAGTCATATCAATAAAGTAAATGTTAGTTAATACATCAAAAAAATAGTAAAATACATTACACTTTTAACAAAAGTTATGCCTTTTTTTTTTTTTTTTTTAAGTCAGTATTGGAATGTGCCAAAGAAAAATAAACTGATCTTGTGTTGTGTCTGTAGTAAATTTATCTCATTACATAATATATCTTCTAGGAAATTTAATATTTTTATTAATAAATACTAATATGTGTACCAGTACTTAATTAAAACACAAGATATTTTTCATCAAAAATTAAATATTTATGGAAGAGTTTCTTTAAAGTGCAATTACATTTGGATGAGTATGAGAGGTGGTGGCCGGGCTATGTAAGGTGAAGGCTGAAATGATTTGAAATGATAAAGATTAATTTTTTATACAAAGGCTGTAACATAATAAAACAGATACTTTGCAGTTAAATGTCATAAAAAATGTATGGTCCTCAGATAAGGCACATAAGTAAATGAGAAAATAATATTATTGGTAGTTTCAGGGCATGGTGGAAAACCTGCAGGTTGTTGGGGCATCCAACTATTGCAGAAGGAAGGGGCAGAGGTGGAGTATTTTAAAGACAGTGCTACAGGTAACTAAATGTAAATTTTTAATAACAAGGTAGCTCTACAAATTAATATTGGTTGTAACAATGCCTAAAGTTATTGTAGGTGTAGACAGTGGTGGAAGTATTAGGTGGGAGTAAGTGGTGTGAGAAAAATTGATTCAAATGGTCATCTTTTAAGAGTTCTATCGTATTAACTTGTTGTACTTAAGAAATGTATGAAATGTATAAATACCTTTTTGTTAGTTATTCTTAACATTCTCAATAAAACGTTCATGTTTCTTTCCCTGAAATTTTATAATATAAAACATATATGCAACATTTTTTATACTAATGTATGTCATTCTAAGTATATCATTCAAAGTTATTTCATAAGTAAGAAATTTTTTCTATGTTGAAGATTTAAAAATAATTATTAGCACTGTTTTTTGGGAATAGCCTGTCGAACCAATGAATGATATGACATTAAATTTTAATTTTGTACTTATTTCGGGCACAAGTTAGTTTCAATTAGCTACATAATTAACATTAATGTAACTTTAAAAAAAATCATAATTGCTTCATGAACTATACTTATTTCACGTCTAACACTCATGTGACCACCCCATCCCACTTTGTAACTAATGACCTCATTATCTACATAGTAAGTCTAGTTTCTCATTACTTTGTCATTCAATTCAGGGAACCAATTATCCAGGTAACAGTGGCATTAATTGTGAGGAAGTTGTGCAACACAGGCAGCATGTAGTAGACATAATTAATGGAAAATATTCAATTGCAATTTAGTTGTGGGTGCTGTAGTATTTTGGTTAAGTAACATACGTATGCAACAAGTGCTTACATGTGTTTGTTATATGTAATTGCCACCAATGGTGCTGACTTGAATTAACTATTAAGGGGCAACAACCCAAAGCGGGTGGTAGGGGTGTGCTATTCCCACTGAAAATTATTGACTTGAATTGGTAAAATGGTGCTATCAAGCGATTTTTTGTACCTTCATTTAATATTCTCTTCGGGTGTAAATATTAATGTTTTTAAAGAAAAAACCCCCTTTGACCCTCCTGTATGAATTTTGGAGGGGCAAAAAAGGCTTTGTCCCCCCGAAGTTGGCGCCTCTGATTGCTACACATTTTTTGTACTATTATGGTATAACAAATGTTGAAGTTCTGTCATTTTAAATTTTAATAGGTGTAGTGATTTTCAAAGAGTATCTTAGTTCTATTTAGAAAACATGTTATGTGTTTCAGAGAAAGTGAAGAGAAAAACTGGCACCTGCGTGGCTGGACACACAATCCAGCAGACATACAACCAGTTGAAGAGGATGGAGTACAGTGCCAAACTCCACAACAATTTGGCTCTTCTGGTTGGTGTTAATGACATTGTGGCAAGTGATGTGGTTTACCCTTGATTTGTTTTACATCTTCATCCGGAGAGAATTGCAGTACAAGGTAATGATAAAGATAAGTACACTTGAAAACACGTATGAAGGAAACTAGGAATAAATTTATTGTGTTGAAAGAAATATGGAAGACATAAAAGAGTTAACGAACCTTAAAAAATGTAATTGCTTTTTTTATTCATTGACTTCAAAATTGAAGAGACTATATTTCAGAAACAATAAAATACTTACTTTAATGATTTGCTAGCATTAATAACACGAATTAAAAACGTCGGCTTCTGTTAACCAACTTCAAAAAAGGAGGAGGTTATCAATTTGACTGTATTTCTTTTTTTATGTTTGTTACCTCAGAACTTTCGACTGGGTGAACCGATTTTGATGATTCTTTTTTCATTTGAAAGCTGGTGCTTCCCGTGTAGTCCCATTTAAATTTGGTCCAGTTCTGACAATGGCATCCATGAGAAAACCATATAAGTCTTAAATTTTCATTAATTGTGTGGGCGAAAATGGACGAATAACTAAATATCACGCAATCCGATTTCAATAATATTTTTTTTTATTGCAAAGGATGTACTTCAAGATAGTTTGATGAGAGTTTGGTTAAGTTCTGTTAATGGGATCCATGACAATGTAACGGAACTCTTCAATTGTTACGAGCCTGCAATGGCGCTAATTAGCAATAGCAAAATTATTTTTTAAGTTTGTTATTTTAATTACATTTCATGTGGTTATATGTGACTTCAAGAGGTAGGTCTTCAAGAAACAGGAAAGACATAAGTAACACGAGCCGATACTGGTACGGGAATCTATAATGATCTATATAATGAAGAAGCATATTAACATGAATAATTATTTTAAAAAAACACTTCAAAATTGTATTTAAAATTATGAACTTAAACTAAAAAGTAAAAAATAATTATTTTATTAATTAATACTTCTATATATCCTTATTTCGAAAAATTTAATATTTTTGGAGTCTGTGCCAGCTAAGTAAACAAAAATAACTGTCTGAAGCTTCATTGCAATTACAAATAAACCTAAATAAACTTACAATCAAAATTTAGACATATTTAGTTAATCAAGAAGTTAGAGAGAGCGCAGCAATGTTCAGTTATTAGTAGAGAGACAAGAAAGACACTTTTAGCCTGCTTCTTCCATTTACACCACTTTGTTATCTGAAAACTGGCATAGACTCCAAAAATTGTGCCAAACAAATATAAGAATACCTTAAGGTAATTTTAAAGAACTATCAATAAAAATCTATAACAGTTATACATGTATATTTACACTACTTTGTTATCCATAAGCTGGCACCGACTCCAAAAATATTAAATTTATCGAAACAAGGGATATATTGAAGTACACAGAAGTAAATTAATAAAGTAATTATTTTTGTACTTTTTAGTGCAATTTCATTTAAATATATTATTTTGAAGTTGGTTTTTCTTTTTTGTTAAAATATTATTTATTTTAAAGAAAGTACTTCTACTGACCAACATTTTATGCTAAGAAAATTAAACAAAGAATTTAATCACAGACACACAAATCTTTAAAACTTATGCTTTAATTGGAGGAAATTAACTCAACTTTGAATATTTTTCACTGATTAAGAAAAATAAGCTACCACAGTCACCTAAACCAGCAGTTCCTAAAAGGTGATCCGTATAACACTGGGATTCTGTGGCAAGGTCACAGGGGTTCCGGGAGTCAGGACTTAAGGCGATTGGTGCGTGGAAAATATTGCAGTGAAACTATACGAAAAGCACATATTTATTTCCGAGTCTTCTTTTTAAGTAAAGTATACACAGTATTTAATTTTTAAATAATTTTTTTTACTAAGTTATGTGCTTGTAAACATGTTTATTTTCTTTGCGAAACAACAATAAAGGAAGGGGGAAGAATGGTGTGTAGAGGGATAGAATATCAGTGATAAGAGGAGAGCTACAGATAGGCACAACAAACAAACAAGGTAAAGCATCGCAACGCAATACTATCACTTAAACTCTTATTTTCTTTGTATATTAATGTATTGTGGGGTTTTTAACAGCAAGCAAAAACGTAGAATTTGTTAACTTTGGGAATTAAAATCAGACAAATCTTAACACGTAAACAAATTAGTACCAGGGTTCTTAAATATTTTGTTGGAATGTTCACAATTATTGTAAAATAACTTCCTTTGAAGTAGTTGGTGTTCGCTGGCCAAAAAAAATTGGGAACCGCTGACATGGTTGTGCTCATTGCAAAAAAATATTAAGAGAATATTTACCCATTTCTTAATACTTGAGTTAGGATTTCAGAGAGGAGGGGATTTAAAGAAAATGAAGTTGAGAATGAAGGGGCTACAGAGATTTCTAGTGTTTCGCAACAAAAAAATTTTTCTGATCACCATTACCCCGTTCAGGAGGATTGTGGGGAATGGTGAATCCAGAAACAAGCTTACAGCTTTGAATAACTACCTGCGCCAAGAAGCCCAAGTTGCACAGAGCACTGGTCGTAAGTAATTCATAATTACTTTGGTTAATTTTAAGGTGTAGTTGTAATATCAAATCCTTAATGTTGTAGATTTGTATGTTTTGGCCATGGTTATGTATTATTTTCAAAGCATGTATGTTAATTTCACATTCCTGGAAAAAATGACATATACATTTTTTTGTAGCCAATGTAAAGCCATTACCAAACATACAACGTTAATGGTATGTACACTTAAAAAAAAACTGCTATTGTTATTAAATTAAGGAAAACCTTAAATGCACTTGCTTTTACATCTAAATATATAAAATCAACAACCAAACATGATTGTGGGAAAAATAAACTTTATGCTCTTGTTGAATGTATAACAACCAGAAATATTAAAATGTTTCGTGTGCTTGTAAAATGTACTTTAACAGGTTTTTTTTATTCTCAAGGTCGGCAGAGAGTGTTTATCATGGACTCTGCTTCAGTGGCATCTCAGTGCAGGAATATTTACAAAAGGTGTGTTCATCATAATTTGTTGTCTTCCTCTCTCTGTCCGTCTCCATTTCCTCTGACTCTTCCACTCATGATCCCTCCTTCCTCGATACAGCCCTCTGTTCAGCCTAGCTCCCAGCTTTCCCCAGCCCCCCTCCCCCTGAATTACCTTATTCTCACTAGCCTATCTACTTTCCTCACTAATCAATTCTCATTGTTTGGCATCCTTATGTATACCCATCATTTCAATTTAATATACCTCCAGTGCAACTTTTTTTTGAAAAACTTAACTCCAAAATAAATGCTTTTAAAAAAAGTCACATGTCTAATTTTTGTAACATGTGATGAATGATAAAACACATTGTTGTGTTTATGTATGTTTTTCTCGTTACTTCCATAGTGAGGAGTCATAACGTTTGTTTCAAACTTCAACTAATCAGTTTAATAATAAACTCTGTATACATAGTACATTGGGAAGGGAAGTCTCTCATGGCAGTATGCAAAAATTATGTATGTATGTTGTTAAATTTTTTGTGATAAGTTGATACACTAGTTCTCCATTAACTTTGTAAACTACACATAATTGTGGCCTAATAATTGAATCCAGTGCTATTACTGTTCATAGTTAACTTCAAACTATTCATTTGTATTATATAAAGCATTACAATTAGGTTCGAGATGTTTGTTATGAAATAATTAGTTTCCTTTAAAGTTTTTTTTTCTCACTACATTACTGCAATACAAGTAAACCTTTTATAAAAGTATTTTTATATGTTATTAAGTTTGAATTGGTAGTTACTGTATCGTACATTGACCATGCCCATCGGCGTCCCTCTGGTCTCGAGTCTGTAGTTGCCCACTGTTGCTCCCATGACCACTTTTTTCCCTAAGTGTGTGCAATATGGTGCAACGAGTGGAATGGCACCGGACGGATGGATATCTGGCTGAAAATAGTGCCAAGTGTTTTATGTATTATTATTATTATTAATTAATCAGAGTAGTCATTATTAATTCTTTTATCACCTTACGTTGTTCAATGTGGGACTGGGACATTAAATACCAACCCGAAGCGTGTTCTTCTGTCAGCCCACACCTGCCGGCGGCGCGCGAGCCGTCATCCACTATTCCGCTCAGCCACGTGTAGCCACGTGTTCATTGTAGGACTACCCACCCCTCGCATCGTAACTGGGATGACAGTTTGTTTTATTCTTTCGCCTGAGCTGACTATCGCCACAAGGCCTGAACACAAAGCAAGCCTAATTACAACCCTAGACAGCCGAATGTCGACAACATAACAGACATTATATCAGTGTATGAATCAAATTGTTGAAACACATGATCAACAATGAATTTAAGTAGACTTTACATTCAAGTTATTAATATTTCACCACATATGTTATTTATTGACAAACAAAAAATTTGCAGAAAAATTACCTCTGTTTTTTATTACAACTTTATCAGATAGGAATGGGATTGTAAATTTGTTGCAATTTATTTTATTTTATTTTTTTAATAAGGAAAATGTGTTATCATTATGTTTCACCCAATTTAATATAATTATAAAAGATTGCCAAGTGTTTTTTGAACCCCACCTATCTCTCCTTATATTTTTCCTATGTGAGTTGCACTTACAAGCTATTAATAAAATAAAGGGTTTATCATGTACAAATTATTAAATGCTATAAATCATCCAAGTTAGTTATTATGTGTTTTAATTTCATCTTTGTCCCCACTACTCACTATAAACTGTAGTATGGGAAATGTGAAGTTTAAAGAATTAACAAAATTATGTTCGTTTACGATGCAAGTTAATGTTTATTTAAGGACTGACACATATAGATGTTAGTACGAATTGAAGATATTATAACCTATGTTCACAATCTGCAACATTAGTCATATCAATAAAGTAAATGTTAGTTAATACATCAAAAAATAGTAAAATACATTACACTTTTAACAAAAGTTATGCCTTTTTTTTTTTTTTTAAGTCAGTAAGGAATGATCCAAAGAAAAATAAACTGATCTTGTGTTGTGTCTGTAGTAAATTTATCTCATTACATAATATATCTTCTAGGAAATTTAATATTTTTTATTAATAAATAATAATATGTGTACCAGTACTTAATTAATACACAAGATATTTTTCATCAAAAATTAAATATTTATGGAAGAGTTTCTTTAAAGTGCAATTACATTTGGATGAGTATGAGAGGTGGTGGCCGGGCTATGTAAGGTGAAGGCTGAAATGATTTGAAATGATATAGAATAATTTTTTATACAAAGGCTGTAACATAATAAAACAGATACTTTGCAGTTAAATGTCATAAAAAATGTATGGTCCTTAGATAAGGCACATAAGTAAATGAGAAAATAATATTATTGGTAGTTTCAGGGCATGGTGGAAAACCTGCAGGTTGTTGGGGCATCCAACTATTGCAGAAGGAAGGGGCAGAGGTGGAGTATTTTAAAGACAGTGCTACAGGTAACTAAATGTAAATTTTTAATAACAAGGTAGCTCTACAAATTAATATTGGTTGTAACAATGCCTAAAGTTATTGTAGGTGTAGACAGTGGTGGAAGTATTAGATGGGAGTAAGTGGTGTGAGAAAAATTGATTCAAATGGTCATCTTTTAAGAGTTCTATCGTATTAACTTGTTGTACTTAAGAAATGTATGAAATGTATAAATACCTTTTTGTTAGTTATTCTTAACATTCTCAATAAAACGTTCATGTTTCTTTCCCTGAAATTTTATAATATAAAACATATATGCAACATTTTTTATACTAATGTATGTCATTTTAAGTATATCATTCAAAGTTATTTCATAAGTAAGAAATTTTTTCTATGTTGAAGCTTTAAAAATAATTATTAACACTGTTTTTTGGGAATAGCCTGTCAAACCAATGAATGATATGACATTAAATTTTAATTTTGTACTTATTTCGGGCACAAGTTAGTTTCAATTAGCTACATAATTAACATTAATGTAACTTTAAAAAAAAATCAAAATTGCTTCATGAACTATACTTATTTCACGTCTAACACTCATGTGACCACCCCATCCCACTTTGTAACTAATGACCTCATTATCTACATAGTAAGTCTAGTTTCTCATTACTTTGTCATTCAATTCAGGGAACCAATTATCCAGGTAACAGTGGCATTAATTGTGAGGAAGTTGTGCAACACAGGCAGCATGTAGTAGACATAATTAATGGAAAATATTCAATTGCAATTTAGTTGTGGGTGCTGTAGTATTTTGGTTAAGTAACATACGTATGCAACAAGTGCTTACATGTGTTTGTTATATGTAATTGCCACCAATGGTGCTGACTTGAATTAACTATTAGAGGGGCAACAACCCAAAGCGGGGGGTAGGGGTGTGCTATTCCCACTGAAAATTATTGACTTGAATTGGTAAATGGTGCTATCAAGCGCTTTTTTGTACCTTCATTTAATATTCTCTTCGGGTGTAAATATTAATGTTTTTAAAGAAAAGACCCCCTTTGACCCTCCTGTATGAATTTTGGAAGGGCAAAAAAGGCTTTGTCCCCCCGAAGTTGGCGCCTCTGATTGCTACACATTTTTTGTACTATTATGGTATAACAAATGTTGAAGTTCTGTAACTTTAAATTTTAATAGGTGTAGTGATTTTCAAAGAGTATCTTAGTTCTATTTAGAAAACATGTTATGTGTTTCAGAGAAAGTGAAGAGAAAAACTGGCACCTGCGTGGCTGGACACACAATCCAGCAGACATACAACCAGTTGAAGAGGATGGAGTACAGTCCCAAACTCCACAACAATTTGGCTCTTCTGGTTGGTGTTAATGGCATTGTGGTAAGTGATGTGGTTTACCCTTGATTTGTTTTACATCTTCATCCGGAGAGAATTGCAGTACAAGGTAATGATAAAGATAAGTACACTTGAAAACACGTATGAAGGAAACTAGGCATAAATTTATTGTGTTGAAAGAAATATGGAAGACATAAAAGAGTTAACGAACCTTAAAAAATGTAATTGCTTTTTTTATTCATTGATTTCAAAATTGAAGAGACTATATTTCAGAAACAATAAAATACTTACTTTAATGATTTGCTAGCATTAATAACACGAATTAAAAACGTCGGCTTTTGTTAACCAACTTCAAAAAAGGAGGAGGTTATCAATTCGACTGTATTTCTTTTTTTATGTTTGTTACCTCAGAACTTTCGACTGGGTGAACCGATGTTGATGATTCTTTTTTCATTTGAAAGCTGGTGCTTCCCGTGTGGTCCCATTTAAATTTGGTCCAGTTCTGACAATGGCTTCCATGAGAAAACCATATAAGTCTTAAATTATGTATTATTTTCAAAGCATGTATGTTAATCTCACATTCCTGGAAAAAATGACATATACATTTTTTTGTAGCCAATGTAAAGCCATTACCAAACATACAACGTTAATGGTATGTACACTTAAAAAAAGAACTGCTATTGTTATTTAATTAAGGAAAACCTTAAATGCACTTGCTTTTACATCTAAATATATAAAATCAACAACCAAACATGATTGTGGGAAAAATAAACTTTATGCTCTTGTTGAATGTATAACAACCAGAAATATTAAAATGTTTCGTGTGCTTGTAAAATGTACTTTAACAGGTTTTTTTTATTCTCAAGGTCGGCAGAGAGTGTTCATCATGGACTCTGCTTCAGTGGCATCTCAGTGCAGGAATATTTACGAAAGGTGTGTTCATCATAATTTGTTGTCTTCCTGCTTTGTCAGCATGATAGTTTCAAAAGAAAAAGTTAAATATAAACAACCCTGTGTTGTAAACTTTAAGTGACTTGATTCACCTTATATTTGATGTTGCAGTTTTAGTAGGTCACATATGTATGTATGATAAAATTAAATCATGTTTGTCACTTAAGACTAAGTTAATAGGTGCACAAACTGATTTACTCATCTCACAGACAAAATATGTATGATTAGCTATTAAGAGGAAACAAAGAAGGCTGCTTTCTCTTGCAGCTCTGCTTTAGCACAGTTTGGAGTAAACTAGGCTCAACTGCAATTACAGTAAACTCTCAAATATCCGTGCCCAGATTATCCGGTTTTCGGATTATCCGTGCTTAAATTTAAGTTTATTATTACTTTATTATTTTCTGAAGCCGTAAAAAAATAATGGCATAGCTCCTACGCACTTTCATGCTTAAGCCATTCTGTATTTTAAACCACCATTTAGGTACCCGTGTAAAATAGCTTCTAAACCCTCACCCCCTCACCTGTCACATTTGTCATATTTGTCACACTTTAAACCCAATGGGATGCCCTGACCCCTGCTGCTTCCCAGCTTTTTTACTTCACGCCCTGCCTGCCGTGATGTGTTTCTCCGCTCTCGGCAGGCGCCTGGCGAGTGATGTGGTAGGCTGGCATTCGGCAGGACGATGGCCCAAGGGGAGGGGGTTGAGAGGGAGATAAAAATAAACCAGCCAGAAATTGTGTGCACGGCCAGCACGCTTTTATCTTGAGGATTGTTGTCTGAACGTTTTATTTTCGGCCTTGTAAATGACTGAGAACCTACAACGTAAATGGAGGCAGTATTCAGGGGTTTTCATGCCGCCAGCAATATTGTTCCTAGCTGTGAATGTAACCTTTCATGATAAACTCTGCAGCCACGGCGCAGCAAATTGCAAACGAATCACATTCATTTTTGATTTATGGAAACATTCCTGTTTTAGGTCCGTGAAAAGTAAGCCTTGGAGAATAGGTGTATTGAAGTGATATTTATATATTCCTCAATCCTGGCAAAAGTTTTCCTGCATGGCTATTTTATGAAAGGACAGGGAACTGAAAAGAATAACTTTCCGCAGACTGGTAAAAAAAACCAGCTATATGAAGGTTGGTGGGGAGAAGAGTGGGTAACTGCGGCCTCTTCAGCAGACAGAAAGACCGCATGGCGAGACGCAGTGCAGAGTTGTTTACATTCTATTACGCTGTGATACCGTTCACAAAGACTTCTCTTGTGCTCAGAATACTACTGACGACAAATACATGGCACTAACCCGAATAGGGAGTTTACGGTACTTGATTTTCTTCCCAATGTGATAGGTGAACTATACTTTTCATGACCAGCTTGATTTGTGATATTGCTATGTCTGTCTGATGCAGCTAAGACATATGTAAAATTTTGTTTACAGAGATGGTCTCCATTTCTCTTGGCAAGGCCTGAATATGCTAAGAGATTCACTGAAGAAAGTTTCAAGGTAAATATTATTCTTCTCACAGTATCATAATGTTATGTAACACATTCTTGTTTTCTTCATGCGAGAGAATGCATGTACCTTAAAAAGCTTTAAAAGGTAGTTGGTTATGAAATGAAATTAAACTAGCATCACTAAGCACTTTGTTTAGGTAGTAAACATAATATAAATAGTTTATTTTGTTTTATAAGATGCCTTTTTCCTAAGTTTATCATTTTATTAAAATAAAAGGTGGTAAAATAATATGTTGTACAATAGGTTGCAAGAAAATAAATTACCTGCTTTTTTCAAAGCCCAAAAAATGTGTTAATGTAGGACTGCCTTGCAACTTCAAAATCTGTTACAAAACTATTATATGCTATTTTAAATTAAGCTTTACTTTATAAAGTTCTCTAGTTTGTACCCTTTCCATTGGCATTTCACATGTCCTAGAAATCATCCATTACCTCAAGAAAATTTTTTTCAAACCTTTATTTATTCATATAAGAAAATTTGGATAGCATGAGATAACAATGTACAGATTTAAAACATAAAAAAATTTTAAGTAACTTTTTTTAAAATTTGGTGAACCAACTTCATTTTATGTGCTATACTGTTATAATTAATATTAAATTTCCATTTTACAGAGTTGTCACGAAGTGGGAGATGGAAGAGGACAACCGGAATACCTTGTAATGAGCTGAATTGAACTTCACTGTTTTCCAAAACATATATTGTTTCAAATCACACAGTAATACTCCATACTCTGTTATTCTGATTGGAACTTTCTTCTACACCCCTAGCAACATCAACCCTCTCTTCGTCTCTACATCCCTACCTGCGACATGCATATACCAACATAAATTTATTTCACATCCCTACGATCAGAATTATGTTTACGTTTATGAACAGTATACGTGAAAACATATCCAATGTAATGAATATATATATATATATATATATGATTTAAGGAACACAGATAGCCAGTGTTCAATTACTAAAAAATATTGTGGTACATGATAATTTTCATGCATTAGCATAAAAGTTAAAATGTTAAAAGGTAAGAGAGAGTAATTTGTACTTTTCAATGTTCATGCCACAAACATTTGTATTCATGGCCATATGGTTCAATATGGCAAGTGGAACTAACATATTTTAAAATAATAAAAAAAATATTTTTAATATTTAAGGGTACGATAAAATAAATAAATCGTTTAAGGTTAAGAGGTGCGAGGACACTTATTTCCATCAAGTCAATAAAAGGTCATTCTTAAAATTAAATCTTCGACTGAGTAAATAAACATAAAACAACTTCAAACAAGCAAGGGTGGGGGGGGGGGGGGGTGTTTGCAAAAGTAACTAACAGGTAGGCAACTCTCTTAATACAAGAGGTACCTTACTAGTTTTCGTCGCACCATACAGCACGGTCCCTGATGGAAGCTCGTAAATAACTTTCTACAGGATCGGAAACAACTAACATTTATTTTTAAAAGAAAAGATAACTGTTTACAATACAAAAACATAACATTAACTAAGTTCAGTGTAAGGAATTCCGACGATTTAGTTGAAACAGATTCATTCTGTAATTAATTATTCCTTCCATTAAATTTTAACAATAAACCAACTTATTAAGATAAAAGCTATATGTGGCTATCCATAAGTTACAACTAAAGAGTTAATAAACTAAAAAAAAAGAAACCTTCATGAAAATTCTTACCTACAATTCGGGCGAGATACAAAAATTAGACATTTAAATTAAATCTAGGAAAACTCATAAATTAAAAGTTCAATACTCACATTTTATATCAAGTTCAAACACGTCTCGAAGCTCCCCGGACTAAAGTTAACCTAAAACATAAGGGCCTCTATCGCCCGTCAACAATCTGAATTCTAACATTTCTTAAAACTTGAAATTTCCACTTATCGTTACTGCACGGCCACATGACGGCCTACAAGCCGAAGTCCCTACATGACTAACTCGACTCGTTACCTTGGCTGGCCAGCAGGGCCTCCGGCCAAGTGAGCCTCTAGTCTACTTTCGCGGTCGCTTAAAAACTCTACACGTCACACACCGTCCAGCACAATCCTGGCTTGTTGCAAACAAATTTACAAACAAAACTAACTAGGACAGCTGAGCCAACCACCCCTCTCCACACCCATACGTGCTTCCGCGCCGCGCCCAGAAACCGCGGCCCGCAGCTACACAACTGTGCCCGCGGTCAAAGAAACTACAAAAGAATTTGTAAAGTTTGCAAGCCCGCGGCGCATCGTGCCAGCCCCGTGCCCCAATTACATGGTGACATCATCTGCACTGCGCGTGGACAGTGGACAGAGATGCCAGCCCAGATTCCTATCAGTAAAGTCCCCAAATACGTTTCCAAGAATGCCAGAAAATTCTGGACATGACAATATTATAAATGGCAAGCCTATAATAAATAAAGTTCACACTATTTGCTTTATTTTATTATTCAGTCAAAATTTTTCTAATAGTGTGAATTTAAATGTTTATAATTGAAGATAAATTGTGGGAACTGCTTCTGCATGAAAGGGGAAAATAATGCATTAAAACTATAAGGAGAATTTCAGTACAGTAAAAGTGACTGTTGTTGACTGCAGGAATGAGTTGCGAGACGCCGGCCACAATCCCAGTGAAGTGTCCTTCGACATTGCCGGATGTTACTGAGGTGGTCAGGCGTGGGCTTGCAACTAGGTCTTTCTGGGAGGCCAGCACACAAGAACAGGATCTGGATGAGGTGTGCTCTCCAAATAGCTCAACTTCAAGTGTGTACTACTCTTGCTCCAAGTAGCTCAGGTGTAAGATTTGTAATCCATAAATACATGTAGTTAAACAAACCCTAACAATAAAGTAAGTACATACATAAATTGAAGTTTGTTAAAGAATTTCCGATAATTTGTTTGGGTTGTTTTTTTTATTTCCTAAAAATCTAATAAAGCTTTATATTACTTTGAACTGAAATGTTGTTTCGAAATTTAATGAATGTTATGGAAGTACAATAATTACCTAAATAAATTCACAAAAGTTTTATAATAATATAAAAACCAACTTTTCTCACCAGTCTTTGATAGCAATAAAACCAACTTTTCTCACCAGTCTTTGATAGCAATAAAAACTACCTAAACAAATTCACAAAATTTTTAGAATACTATAAAAACCAAAGTTTCTCAGCAGTTGTTGATATCAGTAGTAATGTAATTGTTTCCTTTTACATACTTTAAGTTGGGATTGGTTAGTCAATTACTCGAATCCTACAGAATATCCAGTATTCAATGAATTCTGGATTTACTGAAAACATTTTGGAAATTCGATACTAGATTCTAAGAAAAATATTGGTGTAAAAATAGCAGATGAAAATATAGAACACTTGGAAACCAAGTTCACTAGGCTTATGAATGTTTATGTTTGTACTTATTTTAATAGTGTTTCTTAAAGTAGTATACGTACTTTTAAAATATTTGTATTCATTAAGTTACATATTTTTTACTAGCTGCAATACCCGGCAATACCCGGCTTTGCCCGGGCTGAACACAGGGTGTACTTTAATTTGAATGTCAAGTGTGAAAATTAATTTATATCACTTTCAGATCCCGACAGACGTTGTTCTGCCAGTTTATAGTTATTTACCTGGTCTGTATGTAATTTGGACTTTATAAAGCAATATAGAAAAAAGCTGAGAAATAAGAGATTACTAATATTGAAAAGATTCCATTATCTAGCTAATGCTCGGCCTGCATTGCAATACCTCATTCAGTTTTGTTTTGTAATATGTTTGAAGTAGTTCCACATATACAAATCATCTATCCATCTCTCTATATATATTTATCTCTATCTACATCTATATACATCTGTGTATCTCTCTATCTCTATCTCTTTATATCTACATATATACTTCCCACTATCTCTATATCTTCTATATATAAGTCTCTATATAGCTCTATACATCTATAGGTATATCTCTTTATCTAACCCATTTCATTCTCTATACCTCGCTCTATCTCAAGTTATCTCTCCGTCTCTATCTCACTCTATATATATATATATATATAGAGTGATATATATATATATATCACTCTGTCTCTCTTTTATATTTAAATAAATTCAAAATGAGAGCTGATGCCCCAAGCGTGTCCCTCCTCTTCATCCAATCTCTAACCCACAATCGCTTTTTCCTATTCACTTCTTCTTCCAAAATTTCAATTACTTCCTCTAATAATATTTCTGACACTCGTTTTAAACACAGTTTGACTACATTCCAACGGCGGTAATCGGACATTGTCACTGCGTTGTACAAAGCAGGCACGTCTACTGGCATACTATTCTGGGTGAACACCAAGCCAAGTACAAGGGCGAGTATATGCTGGGCCGAGTGCTTGGCCTAGCACACTCGACCTCTTCGCTCGACCAGTGTAAACCAGGCTTCACGCTGCATGTTGTCGGCACACTGGCGCTCATGTCGGTAGCGGTTGTTGCCTGCCGTGAAGGTAGCAGGACAGAAATGGTATTTCTGCACGGTAGATGCCATCACAGCAATCTGTAGACTGGTCTCGACGTACGGAACATGCGACGGAAGCTCGACGTACGGAGAACTATAACAAAAGAATAAAGAAAACAATGTAGCTAAATGTTACACGAAAACAAACATAACCTCAAATCTACAAAAGTCATTAAACTAATTCTCAAGTTAGTACAACATACTTGAAACCTCAAAATAGTAAACTCAAGCTAAAAGTTCAACCTGCCCCTAAAATGTCAACAAAGTACTAGTAACTCTAAATGATTAAAGCTGCATACATAAGCTCAATTGAATCCTAAAGTTAGTACTACATGCCTGAAATTAACCTAAAATTTTAGCAAAATGTTAAATTACCTACTGTGACTAACAAGTTACACAAAAATATTCAAAGTTAAAGCTGAAAAAGTATTCATTGATAACTAAAAATGATTGATTACATAACCTCAAAACTACTCTAATGCACAACCCAAAAATGCTAGAATATTTAAAGTACTGTTAAAAGTTTAAGCTAAACAATTCCTGGTTACCCACACATAAGTGTACAGAGAAACAACTAGCTAGCTACAAAAAAGCTGAGAAACATAAAAATATTAACGAAACATGTAGCATACCTCAGAAAATGATGAAGTGTAGCTGTAGAAGGCGATGTATAGTTGGCGGTAGGAATCGCGATAGCAGCAAAACTCACACACAAACTAACTCACTCAAACTCTAAAAACACACTAAAGCTCCGACAGCTAATCCCTGCCTTTTATAGTCTCGGAACCCCTTTTTTTTAGTGTAGCCAATAGGAACAGAGTATTTCTGTTGTATCCAACAATAGGAACGTAGTACGTGGAGGGATAGGAATGTGAGGGAGTACCATTGTCTTCGGAAAAACCCAGCATGACTTATGCGCAGGTCGTGGCACATCTGTGAGGGGTGTAGAGCAGATGCCCTACCACTCACGAGTCGGGTAAAACCACTAATGATCTAGGTGATTAGAGATAAGGTGGGGAGGCACTGCCTGCATCGTGACTCAAGAATGTCTGACACCATTCGTATGCGATAACTAGGCCATTAAAGCACCATCACGAGTTACTCGGACTTCAGACCTGTCGAGCATTTCACAACAGGACCATTAGTCACCCTACATTGTGGTACCATGAGGCGCTCGGGTAGCAGTCATGGTCTGTGACAACAGACTCGTTAATCGACAACAGTCCAAGCACTCAGTCATGTTGCGCTTGATACAACAGGTCTGCGACTTCGTGGCGCCAAGCTGCGTTCGAGGAACATACAGCTAAATACTCATTATAGATATGTAAGGAAATAAAAAAATTAATTGGGTAAGTTTAATACATTTATTAAAAGTAAGAACACTATACAAAACTATAATATTAAAAATTTAATCTACATTTATTATCCCCGACATACTTTTTAAAATCTTTTGCATTTCATTGCGTACAATCCGTAGAATATCCACAGTATGCAGGGTCCTTGGTTCTAAGAAAGTACTTGTAGTTTTCAAATTGTTTTTAGCAGACTTGCGAGGATTTTTTTCTTTCTGGTACACTTTTCGTCTGTCGGAAGTTTGTTCTTTCATGGTTTTGACGCCGACCGCCAATGCTCCTCTATGTCGCATAGACCGCTATGCCTCATCAACGTCTCGCAAGAGCGTGTGCACGGAACGCGCTCGTGCGCGCAGCAAAGTGTAGTTCGTGCGACGAGGCGAATGCCATGCAACGAGTGCTACGCCGGCGGAAGGATCCGGCCGGGTGTGGCATATCCCTCCGCCGCACTACAACAAATTAATTTATGTATATTTTTCCACAGGTTTTTATTAAAGATTATTCTTCATTAATTCAATTCAATTCAGTCCTGTCAAAATTATTTCTCACTGTGCATTTTGTCCCGAACCTGGCCGGTTCAGTTTCCCGCGAAATTCACACGTTTCCGCGGGAGGGCTGGCGGGGGAGGGGGGTCGCGCGCGGCGACACCGGCAGTGTCCTTCAGGAGCTCCGACAGGCCGGCAGCCTGCGCGCAACGCGAAACCATCAACCTTTGCTTTCACCGACATGTAGTTTCAATAGTTTAATATTTTCATAATCGTTTACGTACAGTTCCGCGGCCGGCCTCAATCTACCATGAGGTATCCAAGATGAGTGTTCTACATAATACGTAAGTACTCTGGGGAGTCTACGAGACTTTACGTCGGCGCTTCACGCCCAACTTAGCTTACTTACCAGCTACTTAGTTTTGGCCCACACGGGGCAGCCAGAAGGCGACACGTGCCACCGAACGTACTAACGAATCAGTCCCTGGGACACATCTAGGTATCACGTAGAGTCGCCGGAGACACGGGCCTACGTGCCACTAGCCCAGTTTATTAAGTGTTATGTAGTAGTGAAATGTTTGTTCGTCAAAGTTTAATCTGTCATGTTAGAGTTTAGGTATCACCGCGGCACGGTATCGTACCACCAAATGTACTAACGAATCAGTCCCTGGGACACATCTAGGTATCACGTAGAGTCGCCGGAGACACCGGCCTACGTGCCACTAGCCCAGCTTATTAAGTGTTAGGTAATAGTGAAGTGTATTGTTCGTCAAGATATCGTTCATCATGTTAGAGTGTATGTTTGTAACTGTCGCATCACGTGTACAAGTCCGCTGCGCGTGTGACTAGTCGCGTCGGGAAAACCGTTACGGCCAGAACGGGCAGCACCCTGTATAGGGCTGTGCCGTAATAAATTCATCAAATATCTTCCAGAAACTTTGTGTTATTCTTCAGGCGTCCCCAGTGGCCATAACAGCTCGGGGGGCCCTACTGCGTTAACACCTACCTCTAGCCACAAGGCCGAACCTTCCCTGAGATCTCGAACCCAAGCAAAAATCACGTAAAAATCATAGGAGGTAGCGGGGACAGCGTCAAAATGGCGCCCGACTAGTGTGGCTTGCGTTTACTTAAAAATTAACTTTCAAATTTTTAAAAATTTATTGTGCTTCAAAATTAGTGTACCAGTAAGGGCTCGTGTAGGAATAAAGGAATCGCGCGGAAACGGACGCGACGCGCAGATGGCCAAAGGAGCGGGCACCTGGCGATAGGCGTGCGTCGAGTTACGCGCCAGGCGCGATAAAGGCGCACATCAAGTTACGCGCCAGGCGCGATAAAGGCGCACATCGAGTTACGCGCCAGGCGCGATAAAGGCGCACATCGAGTTACGCGCCAGGCGCGATAAAGGCGCACATCAAGTTACGCGCCAGGCGCGATAAAGGCGCACATCAAGTTACGCGCCAGGCGCGATAAAGGCGCACATCAAGTTACGCGCCAGGCGCGATAAAGGCGCACATCAAGTTACGCGCCAGGCGCGATAAAGGCGCACATCAAGTTACGCGCCAGGCGCGATAAAGGCGCACATCAAGTTACGCGCCAGGCGCGATAAAGGCGCACATCAAGTTACGCGCCAGGCGCGATAAAGGCGCACATCAAGTTACGCGCCAGGCGCGATAAAGGCGCACATCAAGTTACGCGCCAGGCGCGATAAAGGCGCACATCAAGTTACGCGCCAGGCGCGATAAAGGCGCACATCAAGTTACGCGCCAGGCGCGATAAAGGCGCACATCAAGTTACGCGCCAGGCGCGATAAAGGCGCACATCAAGTTACGCGCCAGGCGCGATAAAGGCGCACATCAAGTTACGCGCCAGGCGCGATAAAGGCGCACATCAAGTTACGCGCCAGGCGCGATAAAGGCGCACATCAAGTTACGCGCCAGGCGCGATAAAGGCGCACATCAAGTTACGCGCCAGGCGCGATAAAGGCGCACATCAAGTTACGCGCCAGGCGCGATAAAGGCGCACATCAAGTTACGCGCCAGGCGCGATAATGGCTGTGGGAACGGAAGTCCGCACGTCTCACACAGGGATCGGGTGGTGCAGCTGCGCAGCTGCTAAGCGCATGAACATGAGCCATGATGGAGCCGTGAGCATAGACATGGAAGGGGTATGCCATCAAATATGGTAAATGGACAATATAGGAAACTCGCCAAAAAAACGCGAGACATGTAATGTCAGCGCCCCTAGCGGCTAGAACTGGTTAAACGATGATAATGCGTTTGTTCATGCTGGATTCTGCGGTTTTGAAAGCGCGTGGAGCAAAAGATATTTACCAGAATTGTTATTCACGATGGCTGGGAAAATTTGTGCAGTGTTTGGCTGTAATAATTACAATGTTACGAACTGTTCAAAATCTTTTTTTCGATTTCCGAGGGACGAGAATCAGTAAGTTACATTTGTTGCAGTCGGCAGTTTGCCTCTCGTTTTATCTATAATTGTTTAACATTTTAAAGTTGCATGTTATTGCAATGCCGCTTTATTGATCATATGCTATTACTTTTCCTTTCAGGTGCAAACAATGGGTCGTTAAATGCAAAAGAGCTGACCTGGATGTGATTCTCAAAAAGAAAGGAGCTGGTTCCTTGTTTGTACACTAGAACTGTTTGTTCAGAACACTTTCGAAAAGAGGATTATCGCAACCCTAATCTGCCGTCGCAAGGGTAAGAATTAAGGCTGTGATAGAAATATGTTTGTGTGGCTATTATGTGCAATTTAAGCACAAGTTTGTATAAAGAGGCTCAAGGAATTGAGAGAGTGAGGTTAGGGGAAAGACGGGAGAGAGCCTTGCCACCGGGTGGAAGCCCAATTGCAAGGTTTTGTATTATTATTATTATTATTATATCCTGCACTAACTTGAAATTGTAAATGTTTATATATTAAATCTTAAGAAAAAAATTTCAAGTCTGAAAGTAGTTACATAGGCCTTAATTAGCTTCTGTGGTTACACTGAACATTATAATATTGAATAAAAATTGAAGAAATTTACTTTGAACATCCCTTTTAACAACTCACGTCTCAAGTTTTTTGTTTATTCTGTATGTTATTACTTTCTTCAGTTAGCTGTAATAGATGAAGCTGTAAAGAAATTGAAGGTAACACAGCTGTAGAATGTTAACAACATTAGATTTAGATTAAGTTAATATTCAAGGATATGACAACTAGTTAGTGCTTACAAAATCAGTTGTCCAATTACTTGTGTCCAAATGAAATAGCTGGGTCTATGAATCCAGTATATGCAAATTTGATTCTAACCTAGAGTGACGAAGGTTAACTCCCATGTGTCAGTATAGCTTACAATTATTATTTATAAATTTAAGTGAATACGTGTACAGAGTAATACAGCAAATCCAAGCTTATCTTTATGTGCATTTATTAATTTTCTAGTTCCACTATAATTTTTTATGCACATTTATTTTCATTTTCATTTTCAATTTTAAACATCATTTTTCGTGAGCTTTTCATTGGTGATTTTTAACATTACATTACTGTTTAACATTTGTTAAAGTTTCAGACATAGCTATATTAGAACTATTGAAAGTTTGAATGAAATTTTGTCGAAAACTTTGTCGGTTATTTTTGTGCCAATGTGATTGTACACAATTAATTAAGTGTAATTAGCAATGTGTTACGATTAATTTAATCTAACTTTTTTAAAATTTTAATGTAATGTTGCAACCTAAACATGTTCATAGCTTACATTTAGTTTTGGCAGCAAGATATTAAATGGTGTTAGAATATACTTTTTGCCATTTAGCAAGCAGGTTTTCTTTGGGAGCTCCTGTTTTGCCATTTTTGCATTTTGTCGTTTCTTCATCAGCATGGAGTGGTGTTAACAAAATCTCTTCACTCCTCAATACCAATTTTAATCATATTATTAAACACTACTGTTGCAAGAAATTGCTTATAGATTTTAACTCTTTCATTCACTGATAATCGTATGTTTTTGTACATAAACCTTTACTAACCTTTTAAGTGTAAAATGTTGTATTTAATTACAACACTTTAGTACAACATAAGTTAAAAATATTTTCTGATTCTATTCACAGTTTGTTGAAAGGTGTTGTGCCAACGCAGAATCTCCCTACTTCAAGTGGAAACTCCAACCAGCGTAAGAGCCCAAAAAAAAGAAAATGAGGTCTCCAACAAAAATAAAAATGAACTCTCCCACAAAAAGAAAGATGAGCTCTACCATTGTTGGAATGGCGCATAATTCAAATGATGCGGTGTTACAATCAGGTACTTACTGTTATACATTAGTTCAAGTATAATTTGTAAAAGCAGAAAGTCAACCATAAGACTTAGTGCCAGTTTCTCTCTGTTTAATTTTAACAGAAAACAAGATTAACAAAATTTGCTTAAGTGTTAGGGTCAGAGTGGTGTTTCACCACTATCACCACAAGTTTATATTAATCAAGATTTGCAAAACTTGCCTCTTGAACAGCAGCAGTCTGAGTTTCCAGTGTATGAATGTGTTGGTGCTTTTGACTTATACCTACGTGTTTACTGATGTTTTGATGTTATTTTCAAAACATGTGTTGCAGGTATAAGTCAAAAGCACTGAAGTAATACAACACCACCTAGAACAAACTTTCCAAAAATTGTATAGCCCAAAAATAGAACATTCCACTGCTCACAAGGTCATTTATTGTGTATGTCTGTTCAAGCTTGCCAGATATGGGCATGCTCACACAGTGTTACGGTACCTGATGTCAATTCACATTATGGTTTATGAGTTTTTGTGTTATCCTGCAACTGCCAACTTAAATAGTTATAGATTTGTGCTGTAGTTTTTCAAAACAATGTTAAGGCCACAGCTGATCTGGAGAGTTTCCATATGTGAGATTTGGTCTTGAAGCAGTGATAATAGCTACTCAGACATGCCCACTTAGTGTTACAACATCCCTAACCGCAAGGCTCTTGTATGCAGTGTGTAAATTTGGCCCAATTTTTATATGACCTGATATTGTCTAAACATATGTTATTTGTTTGTTTATTTATTTGTCTTTTTTGAGGAAGTTATGTAGGCTCCCTTTACTCTTTAAGAAATTGAAAACAGCTCAGCTTGGAGCGGCAAAACTTGGCGTCTCTGGGGTAAGACTGTTTATGCTTATAGGAAATCTTCAATAACACAACAAAATTGTTTTTAAATCCTAACATACTGTGTAACTGTGTTCAGAATTACACCATTGTTTCGAACCAATGAAAATATGCAATTTCACACTCCAAAAGTAAATTTAGCCTCATTTATACTGAAACAAGGCAGCTTAGCATATTCTAGTACTTTTTAACCCTGCTATTTAAAGTTTCAAGTTGTTTTCCTTAATATGGATGTAACATACATTTTTTGTATACTGTACATTAATTGTAAATACGACCAATATTCTGCAGTAAGTAGTCATTAAACATCTCACCATTTCACCCTAAATGAACACTGAATTTTACAGTAATGTATCATAGACACAATTCAGCCATTTCATCTGGGAAAAATATTTAAACTAAAAATCATACAATAAAACACAATGGCGTAGTTTTGTGCCAGTAATGAATAATTTAGGAGAATTCTATTGGATACCTCAGCATCTAGATAATGATAGTTCATTGCTATGTTATTAACAACAATATTTGGTATTAATATACATTTCCTTATGTAAAAATACATCCGTGAAATACATTATATATCAAATAAATTTCACCTACTGTTAATAACATTGATGTTCATGTCACATTTGTGATGTCATTACGTGTATAATAATAACATGAGGTCTTTGGTTAGGGCATTAAGTTGTAATCTGTAATGCATTAGTTAGTAGCCTGTTCTAACAAAAAACTTTCACAAATTGAATGTGTAGTTTCTATTACATGTTACTTGTGTGTGGTTTTTCTGTCTTTGATAAAATTGTAATTGAAAATATGAAAATTTTCTGTAACAGTTAAAATGTGCATTTACTAATTCATTTTAATCTATTTTAGATGATATTCTTCCTGATGCCAGAGATCCAAAGCGAAGGAGAGTGAATGTGGAGGTGGAGATGAGGTGTTTACAGGAAAAATTGTGACGTGCCCAAAAAACAATATGCAGACAAAAGAAACTGATTCGCACGTTACGGAATGATGTGGCATCCTTGCGGCAGCAAAATTCATCATCGAGTGTAAAAGATGTCAATGATTTTGTTGGAAAAAATAGCATTTTGTTGTCTCTGTTGAAAACCAATGCTAAGAAAAGCAGAGGTCGACGCTACACAGAACATAGCAAAACATTTGCTTCTGCAATCTATTATTGCTCTCCAAGAGCATATAATTTTTTGCGGAAGTATTTCTGTTTACCCACAGTGAGATCTTTGCGCTTGTGGCTGCAGAATCTCTCGGTAGCCCCTGGTATCAACCAGAACATTATGAAGTTGCTGAAATTTAAAGTGACTCAGTTATCAGTGCAAGATCGAGTTGTTAGTCTTGTGTTTGACGAGATGTCTTTGAAAGAGAATGTGACATACAATTCAAGTGCTGACTTCTTTGAAGGATACCCAGATTTGGGTGAAGAATTAAAGTGTGGGTATTCATCACCAGGCGAGCCACTAACGTTTGCTAATCAGGCAACTGTTGTAATGGTTAGAGGCCTGAAAAAAAATTTCAAACAAATAATTGGGTACTTCCTCACTTCTGGTCCGATGGCAGCAGAAACCCTGAAGGAGGTTATTACACATTCTCTCAACAAAGTCCATGAAACAGGCCTTATTGTTAAAGCAATGGTATGTGACCAGGGCTCAAATAATGTAAAGATGCACAGACTGTTTGGTATTTCAGAAGATAAACCTTACATTATTTGCAATGAACAGAAGGTGTATGCATTTTTTGATGCTCCTCATCTTATAAAGTCAGTAAGAAACAACTTAAAAAAATTTGATGTTATTTACAATGGGAAAGTGGCATCGTTTCGTCATATTGTAGAATTCTATGAAAAAGACAAAATGATGAACCCTAGACTGGCTCCAAAATTAACAAGGAAACATATTGAGTTGCCACCCTTTTCACCTATGAGAGTTTGCTTGGCAACCCAACTGTTGAGTCATTCTGTGAGTAGAGGCATATTGACTCATGTAGCATTAAACAGTATGCCTAGTGTAGCTGCTTATACTGCTGATTTTATTGACAATTTTGATTTGCTGTTTGATGTGTTCAATTCTTCCCTAAAATTTGATGGCAAAGTTTATCGACGAGCCCTTTCACCTAACAGTTTGCATTGGGAGTTTTTGGAGGACATTGGGAAAAAGCTTAACACCATGAGTTTCACCAATGCCAAGAGACCAGTTCCGCCATGTGTAAAAGGGTGGCTTTTGAATATTTCATCTGTAAAGCAACTTTGGAATGAACTGAACCAGAAATTCAACTTTCAGTTTTTGCTTACCCGTAGGCTTACTCAAGATTGTTTAGAAAACATGTTTTCAATTATAAGAAGTAAAGGGTTTCACAATGTCACACCTGACTGTTCGAAGTTCAGATCTGCTATTAGGGGGGTAATGAGTAATCAAATGTTGATGCCTTCTCCTGATGGTAATTGTGAACTCGATCTGTCAAAATGTGTACTGTTAAAATCTGACTTTCATAAACATTGTGCTGGAATCACTTTGACAAGGAATGTTGATCATGTGGGTGAGGATGTGGATTTAGATATAGATATAGTGCAAGAAAATAGTGTAAGTTATGTGGCTGGATGGGCATGCTCCAAAATTGACCATGAAGAATGCAAAAAAAATTTATCATCATTTGATGAGTCATTGTCTCCTAGCAGTATACATATATCAATGAAGAAATATGAAAATGCTAAGTTTTTGTATCCTAGTGAACTGGCAGCTGTTCTTTCTCAAAATATGTATTCAGTTTTTAGAAGTAAATTCAGATTGTTCCTTGGAGAGTCACGTTCTGGTGTCAAAACAAAATTAATACATGAGTTACAGGTTCCTTCTTACTGTCCGGTATGCAAAGAGTGTCTTGCTGTATTTTGCAGCAAATTTTTCAATGTTCTTATAAAGTGTTTTTTGAAAACCAGTAACAACTTAGGAAGTAAACATTTAAGTAATAAAGAAAATAAAAAGGCAAAGAAAGTTATGCATAAATGACTTTGCATTATTATAATGTTGCTTTAAACTTATTTTCTTCAAAAAACAATCCCTGGTGTTTTTTGTGAAATGTGAATTGTATTGAAATGTGTAATGTTCAGTATGTTTGTGAATTGGTTGGTAAATTAGTGTTTGGTATAAATGTTGATTGTGCAACATAGTTTTCTGTGTGTTAAATTTGTTCAGTAGACATACTTTAATATGACTTTTTCTGTTATAAAGTCATAAGAATAATGCAGCAGCTTGTAGTTTACTACATTCAAAAGTATTTTTTTCTTGTGTTCATTTGCATTTCTTTTGTGTGTATGTTGTGTAATTTATGGAGTAAGAAAATGGCACAACTTTGTGATTGTGCCACCCTATTTAAGTGGTTTGAGTTTAAAATATATTATCATTCTGCAGTACTCTTGGCACAATGTTATGTGGCCTTTTTCGTTCATTCACAAAATTGACCATGTCATAACACTGGGAAAAGCCATTTTCGGAGCAAGGTAGCTGTATTTTAACTAAATTTGCTTTGGAATTAATTATTGGTGTCTAGCATGGCTGCAGGTAATCTTTGTAAATAAAAATTTTTCTTAGAATGTGAATAATTTATATTTTTTATTGAAATGTGAAATTACATTTGGTAATTGGTAATTTGCCTTTTGTCATTTTAAATGCCTTTAGAATGTTTGTATTTGTAATTTTAGTGGTATTCACTCATCGATCATGAAACCAGTCTAAATTATTAGTTACCGGTACTGAGATAAATGTCATTCTATGTGTACTTGTGTAGTCGGTAGCTGATATTGGTTACAGGCGAATTATTTCCTCTTCAAACTTACACTCATTCAGTTATAACACTGGAATTAAATTTATTAATTTTGTGTGTTGAATTAATATAGACCTTCCAGAGTTTGTTCACAGACTGGATTTTGGGCAGTCAAGCAGATGTAATTTCCAATTTATAAAAGTAAATAGTGATGTTCAACTTTTTGATGCAGTGTAACATTTAGTCAAACTGTGCTTTTCATTTTCTTCATCTTTGCTTGTTACAATGCAATTTTTTGTACCAAACTATTTGTGTAATTCATAAAAAGGTGTAAATACTTTTTCACAAAGCTTTACATTTATCATGTTACAGGAAGTTATAAATAGTTTTAACAGAATACTTTCACCATTTTATGAACAACAGGTTTAAAAAAAAAATTGCATTTGTAAAAAGTGCAAGTGAAACAAAGTGTGGACATTTTCTAGCAATGCTACTAAGCACCCTGAAGTTGTGATTCAATTTTTTCTTTATAGTCTGCGACTTACCAATATATATTTCATGTGTATCATTTATACTTTTAATTAAGTAAGGGAAGGCTGCTTCAGTGCCTGTGATTTAAATAAGACTCTTCTGTTTACTTAAAACAGTTCAAATGAAAACTTTACAGTATCTGGTTTGGCACATTTGATTGTTCTCTAAGAGTACCTATCCATATGTTTATGTAAAAGGAGTTGAGTGGGTCTTTTCACTTCTGTGTGTACACTTTGACATTATACCTAAGAAAATAGACAATCATATTAACTTTTCATTGTAGTAGACTATGTTTTAATGCCCTAGATGCACATACGAAAACATACATCACAGTAGAGGCATTGTTGATGAGCATAAAGCACCGTAATACTTTATTTAATAGTTATTTTGTATTACTTGAAAACAAACTTTACATAGTTTTGTCGTCTTCAGACTTGAAATTACGAAATTCTCTAAATTTGAGGTTTTTTAGATTTATCACAATTACAAAGTATACAATTACTTTCGTATGTTTTCAGGTTTAAGAGATTATAAGGTTTTTGGAAATCACAAACTGCCTATCTCTTTTTCTCCAGTTGATGATTTTTCAGAATCTTTAAATAACCTTGAGGTAAATATGTAAGCACTGAATCAAAAGACTAATGAACGACAACTCAACATGTTTTGTAGATATTGGAGGTCAGAAAAAACATTTTAAATCTTTCCATCCCCATAGTGATTAAATTTTATAAATTTAAAAGTATTATTTTTAAGCACTTGTCCAAGTATCTTGTTAAAATTAAAATCAGGTGTTATATTAGACTATCATGTTGTTCGTGTTCTTTCTTATAGAAGTAAAGTTTATTAAAATCCTAAACTGTAATATTAAATGTAGGATATAAAATTCCATAACTTTAAAATTCATTGGAAAAAAACATTTCATCCCTTTTTACTCCTTATGAGGTAAAATTCCAAATAATTTTTGAAAATATGTTATTTAAATTTGTTATCAAACTGTCATTGCGAAGAAAAAATTTATAGTTAGATGTAATATGTAAGTATACATAAATAAAAAATATTTTTTATCACATTTTAAGAATCTGACTTAGGCATTGTTAAGTAAGCAACACATCAATATCTGAATGGATTCAATGAAAGAAAATTAGTGGAAAATACATTTCACCTATTTTTTGTCCTGTAAGGGCTGATTTCACAAATAAAATCCTTAGTGCTTGTTTATGCCTTGAGAAGAGCTCACACTCGAGTTTGTAGTTTTTAGGTCAAGTGCTCTGCATCAAGATGTGAAATTTGTATCAGTTTAATTCTTTATATTTTGTTTACTTGTAACAGTAAAGTTGTGATGCCTGATAAAGTACTTATATTGCAGGCTAATAAAAATACCAATTGACATTAAATATGTAAGAACTATTGGAGCACCCGCTTATCAAGTAAATTTATGACAACAGTTAATCAATTCTAAGTCTTCATACAACATTTCTGCATTGGTCAGCCTTCCTGTGAAATCATGGATATACTACTTGAAAATAACTAAGAATGCATGAGGAAAAGAACAATCGTGGCACCCAAATAAAGTTCTCAATGTGTATCCAAGCTAATTTTAATAACATGTACAAAAAATATAAAGTTGATTAGATTTTGAGTCCTTTCTTAAACTTTAAAAATTATGAAAAGAATTATATATTCCTAGTAAATATATGAAAATGTATGTGCCAAGTCATTACTTGCAGTATTGTTGCATAATGTGTGTTCATTTTATTTAATTTACAGTTACTCTAGTAACATTATGTATTTATTTTTGTGTTTATGCAGAAATAAATTTTTTTACATGTCAGTGGCAAGTTGTTTCTTTTTTGTTGTAATGCAGTCTTGCAGTTTGTGTGCGCCCTATACAATCCATTGATTGAATCATACATGTACTGGTAAATGTGTAGAGACCTGCATTGATCCTTTCCTACCATTTCCATTATTACAACTTGCTACAGAAGAGCATATGCAACTGATTGCTTTCATATTGCTTTCTTTCAGAAACATAACATCTCTGTACTTGATAGTAGATGGAAACAATATTTGAATCGAAGACATTGCGTGATGTAAGCAATACAATGTTCAGTTGTACCTTACAGGCTTCTTAATTTGTGTTTCCATCTTAAATCTTCAAATAGTGGCTGTACAGTAAATAAAGTTTAGGCCTATGGAAAAAGATATTCGACAGAACCAATTCTTCTTGGTTACAGTAAATTACACTATACACACGTTTACACTGCGGCAACTTTGAGTATTCACCTGGTTGCACTCAGCTTTGAGTACATTTGAGATGGTAACACTTTGTTTTCTGATATGCATAGTAGAATTGGATAGTTTTGGCCCTCTATAAATATCTTATTATGTCTTTCGAGCAGACTAAGGGGAAAACAAGGCAGAAAAATCTGAAGATACCAGAGATGCCCAACTGACCTGTATCATCCAGATAAATTTTCCACATATGAAAATTGGGTATTTACTCTTCTGGTAATTGAACCAGGACTGCCTTAGTATGTTAGTACTTAACTACCACAGACAGTATTTGCGTACAAAAAAAAAGCCAAATAGGTACATTATCTTATCTGGATTCCTCTTCCCCCTCCAGTTTCCCTCTGTGACATTCAATAAAGTAATTGACTGCATACCTGAAAATTTTTATAAGACAGGTCATAAGCCTAAGTTTACATTTGAATTTGGCCTAATCAGTACATGTGGGCCCCACATCATCCTGACCTTGCAGGAAAAAATCTGCTAGCATGTAAACTATTGATTGTCTCTCATAAACTCTTCACCATGAATGGTGTTAGGTCTGAGTAGGCATTAAATTCTTGACTTTTATGTAACTAAAACTTGTTCAGAATAAATGTAACATTTTAAGAATTACATTTAAAAAAAATCACAATCTGTTACAGCACACATTTTGACAATAACGATAGCATTAGATGTTTTCTTATTTAAATACAAAATCCTGAATAAAAAATTGCTCAAATAGTTATTTTTTTTAAATTAAAACAGTAATTGCGAGATATAACTTAATTTATGTATGGTACTACATTAAAATTTTGGTTAGAAGTACTTATTAACATGACCTTGTTTAGTGTACTAGATAAGCTTTTTTTTTTCCTTCAAAAATAGCATTATGCTGGGAAAGATCTTATTTCCACTTTAAGTTTACACTTTTATTAAGAAACAAGAATGTGATATCATTGAATTTTCCTAGCTGAACAACATTTGTTGCCTCGAAACTCGAAATAATCGTACCTCAATCTACCATTAAAACCCATGTACATTTGAACTTCCCGGGTGATTCGCCAGTTCATGCCGCTAGGTGCGCTACAGTATCACGTCTCGCGCATCAACTGTTGTGAAAGGCCGGAGTTTCCTATATTGTCCATTTACCATATTTGATGCCATGCATGCCTTCTGCCAGGCTTGCCGGTAAATCATGCCGCGGTGGGGACTTACGCCAGCTGTACCTGCGACACGGAAAAGAAGCCCAAAACGGACATTGATGACGGAAAACCAGGGCCGATGTCTACATTTAAGTGCGGCGCGAGGGGTGTCATCGGCGGCCCGATGAGGTGGCGTTCTGCCATCAGTGCGGCACCGCTCGTGCACCGAGGTCCGGGAGTTCCTCAACTTCAGGAATGGGCTGTTCATGTGCCGCGCGTGCGAGCTCGCGCTGGATAGACCGTCAGCGATGCCGGCGGCCCCTATCGCACCGCGCCCCGGCGGCACTCTTAAACTGCCGGAGTTCGGAGGGCAGGAGCACGAGGACCCCGCAAAGTTCCTACGGACATGCCGGGACAGGCTGGCACGATACTCGGTTCCTACAACTGTTTTGTTTGTTCCAGAATACTGAAATGGCTTTCAGCTATTTCTGAATTTGATCCAGGAGTTCCGCCTGTCATTGATGTTGACGAAGCTCTAAAATATTACACAATTTTTTTTTTTTTGCAAATAACTTTGTTACTTTAGATTTTGCTCTGCTGGAGAAGACAAAACTGAATCATAATGTAGTGCCATTAGTTTTTGATTCCAACGCAGTAGTGTCTCCTCTCCAGAAGAAACGAAAAAATTGGTGCAGCCATCAGTTGACAACCAATTGACAACATTGTCTCCATCCTCGCCACATCTTTAAACTGTCTATCGTGTGTAGTTGCGACTGCAAGTTGCGGAGGGACCTAATAGTGAGTCTGCTGTTGCCCATTCATTTGTGAACTCTAGTAATAAACCCAGTACATTCATACCAGTCTTATCTACTCCCAGGTTTCCACCAAGAGCTCGATGTAGACTGTAAATGACTAACCCCACCTCACCTTCTGCAGATAATGGTAATGCAGAATATTCTAATACCTTGCCACAAGTTTAAATGATACCAGTATTCTGTCAGCTCAGCAATTACTGTCTCATGGAGTTAAAAAGGGTACGTCACTCTTGAAAAGCCTTGGTGTGTCAAGAGTGTCTTTATTGACGCAGAGGAAGATAAAACTTTTGAGGCAGGTTCAAGGCAGAGTCAAAGCTCTGAAAAGGACATGTAAAAACTTGAGAAAACAAAATATAACTTTTCGTGGGACCGTAGATGTAGCAAAGGACATAGAACTGAAGAACCTGTCACCTGCAGCATACCACCTCCTTGTGTCTCAGTTGCACTGTAAAAATATAAAACCGAAGGGAAGAAGGTGGACAACAGATGAGAAGATTATGGCTCTTACAATTTATAAGCGAAGTCCTTCTTGTTATTCACTACTGAGGCGGATGTTGGTTTAACCATTGAAGAAATCATTGCTGACAATGTTGAATGCTGTTCCATTCAGGTGTGGAGTTGATGGTATATTCATAAACTTTGTGAAAGAAATTTTGTCTCCTATGTCTTTTGCTGATCATCACCGTGTTCTTATGTTTGACGAAATGTCTTTAAAAGAACTTGTTCAGTATTGTCCAAGAGAAGACAAAATTCTTGGTCTTGTTGACAATGGTACCTCTAGAAGTGGTGAGATGGCAAACTATGTGATGGTGTTCATATTGCAAGGTTTGAGAAGAAAATGGAAGCAGGCTATTGCATGTTACTTCACTCGTGGTTGAATGAAGAGCTGAAAGTTTATATTCAAGAAGTGCTTGCTTCATGTTTTGCGATTGGTTTAGAGGTAATTGGCATTGTTTGTGACATAGGCAGAAACAATGTATCTGCTCTGAAGGAGCTTGGAGCATAATTTCCACAGCCATTATTTCAGTTTCAGAGACATGAAATTGCTGTAGTTTTTGATACACCTCACTTATTGAAGTGTTTCAGAAACATGTTCCTTCCACATATTGTGAGAGGGATTAAAATTAGAGGTGGTTTGAAAATTATGGGAGCTGCAAAATGGGAGCATATTGAGAAGATGCACGAAGAAGACAAGAAATTTATTTTCAGACTGGCCCCTAAAATCACAGACACTCATCTAGCTCTAAGTTCCAGTGAACGAATGAGTGTGTCCACTGCAGCTCAGATAATGAGTCATACTGTTGCAGCAACTCTTCACAGCTGTGTTAGTCAAGGTAAATTTAAACAATTTATAGTTGACAAATTTTAACTTAAATTTATGTTTTTAAAATTTACTTAAAGCTTTGGTGTACATATTGGGGATTTTGGTTACATAGACTTGATTTAAACATTGTAGGCCTACTACATGAAAGAACTCCCCCAATATTTGCACACAATCATACGTTGAATTTATTTAGTGTGGATTATAAATTTGTTGTTAGCCTTTTTGTGTTTGTTAATTTAGGCATCATTACTTTTTTTTATTCCTGTCGTGAAAAGGTACAGTATGATGTTAGAAATGTTGCCATTTGATGATCTATAGTGAAAGCAAAAACAGTTATGTATTTTAAGTTGCAGTGTATTTGTATCTGCCTGGTAAATATTTGATGAAATTAAGTTAACTTAAAAATTGTACAATATCTGCACCCATAGTTGTTACAGATTGTTCACAATAGAAGTAACATTTTTTAGATAACCATTTTGCATTCTCAGGTAGTTAATACATGTACTTCAAAATTTTTTAGGATTTTTCCAAAAATACAAATTAAGATAACAACTTGACCAGGGCCATGACATAAATTGTCCATCTGACAGAAGATAGGAAAATGAAAAAATGAAAGTCTTTCAAAAGAGTACTCATTTCCAAAGAGGTCCCACATATAACAATTAGCAATTGGGCTGCAGTCCAAAGGCAAGAAACTGCAACCCTATAAACCACCCTAACAAACTACGGGACAGTTATGCTGTTTGTTTATGCTTTTTATGGCTCCTTTATATAATTATTACAAAAGTACCAATTGATAATCATGCATAGTCTACTGGTAATAAAAAATACTTACAATCTCAAAATGATGTCCTTTGCCATTCATGGCCAATCCAACTATTGGTTCTGAATCTGCTCCTGTTATTCAGATAGTTAATAATTTTGTATAACTGCTTAAACAAACTTAAGAATTTTTTGCATTAATTTTAAATTTTTGTTGTAGGAATACCAGTGAAACACTGTCAATAACAGTATTGTACTTTGCAGTGCATATCAACTATAAATGCATCATTTTTAGCACATATGGATGAGCTGTTCGACAGCTTCAATGGGACTGACAAATATCCAGACGCAGGTAAACCATTGAGATGTCGCCTGTCTGTTATAGCCCACATCTCGAATACTGGCAGGAAAAAGCAAAGAGCACTGTCAACAACTGGCAGTTCTGGGCAGATCCTGTTGCCGATAAGAGGTTGAAGAGTAAAAGAAAGGATATCTCACCTCCTCTGAAACCACATAAGGTGCGTTGCACTGTGACGCGCCCCTCATCTCAATGAGGTTGGATCACTTCCATAAATGCAGTATTACATATTTGGGATATGGTCTCAAAGGCAGGATTTAAATATTTGCAGTAGTGAGCTTTGAACCAGGACCCGCTCGAAAATCTTTTCCGAGCGCATTCGTTCGTATTGTGGTGCAAATAATAATTCTACATTCTCTCAGTTTGCTGGAGCTTTTAAGACTGCTATTGTAAATGGTTTGGCATTCAAGGGATTTTCAGGTAACTGCCAGGTTGATGATGCAACTATTTTGAGTGACTCGCAAGAAATTGATCCGGAAACCTCCAGTGAAACAAATCTACCACCAGGTTTTTATAATAAGGCTGTGCTAAGAATTTAAAGTGCTGTTGAATCTGGAGTTGCAGCTATCCTTTCAGCAGCATATGTTTCAGGTTTTATCGCTCACAGAATGTTGGGTAAATTGTCCTGTTATGTTTGTAAGAAACTGTTAGCAGGTAGTAACACTGATTTTTGCAATACTGCTGTAACATTTAAGGAGTTTTCAGATTTATCTCATCGTCTGACATATCCTTCACAACATTTGGTTACTATTGTTGCAAAATTTGCAGTCCTCTTTGATGAATTCATGGCCTCTATAGTCATATTGAAAATATTCTTCAAACCTTATGTCGACATATTCTGGGTGGGGTCACGTCATGGTTGGAAGATGTTGACTGTGAACAACATATTGAGTTTCTGCAGAATGGTATTGTAAAAGCAGCTGCTGAGATCTCTGTATGATGGTGATGTAAATGGCAGGTTAGAAATTTCACAGCATCACAGAAAATCAAGCAACATGCTCAGAAAATGTGTTTGTTGACTCATAGATTATGTTTCTTAATTTTTCCGTAAATAAGTTGAAATTGTTTTTCTTTTGTGTCATTTAGCAGCAAGATGGGCCACAGTAATGGGCGGATTACTGCTGCCTGGGAAAGCGTTGTTGCAGAGATATTTGCATCCAACCTGTTTGCCATTGCTAGTTACATTTAATCTATTATTTTTTCCTGTGCTTTTGCACTATTTCAGTTTCTGTACTAATGCGTTTGTGAATTTTTAAAGATTTATTGAGCTGTAACTAATCTGCATCATGCATACCTAGAGAAAGTTTTTTTCCGCCTAATATTAAGGTAAAACCACCTGTAGTTGACACCCTTAAGAAATAAATTTTTTAAAAAAATCTGTTAAACATTGGTTGAATCCTTTTAATGTGTATCCTGGACGATCTTCCCATTCTTTCTTGTCTTTTAAAAATGTGTAATCGTAAGTATATAATAGTCATTAAATAATAAATTTTCAAAAATTGTTTTCATCCCAGTAGTCAACATGCAAAATTTTGCATTTTATACAGGTAGTCTACACAGATAGTGGTCTGCACAGCTTGAAATGTGTTAGAAACATTTATTAAACTGATTCTACATTAAATATATTAAAAAATTAACTAGAGCTGAGCAGATGCCCATTATCGATCAGGATAATTGGTGGATCTGTATGTATTTTGTGTCACATAAAATGTGACTGCTTATTGACAGGCTAGGGATTTTGGTAAATGAAAGGCAATTAATAATGTACACTTATTGTGTCGTGATTTAGAGGAATATTGTCCACATCTGCGATTTGTCTGCGATTTGTCTTTGATGGCAGACAAGGTGATAAAAATATTTCCAGGTACAATAAATTTTCCTTTCTATTTCATAATACATCACTAAACAGTTTTATTAAGTGTAAACAGCAAAACTGTATACTGTAATATGGGGTTACTGGTACACATGAGGTAACTTATAATGTGTATTCAGGAATAATTTTACATACACCAGCTGTAAGAAAAAAGATAAACATGTGTGGTACTTTATCAATATGAGGCAACTGAAATAGTCTGTACTATTTTTAATTTTAAGTTACCATGTGCCAGACAAATTTTTTTTTACAAATGTCCCAAACTAATGTCAAGTTTATAGTAACAAATAAAAAGAAACTGAAATGATGTGTGAAAGATGGCTTGTTAATAGAGAGTTAATTTACATTGTTTCTTTTCCAGTAACCTAAATTCTGTTTGTGAAATTGCGTTTAATCCAGTTGTTTTATGTGGAAGAAACTGGTAGGGCTGAAATTCCGAAAAGTGATAAATTATGTATATTCTCATTGTGCTGAAGGTAAACCATGAAATAGGCTTCAAATAAATTATTTATATTGTTGCTTTATGATAATAAGACCAGGCTGTGTGGTAAGCTACGAGAAGAGACCTGAAACAGTCTGCTATTAGCGGCAAAAGTACAGTTTATGTATGTAATGATTAGTTCAATGTATTGTGTACAATATGAAAGGGTTGGCATTAAATAAAAAAAGTAGTATTAAGTTAAAGAGTTATTTCACTCACCGGAATGGAATTACATGTCAAACTGGTTTTTAGTGTTTCAGCTGTTTGATGTTATATGCACATGATGTAGTTTAATTAATTAATACAAACAATTTTTGTACTTTTACATGTGTAAAACATTACATTAATTAAGGATTAACACATTTTTTACCTTGCCGTCTTCACAGCTCAGCATCAGTGAAATTTTTTTTATTAATAAATATAATCTGCAACCAAGCATGTATTAATAACGGGCAAATTTTCAGGGTTTTCTTTCATGTAGCCATGCACACTAAATAATGATCACATTTAATTTTGTAGTGTGAAACTGTCATACAGGCTAGCGACCTGCTAACAGTTACGCCTATGTTTCGGACTACATCATAACGTTGTGCCGTTGCAGCCTTTGCTGGGCATATGGTTAATATCATATTATTGTTTTTTTTTTAAGGCAAACTGAAGAGCTGCTTAATTTTTTTTCTATTATTTATATTTACTATTATATTTGTTACTTTCAATAAATTAATTTAACAATATAATGAAATAATAAAAACATAATAACATAATTAGAGTGGATTGTTTGTAATCTTTTACTTTATTAAATATGCAATATGTAATGTATTTCTGAACTTACAATATTGTAATGAAATATCAAAAGCTAATTATTTAATGTATTTCTATGTAAGGCATTATGCCATAGGTATTTTGGAACTCAACTTTTGTTTGGCACTGTTCTATACAGTGGTGACTCTTTGGTCATGGCTAAATTCCTAGCAATTTGCTGTCTCTGCCTTCTTCATCTCGTGGCAGCCATCAAAACATGATTTAGTTGTAGCTTCTGGTGTATCGTAGTATTATGGAGTAACTTAAGACCATCTAACCGCCTGAAGGGCGGTGGGCATCCTGGTGTGACGAGCCGTATCCAAAATGAAATGAATACCTGATTTTCAACTAGGAGTGGATTTCCCTCCTCTCTCCGACGGCCTCAGGATGTGCACCAGATAAGAGTTACTCTTGTGTTCTCCGCATGTAGCATGCATTCATCGGACAATTGAATTTCTCTTTTGGACACATTAACCTGCTAAATTAAAATCAAATTCAGATATAACAAAATGTTTAAATGTATTGTAACCTATAATTAATTTTTTTTTGATTTAAACTAGTTGGGGCCCCAGAGATAATATATATAATCAATTGCGAGATTAAAAAAAAAAAATACTCAAAGTCACTTGTTTTTTGTTTTTTTAAGAATATTTATTATTGTAATTTTGTTTTGTAATTCATAATATATATATATAACAAAACCAGAAAGTAAAGTGTAATATGGCTGACCTCTGAAATTTGTCTAATTAATTTTTTTTATTTTTCATACCTTCTAACCTTTATTTTTCTTTACAGCATAAAGTTTGTTTCATCTTTAATATCTATATACTTTATTAAATACATTTTGTTCGTAGGCAGCATATTCAGTCGGCCTACCTTTGTGACTAACAATTTTTCCACCTTGAGATAAGACACCATTGAGCCTAAGGTTCAGGGCAACTTCCACTGCGGGCCTTTCTCGGTATGGTCTGAAGCGCCCGCCGCGCTTCTGTGACGTCATCTCCGTGCCGCAGCCTTCCTTTCCTTCTCCCCTCTTAACCCCTCTCCGCCTCAAGGTGCCAATTTCCCCTTCCCTTTCTTTCCCCCTAGCCTCTCCTCAATTGTAGCGACTGCAACGCCATCTAGCGAATAGTATAAATGAGCGCGTATAACTTTTAATTGTCTATTTCGTGGGTCTCTCTTGGTGGAAGCAGGTCGTCTCTGGCCCGGTCGAGGGGCAGCTCGTCTAGGTAAAATTCTTCAGGAGACGGAGTTAGTGTGTGCACACGATGGCCGTGCGAGTAACGTAAATATTAAATATGCTTGCCAGCCTTGATTTTCATGTAGCCATCCCTTTTGACTATGACCTTCACTTAATTTATTTTTCTTTGTGCTGGAAGCATTTGCTTACTCCCTCCTGCATGTGGTTTTGATTTTAGTTGCTGCGCGACTTGCATGGTCGGCAGTGGACTCTTAACTTATTTCAACGGCATCCAGACCACGCTTTGATTGCTTTGGGTTTAGAAGTAAGCACGTTAAGTGCCCGATGCCGCCCTTGTATTTGTTTTTTCATAAGAGCTTTCAGCTCCGTATGACGTAATTTTACGCATCGTTTTGCCTCGATTTTGCCCTCTTTCTTTTCCTCCCAGCTGTACCCCCGACCGGAGCCATTTGGTTAAGGCATACCCCCCCGTGATCTAGCATTTTTTGTTTGAGCACTTCTCTGTATTACGCTTACCTAGCCTTGGCAGTGAATGTCATCATGACGAGACCCACTGAAAATTGTAGCTGTAACAAACCATGTAACCGATCCCTCGCTTCTCTCTTGGGCTTGCATTTCTGTCCGCGGGACTACGCTCTCTATGAGTAATAGATATTTAATATGTTTTTTTTGAGGAGTGCACAATTAACGTTATATTAGGTGTTGGTTTATTTTGTAGTACATAATTCCTTGCCCCTACACGTGTTTGGACCGCTCGTATAGTCTGTATGTATATTGAGTCAGTTCCTAAAGTTGTTAACAGCAACGTACGTCTTGTGAATCACGTGTGTAATGACATAATGTTCACTATGATTTTGGTCTTCGCTCGCCTCCGGGCCGTAACGTAATGCGTACGCACGTATACTTGAATATTGGTTTCTCTCCTCTCTTATAGTGTGTGGTAACTGAGTTATAATTTCGCACAGAAAATGAGAAAATGTCTATCCCCATTGTCAGAGGCGACTGTTTTATACTGCATGATCCAGGGCATGCCTAGGAAATTCAACTTGTATCGGAGAGAGAGAAAGAATATTAACTTGTTGCTTGTTGCTTGTTGTTTCGTACGACTGTAAGAGATACGCAGTAGTAGTTTGTTTGTTGAATCAGAGTACATTGGGCACAAGGTTCACCCTAGTTTTTTCCATAAGTAAGGACTCAGTAAAGACATAAGGAGTGAAAATCATTGTGAAGGGAATAAACTTCATTAAATGTATGCTAATTTGTATTTGCTACGCACATGCCTCTAGCTGGCATCGAATCCGTTGACAGTGTATGTATATGTGTTAAGTTTGCGAAATTATAACGTTGTTGAGTGCGACTCATGTTCTTTATTTGTATTTATGATTTATCACTTTCTGCTTAACTGTCTTTTCTAGCAAAGACCCCACACACGATTTTCTTGTGCCCCCATACACTTCGCTTGCATGAGTAGGATAATCAGTAGGAGTGTTTGGTGGCGCATGGATGCACCCTGGTGGTATGCTTAACTGGATACCCCCACGCTGCAAAACTGCGCTACTCTGCTGTTTAGGCAGATTATAGTGATAAATCCGTTTGTATTGTTTGTTTCGGTGCACCATGGCCGTCTCCGTGAGCTGGGTTTACCAGTTGCACAAGACCGATTTGGCGCTGCATCTCGAGGAAAATGGTCTGCCCGTGGCGGACACCGATACCGTCGCCGAGATGAGGGCGCGTTTGGTTGACTACCTGCGTAAATCCGCAGGAGCCGCATCTGAAGTCACGACCAGGCAGCCCCCAGCTGATGTGAGTCCTTCCTCGTCCTCATTTAACGTAAAACTTTTTTTTGCCGCCCTTAAAACCATCCCGTTCCTGGGTGGAAGTGATCCCAGGCAGATCTTAGATTTTGTGATTAAGGCTGAGAGCCTGCATAAATTAAATTTAGTTCCACTTGAGGCTTTTCTGAAAGCACTCTTAAGTAAAGTTACGGACATCCATGTACCTCTGTTAAATGAGGCCATTGCTCAGGGTACGAGCTTTGATAAGTTTAAAAAATCACTGGTATGTTCAGTGTGTCCGCCTAGGGTTCTAGATGCCTGTAAGAGGGAGCTAGTGTGGCGCTTCCAAAACCCAGATGAAACCATTATGGAATATGTCACGTCGGTTACCGCGTACGCGGGAGCCTTAGAGCTGGGTACCCCGGAAGAGGAGTTTGTCCAACTTATTTTGGGTAATTTGGCCCCCGTGGTGTGGCAGAACTGCTCGATGCTCGCTCCTCCCACCTCGCTCGCAAGCCTACGGACTTGGGCGGGCGAAGTGGAAAGTCGCCTTGTTTCTCTTGCTAAGTATCAAGCTGAGTTCCCGGCAAAGCGCCCCAGCTCGGTGAAAAATGACTCTCGTTTTGACGGACGTATTTTTACGTCGCAGTCCCCCCCCCCCCCCCCCCCCCCCCCGTTCTCACTCCCCGTAGCCCGAAACTCCGTGGCGTGGCAGACACCTCCACGCCTCGTGCGTTTGACAGCCTGCCTCGCGGCGAGCGTTCTGCCCATTTCACGCCTGGGCCCGAGGCGCGGGCCGCAGCTCGCGCGGCCATGAGTTTACCGCCTGAGGTAACCGCGCCCGTGGGCTCGCGGTCCGCGACCTTGACCCAGTCACGGCAGCTAGTGACCTTGGACACCCGCCGCGGAGCCGGCAGGTGTGCCAATTGTAGCGCCTTTGGACACGTCACGTATGAGTGTACTGTTCCGCGGGTGGAAATAAATCAACGTAGATGTTTTCGGTGTAAGGCAGTGGGACATTATAGGAGCGACTGCACGGGAACTGAGAGACAGCCTCGTGCGGAAAACTAATCTGGACGGGACGGAAAAGAGGTCGTATCCGTCGGCTACTCAAAAAATCCTCTGAACCCACTCATTTACATTTCCTCCCAATTAAAATTCAGAAACATTTATTTCCAGCCTTAGTCGATACCGGTGCTACCCGGTCTGTTATTAGTGAAAAATGTTTCATCACATTAGTGCAGTTGTACCCTCAACTTTCACAACGAGTTGTATCGGATGATTCCGTAAGGAATATCGTTGTCGCTAACGGGCAAGGCATACGCACATGTAAATCTATTATAATTCATTTCAAAATCCATGGATTTTCCTGGAGTTGGCCGTTTGTCGTTGTCCCCGGGATTTTGCCGAATCTAATCCTTGGCTTAGATTTTTTGGGCAAATCACGCTGTCGACTCAGTCCCGCCAACCATGAATTGCAATTTGATTTCGCTCCTGCTGTAAAAATTCGTTTGCGTCATGAGGTCCGCGAACCCATAGTTATGAGTTGCAATGATTCCGATAACGCGATGCGCGATCAAGCCATCGCCGCTCTCGTGCGGGAGTTTCCTGACGTGATAACACGTAAGATCGGCAGATGTGACATCTTGCCTTTTCGTTTTCACGTTACCGACGAAGTGCCCGTTTTTGCCAAATATTTGAAGGTTTCTCCCCCTAAGCTGCAGGCCATGCGCGCCATTATCGACAGATTACTCGCTGCCGGCGTCGTTACCCCCTTCGACATCCGAGTTTTGCACCCCTACTTTTTTGGTTGCTAAGAAGGGGGGCTCTGAGTGGCGCCTTGTGCATAACTTTAAACCTCTCAACAAGAAGGTAATTCATCCAGTTTGGCCCATACCGACGGTAGAGAGCGCCTTACAACACTTGGGTAAAGCAAAAATATTTTCCATCATCGACCTCAACGACAGTTACCATCAATGCTTGCTTGATCCCGCCTGTAGAAAATACACTGCCTTTTCAACCCCTTTTGGCCACTACGAATTCAACAGAATTCCGATGGGTGTAAGTTTCGGGAGCGAAGCCATGAGCCGTGTTCTGGACCATGTGCTAAGCGACCTTAAATACAAATTTGTTTTTAACTATATCGACGACATAATTGTATATAGTAATTCACTTTCAGAACATCTTGATCACCTTAAGCAAGTCTTGGCACGTCTGAGAAACGCGCATCTTACTGTTAATCCACATAAAATTTCCTTGGCACAAGACTCAGTAAAATTTTTAGGCTATGTAATTTCAGAAGGGAAACTTCACATGGATCCGGATAAGGTCGCCCCCGTGGCTACTTTTCCGCGTCCAAAGACTTTGAAGGGAATTCAAAAATTTCTCGGCATGCTGGGGTATTATGCGCGTTTTATCCCAGATTTTGCCACGATTTGCGCGCCGTTGAATCGGTTGCGAAAGAAAAACGCTGCTTTTGTTTGGGGTGAGGAACAGGAAACGGCCTTTCAATCTCTAAGAAAATGTTTGTGTTCCGCCCCCGTGTTAATTCTCCCCGACTTCAATAAACGTTTTGCCCTGCAGGTTGATGCTTCCTCAGTAGCCCTTGGAGCTGTCCTCGGACACATGGAGAACGGAAAATTGAGACCAATTGCTTTCGCAAGTCGAACCCTCTCAGAGTCAGAGCGCCGCTTGGGCACCTATGAGAAGGAGGCCCTTGCGTGCCTTTTCGGACTCGAAAAATTCGAGTGTTACTTGGATTGTAGAGAGTTCGACCTGTATACAGACAACCAGGCCTTAAGTTGGCTGTGCAATCATCCCTCGCAGCTCGGGAAGCTTGGGCGTTGGATACTGCGGTTGTCAAAATTCCGATTTGTAATCCATCACCTAAGAGGTGCGGAGAACGTTGTGGCCGACAGTTTATCTAGAATGTTCAACCCGGATGATTTTGAAATTGATAACCCTTCCCCCCCGGATGCGGTTGAGTTTATTTCGGTGTGCAAAATCTTCCCCGAATCCTTCATAAACCTGAAAGCCTGCCAGCAGGATGATCCTGCATGTATTCGAATCCGGAACGATTTGCAATGTGGAATGGCCTTACCCTTTGCCGAGAAGGATGGGTTGTTAGTGTATGCTGGCCCGTCAGGACGAGCTCAGAAAGTTGTCGTCCCTGAAAAACTTAAGGGTATGATTATCACATATTTCCATGCCTCACTTGTGGGTGGGCACATGGGAATAGATAAAACATATCGTAAAATTGCCCAACATTTTTTCTGGCCAGAAATGCGTCAAGACGTGCGCGATTTTGTACGCGCCTGTATTGACTGTCAGCTATCAAAGCCCCCACACAATGCTAAAGTAGGGCTTTACTGTGCCGACGCTCCCGTCGCCCCTTGGCAGGTTCTGCATATTGATATTTTCGGACCGCTGACGCGATCAAAAAAGGGCAACGTATGCTTATTAGTAATTCTAGATATTTTTACTAAATTTGTTGTTTTAACCCCCCTTAAAAACATGAAGGCGTCGTCCATAGTAAAAGTTCTTAAGGAACAGGTGTTTAAAATCTTAGGCCCGCCGTGTATTGTAGTATCAGACAACGCTAAATACTTTCAGTCGAACTTATACAAAAATTTCTTGTTTGAATTTTCTGTAAAGCCGGTGTACAGTTCACCGTATTTTCCACAGGGAAATATGAGTGAGAGAACCAACAAGGTTCTCAAGGGAATTTTCACTTCGTTCTACCGCGCCGACCAGACTCTCTGGGACGCCGATCTTGAACTTTTAAATATTGGTTTGAACGCAGCTCATCACAGTTCTACAGGGCATCCCCCCTCCGTGCCTTTCCTGGGGAGGGAACTTACCTTACCCTTGCTCAACCAGTGGGGGTTGCCTCCTGTCGACTCTAGTTTGTCAAGTGTAGAGTTAGATCGTGTCTTGGAAGACGTTACTAAGAATTTAGCTAAGGCTAGGGAAAACGTGGCACGAAATTATGATGCAAAAAGGGCAGCCCATTCATTCGCTGTTGGCGACGTTGTGCTCTGCCGCTCTTACGTTTTGCCCTCATTAGCGGCTAGCCTAAACGTCAAACTTTTGCCGCCCTATGATGGGCCGTTTTTGATTACTAAGTTTTTAGCAGCTAACACTGTTCAGTTACAGCTAATGAGCAATAAACGTAAGTGGCGTAAGGCACACGTAACACAGCTAAAGCGTTTCATTCAGTGATTTAATGCAACGTTTTGGCGGCTAGTGGAAGCCTTGAGATACTTAAGTTTTTTTTTTTTTTTTTTTTTTTTTGGTGTGTGTATTACTACTTTAGGTATGTTTTCTAATTAGATTGTAGAATTGTTAGTAACAGGATATAGTGTTCAGTCGCAGTTCAGTTGATGATTACAGTTTCCTTCAAGCGCGCGCGCCTCCTTTCTACCCCTCCCTTGGGCTGTGCGCGGACAACTCTACGAGAAGCCTGCTACGTCTCTGCTTTGCCGCTGCCCCTCCGCCCCCTACGTCGCCAGCCCTTGACTGCTGCGGGGTGAGGAGACTGTTGGACGGCGTGGAGATCTGGTGACAGACTCTCCGCTGTTCGGACGCCACCGCCGCCGCGGTTCAGCTCTAGAGGTATTCTCGGCCCGCCAGAAGACGTCTGCGGGAAGGATGCTGCAGAGTTCCGATGTCCGCCACTTAGCGCTGAGTGGCTGAGACGAGGAAAAGCGCCGAGCGCTGCCTGAACCCCTTGCAACCTTGTACCGCCAGAATAGGTCACCTGATACGGCGCTTATCGTTTCTCTCTTTTTCACTTCAGAAAAAAATGGAGAGGGACCTGTCAGCGACACGTCGGACGCGAGTCGCCCGTATTCTACTTGTGCAGCACCAAGGAGATCGCGGTCCCCTGTTGGAGCTGCCACCCGTCGCACCGCTGAAACGAACACGTTGCTGCCCCCCTCCAGCGGCACGATCCGGCTAGTTTCAAGTCATTTCTACATCGTCTGAATCAAGGCGTTCGCAAGATACAAGAAGTTGGCTCATGTCACAAACACTGAACTTCAACACGACTCTAAGCTCGGGCTCACAGGGCAGAAGACTTCGTAAGGGGTGGGGGTTGAAGCGCCCGCCGCGCTTCTGTGACGTCATCTCCGTGCCGCAGCCTTCCTTTCCTTCTCCCCTCTTAACCCCTCTCCGCCTCAAGGTGCCAATTTCCCCTTCCCTTTCTTTCCCCCTAGCCTCTCCTCAATTGTAGCGACTGCAACGCCATCTAGCGAATAGTATAAATGAGCGCGTATAACTTTTAATTGTCTATTTCGTGGGTCTCTCTTGGTGGAAGCAGGTCGTCTCTGGCCCGGTCGAGGGGCAGCTCGTCTAGGTAAAATTCTTCAGGAGACGGAGTTAGTGTGTGCACACGATGGCCGTGCGAGTAACGTAAATATTAAATATGCTTGCCAGCCTTGATTTTCATGTAGCCATCCCTTTTGACTATGACCTTCACTTAATTTATTTTTCTTTGTGCTGGAAGCATTTGCTTACTCCCTCCTGCATGTGGTTTTGATTTTAGTTGCTGCGCGACTTGCATGGTCGGCAGTGGACTCTTAACTTATTTCAACGGCATCCAGACCACGCTTTGATTGCTTTGGGTTTAGAAGTAAGCACGTTAAGTGCCCGATGCCGCCCTTGTATTTGTTTTTTCATAAGAGCTTTCAGCTCCGTATGACGTAATTTTACGCATCGTTTTGCCTCGATTTTGCCCTCTTTCTTTTCCTCCCAGCTGTACCCCCGACCGGAGCCATTTGGTTAAGGCATACCCCCCCGTGATCTAGCATTTTTTGTTTGAGCACTTCTCTGTATTACGCTTACCTAGCCTTGGCAGTGAATGTCATCATGACGAGACCCACTGAAAATTGTAGCTGTAACAAACCATGTAACCGATCCCTCGCTTCTCTCTTGGGCTTGCATTTCTGTCCGCGGGACTACGCTCTCTATGAGTAATAGATATTTAATATGTTTTTTTTGAGGAGTGCACAATTAACGTTATATTAGGTGTTGGTTTATTTTGTAGTACATAATTCCTTGCCCCTACACGTGTTTGGACCGCTCGTATAGTCTGTATGTATATTGAGTCAGTTCCTAAAGTTGTTAACAGCAACGTACGTCTTGTGAATCACGTGTGTAATGACATAATGTTCACTATGATTTTGGTCTTCGCTCGCCTCCGGGCCGTAACGTAATGCGTACGCACGTATACTTGAATATTGGTTTCTCTCCTCTCTTATAGTGTGTGGTAACTGAGTTATAATTTCGCACAGAAAATGAGAAAATGTCTATCCCCATTGTCAGAGGCGACTGTTTTATACTGCATGATCCAGGGCATGCCTAGGAAATTCAACTTGTATCGGAGAGAGAGAAAGAATATTAACTTGTTGCTTGTTGCTTGTTGTTTCGTACGACTGTAAGAGATACGCAGTAGTAGTTTGTTTGTTGAATCAGAGTACATTGGGCACAAGGTTCAACCTAGTTTTTTCCATAAGTAAGGACTCAGTAAAGACATAAGGAGTGAAAATCATTGTGAAGGGAATAAACTTCATTAAATGTATGCTAATTTGTATTTGCTACGCACATGCCTCTAGCTGGCATCGAATCCGTTGACAGTGTATGTATATGTGTTAAGTTTGCGAAATTATAACGTTGTTGAGTGCGACTCATGTTCTTTATTTGTATTTATGATTTATCACTTTCTGCTTAACTGTCTTTTCTAGCAAAGACCCCACACACGATTTTCTTGTGCCCCCATACACTTCGCTTGCATGAGTAGGATAATCAGTAGGAGTGTTTGGTGGCGCATGGATGCACCCTGGTGGTATGCTTAACTGGATACCCCCACGCTGCAGGTCAAACCTAGCCAGGCTGGGAAAGGTTAGCAGAAAGTTTGGTAGCAGAAGCTGGTGGTTCTGGTGTTTTATCTTTGGGTGTTGTGTTGTGCATGCGTAGCTTTTATTTAGCTTGCTCCCTCGGAACTTTGCATGGCTTGGGGGTGACAGCAGTTTGGTAGTTCTTTTGGTTCTTTGTATTAATTTTTTTTGTTCAGTATGACTACTTCTTTGATTCCCGAGTTTCTCCTTAAAGATGAATTGGCATTTGAATGTCAATTGCGTGGTGTTCTCTGTGAGGACACCACTGCTGCCGTTTTGCGCAAAAGATTGCGCACGGCAATTCAGAGTAATTTGACTGTTGATTGTGACAAGTTAGTCAATTTGAATCCCAATGATGAATTTAATCTGTGTGCCAGTAAAATTTTGGTACTGCAGGAATTAGTGTCAAACTTGGATGATGAAAACTTCGTAAGCACCTTACCTCGTGTCAAAAACCGTTTGGCCCACTTAAACAGACGTGTCCAGTGCCTTTTGGACATTCATTCCCCTAAGTTGTCAGAGGTGCAGATTGCATCATTAGAAACTATACTGATTGAGATTCAAAAGTTAGGTGATATCCTCAATAAATCTGAAACTGAGTTTTCTCTTTTGTGTGACATGACCCCTGTGTCATCTATTGCGCAAGTGTGTGACCAACTTGGTAGGTTGGCACTACCTACTTCCTTGCCTCAAATGCCAGACATTTCTCCTGTTGCAGGTCCTTCCAAACAGGATGTTGAACCTGTTTGTAGTATGCCAGGTAACCTTGTCACGTTACCTAACCTATGTTATGTTTTTGATAAACAGCCCGCTAGTGCTAACGCACAGGTTGTTTTCAGTGGTGTACCAAGTACACATCAAGCAACAGCGCTGAGTAATAAAGTTTCATTTTCCAATGTGTTTGAAAAGTTAGCCCACACTTTAGAAAAAATGTTAAAGGATTTCCCAGCTACCGATGGTCTGCATATACCTAAGTTTCTCCATTTTCTTCAGCTCATTGTGAAACTACGTCAAAGCAACTCCTTACATAAAGCTCAGTTGCTAGAGATTATTTACCCTTTTACCTTAGGTCCTTTGGCAGAGCGAACAAATTTGGCCATTTCTCAAAATCTTACCTTTGACAAGTACCATGAAGATATCCTGAGTTTTTTTATTCCCTCTAGGTTATTAACTCAGCTTCAGCTGAGCCATTTCAATCGATTACAAAAACCAGGTGAACCTCTTGCAGTTTATGTAAACGAAGTGAAGGAGGCAGCTGCCATTTTTCCTTTACAAGTCTCAGAGCAGGAAGTGATTAATACCATTTTAGATGGTTTGTCTCCTGAAGAGCGATCTAGACTTGTCTTTCTGTCTAAACCCTCTTCCTTTTCTGAACTTCATAGGATGTGCATCCATTCCCAGAATGTCAGATTTGCGGACCACCATCGCAATACTCATTTTCCTCAGTCCTCAAGTTTCAAGCAATCCAAGAACCTTGCTGGTTCATTTAGTGCTACACAATCTGATCGTGTTTATGTCAACAGTACTGCTAGTGGACAAAAGCAGTATAAAGTGCCTGCAAATCAGGTGAACTCAGAACAGAAGCCAGTCTGTTATTTTTGCAAAAACCCTGGACATAAAATTAAAGAATGTAGGAAGTTGCAACAAAAAAACGCTCAGAGCAGGGACGCGAGGTGAGCCTCTTACCTTGCAAACCTAGCCTAAATAATGCGCAATATAACGCTCACCTGTTTCGACAAACCAAATCAGCTCTTTCTTTTCAAAAATACTTTGGAAGTAAAAATAAGCCTCACCCTGTCTCTAACATAAACTCTCCTAATTTGGTGGGAATAAATCCAGTTCCAGTCCCTCGGATTGTAGTCACCTTTGGCACTTTTGAAGTGCAGGCTCTTGTAGATTCAGGTTCCACACGTTCTATTATTTCACATGGTTTGTTTTTAAGGTTGAAAGAGGCAAAACTAGTTAAATCTGTTGAGAAAGGTCACTTTAAATGTTATACCGCCTCAAATGATGTGTTACCGATAGTTTGTTGTGCTATCATTAAGCTGAAAATTGCAAATTTTACATGGAAGTTCCCTTGTTTAGTCTCTAAGGATATTGGTTTGGATTTTATCCTTGGAGCAGACTTCATGTCTAAGTCTGGGCTTATTCTCGACATGCAAGAAAAAAATATTTCCTTTAAGTTTCAAAAAAATCTCAAGATATGTTTTACAGATAGTAATCAGAGTCAGGATAATCTTGCCGAAATCAGTGTTGACCAAAACGGTAGTAATACGTGTGATCCTTTGAGCCATTTAAATGATGAACAGCGTCAAGCACTTAAACGTTTATGTGAACAGTTTCCCAAAGTTTTAACTTCAGATTTAGGCCTTACTAAACTTCTGGAATATGAAATAAAACTCCATGATAAAAGCTATGTTAAAAGTCATCCTTATCGTCTGGCACCTCCCCAAATGAATATCTTAAGAAATGAGGTACAACAACTTTTAGACAAAGGAGTCATTGAGCAATCTACCTCACAATATGCTAGTTCTGCTTTCTTGGTCCCGAAACCCAATGGTAAACAAAGAATGGTTGTTGATTTTCGTCGTGTTAATCAGAAAATTGAGATTGAGTCAGTGCCTTTGCCAGATTTACATTCAGCATTTCGTTGGTTTTCTAAAGCAAAATATTTTACTACCATTGACTTAAATTCAGCGTATCATCAAATTCCTCTAAAAAATGAGTCTAAGCCAATCACAAGTTTCTGTGTACCATGGAACCTTTATCAGTTTACACGTGTACCTTTTGGTCTCGCCACGGGTGCACAAGTTCTCACACGTTTATTAGATCAAATTTTCCATGATGTAAAATTTAAGTTTGTGTACAACTATTTGGACGACCTGGTTGTGTATTCAGAAAATTTCGAAGAGCATCTTCAGCATCTCAAAGAAGTCTTGTCTCGCCTTGAAAAGGCTGGTTTAACAGTGAATCCGCAAAAGGTTAAATTTGCCGTTCATGAAATTTCATTTCTTGGCCACAATATTTCATCTAAAGGCATATCTATTTATCCGGAGCGCACTAGAGCTATCAGAGAATTTCCTCCACCATGGGATGTTAAGGGCATAGCCCGATTTATTGGCATGATTCAGTTTTTTTGGCAAGTTCATTCCAAATTTAGCTGAAAAGGCAGTTCCACTTAACAGTTTACGAAAGAAAAATGTTAAGTTCGAATGGGGAGAGAAACAGCAAAAGGCTTTTGAATCTTTAAAAAATGACATTATAAGTCCACCAATTCTTCGTATGGCAGATTTCTCAAAACCTTTCATCTTACAAACCGATGCTTCAGGTTCAGCAGTAGGAGCAGTCTTGGCGCAAGAATTTGATGGTTGTCGCCAACCTATTGCATTTGCATCCCGGACTCTCACTCAACAGGAAAAGAAGTCTACGATTTATGAACTTGAATGTTTAGCTGTTGTTTTTGGTATCGACAAATTTAGGCCTTATTTAGAGCATGCAGAGTTTTTGTTGGAAACTGATAATCAGGCTTTGTCTTGGCTTTTGGCTCATCCCTGACAGTTAGGTAAAATTGGTCGTTGGGTCATGAGAATATCCTCTTTAAAATTCAAGGTGCAGCATATCCGAGTAACGCAAAATGTTGTGGCGGATGCCCTTTCACGTATGTTTGATACAAACCAATCTAATAATCCTTCAGGGGAAAACATTTGTAAAGTCCTCGTGACAGATTTTCCATTGGCATTCAAAAACATTCAGTCTTACCAGGAAGAAGATGAGGAGTTGAGTAATATTGTTAAAAAAATTATATCTGGAATTCCACAATAACCTTATTTTTTATCTAAAGACATCCTTTATTCTAAAATTCGCCATAATCAGAAACGTATTGTGCTACCTAAAGTCTTGAAACCTGTGGTGTTCGAATACTTTCATTCTTCACCTATTGGAGCCCACCTTGGTATTTACAAAACTATCGAATCTATAAGAAAGCATTTTGTCTGGAAAGGTATGCATGGTGAAATTTCCAACAGAGTTAAGCAATGTCGTCTTTGTGCCCTCAGCAAACCTGCTCAAAACACACAATTGGGATTCTTGTCGTCTGAAGTATCTGAGAAACCTATGGAAAAATTATTCATTGACTTTGTAGGTCCATTGCCCAGAAGTAAAAATGGAAACAATATGTTATTGGTCTGTGTTGATGCTTTTTCAAAATTTGTATGGCTCATTCCCTTAAGAAAGGCAGATGCACCATCTACAGTTCGAGCTCTTCAGACTCGTATTTTCCAAAACTTTGGCGTTCCGACATCTATCGTCTCTGATAATGGTAGCCAATTCACTTTTAAATTATTTAAGAGCATGTGTTTCACCCATGGCATACGCCATATTACCTTGTCACCCTACTACCCTCCACCTTCGCATGCGGAAAGGTTCAATCGAAACCTCCGATCAGCGTTAATCGCTTTCCATGTGCAAGATCAGTGTAGTTGGGACAAAAATTTAGTTTGGCTTCAAATGGCATTCAATTACTCCCGCCATGAATCTCACAAAACTACACCGTTCAATTTAATGTTCACTTTTGCTCCAAACAACCCATTATCTAATCTTTGATGTCTGAACGAGTTATTGCCAGAAAACCCTAAAAATATTAAGGAAGTTTGGACCTCTGTCCTTAAAAATCTCAAACGGTCTCACGAAAGGAGCCGCTTAAAATATAATAAGAATAGAATTGACAATCCTTTTCGACGAGGTGATCTAGTTCTGTGCAAGGCTCATCCCACAAGCAAAGCAGTGGATAAAAAAATGGCAAAATTGTCATTTCGTTGGACAGGCCCTTTTCAAATCCAACGCTTTCTCACGCCAGTCACAGTAAGCCTAGTTAACCCTGACTCAGGAGCATATGTGACTAGAGCACACATTTCACATTTAAAGAGATATTATTCCCCACCTCCAGTTTGAGTAGACATTGTCTAGGTGCTGCAGAACCTAACCTTGTGCTCACTGTTGGTTTGCATTTCATTCGGGTCTGTGACTCAGTTGATCGTGGTCTGATCACCCACCGATCCTAGTCTTGACAACCCAGGAAACTTTAATTTACATGTTATAGGCCTATAATATTCACTTTGTTAGTTAATAAAGTAACAAGAAGAGATAAGTAAAAAAAACCATGGTACTAATTTTAAGTCGGTTGCAACCTTTGATATATTTGTTATGTAGTTTAAGGGAATAAAGTTTTTTTTGGTTAGTTTTTTTTAATGGTATAAGGATAATGAATTTGGTTTGATAGTAGATGTTATGTTAAGTAATTTTTTTTTTAGTCATCCATTGACCACCTTGGTCCCTTTTTGTTTCATGTTCCAGTGTCCCTGTGTTTCTTTCCCGTCTGACTCACAACGTTGTGCTTCTGCGTCATGATTGGGCGGTTGTGCATTCTCACATGCATCCACGCCTTGGTTGCCAACATCACGGTAAAACAATTACAATCTGGTGTTCTGTTTGAGAAAGGTCAAGAGCTACATTTTTCGGATAGTTACTATTCTGTTGTGTTGAGTTTTGATCTACTTAATTTACACGATGAAAGTGCACAGTTGGAAACAACATTGAATCAAGTTTTTCTACTTAATAACGAACAGTCTTCCAAAAAATCTTCTATGAATCAATATTTTGCTTTTGTCATTCCGCAGCTCAGGGAGAACTTTTTAGCATACAAAACAGAAATTTTAGCATTAACTTCACTTTTGCCCCGAAGGAACATACGCGAAAGACGTGGTTTATTTAATTTTGGAGGTACAGTGCTCAAAACAGTTTTTGGAACTCTAGATAATAATGACCTAGTGATGTTAGAAAAATGTTTAAAATCAGTAACAGAAAATCAAGAAGATATTTCTACCAGTGTTTTCCACCATATGATTGTTGTCAAGGATTTGGAAGAGAGAGTGCTTAAAATACTAAACTCATTAAAAATTTAGCAGTACATTATTTGGACAGCTACAATGACTTTTTTAAGTTGTTTAACAGCACCGTTCATGAAGTTTGGGATAAGATGATGATGATAAGTCTCAGAATTGATTTAAATACCCTTCTGTTTAGAGTCAGTGAAACCCTCTCGAGCGCATGACTTGAGCTATGTGACTTACGTCTAGCCATTGAAAATAGTGTGCATGGAAAGTTCAGCTCAACCTTAGTAGTACCCAATGTTTTCCTTCAGCTATTAGATAAGATTCAGCACTTGATTTCTTTGCCATTGTATATGTTAGCCCCAGTTTCTATTGAAAATCTTCACTTATTTTATGGTCTTTGTCATGTTCTAGCGGTGATCTATATTCATTCTTTGGAAGTTATTGTTAATGTACCCTTGGCTACTAAAGACAGCAGCTTTGAATTCTATAATGTTTTTAGTTTTCCCTTTTTGTTTTCTAAATTACATCATATATACTTCTTAAAGTTCATGATATTTTACTGGTTAGTCCTGATAGGAAACTTTTAGCACCAATTAACTCTAAGTTACTTGCTGACTGTAAGGAACATGGTATCATCCTGTGCCCTCCTACTTTTCCATTTTTTGATTCCCACATGGATAACTGTGAATTTAATCTTTTCCTTGGCAGACCGTATATGGAATTTTGTGATAAGTCCATTGTCCCGTTGGACCTTCCCTTTTTTCAAAAAACTAACTCCTTATGGATCTTCACTACCAACCACTCTATTGATGTTACGTTTCTGTGTAGAACTTCTACCATGTCTTTTGAGCCTTTCACCATGTCCATAATGGGAAGTGGTTATATCAGCAACGCTTCACACTGCGATATTGTAAGTCCGTTCTTTCGAACCTTTGGATCTGTTAGCTCATCCCTACATTTGAATTTATCACTACCTTCTGTACACGTTCCAAAATTTAACTTTAATTTAAGTCACTTAAGTATTCCCATTTTGCCTAACCTAACATTAATTACCTCCTTGATTAAGGACATAAATAATTTGCTAATTTCTCAACCCAGTGGTGTTTCTTTTAAAGATGTTGCTAACCTATTGAGTCCTCACACAGTTGTTGAGTCATCGTCCTGTATAAGTTCTATTGCTATAGCCTTTTCTTGCCTAGTTTTGGTAGGTTTTTTTATCCTCAGTTTGTTTATTTGGTGGAAGTCGCGGACCAATGCGACCATCCCACCTAATACTACTCCAACCATTCCTTCAGGTACTATCCTCATTCCCCTAGCTTCGTCCTCCTCGGTGGAGTAAGTTTGTGCTGTGTGTATGTAATTTTGTTTTATTTTAATGGTCAGGTACTTAGTAATGTTTTGGGGATTTTAGTGATTGTTGTCACCCACCTGCTATGTTGTGGTTTGAGGGAGGGAGTGTGTGCCGTTGCAGCCTTTGCTGGGCATATGGTTAATATCATATTATTGTTTTTTTTTAAGGCAAACTGAAGAGCTGCTTAATTTTTTTTCTATTATTTATATTTACTATTATATTTGTTACTTTCAATAAATTAATATAACAATATAATGAAATAATAAAAACATAATAACATAATTATAGTGGATTGTTTGTAATCTTTTACTTTATTAAATATGCAATATGTAATGTATTTCTGAACTTACAATATTGTAATGAAATATCAAAAGCTAATTATTTAATGTATTTCTTTGTAAAGCATTATGCCATAGGTATTTTGGAACTCAACTTTTGTTTGGCACTGTTCTATACAGTGGTGACTCTTTGGTCACGGCTAAATTCCTAGCAATTTGCTGTCTCTGCCTTCTTCATCTCGTGGCAGCCATCAAAACATGATTTAGTTGTAGCTTCTGGTGTATCGTAGTATTATGGAGTAACTTAAGACCATCTAACCGCCTGAAGGGCGGTGGGCGTCCTGGTGTGACGAGCCGTATCCAAAATGAAATGAATACCTGATTTTCAACTAGGAGTGGATTTCCCTCCTCTCTCCGACGGCCTCAGGATGTGCACCAGATAAGAGTTACTCTTGTGTTCTCCGCATGTAGCATGCATTCATCGGACAATTGAATTTCTCTTTTGGACACATTAACCTGCTAAATTAAAATCAAATTCAGATATAACAAAATGTTTAAATGTATTGTAACCTATAATTAATTTTTTTTGATTTAAACTAGTTGGGGCCCCAGAGATAATATATATAATCAATTGCGAGATTAAAAAAAAAAATACTCAAAGTCACTTGTTTTTTGTTTTTTTAAGAATATTTATTATTGTAATTTTGTTTTGTAATTCATAATATATATATATATATATACAACAAAACCAGAAAGTAAAGTGTAATATGGCTGACCTCTGAAATTTGTCTAATTAATTTTTTTTTATTTATTCATACCTTCTAACCTTTATTTTTCTTTACAGCATAAAGTTTGTTTCATCTTTAATATCTATATACTTTATTAAATACATTTTGTTCTTAGGCAGCATATTCAGTCGGCCTACCTTTGTGACTAACTATTTTTCCACCTTGAGGTAAGACACCATTGAGCCTAAGGTTCAGGACAACTTCCACTGCGGGCCTTTCTCGGTATGGTCAAACCTAGCCAGGTTGGGAAAGGTTGGCAGAACGTGTTGGCCAATGCGAACGTGTTTTCAGTATTTGTGCTGGCATTTGAAAATCTGCCATTATTTAAGTTGACTAACTAGAAAATTAAAGTGGGTACGGTAAAATTACTTTGCATGGTTGCCTTTGCTGCTGAAATAATTAAAATGAGTCATGTAGATATTAAATTGCTTTTTCTAGGCAATCCCCCATTGTCAACTCCAATCATTTTTCTCCAAATAATTCATGTACCTTACCAACACAGATATTCATTCTCATAACACCAGGCATAACACACATGTTCCCCACAAAACTGTTTAAAACCAGGCTTTGCTTTGCAGCTTTAGTAAATAAATTTTACTTGTAACACAAAACATCTTCATATATTTCAAATCACATTTAATAAAGAATGTTTTTGATTATAATGATTCTTAACTACTTTTTATCATGCCTTGTGTAACCATTTTATTTACCAAAAATTCATATGTAAATGCAATAGCGGAGAATATTTGTTTCACATCTGGTTCAGACATCTGTATTTGCCAGGTTTTCTAAAATATTTTGTATATTCCGAGTGTTATAATAAATAATAACTTTAGCTCTGTGTATAACATGCTTAAATTTGTAATATAGTGTATAAGCATTTTCATATGATATTTAAATTATAAAATACAATTATTATATATTATAATTATAATAATGTAATAATTTGTGAGTTTTCCTAATAGGCTGTAATTCATATGGTTATAGTGATGCGTCATTCAAAATGACAAATCTCAATGGAATCATTGTGTGTTGTGTGTGTGTAAATATGTTCAAGAAATAAATTTTTAGATTCAAATGTTTGTAGGTTTTTTATCCATAGTTCGATCAAGTATACTTTTTTAACAAGAAGGTTCAATATTCCACTTTTAATGGTATTGCAAACATATTTTAAAGTGAATTGTGTGGTCATAGGCGACATGGCCACTTGATTTTATATTTATTTTAAGTAATTTTGAATTATGGCTGTTACGTAATTTTAGTTTTAATATTTGCCCCTTTCCTTTTTTTTAAAAGAAAGTATTGGTTTGTTATAAGTTTTGTAAATCTTATTTTTAAATATGTTTTTATATTATGTTATTTTTTACGTTAATGGTTTAGTTTCTTAATATTTAATAATAGCGCTTTGGACTTTTAATCATAATACTGTGTGCAACGCTTCCCCCCTGTGAGCATGCAAATAGACTGTTCCAAGGCTATAAGGTGGTGGGGGAAATACGTCAAGGGAGGACAGAATGAGCTGAGCGTGGGTCGTCAGCTGATCGCCGTGTGGCGCGTGTGCGCTTCGGGCGTAACGGGCGCGATGATGGCTTGTGGTATTGGGCCGGCGCGGACTCGCGAATACTTTTTAAATAAAATCAGCTGACGTGTATTGAGCATTAGGGAATACTTACGTTGTCACGGGTGCTGCCAAGAAGAAGAAGAGTTCACGCTACATTTTCCGTTGAATGCAGAGTTAATATGAAGCATTTAGCACCTCTGCTAAATTACAGCCCGCTAAACTCCGGGCCAGGAGGTCCGGGGTGTGATTCGACGTACATTGTTCATCCAAGTAAGTGATTCCGGCTCCGAACTTTTGCCCCTGTAACCCCGGGGCGTTGATTTGGACTTTGCCAAAATAAGATTGAATAATCCGAACAATAACTTCTGCCAAAAGACCCTGCCCACAACTTCGAGTGTATGTTCCATCGTGGTACCCATTTTTAACGAACCTTGTATCATGCTTGCCGCGAAGCGTCGTAAATTAAAAATCACCCGGGTGTAATTAAGACATTTTAGAGTGACATTTATTTTTATTAACTTTTATTTAAAAAGAATTGTAATTCATTATTTATATACATATATATATTTTTTTGGAGCTGCTTGTCATCAATGTTTGATTTTATTACAGTATTTATTTATTGGTATATACTAAAACGTGGCTCTATTAAAAGCCTCTGTAGCACTATAGGGAAAAAGGTTATAGGCATTATTGTAATCTTTTCGAGATTTTGTTTTCAATTAAATTGCCTGCCATGTTCATGCGCAAGTAGTCCCATTAAAGTTGTTGGCATTGCAAGTAATTACGTGTTTTTCATTTTAAATACTATTACTCTGTTCTCTTCCTTTTCCAAAAGGTCTTTGAATAATTTACTTAAGAATTTTGGGGCACTCGTTTATTGGAGCAGCGCGCAAAATAATAATTTGAAATGTGGAGTGTTTAAGGCTGTTCCCAGGCGGGTGTCTGACTTGTGGTGGTGTGACACAGGGGGTGTCAACCACGACAATTGCAGTGCATTAAAAAGTTAAGATGATAAATTGTGGAACTAAATTAAATGCATTTAAAGGTGAATGTGTGACCTCTTTATAAAACATTTATAAAAAAGAATGTCATATATTGATTACATTGTAGCTACCAAGATATTGTATAATGTGTTAAATATTTATTAATCCACAATTATCCAATCACAATAATTTTCAGTTACATGGGCTGAAGTGAGTATCTGTATAACATTTTTTGATACGTATTATCCTGTACAGAGTGCTTTTTTTTCTGACCGAAAATGTTGAACCTATAAAAAATTTATTTTCTAGGTATGTTTGTAAACCTTGGATATAGAAGTTTAAAGAATTAACTTTTTTCTTTAAGCTTTAATTGAGATTACAAAATCTATAGGAAAACTCGTGGAAAAAATCAAGCATCAATAACACAGTATATTCCTTAGTTTCATCTTTAAAAATATTATATTTCAAGTCTTACATTCGCCAAAAATTAAAGGTGAGGTAAGTATGTGGGAAAGTACGTATATGGGAATTATATTTGCATAAAAGCAAATATGAGATTATATACAATTTTACTAAATAGTTATGAAATTGTAATTTGAACAGTTAACATTAATTTATGAACATGGATTTTATACTATTTCCTGTGAACTGTGTAAGGAATTTAAAAAAAAATTACCACTAATGAATATATATAAAATAGCATTTCAACTATAAAAAAAACAGTACTATATTGAAATGCAAATAGCCCGCCACGGTGACAGTATAAAAAAAGTTCATAAACCTCCCACTAGATCGCACGACCAGTATGAGGATGAGTTGGAAAACGGTAGATGGCAGCAAAGTCGTGCAGTTCAATCGTGGAGCATCGATAAACCATTGATTTACCAGTCTTACTCTACAGCATCCTTGGTTAGCACGTGGTGATACAGGTGTCAACTCCCTTGAAGAGAAGTATCGTCTTCACGATATAAGCTATTCTAAAAGTGTAGTCTAAGTGACAGACACATAGCCGACTGTATACTAGTGAACAAAGCCGCACAAATAGCAAAGAATCCAGCAACAAAATTCGGGGATAAAATCGCAGCGTGGGGCGTCTATAAGATAATGAGAGTAAAACGTAAGATTGGTGGCAGCTTCTGAACAAAGAAAAACCACGCGAAAAAAGGTGAGCTATTACCCTTCATCTTCCCAGCGCTGGCAGCGCTAGGCAGTTTGATTGGTGGAGCGGCAGGTATAGCCAAGACAATGAACATGGCTGAACACCAGGCTAGATTGTTAAGTCAGAACGCACAGCACAGTAAGATAATGCAGGCACTTGCAAAAAATTACTCGGGTCTATACCTGCGACCCTACCCCAAGTCCGGGGGACGGGCTAAGCAGAGAAAGTGGAAAACTGAAATGACGATACTGAGTAACCTGATAAAGCGACCCATTACCACCACAGACCTAAGTCAGCAATTAGGAAATTAAAAATTTCACATTTTGGAAATGTGTTTATGAAGGATTAACTACTCACAAAACCCTACCACCATAAGAACGGTATTATTAATTTAGATACGAGTAAAGGACCTGGAACTCACTGGGTATCGTACACCAAGGCTGGTCGTACAGCTCAGTATTACGTTAGTTTTGGAGACCTGCCACCTTTGCACAGCCGGACGGCTCCTTCATTGTGGAGAATCCTGGCGAGGTCAAAGTCCTAGGTGTAACTTTAGAGAGTTACAAGTGTATTACCAAATACATACCTGTCTCAGATAATGTGCAAGGAGGCGTGCTCACTGTGTGCGTCTTAGATTTATTGATTCTCTTGAATTTTTTAATTTATCTCTGGATCTTGCTGGCAATCTAATGCTTGATCAGTTGAAACACACCCGTTTAATGTTTTCAGATGACACACAGTTTCAGTTAGCTATGCATAAAGGTGTGGTTCCCTATGATTGAACATTTGCAGATGTAAATGCTTTGTATGCTCACACAATGTTGGATAAGCTTCTTGTGGGTAATTTCCAATTGTTTCACAGGGATGAATATGCGAGTTGGGATTTCAGCACCTTTGAAATCGATGGTGTTACATAATATTTTGTGGAAGAGGATTTGACCTTTCCCTATGATTTTCATGATCGCCTTATCAGATCTGCCTCTGGCCCCTGTGAATGGCGTACCACCGAATGGGCGTATGAGTAAATTAATGTTAAACCCTCACGCCGCATAGTAACTATGTTGTCCATACTAAAACACTATGGCACTACGTTCAGCATGGGGCGGTCATCGGCCATGTTCATCGCATGTTGCAGTTTGAGCAGTCGGCCTGGATCAGAAAATACATAGCCTTAATGCTGAGTGACGGGCCCAACCTGCAAACCCCTTCGAAAAATAGTTTTTTTAATTACTTTCCAACAGCGTTAATGGTAAAAGTTTGGAGAATAATTGCAAACATTATGAGACACATATTGCTTCGCGGTATGACTATTTATGGAGGAGCTGACTGGTCGTCCAACATTCAAGGCTCGGATAATCAATGACAATTAGGTTCTCATAGTTGCAGAAAGGGTCAATTATCTTTGATAAAGCTTCGTACACAAGTGTCAACATTTTAGATTTGTCAAAATTGGTTTTATACGATTTTCACTATAATTGTATGCAAAGGAAATTCCCTCCGCAGCCTCTGAATATCTTGTACTCGGATAGGGATTCGTTAATTAACCATGTTGTGTGTGACAACATTTACAATTCGATTCGCCCCAATTTAGCTTCATGTCTTTATACTTCCAATTATGCGCCTGGTAATGAGTAACGCTTCCGCTTCGTCAACAAGGGTGTAACAGGAGTGATGAAGGATGAGTCTGCTGGCAAGATTATCACGGAGTTTGTGGGTCCTCGCCCAAAACTTTACGTGTTTCAGATGTAGGATGACTCTTCTACGCGTAAATCCAAGGGTGTTAAGACCAACGTACTGTGATTCCTCGTGTTTCCTCAATACCTGGAATGCTTGCTTCAAAATTCACGGGGTCTCGCGACCCAATACCATTTCCGATCGCGAGGCCACACTGTGTTTACAGAGCATGTACCAATGCAGCATTGTCTTCAATAGATGATAAGCGTTGGCTTTCTGAAGATGTTGTCAGCACTATGCTTTGGGGACACAAAGACATACGCCTTTCCCCGGACCATGATTAATTAGCCCATCCTTTTTGCGTTCAGCATGGCTTGCTTCACTGTGTGCTGCCTCCCCGAATGGCTCCCAAGAGATGGTTGTAGGAAAACTCTAGCGCTCTCTGGCCCTCCCACCCCTCGGTCGAGTTCCAACCTGCGCCACTGCATGTGGAGAGTAACCAGTTGGTAGGTTTCAAATAAACAATGTTTTTTTTTTCCCCAGATGTCTGTGTATTTTTTTATACTAGTTTGCTGTTAACGTAATTTTTTCCTCCGACTTGTTAATTTATTCAGGCTAGATCGTTTTTACAATGCTATCATCCTACTCAGGTTTGTTTTATTTGTTCAGGCTAGATTGGTTTTCAGGTTAAAATGGACTTAACATATTTGTTCAGTCTATGTTGGTTTTCAGGTTAGAATGGGCTTATCATATTTGTTCTGGGAAGATTGCTTTCAATATGCTAGCTTGGGTTTTCCTCAGGATAGCTTGCTTTTACGTTGTTTTTTTTTCAGGCTAGATTGCTTTTACATGTTATGCTGTTGTGTGTTGTAGCGACTGCATTTGTTTAACTATGTGATGTTCCGCAGGTCTCTCCCCAACTCAATGGATTACATCTCACCCGAGGAGTATACGGTGCTCCTACCGCCCAAGATAGCAGCGCTCTTCTTTGCAGAGGTGTCTGAGGGGGCGCCCGCGTGCATCTTCCTCCACAGGTCTACCCAAGGGGGTGGTGGTGTTGGCAGGGTCTACCCAAGGGGGTGGTGGTGTTGGCAGGGTCTACCCAAGGGGGTGGTGGTGTTGGCAGGGTCTACCCAAGGGGGTGGTGGTGTTGGCAGGGTCTACCCAAGGGGGTGGTGGTGTTGGCAGGGTCTACCCAAGGGGGTGGTGGTGTTGGCAGGGTCTACCCAAGGGGGTGGTGGTGTTGGCAGGGTCTACCCAAGGGGGTGGTGGTGTTGGCAGGGTCTACCCAAGGGGGTGGTGGTGTTGGCAGGGTCTACCCAAGGGGGTGGTGGTGTTGGCAGGGTCTACCCAAGGGGGTGGTGGTGTTGGCAGGGTCTACCCAAGGGGGTGGTGGTGTTGGCAGGGTCTACCCAAGGGGGTGGTGGTGTTGGCAGGGTCTACCCAAGGGGGTGGTGTTGTTGGCGGGGCCTTCGGGGACGTGTCCCTGGGGGCATCCGCTAACCATCGATGAGTTATGGGGCTACAGTCTGCGTCCTCCCTCCTAGGGGGTGTATTAATAATATATCTAACATTCTTTTTACCCTTGTGTTGTCTACATTATTTATTTTTCTACTATGTATGTTCCTTATGCTAGCTCATTTACTATACACAGTGGCCTGGGTTAACTCTGACAGCGGCTGCGGTCCCAGCGGTAAACACTTTCACTGTCACATCGCAGGTAAACATCACTTTCACAGCACGGTCTAGCAGCGTGCGGTGTGCGAGTTGTATTTCCAGCAGCTTAAACTCCAGAGGACCTTTCCTAAACAGCGTTACTATAGCGCTTATTTTGTTTAAAATATAATTAGTGAACGTATGGCGTTAAGATATGATTCTAAGTCTTCTGTTTTATATATTATTTGACACACTGGAAGAAAGCTCATACTATATATTTTTATTACTATGCTATTTGTGTTATAGACTAGTACTATACAACACTATAGTAACATACGTTTTTTACTATACAACGCTATAAGATTTTGAACATAACAGGTTACTGAAGAGAGCTTAAAGTATGTATTTTTTTTTATTACTATACTATTTTTGTAATAAACTAGTACTTTAAATTGATGGTTTTTGAACATGAACTATTACTTTAGATCTTCCATATTTTTATTTCTCTCTGCACTAGTACTATATGTATTTATTTTATTATTACAAAATATGACTGGAATTATTGTTGTGCACTGAGTGCGTGGAGTCTCAGCAGAGGACAACTAGATGGTGGCGAGGGTATGTGGCTCTCCCTGTGTTTTGTTTTTAAACATAGCTTGTATGCTGGGGAGGGTATGTTAACTCCCTTGGAGGCGACTGTGGTGCGCTCTGGTGGTGATTATTGACATTAAAAGACCCTACACACGCTCCGACACGACGGCCCCGCCGATTGGATCGTGTGTAGAGACGTTGTGTCATGAAAACTGTCGGACCCAACGGTCGGGCGGTCGTGTCGGGCAAACCATCCAACCTCCAACCTCCAACCGCCCCACCCCTATCTCTGACAGGTTGTAGCGTGTGTAGAGTTGTTGTCCCGACTTGCAAGCCGACCCGACTCTTCAGTCTGCTTTTAGGAGTCATGGTGTCCCCACGCGATGTCTACGGAATCTGAAAAAGTTGTGATTGTGGAACTTCTTGAGTTCTGGAAAGAGTGTCGATGTCTATGGGACTTGGAAGACAAAAATTATTCAAACAGGGACCGGAGAAATGACTGTTATAATTCATTATTACAAATATATAAGAAATGTATGCCGGAAGCATCAATAAGTACTATCAAGAAGAAATTGGAAAGCATGTGAACTGCTTACAAAAGAGAAGCACGGAAGGTAAGTACATAAATCAGCATTTTTATTATAACATTTTAAAACTATTCCTATAATTATCTATACCTTTATTTACATATGACTTCCTATATATCACAAAAGTGTAGTATGCAGAATAAATATGTATAATTTACGAGTAAATTAAAATTTCTTCGATTCACAGATGGTTATATCTGTAGTAATTAATTTTGTGCAATTAGCTATCGCTGGTTTTCAGCCTAGGAATTAAATGAGAATAAACAAATTAATTGTGGCACCTTTTTTTTTTTTAATTCTCTTATAAATTCCATTTAAACAAATGTCTTCAGACATCTGTAACTTAATAATCCCTTATTTATGATAGTTAAATAAACCAATATACAATTAAATGTAATGATGATGTACCACATGATATATATCTATTGAAAAACTGTAAAACTGAATGTTGAATATTTTCATAACTATGTATTGATAAGTAACACATTAAAAAGTACTTACATAGTTAATTGTAAGTGAAATTTTAAATAGGTACATGCATTGGAATTTTAAATTACACAAAACCAGGGGTCATTACTGTAAAGATGGATAAAACAGTTCACTTTTTGGTGCAGGTCACGGCAAGTGAAACTACCGGATCTGGGTCTGACCAAGTACACACACCAAAGCTATGGTATTTCGATCTATTGACATTTCTTGATGAAACGGCAACTGTTACCGGGGGAACAGAGACTTTCGAAGATGAATCATCACAAGACACTGAGGAGAATGTAAGTAACTTGTTATTGTTTTTTATTGTAGAACTCTAATCATGTTTTCTTGGAAGGGCACACTCCCCTCATTACTGAAGTAGTTAGTGAAGATTAGTGAAGATTTGACGCACTTCCTTTCCTTCTTCATACCGATCCCTGGAGTTAGACTGAGATAGTGACACTATTGATGCCACTTCTCGCCACTCGCCCGGATGACATGCACAGTTGTTAGTATCCTCTCGATCAAATGATGACTCAGTTACATAAAAAGTGTTTTTCTTTATCAAGAAATTATGTAAAACACAACATGCTAAAATGATCATGTCAACTTTTTCCATGCTTAACGAGATTGTGGTATGGAACACCCTAAATCTAGTAGCTAAAATGCCGAAGGCATTCCCTACAACTCTTCTCGCACAAGTGTGTCTATGATTCTAAATATGCTCTTCGTGTGATATGTTTTTCAAGGAATACGGTTTAAGAAAATGTTTGTTAAGGCCAAAAGCACTGTCGCCCAGGAATACATTGGGAACGTTGTTATTAGTTCAAGAAAGTGGGCTAGCAGGTGGTAAGGCTAGTTCATTTTTTAACAGTTTCTTGCAGAAAAGAGTGTTTTGGATTACTGTAGCATCGAAGACACACCCATTCTTACCTGCATGTACATAAAGGAACTCATATTTTGCGTTGACAAATGCAAAAAGTATTTTATGGAAAAATTTCTAGTAATTGTAGTACAAGCTTCCGCTTCTTGTTGGCTTTACGATCGCAACATGCTTTCCATCTGCAGCGCCAATAGCGTGACTGAAGTTCCACCTGTTTGAATATTCTCGTTCTATTTCTTTCCACCCATTTTTAGACGATGGTATATGAAATTTAATAAAAGAATAAAAATTAACAAAATGTCAATACATCCTTACTAATATTATAAATGTGAAAGTAACTCTGTCTGTTTGTCTGTCTTTTTGTTTGTTTGTTACCTTTTCCCGGCTGAACGGCTCGTAATGAAATTTGGCAAGGAGATAGATTATATCCTGGGGATGGACATAGGCTATATTTTGTCTAAAAAAATAAATTTTAAACCGGTTAAAAAAATATATCTTAATTTTATGTAATGTGTGTCATAGATATACAAACTGTTAGTGTCATTCCTCTATGTCTGCCGAGCAATAGCTTTCAAGCCATTACGTTACGTTTTGCTATTGTAAGGAACTAAGTAGAGAGTAAGAAAAAAATTAAGAACTTGACAGTTTGTAGTGTCGCCATATTTGTTTCAATTTTCAATACCATTTTTGTATATTACAATTTAAATTGCAGAAAAAAATCATGTTTCATAGACACATAAATAGTGAGTCTGTGTCATTTCTCTATGTCCACGAGGTCTCGCTGCATCAATTTTCTCCTTGGGGCGAACCCGTCCACTTAATAAAATAAACAGCTTTTATCGTTGAATGATTTCATGATTTATTTCATGAAAATCTGCTCTCATAAAATAGTTTTATAGACATTCAATATGTGTCTCTCTCTCTTTCTCTGAAGATCAATCTATGAATCGTTACAAATTTATTTCCTTTATTTTTTTAGTTTGATTTGATACAATATGATTTCACTAAAAATCAATTTCTACCCCTTCCTATTTTCATTTCCACATTACGAAGTTTCACTTCTTCCACGTGGAGGGACTCCACGCAATATTTTTGCATGCAATTAAAAACAATTTTTTTATGATGCCAATGAAGTATAACTTCTCATGCGCGTACCTAAGTAAACGCACCCATTTTTTAAATTTAATTACTTCTTATATATTTTCTTCCTACCTAGGGCACTCATAATTCTTTTAAATTTCAAGTGTATGTTTTCAATGTCATTCGAGTTGTACAATTTCTTTTTGTCAAATTTGTCATTATTTATACTTAGTTTCATTTTGGAAACATACGTATTTTAAGTATTATGACAAATAAAAAAAATTAGTTTCACTAACATTCTTAGGTTTTTATTGTGTGGATAGTTTCAAGTTTAATATTATGTAGGTACATAAATTCTTAAACTTATAAATTTCTTCGAAATTTATTCATAGGTTGGTAGGGCCTACTAATATTTTCTATTTGTCAATATTGTAATTTTTTTTACAGTACCTACTTATTTGCAAGGAGTTTGGTTTAGTGTTTATAATTTATCTGCTGAGCGTCAAGAGTCTTAGGGCTGCTGAGACCGAAGACCAGAAATATTTATCAATTATGTAATATATTGTTGAAAAATTTGAATTTTACTATTTCAGGAAAGTTGATTTTTTTTATTAATTAGAATAGTTACGTGTAATAACTTACTTCCTTAATTTCATATTAAACATTATGTTTGGTTGAGTGTGAGATAATTTTATTTATGTATGCTTTAATTTCATTTAATTTCTTATATATATTCTTACCTACCTACTTCTATTAAATTTCAGGCGGATGTTAACATTGTCATTCCAATTGTATACATTTTTTTGTCAAATTAGTTGTTATTTATACTTTCTGTTTCATTTTGGACTATGTATTTTTTACTTAATTCAAAGTTTTGTGGTGTGTACAGGGAGTGATATCTCTATTAATTTCTATACTCCTTTGGATAAGCGAAATATTGCCACCACAGTTTTACATATAAACAAATCCTACAAATGTTTTAAACATTATGACAAATAAAAAATAGTTTCAAAACATCCTTAGTTTTTTTTTTTGGTGTGTATAGTTTGAAGTTTAATATTATGTATGTATGTACGTAAATTCTTAAACATACAGTTATTTATTAATTTATTTAGATAATTATTCATAGGTAGGTAATAAGCTTTCTATTTGTCAATATTGTTATTATGGTAGATAGGAGTACAGTAAATGCCTACATTCTTATATTCCTTTATATTTCTTTCAATTTGGAGTGTATCCGAGCCATTCGGGGTCCTCAACATCACCCCCCCCAAGTGGTTAAAGCCCCAAAATTTCGAAAGTTTAAAAATCTATCTCTTTCGATTTCAAGTGTTTTCGAACCATTCAGGGTCCTCGAACCTCCCGCCCCCCCTCTGGGAACAAAGCCCCAAAATTTTGACAATTTCAGGGATTATTCTTTTGAGATGGAGTGTTCCAAACCATTCGAGGTCCTGAACATCCACTTTCCGCAAAAGTGAAAGCCCCAAAATTTCGAAATATAAGAATATATATAATTGGATGTTGGCATGTATGACGTCGATAAACTTTTACACCGTTTGACCGATCGCCATGAAAGTTGGCACATCGAAGTGTTTTTATCATGGAGAAGGTTTTTATGCTAACCATTTTTTTTAACTCGCCGCTAGATGGCGCTGTAGCGCATCAACTTCTAAACCTTTCAACCGATCGCCATGGGTAAACAGAAAACCATAGGTCACAGATACACAAACAGTAATTATGTGTCATTTCTTAATGTCCACCACACTGGACATATCGCTATCCATTTTGCTGTAACTCGCGGACAATATATCACCCGGTGTTCAGCCCGGGTACTGCAGCTAGTCTATCATAATTACAAATCATTATCCTAATATTATTTATGAATTTGAAAATGAATTCATAGCGTGATATTTTTAACCAGCCCTTTAAAAATGGCAAACCACAACCCAACCCTAGTTTAATTCAACGGTCTTTTTTTGTTAATAATAATTTCATTTTTCAGGTAACTGTTGAGCCAAGTGAAATGGAAGGTTCCACGCCGACTTCAACTCATATGACTCCTTCGCAGCAACGTAAAAGGCTTCGAACTTCATTGGAAAAAAAGAAAGAGAGTCTAGTAAACACGGCTCATGCTTTGCTAGCTTCCAAAGATGATAAGTGGGAGGTCATCGGCTAGTCTTTAGGTTTGCAGTTGAAGGAACTAAGTACTGACCAACAAGACATAGCCCAAAAGTTGATGGCAGAACTAATATTTTAAGGAAAATGTGGTCGTTTAATTGATAACACTTATATTAATTTAAATCCCCATCAATTCAATAATTTACCCCAACACTATCCTTCTCCTTCACCTTCACCTTCTCGATGTCAGTACCCGTATTCATCAACTCCTTCACCTGCTTCATCTATGATGACTACAACATATGTAACAGCAGCAAACAACAACCATCTAACGTTTCAAACCCCACAGTGGATAACCAACCATTCGGTTATTATACATGAAATAAATAACTGTGAACACTTTGCACTTACTTCTTAATTCAACTGTGCAAACTAATGAACAACTTTCTTACTATATGATTTAATAACACAAATGTAGCAATGTATTTGTGTATTGTATTTTTTTTTAGCTGTAATCTTTATGTATTACCTTAGTTTTTCAAATATATTATGTCAAATAATCATATGTGGGTCATTTATTCATAATACCCCACCAGTAAAAATCACCATGATTTATGTATTTATTATGTCGTTATTATTTGGAAATATATCTGTTACTGTATATCATTACCTTAATGTATTCCTGTAAGATGTATTTGGCAAGTTTCGGGAATGATAGATGACAATAGTTGTGGAGATATTGCAGCACTAAACTTAAGGTCTTCTAGTGATCTTCCCGTAGCTAAATAATGGAGCGTTACAACAAGCCTTTCCTCAGCAGTACAGTACTCTCATTACCGTATTTTTATTTCCTATGAAGGGTCTGACCTTACCAAGGAGCTCCATAAAACAATCCTCATCCATCCTCATAAAATTACGATAATCGTCTGCACCTAACTCCTTCACAAGTTTCATATGGGTGAAACACTTCCACAGCAACCAGGCCTTAGACCACACACTTTTCTTTCTACGTCCTTCATCTATAAGAATCACCGCACACAAAGCTACACCAAATTTTTGATGTTTAGATAGATAAGGAGCCATTGAAAAAGAACTTCATACGTCAAGCACTTGTTCTAGACTGGTCGTCAACCCGAGCGACCTTGTTTGGTTGGTGCGTGTGTGGGGGAGGCCCCGACACGACGGTCGGGACCAACTGGTCGTGTCGGGGCGTGTGTAGGGCCTTTAAAGATGGCGGGTGCGCTCTGGTGGTAAGAGTTGGCATTAAAGAAGGTGGGTGCACTCTAGTTGCAAGAGTTGGCATTAAAGATGGCAGCACTTTATTAACAATAAACCTCCCCAGTTCGAGCATTCCAATCCAAGGGGCGGAAGTGAGGGAGGCTAAGCCCAGTCACCAAACCAAGGACAGACACAGAAGACATGATAAAGTTAACCCTTTCCCGGGTAGTGGGAAGTATACTTCCCACAGAGTTAGTTTTGTTTAAGGGCCGCGGTAAATTATTTTACCACCTCAGACTTAGTCTGCCATCTGTCGGTTACTTCAGTAAACTATAAATAAACAGTTGGTAACTCTTGAAAACAAATGACAGGCACTGGGAACGAAGGAGAAGGCGCCAAAAGCTGCACTAAATACAATTTTACTACTTTATTGACATTGTGTGATCGTAAAAGTAAGTTATGATTTGAGTGAAATTCAGAAGCACCAAAAATGAATGTTACATGTTATGGTAAGTGAAATAATGCTTTGAGTTTATTTTATCATGTAATTGGAGTAATAATTTTTTCCTAACCTCACATTTTTGTTTTTACTTGCAGAAAAATGTCCAGCAAAAAAGTGAAGTTGCGCTAAGAAAAATAGTTTGCAACTTTTAGCCCCCAATTTTACAATTATTGACAATGAATGAAGAAAATAGTAACAGAAAGTTTCATTGAGTCCATATTGACACTTTTTACGACATTGTGTGATCATAAAAGTATTGTTGGATTCAAGTGAATTTCAGAAGCACTAAATATGAATGTAATTTTGTTCTGGTAAGTGAAGTAATGCTTTGAGTGTATTTGATCATGTAATTGGAATAATTTTGTTTTCCTAACCTCACGCTCTGGGTTTTGGTTACAGAAAAAAATGTCCAGCAATATTTCAGTGAACTACAAAAGACAGTAATTTCACATTTTTGTCTTCCTGCAGCAAAAATGCCCAGAAAACATCAGAAAATTTCCACCGAGGAAGCCCTTGAGTTATATTTTGCACTTCCAAGTGACACTGATGATTCCGACAGAGATCCGGACGAAGGAGCAGAAGAAGAATTTTGTTTGATCGAGAATCAGGAGAGTAGTTTTTGGACGTCTGATCTGCAGCCAGGCACCAGTACAGAACCAAGTAGTGTGCACATTGTAGATCAAGTGAGTGATAGGCTTGGCAGATCTATTACACAATGTAGCACCAGTAGGGCACCCAGTAATTAATGTAGGGAAAATGTGGAATCTAGAAATGATGATAGGGATAGCAGTGACACTGAAGTTGAGCAGATGGATGAGGACTGGTCTCAGGATGCTAGTCAGTTTGATTCGCTAGCTGTCAATATGGATGTTGATGGAGAAGTCACTCCTATACTAACTCGAACAAGTACAGAGAAAGACTTTTTCATGCAAATATTCAGTAAGAAAATCACAGAAGACATTGTTGAACAAACCAATTTGTATGCAACACAAGTGAAAATTAAACGGAGGAGCGGCAGTGATATTAGTGAAACAACAAGCAACTGGGACAAAACATATGTAGAAGAAGTCCAAGCGTGGATTGGAATGAACAATCTGATGGGTTTGATAATACTGCCACAAGTTGATCAGTATTGGAGTTCTGATCCTGCACTCGGCCAACCTACGATATCGCAAGTAATGACATGTAAACGTTTCAAGAAGATAACTGAAACAATTCACATCAATGATAATCAGACCATCCTTCCAAGGGATCATCCAAATAATGATAAACTTCACAAAGTTAGGCCTCTTATCACAAACCTCAATAATACTATTGCTGAGGCATACACTGCATCTAGTGTGTTGGCGAGAGTATGATACCTTTCAAGGGGCGCTCATCACTCAAACAATACATGCCCATGAAACCTGTGAAGAGGGGCTACAAGGTGTGGTGTCTAGCCGATTCTAGAAATGGGTATGTATTGAAATTTGAAATATACACTGGCAAGTCTACAAATGGAAGGATGGCTGATACACTTGGTGAAAGGGTAGTACTCAGCCTAACGAGAGATCTAAAAGGAAAAGGATGTGTCGTGGCATTTGACAACTTCTTCACCACTGTAAATCTGATGAAAGCACTTCGGAAGGATAAAATTTATGCCATTGGCACTGTAAGAACAAACCGAAAAGGACTTCCTGCAATGTTGAAAGAGAAAGTGCCACTGAAGAGAGGAGAGTTTCAGTTCCAGTGCAAAGAAGGTGTTGCAGCCATCAAATGGATGGACAGGAAACCAGTAACCATTCTCACAACCTCAAACAACCCTATGTGCACCACGACAGTCTCAAGGAAGAACAAGGATGGGACAAGTTGTCATGTGAGCTGCCCAACTGGTATTGCTACATACAATGAGATCATGGGAGGCGTTGATCACTTCGATCAACTGCGGGAACGTTATGCAATAGGTCGACGTTCCCGAAAATGGTGGCACAGAATCATGTATTACCTCATTGACTTAGCAATTGTAAATGCATTCATCTTGTGGAAGATCAGCAGAAGAGAATGGGCATCTCATGACCAGCTTAGTTTCCGGCTACGACTAGCAAGACAGTTGATATCATATTTCTCAAACAGAAAATGAAAAGGAAGACCTGTCAGCTTCCTGAGCAACAAAAAGATGGTTCCAAAAGAGGTGAGGTTGACCAAAGTAGGTGACCACATGCCTATTTTGGAAAAAACATACAGAAGGTGCCGTCTCTGCTCAACGAAAGTGCATGACAAGAGAACAAGGTATATCTGCAAAACATGCAATGTTCCATTGTGTATTGAACCATGTTTCAGGAAGTTTCATGGAAAATAAAATGTGTTTGACATCTCAGGGGGTCATTGTGTAACTATGGAAGAAAATAGCTTTTCATGGAGGATGTAAGTTTGAAGGACTAGTGAAAGACAAAGAAGTGATGTTACATATTTTTTGTTACTGCTGCGGGCCATGGGAAGTATACTTCCCACCATTAGAAATTAGACAAAATGTAAAGAAAATATTTTATGCCTGATATTGATGTATTTTAGTTCTATAATATAAACTAAATCCAAAATTTAGTTTTTGTACCATTGCTAGAAATAAATGGCCTGTTAAAGGGTTAACTCACCCCCTTGCAATAACCAGGTTAAGAAGTCAGTAACCCAAGACGATCGTCCTAGTTTAACCCATTCGCACCCACAAGTGTACTGGTACGCATGCATGCATGCATGCTGTCTTAAAACACCACAAGCGTACTGGTAAATCAAGGGAAAAACTTAAGTCAAACACCCCGACATAATGGAGGCAGGAAAATTTTTTGTGGAACCTAGTTATTTTTGGGGGGAGACAAAAAGATGTTGAGTTTATTAAACAATTTGAAGAGTGCGCCTTACCTCGTCGGCGCCCGCCGGTTCCTCCCCTCTCCTTCCCCTCCCGCCTACCCTTCTGACGTACGCGTACATTTAAATTTATTGTACATTGGAGTGATAATATTTCATGAACTGTGTTACAAGTGCAAAGTTAAATTGTAATAGGGTGGGGGGGGCCCTACTAAGTGTAGAGGGAGGCCAGAACCTGGCATGGACTGGGGTATACATGAATGGAATAGATCAGGTATGCAGCAAGGTAAATGGTTTCAGGTACACAGACATTTTATTCAAATTCAAAATTAATTCAAAAAACATTACGTTAATATTTCTGATAATATTAAGTTTAAACAATGCAAGGCTGAATACATAAAGTGAGAAGAATTTCTGACAAAGCGAGTTAGTTGACAATTATAATTTTAATGGGTAAGCCGGCCACACTGTAAGCAATCCAAACAACGATCGTCAAAAAGAGACAATGCGCAGTTAACTCGAAACATATGCATTGTCACAAATGAAGTTATATTACAAAATTAAATTACAAAACTACTGCAAAGTGCAGGTAGAAGAAAGAAAGAAGTTACATTATTCTTTAAAAAACTTTGACAAACAAATACGTGCGACGACGTCTCAGGGGGAGACAGTTACAAACAGAAAAACGGAAGCGAAGATGAAGTTAAATTTAATGCAATAATCCAAACAATTTTTTATGGTGGCGGCCGAATAGGAATTTAGACATAACAAATTCAAGAACGAATGACTCTACATTAGGGTGAGGGCCACCGCCTCACTGACGACTCAAACCAACTTACATTTCTCCCCTCAGGTCGCACACGCGCGAAGTTCAACTAGAAGCTCTCGGACTACATGCTAGTAGAATTACAACAGATCAGCTACTGCTGACAACCGAGCCTGACTAAGTAAACCAGTAGAAGAAGGCCCTCAACATGGTTGCAGCTGAATTTATAAGCTCGCGCCACAGCGCACGCATGCGCCGATCAAGTGGAGGGGGAAAACGAGTAAAAATTGAACATCACTAGGAAGGGGAAAGGGAGGGAGAAGGAGGAGTGGAACGGGGTGCCGGAGGCCCGCGACGGCGCGCGCAGTTTTTAATCTAGCGGACCCAACCGCTAGAACTCCCCTGCCCTCTCCAACTTCAGAACAATGTCATAGTTAATGTTCAATTTTAGACGAACAAACAATTCTTAGTAACTTAACTGTCAGTGAAAGATAAATACGCCGAATATAATGGCCAAGGATTCTTAAAGGATTACAAAGGTCAAATACAAAGACCAAAGGGAGCATCTTCAGCGCTGAAGACTTTTCTTGATCTTGAGGGACGTCCCAGGAAAGTTCATTAAAATATTGATGGGTACTATTTCAATACTCTTACTACATATTATTTCCCAATAAATAGGTAGCTGTTCGTATGTAAATATTATTAGTCGAGTATTATTCACACAACATAAAATTGTTGAGGCATGAAGACAGATAAAAGAAATGTAATTTTTAAAAAAACATTGAGGGGGGAGGGGGTACTCAGCGAAAGACAAATCGAGTGAATTTGGCACGTTTTTTATCTGTACAACATTATCATCATGGTGCGGGGGGAGGGGGGTAATAAAGGGTGGGGAAGGTTGCTTAACGTAGGAAATTGGATTCAAGTACCATGATACCATTGGATATGTTGTAATATGAAACATATACAGCAAAAACCAGGTTTTTTTGCCATATTTTGCCAATTTGGGTTATTTTACACATTTTTGATATCCTGTATATCGGGAAGTATAAAGTCAAAAAAGATGTTTGAATAGTGAAAATTGTAGGAAATTTAATGCTCTACAAAATCAAATACAATAGTCTAAGTCGTATGAGGCAAAAGAAAAAAGTGCCAAAAATTTGGGGTTTTTCGGCCCCCCAAAAGTTTCCACAAGGATTTTTTGTTGGATAAATTGGGTGGGGCACTATTGTACCATACCAAACCACCACCCCAAGTTTCATTAACTCAGCATTTAATCGACATCAGCATTACCATGGGGGAGAACAAGTATTGATTTTACCAGCCTTGTTAATTCTGGAAATTTTTTTCCTCCAAGTGAATTTTGTAAAGAAAAACTTTTTCCCCAGCAGTGATCTATTCTTGTCCTTCTAATGTTTTCAGAATTTTCTTCCTTTTCACTTGAATGTTCTCCACCACTCTCCTCTTCAACATGCCACTCTTCTGGGATATTCTCACACTGTAGTATTTTCCATTCATCACTAATAGCATCTAAATCCACAAGTGGAACCAACTGTACAGATTCTGCAAGACTTTTCATAGCTTTACTAGACAAAAGATCATGCCTGTTCTTTAAATTGAGACAAGACGAATTTCGTATTATTGGATTCCCCAATGGTAGTTTTGAGATGGCATGCTGCATAACCTTATGGTGGAATTTCCTCATCGAGTACAGAAGAACTGTCCGAGTTTCTTCTTTCATCTTATCCAAAACTTTCCTTTTCTCATAGCCAACTTCTAGTTCGGTGCTGTCCAATTCAATCTCTGAACAAGGAAACTTCAATGATATAATGTCCTGAAATGATCTCTTTTCCAGTTCGTTAGTTTTTACAAAACATTCTAAATAACTTCTTACAAGTGCGCACATTTCTTCATAAAGCACATGTATTAGAGGTTCTTCTCTCTGAAACAAAACAAGAAACTTTTCGAAAGGTCTTGAAGCATAAACAATGAAATGCAACTGAACAAGAGTTTTCAGAGGAGTGTCTTTCAAACACTTCAAAATTCTTGTGTATCGTGTATTGCTTGACAAAGTCTTATCTCGCTTTGGAAGCTCTCTGATGAAATACTTTTTTCAGAGCTGGCCACTGGCTTATGACTCTCTGTGCGGCTGGAACCAAAGTCAACCACCGTGTTTCAACATGCTTTAGGAAAGACAATTCATCTAGTTCAAGATCAACTTGAATCTCATTCATCTCTTCTTTCCTCAGAGGAGACAACTTAAAGAAGATGTGTACATCAATAATTAAATCAACTACCTTTTTCCCAAATTCTCTGACACCTTTCCCAAAAGCATTATGAACCAAATGCAAAGGACATGTTCCTATATCTAAAAGAGAAGGTAAATCTAGAGCTTTCTTACATTCACAAATAGCAGCAAACACTGCTTTATTAACATTTGGGCCATCACTACCCAATGTTACAAGATCTTTGAGCATCAAGTTGTTTTCATTCATTGACTTCATTATACACTCTGTAATATCTTTAGCTTTTGCTTGCCCCATGATATGAGTACTTAAGTGATTAACATTCACTTTGTTGTCTTCCTTAGACCAATATCTTATCTTGATATCTAGTTGCTTTTTGATCTGCTTATTTGTCAGTTCATCATATGAAAGAGTAAATGGCGAGCAGGAACTGTTTAGATCATTTACTAGGAGAGAATGTAAATATGGACCAGTGGCTTCGGAAACCATGTAAGACACTTTTGATTTACTCATTTTAAATTTTCGAGCTATTGAACTGTTCGGAAACATTTCCCTAAATGTATCACCAATAGAATTTGAAGCATAACTTAAGTTTGAAGCCGCTGTTTTTAAACTCCAGATAAGTTCGGCTTTAGTGACACTGTCTTTTTGTGACCATAATGAAATTGATGATGTAGGACCAGATGGACTACTTTGCACAACCACCTTCTGTATGTGTTTTTGTGTTCCACTAAAAACATCTCGAGTTTGAGATAAATGGAGTTTTGTTTCAGAATGACTCAACAACTGACTAAACCCCCTATTATCACATCTCACTGATTTCTTGCAGAACTTGCAAAAAGCATCAAATTTTGAACTAGTCTTTTCACACCATTCTTCCAGAACAACACCATTTGAGTCTTTAACCTTCAACCAGTCTTCTGAAAATAAAGTTTTGTGACTAGGCATCTCGGCTGGTTACACAAGATTATATACCTGAAACAAACATAAGTAGGTAATTAAGAATAAATAATTTTTATATCAGCACATTAAAATCCACTTGTTATGTTGTGTTGTCGTTTCTTTGTGCCCACCAAAAAGGCTAACGAATGTTGGTGGGCATGTTACAATACAAAATAAATAAAAAAACAAACAAACCCTTGATAATGGCATTGTAAGGAAAAGACAAGTTTTAAGTTAGAAGCATTATTTCAAACAATATTATCTGCGCCACCCACTACTACATTAAATTTCTAGCATGGTGCTTCAACAGCATAGGGCTGGAGCACCAAGAAAAGTGTCCCTCAGTTAATCTTCATTGGGGCTGACATGAAAATAATTTACTTACCTACTTGGATACTTTGACTACACTTCAATTGGCAAATGATGGTAAAAAGTAGGAAAAGTAGGAAAAGTAGGACATATTTAGCAAAAGTAGGACATATTTAGCAAAAGTAGGACCATTCCTACTTTCCTACTAAAAAGTAGGAAAAGTAGGAGGTCTGGAAGGCCTGCATCAAGATCGAGGGCTAAATTAGGATATCTAATGCTGAGCAATTACCTTTTTTGGTAAAGAGGGTATTTCACTAGTTAGCACTTTACTTAATGTTTGAACATTGTATAAGATTATGATATGCTGCAGTTAAATTAAACCTGAAAGTGGCAGCAATATGCAACCTATCTGTTTACCAAAGTCCATAGACAATATTTAATTCCCTGTGTTTGTAAATTATTGAATTTATGTGCATTTTGAAATCGATGTTAATTTTAGATGTACCTATTACGTACCACTCTTCCTACAAAACACTTCCCCCCCTTAAGTTCGCCACACATAGTCTCGCAGCCTGCATGATACTGTCCTTGCCCTGCCCCAACTACGAGGCAAGTTTGTAATATTGTTTTAAAATTTCAGACATGGGCTGACATGAAGTCAGCTGCCAGAAGGAAGGCAGCTGATGCCAAGGCTGCAAAGGCTGCAACTGGCAACAAAACTCCAGTGGTATGCCTAAGCAGTATAGATGAACGAATATTGACCATATTAGGGCCAGCTTCATCTGTGGGGATGCCACTGGAGGAAGGTGGTTTTGGTCCTCAAGTTATGGTAGGTATCATTGTGTGGTGGTCATACATGTTTTATATTCTTTATTTGATGAAATTAACTTGAACTATATTAACCTTAGTGTGTTTTTCCTAAGGTGATTAAATGTTTTAGACATTCTTTAAAGTGTGCCTATAATAACCATTAGATTACTTAAATGCTTATAAATATATATGTATTAACATTTTTCTTTTATTAAGATATTGACACAATTTACCTTTTGGATTGTGGCAGGGTTCACTTTTAAAGCAATTAATGTGATATTTAATGTATATTTGTAAAATTTGTAGATGGGATTTCAATTTATCACATTTACTTTAACTAGAATTATATTATTTATTACAGAATGTGTAAGTGCAAAGAGATGAACAACTTGAAAGAATTTGGTTTTGGGAAGTTATTGACGACCCATCATGAGCAGATATCCTCAAAACATTTTGATATAAATGTTAAAGTTATCAATAACACTGACTATGATTAACTTTATTTAAAAGTAACTGTTGAGGTAAGCAACAAATCTGTGTAATACAATAGTGTTGTAGGCTTACATTGCATATATTCATATAAACCAATGTAATGCTGCAATTTTATTTTTCTTTGAATGTTAGAATATTACAGTTTTTTTAATGAATTTTAGCATCACTAAAACTCAAACAAATATATGTTTAAATAACAATTGCTTAGAAAAACCCAACCTATAAATTTAGACAGAAATATACTATTGCACTGCTGAAGAATACAAATAAATTAAACATTTTGGATGGGGACTATTGGCAAATTTAACCTAGTCATGTTGATTCACAGGAATTATTGGTAAGTATTGTTTTCTTGCATAGCTCCAATAACTTTAACATCAGTACATGTTTATTCTCTTTTAGATATGAGTAAACCTGTTTATTTGTTATTATTTTAGACATGTAAAGTAATTGAATAACAGAATGCATATCTCTCAGCACAGCGATTTCAATGTAAAATATTAAAATAGTTACCTAGAGGTCTTGTCATGTTACCTTGGCTAGATGCAATGCAAATCTTTACTTCACTTTTAAACTTGTTTCCAGTATACCGGTACTAACATTAACAAACACGGGGATAATATCTGTTAGAAAGCAATTCGTGAGATTTAAAAAAAAGTAATGTTTTTGTTACATTGTTTTTATTACCTGTAATGTATGTACAACAAACCAACTGTTTAATATAATGCTTTCACATTTCATCATAACTTTAAAATTAAAGTTAGAAAGTAGAAGTCTTTATTAATTTATAACTTATCATTTCTCACATGACTTAAAATCATTTGAAGCGTTACAAAATTATAATTTTGAATGGGTGGGATCAGAAGTAAAATATTTATAACAAATTATTGTTTGTTACTCCTGCCCCTGACATTTTAATAAATCCACTGAGTAGTTTTTCAAGGTATAAAAACTTGCTAATTATTGATATGTTAGAGAAAATAATCTAAAATAGTAATTTTCCTTTACGGTATCATGTCATTAGGTGAATGTTTTAATATCATCTCACCAAGTTCAAATGATATACATAACATGTGTTTGGTAAAAAAAAAAGTGCTGAATTTATGGCATGCTACAATATAATAAAATACAAGCTTAGTGTGTTTCTCAACTTGTGTGAATAGTAAATCATATAACCATAAGTTGTAAAAGAACTTATCTTCAGAATCCCAATGCAAAGATTAGAAAAAAAAACTGTTATGTATTAATAATGGCTTCGCAAAAATATTTGAAAAAATTATACACAAAGTTTTAAATTTTCAACTTCAAAATAAATTATCAGCCACTCAGCACGGTTTCAGATCTGGAATGTCCACCACTACTAACCTAATTACTTTTCTTAACCCAATCCATAATGTAGTTACTAACAGAGGTCAGGCAGATGCCTGTTATTTTGATCTAGCCAAAGCATTCGATACAGTAAACCATTCGCTACTTTTAAAAAAACTATCAGACTTTGGTTTTTGTACTAACTACTTGAACTGGTTTTCTAGCTATCTCAATAATAGATATTTCTTTGTATCTGTCAATAACCATAAATCCTCTTTACACCATGCTAGTTCTGGAGTACCACAAGGTGCCACTCTCTCACCTCTCCTCTTCAATATATTTATAAATGACATTACCATGGTCCTTAATTACTCAACTGGTGTACTCTTTGCTGACGATCTGAAAATCTCTAAAATAATATCTACAGTCAATGATTGCGCTCTTCTACAAAGGGACATTAATGAAATCAATAATTGGTGTCTTCTAAACTTGGTCAATCTTAACGATAGTAAAACTAAGGTAATATCCTTTACTAGGAAATATAACCCTATAGTTTATAATTACATTCTGAATAGTAACCCAATCTCAAAAACTTTCATTATAAAAGACCTTGGTGTCTTTCTAGATTCAAAATTATTTTTTCATAAACAAATCGACTACTTAAACTCCATTTCAAAAAGAACATTTGCTATTATAAAATATATCACTCATTATGCTACCAATTCTGATTCAATTATTTCTCTTTACTTGGCATTAATTCGATCTAAATTAGAATACTGTTCAACTATCTGGAATGACATTGGGTCGACTGATATTGAGAAACTAGAAAATTTACAAAACAAATTGTCTCAACTAATAATTCATAGAGGTTTTCCGCATCCCAAACTTATTCCTCTAGCAGACCGTAGAGCCCATTTGGACTATCTTTTTGTACATAACATTTATAACTATAAAATTAAATGTAGCTATATTCTTGAGAACACCGGATTGAGAATCCCCCAATTCAATTCTCGCCTCTTTTCTAGTTTATGCACTATTTATAACAAGAATGATCTTATTTATAGACTCGTTAAAAACTATAATAGACACAACACCAAGTCAAATTAATTGTGTACAGAGCTATGTTAAAGTATTTAATGTAATTTATATCCTCATACTAATTATAGTCAGTATTTTTTCTCTTTCACGTTTACATTATTGTACTCTATTAAATTTTATGTCTTGCTGCTTACTATCTTACCACTTTGTACTAATTATTATTTTAAGTATTATATTTGTATTTGTCCTTGTGTTGTCTGTGTGTATGGATGTCTTGTCCTTTGTTTCTTGTTTCTTTATGTATTTATGTATATTTTGTATACGTCGTGCCCACCACTAAAGTCCCTGGACTGTTGGTGCGCATGTAACAAAAATTTAAATAATAAATAAATAAATAAAATGTACGAGAGTTTTTATTCTGACCGTATGACCCGATATTATGGTTTATTTGCATCAGTGATGTCTGAGATACCAATTTTGTCCAATCCAAACCCAAAAGAGTACTTTGAAGTTTCCAATAAAAACCAAATTTGTGTTTCTAGGGTACTATATAAAAATTATGTATTAGAAATTAACAATAACACCTACAGTGTTGCGACATTTAACCATTCAAATGTTTTATTATGAACTCACTTTCCAGAATGAAAACTTACAAGTGAAACCTCTAATACAAACCCTGTTTATACAAGGTATTTTTAAAAGTCCCTAGAAATTACATGGGTGTTATACTGTTTTAATAAACAATGAATATTGTGTAATACAATATTATGTAGTAAAGGATGGTTATTACAAATATTGCAATTAATATCATTTAAATATTATTTTTAAAAAAAAATGCAAATACATATTGTGATTAAATTTTGTCATAGTTTAATAGATTAATACAAACCTTGTTATTGCAAAGTGACAATGATATGGTCCCTTCAAGATTATATGATTGAGTTTGACTGTAATTTAATTCATAACATTACATGTCAAAAGTACAATTTCTTGGGGAATGGTAATTTTTCGACCATTCAGAGATTATCAGTGTTGGATTTTTTAATCTGCATCATTTCCTCTGATATTTTTCTTTAAATAATTTTCCTGGAATACAGTTTCCTTCAATTGTTAGGGATTTGTCAGTATTTAAGTATTTTGTTGAGCCATCTTTCATTTACAGTTAATATCTTGAAACCTATATTAAGAATTTAATACACAGAAATAAATAAATACTTGTGTAAGCAGGAAATATGAAAAGGTTTTGGAAACAGAATAATATAATACTTCTATTGATGTTCAATTATTGGTTTTTTCAGAACAAATTATAGACCAATTACGTTTATCAGGAGCTGATAATACCATCTTCATTACGTTTTCTTTCATAAATTAACCTGAACCCTGCAAATATATTGATGAGAAAGTGGTGGTGCATTAAGATACATTTCTAGGTGTTTAAATACATTTTGGAATATGAAACTGGACACGCAGCAAAAACTAAGTACAGCTTCATAGTTAATACTATATAAATTAGAATAAGTTACTGAAAAAAATTTTGGGAGATGAAATAAAATATTCAAACAAAAGCAAATTGCATAGTAAATAAAAGTTTAATAATACTTCTGTACATTTACATTTCAATACATTAAGAGTACTATCAACTTGCAAGAATTAGAACTTTCAGCATGCTGTTGGCAACATTACTTTCGTTGTTGACAACTGCTATTGTAGACTTGAAATGTTTTTTTATAAGAGTAACTATGTTGGAAGTATATTAAGTTTGGAAATGTAAATGCAGTCATAAAATTAGGGGTGGAATTAAAAAAAAGTCATACCTCCCTTACTAAGTACACTATCAAATCCGTTCGTGTTGTGTGTAAATCACATAATTTATATCTAAAACTTGTGTGTGAAACATTTTTTGATTAGACGAACCATAACTGCAAGGGGTTGGAAAAATAAGGGGTGAAACTAAAAAATCATAACTCCCATACTAAGTATATCAATACTCTTTTTTAATATGTTATGTAGGCTATATTAAGTACTTAAATTGTTCCAGGAGTTTATAGAAGTTTACAAAATATTTCTGGAAAAATTAGGTACTTCGAAATCTACCTATGCCGATAGAATGTGCCGAAAGGGATTTTTTTTGTGCATCTGATAATAACTGATTTTGTTTGCTAACAAGCCCAAATGTTTAACTACATTTAATATTCTATATTAACATTGTTTTAAGTATGAGAAACAGTTTTAAAAATACCTAGGCACTATATTTATACGGAGTGTCTGCTGACACTCGAGTGGCAGCAGTCAATTCCGTATCGGATTTCACTGCTGCCACTCCGGAAATGATTTACACGTGACCGGAAATCAATTTTTTCACAACTGGAAGATCTCCTAACCACATCACATCGCCATATTGATTTCGCTCTGTGCTTTGTGCTTGCTGCTTGGTTGATTTCGCTCTGTGCTTTGTGCTTGCTGTGTGGTTGCTGCTGTATTTGAATTTGTTAACTTATATTGACTACTGAGTTAATTTGTTTTGCTGTTTTTGTTCGTAAGTACTTAATATAGGTTTTATTCTTTTAAATATTGATTTGCATACAGTGTGTTGACCATATGTTATCCACATGGTTGGACTCAATAATCGTAATTTTTCATAAACATATTTCTTAAATACTGTTCTTTTAACTTATTGTAATTATTTCAATATTACTTAATAACAATGGAAACGAATCCATAACTGCATCGCCGTATTGATTTCGCTCCGATCTTTGTGCTTGGTGTGTGTGTGTCGTATTTTGAATGTTTAAGCTGGTATTGAGCATTACGCTTAGTTTTTTTTTGTTTTTGTATTTGTTCGTAAGTACTTAATATAGGTTTTATTCTTATAAATATTGATTTGCGTATAGTGTGTTGTCCATTCGTTATCCACGTGGCTGGCAATGACCGGGATTCAATAATCACAGTGGATATACCGATTTCCGTGAATATTTTTGGTCATTGTGGATAGGAACATCGTGAATATTCAAATCATTTTACTTTAAATTTCTAGTTTCAAGGATGGATTGCATTAGTTCAGTTTTATTAAAAATTAGTTCGGTAATTGTTCCGTATCACGTAGGTAGTTTATCCATTGACCCTGATGGCATGATCCTGTTGTACATGATGCCTGCTGTTTTAATTTAGTACATCAAAAGAAATATTACAAATAATGTTAGGAAGTAAACAATCACTTTTGGATTTTTATTTGATCTGATAATAGGTACTATCATATTCATTGCGACTAGTCCCTCTTCCTTTAAAAAATATTAAAATTTCGGGAATACTTTTATTTTATGATACAAAATTCCTCTATTTAACACAACTTGCAGAGATACAAAATTCCAACTCGTTATTGCCGTTTATTAATTAAGATACCTGTACATTGATGCGGCCGTCCCAATTTTATTACCGAAATTATTACCGTTGGGTGTGCAACAGTATTTTAGGTAGTGCATGTAGCTGACCTAACCTAGCAAACTGCCCAGACTATTTTTCAGTACCTATTTTGAATCTTGCTAACCCAGCCTATTCAACTGATAGAACTATTTTACAGTTTTTCTTATCTAACCTAATGTAAATAATATTTAAAACTGTAAATGTTAGCTATCTGCAAACTAGTTTCAATAAATGTTTTGTAACTGAACATAATAAGGAAACTAAAAAAAAATTTCCTTGTGTAATAATGTATTTATGTGGTTCCTATAAGTTACATATTAAAAAAGAATAAAGGGCCAATTAAAATGAAGCCCACCATTTAAGGTTAGTGATTTTTAAAATGATCATATTAATCCAACTAACCTCAATAATTCATTTTTAGACTAACCTGTAATATTTATTGATTTAGCTAACCTAGAATATAAAATTTACCCTGAAACTCTATTGTCTAACCTCGGAGATAACCACGATGGCAATATTTATCGTTATATAAGTCATAGATATGCCAATGCTGATGTGCGGAACTCTTGCCCTGTGTGTTGGCCATCTGTGGTTCTGCCTGCTGCGGTACATATGGCGGCAGGAATCCATAAATTTACAGTGATAAACGTGTACTTTCTTGTTGTGTCCAACATTTAAGTCTTACAATTATTGTTGGTGGGCATGTTACAAATTTTAATAAGAAATAGCTCACATTTGCTTAAAACAGTGCATAACATTGTTAGCATGTCAACCATACATACTGAGACATCTTTTAATGTAACAATTTAATCAACTGCATAAATGTATTAAAAGCTATCATTTCTGCAACTCATGGAACAGATAGAATAAATAAATTACATCAAATAAGATATAGGCCCTAGACCCATTCTACATTGGCGCTGAAATGGAGACAGATGTCTCAGAACTTTTCACTGTCATCTTCTGCTTCCACAATTTATGGAAACTTAACTGATAAGATTGCTCTTCAACCTTACCAAATATTTTAATTGAAAAAAATTCTTCCAAACCATTGCATGGGCAAAGTTTACATACATATTTAAAATAAATGACTATTAATTGAACACTAGATTGTCTTGTACTTCGGATAATTTTTTAACATGTTTATGACAGCAGCCAAGTACTCATGTTCTATTGGGTGCGTGGAGCAACGTAAACAGAACTCAGATTGCCGAGTTAATCCTTGCGGGTCATTTTCAATCTGCGTGCTACTATTCTGTGAGATCTGATTGTGTGAACCATCTCTGTTTCCATGTCATTGTATAACGGGCCTAAATAAACAGAAAATTACATTTTCTAAACTAATGAATACAGCGACACATAAATTTTTTTAGTGTGCTTGTTTAAAATAAAATTGATTTCGGTAATTTTCTTACATCAAGACTTTTCTGGAAATGAACTTAATAATAAATATCTGAAAATACTTTTTTCGAGTACTAGAAATTTATTGTATTTCCCTGAAAACAGCATCTTTGTATTCACTTTTTTCTTGGAAATCACTGTATATATCTTAAATTACAATACATAAACAGTGCCGTAGCTGTTAATATATTATAATTATATGGTAATTATCTCGACTAGTCCCTCTTTAAAAAAATATTAAAAATTTGGAAATACTTTTATTTTTTGCTACAAAATTTCCTCTATTTAACCCTACTTGCGGAGATACAAAATTCCAACACGTTTAGGAGAAGTCGCCGTTTATTTATTAACATACCTGTACTTTGCTGCGGCAACCGCCATATTTTTTGTTTGCTGCGTGGGTTCTTGTATGTTTATTTTGGACAACTCATGATTAATGGTCGATTAGGTACAGTTAGCTACATTATAAATACTTTAAAACATTGTGGACGGTTGATTTGGTTAGTATAGCTACATTTAAAGTACTGTAAAATAAACACGAACCCGTGCGGCAAACAAAAAATATGGCAACGGCCGCAACAATGTACCGGTATTGAAATGTTTAAACGGCGCATTCTCTTTAACGTTTCCTCAGACGAGACTAAATAGTACATATTTTGAATTATCCAATAGAAACCTTTCTATAAAAAACAATTTACTGCTACATCCAAGGTGATTAGACAACACTGTGCTATTTTGTCACTTGTAAGGTAAATTACCTATTGCATTCATACACCGTTTTTAGTAAGCAAGTAAAAGTACGTACAATTCATTTTGTACGTCATGATCACAATTCATATTACAAATAACATCGTAAGAATAAACCTTTATATGAAATTACAGTACCTACTTTAATATACTTAAAACCATTGTGGACTGTTAGATTATTAGAGCTACATTAAAATAATGTGAAATTGTGTGAATGGTTTGCTAGGTCTGGATACCTATATATTATATTGTTAATTCGTAATCAACCATTTATAATGATTTGAGAGTATTTTCAATTTCGCTAATCTTACCTAATCATCCGTCCTCAATGTTTTAAAGTATTTATAATGTAGCTAACCTAACCTAATCGACCATTAGTTATTTTGAGTTTAAAACAAACATACAAGGACCCACATGGCGGGAAAAAAATATGGCGACGGCCGCACCAATGTACAGGTATGTTAATGTATAAACGGCAATATCTACTAAACAAGTTGGAATTTCGTATCTCCGCAAGTTGTGTTAAATGGAGGAAATATTGTAATATAATATAAAAGTATTCCCAAATTTTTAATATTTTTTTAAGGAAGAGGACTAGTCGAGATAATTAACAATTATATATATAAAACACTATAATTTATGTAGAACTACAGGATCGTAGACCTAAGATTCACAACATTCTGTTGTGAGATTGATCATTTAGTTTAGGTTAGTAGTGTAAGCAAAAAATGGTGGCGGCGGCATCATTGGACAGGTATTGTATTGTATGCTGTAAACAGGAATTTCTACTGAATGTAGAAATGTCTTTAGACCTCGAAAAAAATATTTTTTTATTTATTTTATTACGTATTTAACTACGGAAAAGTCACGGCACAAGAACTTTTACCTTTTTTTCAATTGATCTGCTAATTACTAGTCTTATTTTAGTTGCCTCATTTGTAGCAAAATATAGCTAGTTGAACCAGTTCAAAAAGTAAATGGTTCATAGGTTGTATAGGAATATTTACTGACCTATTTTCTTTTGCAGTTTCAGATGGCGCTGATCATTGGGGATTCTCAGGTCAAGTACCTGAACCTATCTTTGGGATGGAATTACTTGCATTCCTAAACCAGGGTACAAGGTTCAGGATCTTGTGCCGATTATTGAAGAGGTTGGACCTTACTTCAATAAAGTAGTCCTCCATTGCGGAACCAACAATGTGCTGAGCGAGGATGCAGAGACCATCGTCGACCATATTTTGAATTTTGCAGAGACCTTGAAGAGGGTAAATTCGTATGCTACACTGATGGTGTCAGGCATCCTACCAAGGAAAATGAATGGCTACCGCTGTGAAACATCTGGCCAGCGTGTTGCTGGGATGAATGCCAAGTCAGCTTGCGTAAACGATATGCTGCGACAGTGTTTGCCAAACATGGAGGTAATGTTCATTGAACTGTGGGATTTCTTTTTGCAGCCTGGAATGATTTCTTTTGATGGACTTCACATCACGGCTCAAGGTTGCAAGTTGCTGTGCAGATCCTATGGGAAGTTTTGCAAGAGTAAGGTGCCCATCAAATTGTCTGTTCCTACAGAACAAAATGTTGCTGTTGTTTCCAGGATTACTACAATTTCTAGTAAGCAGCAAGGGGTCGCGGAATTTTTACCTTCTAATGAAGACTTTCCTTCCCTGGAAGAATCTTGTACACAGAAGCGTTTTGTACCCTCTCAGGTTCCAAAAGTCAAAAAACTACCTGCTTTTCAGAGAATGTCTCAGCGTTTGAAGGTTTTGCCTAGCCAGTTTACTTCAATTTCTTGTGTACCTTGTGTAGTCCAGAATTCCTTTGCCCCAGTAAATCCTGTTGTGCCATCAGCTGTTGAGTCTCTTAAAAGCAATTTTCAGGTTCCTGTGTGTACCCCATCTTCTGGACAGTCATCATCTCAGGCTAAAGTGTCTGGGCCACTACACAACATATCTTCTGCACCTCATTCACCACTGCCATCTTTTCAGCACAGTGCTTCAAAAAGGTTTTTTCGCCCAGTTCTGCCATGTATTGAATCATTTGTCCATGAAAACAAGTTTAATGTTTTGAATTCTGTAACAGAGAACGAAGATGCCAGCATGTTTGAAAGTAGTTTTGGTGGTAAAAAGTGCAGTAAAAAGATGAAAGATTGTAGGTTTAAGAATAGTGTAAATCCAAGGAAAGTTCGGAGCCGTCTGGTTGGAGGGGGAGCCACTTCATTATCAGAAGGTGTATCGTTCAGTAGTTATAAGGAATTTACAGAGGTTTATGAACAGTGGTTAGAAGAAGGACATCATCCAATGAGAGTGAACCATTCTGTAAGAAGTCCTGGTGGTGGTGATGATAATATTCCTTATGTGCAGGTAAAATATGTGTGTAAACATTTTGGTAAGCCTAGGATTAGAGGTAATGATGTTCGGCCAAATCAAAAGTATAATGCCAAAGGTTGCCCTGTACATCTAAAAATTATTTATAATAATAAGCTGAAATGTTATGTTGTGCGTAGTATGATTGATTGCCATAATCATGAAACTGGTCCAGATGTCATTATGCATTATCCTGATCAAAGATTACTTGATAAGGGGGAACAAGAGGCAATTGCCCCTTTAATCAAATATAACATGGGCACGAAAGAATTGAGACAGTTTATTGGGGATGAAAGTGGGAAAATGTTACAGAGTAAGGATGTTCACAATTTACGTCAGCGGGCAAAAGAGAATATTGTTGATGGGCGCAGTCAGGCAGCTTTGTTGGTAGATGAGCTAACGAAACTGCAAGAGGAAATTGGCTGTTCAGTTCATATAGAAACTGATGAAAATAATGAATTACTTTTTCTTGTAATGCAAACTAGTTTTATGAAAAATTTAGCTAGTAAATACAGTGATGTTTTGATGATAGATGGTACTTACAAGGTTAATGCTGAAGGTTATCCATTATATTGCGTTTTGTGTGAGGATGGGAAAGGGCATGGAAAACCTATTAGTTATGTGTTTGTCAGAAATGAAACAGAAGTAGTTCTTAGTAAAGCTTTTGTCAAAGTTTTGGACCTGAATCCTAACATGTTAAATTGCAAAGTAATGATAATGGACAAAGACAGGGTAGAAATGAATATAGTGTCAAAAATGCTCCCCCAATGCAAAATTATTTTATGCTCCTTTCATGTCTTGAAGGCTTTCAAAGAAAAAGTTGCGTCGTTAGATTGTACGAGAGAGAAGAAGGCACAGGTGGCGGCATGCTTGAAGCAGCTTCTTTATTCTTCGACAGAAGATTCTTATAACACTAATTTTCAGGTTTTGTTAAATGTTGCCCCTTCTGAATTTATGCAATACTATATTATAAACTGGGATAAATGTAAAGAGCTTTGGGTGTTTGCTTTCAGAAGGAAGGAGTTGACTTTAGGTAATAATACAAATAACAGACTGGAAAGCCATAACCAAAAGCTGAAACAGTATTTGAAGTCAAGCATGCATTTACCTGAGGCAGTGAAGGCACTATGTGATTTCATACGAGTTTTGGAAGTCAATTTTTCTCAAGAAGCTTTCAAAGAAATGAAGACTCATATTAATAAGAATTTTTCTGATAATATTCATTTACAGATATCTTCTCATTGCACTGTCGAAGCCACCAAATTAATATGTAGGCAGCTGGAAAAGTCTAAACAAGAAATGATATATGCTAATGGTAATGTGTCTTTTAATGGCTTCATCTACTGTATAAGCAATAACTTTACAGTATGCAGTTGCACATTTTTTTCACAGTATTCTTTGCCTTGTGCACATTTGTTGTTTGCCAGAAGAGCTTGTGGAATGTGTGTATTTTCAGAAGATACTGTCAGCAGTAGATGGAAGAAAGATACATTTGTGGGTTCTTTGCCATCTTCTCAGAGTGAAATGTCTGTTTCCACATCTGTTGTTGAGAAAACACTGCTGAGAAAGCCTCTTTCCGAAAGAGAGAAATATAACTTGGCTCTTTCCCATTTGAAACCAATTGCTTCTTTCATTGCGACATTAGGTGTAAAACAGTTCAATGACTGCATCAACAAGACCAATGAATTCTTTGGACAGCTACTACAAGATTTCCGGAGTTCCAGCATGCACTTACCAGAACATAATTCTGTAGTTACTGATGGCAGTATTGGTTCCCCCCAACATGTCTCTGTTAATAGTCTTGCTAGTAGTTTCTGTGAAAATAATAATTTCAGCTGCCCAACAGACGCTTCTTTGCTGCATGATGAGTTGGGAGAGTTTTTAAAGTTTACAGGTTCAAGTGTTCCCAGTGAAGAAAGTAATTTTTGTGAAAATGTTTCCTCTGCATCCACTTTACCTCTAACTGTATCTTCTTCCTTTAGTGTTAATGATAAGACTAAGTTTCAGTATGTGGATTGTCTACCAGAATCTAGGTATGATTCCGTTCTTTCTGAGCCAAACCTTTGTGAAAATATTTTGCAGAAAAGCTTCAGTAGTAGTTTAATTGGAGATCCTAATGGATATGGTAATGAACCACAAAGTTTTGATAGTCTAGAAAGTCAATTCACTGGTAAAAATTTGTCAAGTATTAGAAATCAATTAATTATTCCTAAAGTTGTGAAGCGTAGGGGCCGTCCTAAGGGGTCTAGAACTCCTTTCCAAATTTTTCCACATACATCTAGGAAACGTAAGCTAGTCACCATCCCAGAAGTTGAAGATGTAGATGATCCACATCAGGAAGCCTGCATTAAAGAAGATTTAAAGAGGTCTCGAACTCCTCAAATATTTCAACATTATTCTAGGAAATGTGAGCTGGCCACCATCCCAGAAGTGAAAGACGTAGATGACCCACCTCCAGAAGCCTGCATTCCGGAAAACCCCGTTACCTGTAAATACATTCAAAGTTCTTTGAAAATCCTTTCATCTAGAGAATGGTTGGACGATACAGTAGTTGCTTGTGCTCAGAAGTTGCTTAAGCAACAGTATCCTTTTGTTAATAGTTTGCAGGATACTCTTTTGGGTACTGTTTTACAGTTTCAGAATGCAGATCAGCCGTGGGTACAAGTTATCTATTGCAATAAACACTGGGTTACCATCTCTGCTATTGAATGTCCAGAAGGTTATGTGGATGTGTTTGATTCTAAGTTCTATTCTAAAAATCGAAGTGTTGTAGAGCTGATTACTGTGCAGGCAGCTGAACTCATGAAATTCAGGGGCCGTAAAATAACACTACACTATCAAGTCCCCCAAGAACAGAAGGGCTCTGATGACTGTGGCCTTTTTGCAATTGCCAGAGCGGTAGCTTTATGTAATGGATTCTCAATGCATGGTCGAGCTTTTGTGCAGGCACAGATGAGGTCACATCTGCTTAAATGTTTGCAGGAGGGCTCCATTGAACCTTTTCCTACAGTTCCTGTAAGACAGAAAACTTTTTCCACTGAAATTAAGTGTAACATATTTTGTGTTTGCAGGTTGCCCCATTCACGAAGCACAAACTTCAAAACTTTAAATGCTATGGTGCAGTGTGATAGTTGTAAAGAATGGTACCACTTAAGCTGTCTCAATAAGGTTATTGATGTTGATGAAAAGTACATGTGTAATTTGTGTGATTTGTAATAATGTTGCTCATATGTATTTTTTTACTCTTAGGTTCTCACCAGGTACCACCTTGAATAAAAAGTTTGCCTTATGTCTCCCCCATATCTGATCTTTGTAAGGCGTTTGATATTGTAGGATTTCATTTTATTTAATTACCACCAGGATGTGAGATATGCAGAGCTATGTTCACAGTGATTGGACTATCAATGCCATACATGCCTACAGTTTAAAGTTTACACGGCCTATACAATTCAAAATGGTCCGAAGCACGCAGGTATATGTACAATCCCCTCGGGTTCACTGCCTGTGTTCTTAGGGCTGACTCCCTATGCCTGAAGGGCGCGACCCGCCTGGTAGGTTTCACCTGCAGTGCCGGCCGCGTTTCGGAAAGGCATGGGATTTTGAATCATAATAATAAAATACACTCCTACCTCACCACTTAATAATAGCCAATTAATTCTCTTAACTTCTCTGCAAATCTCTCTCCTAGCTAATTCAAAATGGTCCGAAGCACGCAGGTGTAGGTTTTGGCTCCCGGGAGATTCACTGCCTGTGTTGTTAGGGCTGACTCCCTATGCCTGAAGGGCGAGACCCGCCTGGCAGGCTTCACCTCCAGTGCCGGCCGCGTTTCGGAAGGCATGGGATTTTGAATTAACAAAGCTAGTTCCGTAAACTTATCATCACCTAATAAATATCTTTTCCGTTCCCTGGGGTACGTAAAATTTTACAGCCACACCACTACAACACACGCGACAATCCACACACACGTCGTAGCACCTTGTCAAGGCAGAATCATGCAGGTGAACTGGTAGAGGGAGCTGCCCCAGCCCTCGCTGGGGATCCGGGCCGAGAGGCATGCATGCCTGTCAGGGCAGGGCTCTGGGGGCATGTACAGTAGTTTTAAGTCTATATTTAATATAAAAAATAAAATTAAAAAAATTTAAAATATATAAAATAAAACAAATTTTGGACGAGGGCATTTCTCTGCCCAAATAATAATAAAATAGGACGACCTTCATTGGGAATACAATCCACTAACTCCACTTTTTTTTTAACAGGTTATAGCAGACAACAGCCAGGGGGCTAGGTACAGCAATACTGGCTTAGTCTAACTTTGACAGAGCTATTTTGGAACGCAATAGTTCGGTCCCTAAGGCTGCCAGAAGTTTACTAATCCATGTAATTTCTTTTACCGTTCACCAACACGACCACACGATTATATGCCTGAACTACCTGTTACATGCACTAATGGGCTAACTACCCATGCATGTTCTGTGTTCCCAGGGGTTCGGAGGAGCGGCTCGCACAGCTTTACACTACACGCCACACCCGAGTTTAACTAGGTCACTTGATATTACAGCACACTGACAAGCCTCTAATGCACACCAACACGACACTACATCACGCCAGTTAGCCAATCTGACTGGTGGGGAGCTTCACTCCCCCGCCAAATTAGGTACACGTAACTTTTCTAGGATTACACAACCTACCAGCGCACACACAGGCCCATGTGCCAAACCTATCCCACAAGACACGCACCCCCGCCGTCGATTCAAATTATTTTTCACCAGTGTGGGGTGCACCTGATTTACTATGCACTTAGCGAGTTATAGAAACTTCTGTTTCTGGCCTCGCCCACGCTTACTGCCCCGGATGGCAATATGATGAATCGGCGGCGTAGTTATTTACATTTTACCTTTTGGTATCAAAGCGTAGTATAATGCATGCAGTTAATTAATAATTTTCAACATTTAATAATGAATCAATCTGTTCATGTTTTTCAGATTGTTTATGTTTTTCAGATTGAGAAGGACGCCCCCGGTTAGGGTTAGTGTATTGGAGTATTGCTATGAAAATTTCATTTTGCATTATAAATGCTTTATTATTATACTGTTATTACTGTGTATTTATTTACTTTTTACCTTTTGGTATCAAAGCGTAATATTTAATCATTTTCTGTTCATGATTTTCAGATTGTGAAGGACGTCCCATTGTAAGGGTTAGTGTATTGGTTTGACCATGGATTCAATAGGCCTCTTGGGGAAACTCACCATGTAAAAAAATGAGTTAACGCATTGAGCGCTGTACCTCTTGAGACAGATTTGTCTCAAAGGTGATGTGGAAACCAGCGTATGTTTCTAGGATGTGAGAATTATTCAGAAGCAATCATGGAGTGTGAGTTAGCTACTAGGGGACCCTAGGCGCAGAGTCCCTCCCCTGACCTGGTTGCCTCGGTTGACTTATCACCACCCAAGCCAACATTCCTGCAGCGAGCACCAGTGAGAGCACCCAGACCAGTATGGCTTGTTTAAAAAAATATGTATGTGATTTAATGATATTCTTGCATAATAAAAATGATCATTAAATAGTGAGTGATTGTTTTATTCAACTACCAGAAGTAGAAGGAACTTATAGACCAAAATTATTCTTGTCAGTGATACATGCAAATCATTTATATTTTGTACATACATATTAAATCTAAAGCAATTAAATTTAAGAAAATAAATTAATGTATGTGATATTTAATACAAAAAAATTCACACTAAAACACAAGAAATTAATTTGGAATCAAATCATGTATTACCAAAAAACAAGTGTCAGCAAGGAATATGCTTCCTGAAAGGTAGTTAATCTTGCCTACAAAAAGTTATTTATTTAATTGAACCTACCCCATTAATCGTAACTACTTAGTTATTTAGAATACAGACTTTTTAAGCAAAAAAGCATATTTTTTTTACACAATCTCAAAAGTGGGGTGGCAGCAAGGTAACACCTTCCTGAGGATATCCAGCTCCATAATGCTTATATTTTTAAGATAATAAATATTTGTATAATGTATGGGATATTTACACACACGAAAAAGGTACGATTTCACACTACATTACAAAAAAAATTTTAATTGGCAATCAAATTTGTGTATCACCTACCAAACACTTGAGTGTCTGCAAGGAACATGCTTCCCGAAAGGTAACATTAATCAAGCCTTCAAAAAATTATTTATTTAATTGAACCTACCTCATTAATCGTATTACTTAGTTATTAAGAATTCAGACTCATTTTTGAAAAAAAAAAATTAGTGGAGTGGCAGCAAAAAAATTAAATTTTTAATCAAAGCATGCCTGTGTATCACCTACCAAAATCCGAGTGTCAGCAAGGAAACACTTTCCCGAGGATCACCAACACCTAACTACTGATATTTTTAAGATAATAAATTTTTGTATTTATGTTTTGTATATTTTACACAAAATAAAATTACATTTTCACATTAATTAACAAGAAAAAAAATTTAATTATGATTCAAACCATGCCTGTGTATCACCTACCAAAAACCGAGTGTCAGCAAGGAAACACTTTCCCGAGGATCACCAACACCTAACTACTGATATTTTTAAGATAATAAATTTTTGTATTTATGTTTTGTATATTTTACACAAAATAAAATTACATTTTCACATTAATTAACAAGAAAAAAAATTAAATTATGATTCAAACCATGCCTGTGTATCACCTACCAAAAACCGAGTGTCAGCAAGGAAACACTTTCCCGAGGATCACCAACACCTAACTACTGATATTTTTAAGATAATAAATTTTTGTATTTATGTTTTGTATATTTTACACAAAATAAAATTACATTTTCACATTAATTAACAAGAAAAAAAATTAAATTATGATTCAAACCATGCCTGTGTATCACCTACCAAAAACCGAGTGTCAGCAAGGAAACACTTTCCCGAGGATCACCAACACCTAACTACTGATATTTTTAAGATAATAAATTTTTGTATTTATGTTTTGTATATTTTACACAAAATAAAATTACATTTTCACATTAATTAACAAGAAAAAAAAATTAAATTTGGATTTAAAGCATGCTGTGTATCACCTACCAAAAACCGAGTGTCAGCAAGGAAACACTTTCCCGAGCATCACCAACACCTAACTACTGATATTTTTAAGATAATAAATTTTTGTATTTATGTTTTGTATATTTTACACAATATAAAATTACATTTTCACATTAATTAACAAGAAAAAAAAATTAAATTTGGATTTAAAGCATGCCTGTGTATCACCTACCAAAAACCGAGTGTCAGCAAGGAAACACTTTCCCGAGCATCACCAACACCTAACTACTGATATTTTTAAGATAATAAATTTTTGTATTTATGTTTTGTATATTTTACACAAAATAAAATTACATTTTCACATTAATTAACAAGAAAAAAAAATTAAATTTGGATTTAAAGCATGCTGTGTATCACCTACCAAAAACCGAGTGTCAGCAAGGAAACACTTTCCCGAGCATCACCAACACCTAACTACTGATATTTTTAAGATAATTAATTTTTGTATTTATGTTTTGTATATTTTACACAATATAAAATTACATTTTCACATTAATTAACAAGAAAAAAAAATTAAATTTGGATTTAAAGCATGCCTGTGTATCACCTACCAAAAACCGAGTGTCAGCAAGGAAACACTTTCCCGAGCATCACCAACACCTAACTACTGATATTTTTAAGATAATAAATTTTTGTATTTATGTTTTGTATATTTTACGCAATATAAAATTACATTTTCACATTAATTAACAAGAAAAAAAATTAAATTATGATTCAAACCATGCCTGTGTATCACCTACCAAAAACCGAGTGTCAGCAAGGAAACACTTTCCCGAGCATCAGCAACACCTAACTACTGATATTTTTAAGATAATAAATTTTTGTATTTATGTTTTGTATATTTTACACAAAATAAAATTACATTTTCACATTAATTAACAAGAAAAAAAAATTAAATTTGGATTTAAAGCATGCTGTGTATCACCTACCAAAAACCGAGTGTCAGCAAGGAAACACTTTCCCGAGCATCACCAACACCTAACTACTGATATTTTTAAGATAATAAATTTTTGTATTTATGTTTTGTATATTTTACACAAAATAAAATTACATTTTCACATTAATTAACAAGAAAAAAAAATTAAATTTGGATTTAAAGCATGCTGTGTATCACCTACCAAAAACCGAGTGTCAGCAAGGAAACACTTTCCCGAGCATCACCAACACCTAACTACTGATATTTTTAAGATAATAAATTTTTGTATTTATGTTTTGTATATTTTACACACTATAAAATTACATTTTCACATTAATTAACAAGAAAAAAAAATTAAATTTGGATTTAAAGCATGCCTGTGTATCACCTACCAAAAACCGAGTGTCAGCAAGGAAACACTTTCCCGAGCATCACCAACACCTAACTACTGATATTTTAAAGATAATTAATTTTTGTATTTATGTTTTGTATATTTTACACAAGATAAAATTACATTTTCACATTAATTAACAAGAAAAATAAATAAATTTGCAATCAAAGCATGCCTGTGTATCACCTACCAAAAACCGAGTGTCAGCAAGGAAACACTTTCCCGAGCATCACCAACACCTAACTACTGATATTTTTAAGATAATAAATTTTTGTATTTATGTTTTGTATATTTTACACAATATAAAATTACATTTTTTCACTAATTGAAAAAAAAAATTAAATTTGCAATCAAAGCATGCCTGTGTATCACCTACCAAAAACCGAGTGTCAGCAAGGAAACACTTTCCCGAGGATCACCAACACCTAACAACAGATATTTTTAAGATAATAAATTTTTGTATTTATGTTTTGTATATTTTACACAATATAAAATTACATTTTCACATTAATTAACAAGAAAAAAAAATTAAATTTGGATTTAAAGCATGCCTGTGTATCACCTACCAAAAACCGAGTGTCAGCAAGGAAACACTTTCCCGAGCATCACCAACACCTAACTACTGATATTTTTAAGATAATAAATTTTTGTATTTATGTTTTGTATATTTTACACAATATAAAATTACATTTTCACATTAATTAACAAGAAAAAAAATTAAATTATGATTCAAACCATGCCTGTGTATCACCTACCAAAAACCGAGTGTCAGCAAGGAAACACTTTCCCGAGCATCACCAACACCTAACTACTTATATTTTTAAGATAATAAATTTTTGTATTTATGTTTTGTATATTTTACACAAAATAAAATTACATTTTCACATTAATTAACAAGAAAAAAAAATTAAATTTGGATTTAAAGCATGCTGTGTATCACCTACCAAAAACCGAGTGTCAGCAAGGAAACACTTTCCCGAGCATCACCAACACCTAACTACTGATATTTTTAAGATAATAAATTTTTGTATTTATGTTTTGTATATTTTACACAATATAAAATTACATTTTCACATTAATTAACAAGAAAAAAAAATTAAATTTGGATTTAAAGCATGCCTGTGTATCACCTACCAAAAACCGAGTGTCAGCAAGGAAACACTTTCCCGAGCATCACCAACACCTAACTACTGATATTTTTAAGATAATTAATTTTTGTATTTATGTTTTGTATATTTTACACAAGATAAAATTACATTTTCACATTAATTAACAAGAAAAATAAATAAATTTGCAATCAAAGCATGCCTGTGTATCACCTACCAAAAACAGAGTGTCAGCAAGGAAACACTTTCCCCAGCATCACCAACACCTAACTACTGATATTTTTAAGATAATAAATTTTTGTATTTATGTTTTGTATATTTTACACAATATAAAATTACATTTTTTCACTAATTGAAAAAAAAAATTAAATTTGCAATCAAAGCATGCCTGTGTATCACCTACCAAAAACCGAGTGTCAGCAAGGAAACACTTTCCCGAGGATCACCAACACCTAACTACAGATATTTTTAAGATAATAAATTTTTGTATTTATGTTTTGTATATTTTACACAATATTAAATTACATTTTCACATTAATTAACAAGAAAAAAAAATTAAATTTGGATTTAAAGCATGCCTGTGTATCACCTACCAAAAACCGAGTGTCAGCAAGGAAACACTTTCCCGAGCATCACCAACACCTAACTACTGATATTTTTAAGATAATAAATTTTTGTATTTATGTTTTGTATATTTTACACAATATAAAATTACATTTTCACATTCATTAACAAGAAAAAAAATTAAATAATGATTCAAAGCATGCCTGTGTATCACCTACCAAAAACCGAGTGTCAGCAAGGAAACACTTTCCCGAGCATCACCAACACCTAACTACTGATATTTTTAAGATAATTAATTTTTGTATTTATGTTTTGTATATTTTACACAAGATAAAATTACATTTTCACATTAATTAACAAGAAAAATAAATAAATTTGCAATCAAAGCATGCCTGTGTATCACCTACCAAAAACCGAGTGTCAGCAAGGAAACACTTTCCCGAGCATCACCAACACCTAACTACTGATATTTTTAAGATAATAAATTTTTGTATTTATGTTTTGTATATTTTACACAATATAAAATTACATTTTTTCACTAATTGAAAAAAAAAATTAAATTTGCAATCAAAGCATGCCTGTGTATCACCTACCAAAAACCGAGTGTCAGCAAGGAAACACTTTCCCGAGGATCACCAACACCTAACTACAGATATTTTTAAGATAATAAATTTTTGTATTTATGTTTTGTATATTTTACACAATATAAAATTACATTTTCACATTAATTAACAAGAAAAAAAAATTAAATTTGGATTTAAAGCATGCCTGTGTATCACCTACCAAAAACCGAGTGTCAGCAAGGAAACACTTTCCCGAGCATCACCAACACCTAACTACTGATATTTTTAAGATAATAAATTTTTGTATTTATGTTTTGTATATTTTACACAATATAAAATTACATTTTCACATTAATTAACAAGAAAAAAAAAATTAAATTTGGATTTAAAGCATGCCTGTGTATCACCTACCAAAAACCGAGTGTCAGCAAGGAAACACTTTCCCGAGCATCACCAACACCTAACTACTGATATTTTTAAGATAATAAATTTTTGTATTTATGTTTTGTATATTTTACACAATATAAAATTACATTTTCACATTCATTAACAAGAAAAAAAATTAAATAATGATTCAAAGCATGCCTGTGTATCACCTACCAAAAACCGAGTGTCAGCAAGGAAACACTTTCCGAGGGGTAGCTGCTAATTCATATATGTACGATAATAGTACAAGTACCTTCTTTCACCAGTAATAAAGTAGTTACTTTAACTACAGCATTTATATAGCTTGGCTAAGTAAATATTTTTTTAAAAATTTAATTCGCAATTTTAACTATATGTAAATATTATTAGTTAATTTACATATCTTTGTGACTGAGATATTATATTTATAATAATGAGAATTGTGTTTAACTAGTCCGCTCTTGAATTATTGAAGTGTCAGCATCTTATTTCAATTGTATGCTGCTGCCCGATAGATGCTCCTTGCTGCTGCCACTCGAGTATTTGTAACATATTTTGTGTAACCAATGAGAGAGCAGTGACGTCATACCGGAGTGTCAGCAGTGATGTCCGACTCGGAATTTGCTGCTGCCACTCGAGTGGCAGCAGACTCGGCCATATTTATATTATTGAAAGTAATACATACAACAAAATTGTTTTGATTACTTGAACACGCAAATTTAACAGACAGAATTGTTTTTCAGAACGTCTAAATTGTTTGTATTCGATTCATTATTTTGTTTTTTAAAGTTAATGTGGAAAAAAACATTACAATGTCTTTCCTGTAAAAGCATTTTTCAACATAATATGTACCTTATTTCTAGTATATGACATGTTATATTGAATGTTAGTGTGTAACACTAGATGGTGAACTGTACTTCGGTACATTATTCTGTATTGTATATGAAATTTCAGGAAAAGTATATCACATAATGTAAGACTATTAAGTGCATGGCTGTTAGCATTACCCGAGAAACACCACGTGGAGGTCGCCATACGCTGTTCTCATGGGGAGTTTTAATTATAATGGCAGGCCCCCTTGCCTACTGCCAGTCACAGCTCAGTCGGGGAGTTTTAATTATAATGGCAGGCCCCCTTGCCTACTGCCAGTCACAGCTTAGTTGGGGAGTTTTAATTAAAATGGCAGGCCCCCTTGCCTACTGCCAGTCACAGCTCAGTCGGGGAGTTTTAATTATAATGGCAGGCCCCCTTGCCTACTACCAGTCACAGTTGAGTCGGGGAGTTTTAATTATAATGGCAGGCCCCCTTGCCTACTGCCAGTCAGTCAAGTTGTGATTTGGGTCTAATGTTGGTGGTGACCATGTTGTTGGCAGACAAGAAGATTTCTTATGTGCTGGGTATCCTGGTACCGAAAATCTGCTCTGCCCAACAGGTTTTCATGGACATCCACAATTTCATTAACTGGCAATACTTCATCCAGAGGAGCAGGTTCATTTCGTGTCAGTCTGATGTTGTGCAATATAGCACGTGCCATTACAATTTTGGCTGCCTCAAGGAGCTCATATTGTAGAGTCCTGTACCTGAGCAGACAGCGCCAAGTGTTTATCAGAACACCACAGCCGCTCCACACAGTTACGAGCTCTACAATGTGAGTCAGTGTACCGAGCCTCTGGTGATCCAGGGAGTGCACCTAGAATTGGTGTCATTAACCAAGGTTCTAGGCCATACCCTGAATCACCGAGAAGCCACGACGTTCTGTCCCTTGATTGCACTTTTCGAGCATTGCTCTCCTGACAGCCGAGTATCTGAAGATGAAATTATCATTGGTACTGCCAGAACACAGAGAAGTAATTGCCAGTATTTCAAGTTTTTCATTGCACACCACTTGTACATTCAAGGAATGAAAACCCTTGTGGTTTACAAAGGTTTTTTCCTGTTCAGAGAGTTTCCTGATTGCTATGTGGGTGCAAACAATGCACCCAACCACCCCTCCAAACCCAGTGGCTTCTCGGAACCTTGTCTTCGTGGCTTCTCTTTCCGCAACACTAGCTGAAAACTTAATCCATTCGTGCAGAAAGTGCTCCAAAAGAGCATCTACTTCTCTCCTTAAGCAGTTTGTAACTGAAGGTTGCGACACTGACAATAGGAGGTCCTGGCCAATGGCTCTTTGGTCGCTTCCATTAGCGAAAAATCTGAGGGAAGTCAGCACCTGAAAAATGATACACCAGTGCTTCCTATAGCAATCTCTTTACATTATTATTATTATTACCTGTGCGGCATGGCCTGTCAATCATTATATTTACGTCCAAACATTAAATTAGAATTTGAATGGTTTAACTATATTTTTTATTATAATAACTAATATGTATAGCCTACACAACACATACTACACCAAACATGTTCTACATACACTTCTGCCAAGTAGATAAAACATCAAAAAAAGTAAGATAATTATGTATGAAACAACTGTTAATGCTAAATATGCATACCTTGGGTTACAATTCACAGATATATGAAGGATACTATGGAAATGTTGTCTGCTATTTAAAATCGCCTGAAAATACTTTATGGGTAGCAAACTAAAGTTAATTACTGCATACGAACTCATTTGTATGCCGATAATATCTGTTATGCAACTTATTAATTCTTTGCTATTTGTTTATGTTTAGTTAAAGCATATTACTATGTGACCCAAAATATTCTAGAAAGCCAAATAAACTCACCTCTGACACTAACATCATTCACCGTCAACTAACTGTTAGTTGTCTTTATTGTTTTATACATTCTGTATGTAATGCTGTTTGTAAGAACCCTAATGACATTTATTTACATACCATTCATTTGTTATAATCATGCTACTAGGTAATTAAATAAGGAAAAGTAGGCGTATGGAATATTGTACAGCCAAATATTTTATATATTGAATAGTTTTCGAGCCATTCCATTCTAAACCTAACTTATTTAAATTTATTTTCAAGTATGAGCTCTGTACACCATAATGTTTACCAAAATGTTAACTGCATAATAAACCTTTTTTTTACTGAAAATCTTACCACCTTTAATAACAGGTGGTTATTCTACACGCATTGCACCGCAAAATAGTGTTACCTCCACACCATAAAGTGATGAAAAATAACATGAATATTTACCTGCATCTCAACAGACAGTCCAGTGCTGTTCCTGTAGTGGAGAAATTGTTGCACACATCTCGTGCAACTTCTGGTGACAATATAAAATACATTCTGAATTGCTGCTCCGGCAATTCAAATGGATTGAGATGATCCCTAACCATCTCCGCTGCCTTCCTAGCTCGTTCCCTTCTTACTCCTCCAATTCCACAGCAATCAGGAATGCAGCAAGGGCCATTCTGCGGAATCTGAATTATTTCACACAAATTAGGTACATTATGTAAAAAAAAAAGGTATCATGTATCATGTACTTTTCTATAAGCAAGTATAACAAGACCAGGGCTAGATTTTAAGGAATATTTTAACCTGCCCAACGGACCGGTGTAATCGAAAATTTGCCTGTCCGCCATCCAATTTGCCTGTCCGCTGTTTTACCGAAATAAAAAAAAATTCAAAGTCGCTGAAAAAGTGAGAAAAGGAATTTTTGCTATATTTTGCACCTATTTTTATCACACACTTAACATCCTTATTTAATCATCATTTTCAGACGAGTCACTGCCTGAGTCACTGCACGAATTACTTGGCTGATTCTGTCTTGAACATCTTCGATAAGGAGGCTGAAAGGGTCGACGTTTTCTCTGTACATTATGATACCAGAGATTTATTGCTGGTGCAGGATCAAACTCACTTTCAGAAGGTGACTGTATTTGAACACGCATGAGGGCAGACAGTGTATCATCATTTAGACAGTTTCGCCAGTCTGTCTTTATAGACTTCATTAGCGAGAACCCTCGCTCACAATCTGCAGTGTGAGCTGGCAGGGATAGCACAAGATCAATGATAGAGAGTACATTTTCATACTCAGTGTAGTATTTGAGATTGATATCACTCCAATTTGCTTTGGTTACTGGATTATACAGCTGGTAAACTGTGGTCTTTAGACTTGTCCATTCCAACTCAATCATTTCACACTTTACTCCATTATTCACAAGGGAGGGAGATAAAAAGTGTATCAACCTAACGATGCAAGTGTCACCAAACTCTGGCTGAATGCTTGTAGGCCAGGTTTTAAAACTACACAAATTTGTAGCAGTCAGCAATTCACAGAGTCCAGTTTTCTTATCTCCAAGGCAAGATTCTAAATTTTCAACAATTGCATTTATAACAGCTGTTTTCTTGGGTGTCTGCAAAGGAGCTCCTTTCAACTGCTTAGCTTCATCTTCAATTAATTTTTTTGATGCACGGAGATGAAAGCCATCGTTGTCACAGAGCTTCTGCAACATGGTGATAGTATCACACAGTGACTTTTGTGTTTCTGCTACAGTCAAATAAGGATGTTGCAAAAGTTGTGAAAAGTAACTCAAAATGGAGGTTACATCGCAAAAGAAGTGAATATACTGAAAAAATTCCAAATTGTTCAGTGCATCTTCAATAAATTTGCATGAACCAGCAGTTGATGCATTACACGCTGATTCCTGGCGTAAATTTTCTGCAGTGAGGATAAGTGCAGGAACAATCTTGAGCACATTTGTCAAGGCTCGTTTGGTGTGAGAAACCCAACGAGTGCCTCCAACTCTGGTAGGTATACAGAACTTGATTCTCAGAGTTTCACAATATTTTTTCAAGATCGCTCGGTGCACTGGACTGTGGTGGAAGAATGCATATAATTTCTTCAAGAAATTTTCCACTTTGAGATTCAATGGTGTTTCAGAAGTGCAGCCTTCAATGCGAGTTCAAGACGGTGTGCTAGACAATGTATAGCAACCAAATTGGGCTGAATTGATTGCTTCAATTTGGTACTAACTCCATTATGCAATTCTCGCATCACTGCTGCAACATCACTTGCAAAGCCTACCAAATGCAGCTTTAAATCTGAAATGGTTACCCACAATACTCATTTAAAATACACAATATGCAGTCATAAATCAGGGCTGCATTAGGCCTTTCTACATGTTTAACACCTACAAACTTACAATGTATTACCCCTTTAACAGCAAACCTTACATAAACAATGACCTGTTCTTGTACAGCACTGTCTGTAGACTCATTACACATTACTGAAATAATGGTGCACTTCATAAGTTATTTTTTAATTCCTGGCATTCTATTTCTGCAATGGAACCCAGAAATTCTTTGCACTTCTTGTCAGTGCGGTAAGTATTACCAACATCCAGGCCTTTCTTTGTGTCAAGTATACACTGCCAAACAAAGTCGATGCACGTTTATCACAATAAATCATTATTATAGCATTATCCATTTATATATCACTGTGACACTCACAAACATATATCAATAAAGTTTTTTGCCCGATTATTCACCAAAGTAGGGGCCCGCCAGCGGCGTTTCACTATTTCTTTGTACGTAATGATGTCGGATTCAACTTTTGCCAAGGGACGGAAAACAATGAGAACACCACCAAAAAAAAGGAAGAGATGACTCGTGGGCAGCAGAAACTATGGACACCTCCACGGAAAAATATAGAGAGAAAAAGAAGAGGGATAGGGAAGAAGAACAAACAAGTTCTGTAATACTCCAGGACAAGAGAACAGCAAACTAAGATTCAAGCAACTACAGCTACAGAAATAATCACCCAAAACTATGATACCATACAAGAAATTTTCTCCACTATAAAAAAAGAAACGAAATTTACCGACACCAACAAACTAATGATAATGGAGGTATTTGGGAGGATGCGGAACACCATAATAGAACAGGAAATAGAATTAGCCACAGCAAAGGGACAGATTCAAGAACTAAAAGAGTTAAAGATTCAACCCACCAAATCTTACGCCGATGCAGTGAAAGAAACTAGAGATCACCAACTAACAAAACAACAAGCTACGACACTAAAAGTTCTCATAGAACCAAAAGAAAAGTTGAAGAGTGGAAGCGGTGAAAGTACGAAACATGAAGTATTTCAACACATAAGTCCAACCGAACACAAGATACAAATTAACAGGATAATTAAAACAGGATCACACGCTATTATTCTGGAGGTTCCCAACACAACACAGGCCAGCAAAATACAGACACTAGTCCAAGAGAAAATGAACTGTAGACTGCTAGAGAAGAGAAATCCACGGATATTTATATACCAGTTACCGGATGAAGCAGAACAAGAAGAAATTTTTGACCAGATTTACATTCAAAATCTTTATGAAGATCTTACAGAAGAGGAATACAGAACAAATTGTAAATTTGTATTCGAAACACGACCCCACGAACACGAAAAGAACGTAATATTGGAAGTAACTCCCAAGGTATACCACCTTATTATGTCAAAAGTAAGGTTATATTATGAATATGAATCTTTTGCAGTTAAAGAGTTCTTATCAGTGATGAGATGCAACAAGTGTCTAAGATACGGCCATCTAGAGAAATGCTGCACAGCCGCAAAACAACTATGTGCCAAATGTGGGGAAGAAGGACACTAGGAAAGGAAGTGCAACATGAGTAAAGTTAAGTGTATCAACTGCCTAAGAAATAAGAAAAGAGGAAATGAATGCGAACATAAAACAACCGACCCAAAATGTCCGATTTTTAACTTGGCCAAGGACCGGTTGAAGAATAATACAAAATTTACATAAGACGAATGAAATAAAAAAAGATTGTTATTCGTTTGCGCAGGCGAATCTACAGGGATCCCGCACAGTAATTTTAGATTTTATCGCAAAAATATCACAAGAATTTATCGATAATGTCCTACTTCAAGAGCCATATCTATATAATAATGAACTAACTAATGTTCATAAAGATTGGAACATAGCGTATCTAAGAACAGAGGGTAAACTACTAACAGCAGTCTTGACACACAGGAGAATACAAACAATTCATCTTAATAGTATCAAGTTGAAAGAAATAACTATCATTAAAGCCATTCTCAGTAACACCGAAATTATCATAATTAGCGTATACCTTCCCCCAAACCAAGATGTTACACACATCATCACAAGCATTCAGACAATAATTGATAGCAGTAAAACAACACCAATAATTATAGCCGGAGACATAAATGCTAAATCTAATAATTGGTACTCAAAGTTCAACGACGTTAAAGGAGAAGAAATTACAGCATTTATTGATTTAAATAACTTAGTTATACTTAATAAAGAAGGAGAACTTTATACCTACGACAGTATTCACGGACAAGAGAACATCGATATAACAACATCACGAAATTTAAGTAATAAAATTACTAACTGGCATGTCGAAGAATCCATAAGTGACCATAATGTAATTAATTGGGAATTTCAAACGTCAACTTCAATAACCATAACTGAAAATAGATTACACAGGCTTGTTAAGGACTGGTATGTTGTCAGAGAAAAAATTAAAAATTCACAACCACCACACATGAATGATAATATAGAATCCATAATAAAAACATTTCAAGATAACATTACTCAGGCATGTACACAAAAATGCAAAATTTATAAAATTAATATCACAAAACATATAATATGGTGGTGGACTCAAGATCTCACTAATATGAAGACAAAGGTCCAAAGAGCGCACAGAAAATATAGAAGATGCTGTACCTGCTCTGCCAAAGATCAATATAAAATAGAATACAAAAACATAAGAAAACAATACAAAAAACTTATCATAAAACAAACAAACGACAAATGGGAAGAATTTGTAACCACTGAGATCAAGAAAGACATCCCGGACAAACTCGTCAGGAAGAAAATTCGCCGAACTGAAAACATAAGTAATATCAAGATTAACAATAACTACACTACAGGAATTCCGAGACATATACAAAACTTATAGATCACTTATTACCACTTGCTATCCCATCAGAAAAAGAAATAGCTATAAGTCAAACCACCGATACAATAGAACTGAAAATCACTATGGAGGAACTACAAATAGCAGTTAATCTTTCGAACAATAAAAAAGCACCCGGACCTGACGCAATCAACAGCAGAAGTTTTAAAAAACATATTCCAGGAAATCTAAGCAGACTTACTAAATACAGAGTGAGCACAAAATAAGTATACAAATTCAAAAATTCATAAAATCAAAACGGTACAACATACGGGCTTCAAACCTTATATAGTTCATAGAGAATCTCTGGAAGTTTTTTTTGACGTATCGACACACTTATTTTGTTGCAGACTGCCGCCGCCAGACAGTACTAGCGTAGAAAATGGCTCCTACACCACAACAGAAGAGTTGGTGTGTCCTGCAGTTAGCAAAAACGGGGTGTGTAACCACTGTGCAACGAGCGTTTCGCACACACTTTCGTCAAGAACTACCCACCAGAGTATCCGTATCAACCTGGTACAAAAACTTTGAAGAGAACGGCTGCATTTGCAAAGGCAAGAGTCCTGTTCACCCTCCTGCGCCAGAGCAAGCTGTGTATCGTGTTTGAGCTGCATTCCTGCGAAGCCCACAAAAATCAACACATCGCGCAAGTCGTGAGCCGCAGATCCCACGAACAACAATTTCCAAAATCTTACGTAAACGCTTGCGCATGAAACCTTACAGATTGCAGATGGTCCAGGCACTCACTCCCGCCGATTATGCAGCACGATCGGAATTCTGCATCGAAATGTTGGCAAGAATGAAGAATGACGAAAACCTATCAAAGAGGTTAATTTTTATCGATGAAGCAACATTTCACACAAACGATAGAGTTAATCGTCACAACGTTCGTGTTTGGGGAACACAACACCCCCATGAAACCATCGCATATGAACGAGATTCGCCAAAGGTCAATAATGTCTTCTGCGCAGTGTCGAGGGAGAAGATTTATGGCCCCTTCTTTTCCTTGGAGAAGACTGTCACAGGCACTACATACCTCGACATGATTTCTTTGTGGTTGCTGCCTCAATTGCAAGATGACTCCGACAACTTTATCTTTCAACAAGATGGTGCACCTCCACACTTCCACCTGGCTGTACGGGAACACCTCAACACACATCTGCCTGGGCGATGGCTCGGTCGAGCAGGTGCTGGTGATGACGTGTGGTGCTGGTGATGACGTGTGGTGCAGGTGGCCACCACGATCACCAGACCTAACCCCTTGTGATTTCTTCTTGTAGGGTTACATCAAAGACATGGTGTTTGTCCCACCCCTACCACAATCCTTGCCACAGCTAAGACAGCGAATTGCAGTTGCGGTAGAGTCCATCACTACCAATATGTTGTGCAGGGTGTGGGATGAGTTCGAATATCGTCTCGACGTTTGCCGTGTGACAAGAGGAGCACACATCGAGTCCCTGTAATATGTTAAAAAAACTTCCAGAGATTCTCTATGAACTATAGAAGGTTCGAAGCCTGTATGTTGTACCGTTTAGATTTTATGAATTTTTGATTTTGTATACTTCTTTTATGCTCAGACTGTATAATGAACCGTTGCCTACGAGATGGCATATCCCCCAAAATTTGGAAAATATCAGAAATAATACTTTTATATAAAGGCCAAAACAAACCGAAAATAAATCCTAGCTCCTACAGACCAATATGTCTTCTTCCAGTCATTGGAAAAGTTTTTGAAAGAATAATACTGAAAAGAATCAACACTACCATACAAGAACATCTACATCTACATCAACATCAATTCGGTTTCCGACCGAAAATTTCAACCGAAATGGCGATCAACAAATTACTCAAGATAATAAATGACATAGCTGATAAATATATAATAATAATTTTCTTGGACATAAATAACGCCTTCTCAAGCTTAAGATGGAATCTTATTGAAGAAGAACTCAACAAACTCAAATTAACTATAACAATGAAAAAAGTTCTATGGAGCTACTTGACCGATAGACATATACAAATAACAATAAACGACATAAATATTCATAGAAAAATGGATAGAGGTTGTCCCCAATGCTCAGTTCTTGGGCCAACCATGTGGAATATTGTTATAAATAAATATATCACGGAAAATGTAGAATACAATAAAGCCTATACCATCGCATTTGCTGATGACCTAGCAATAATAATTCACGGAAATAGTAGAGCTGAAAAAGAAACATCAAATATGATACTCTCTGATACATACATTTGGATGGAAGAACATAACCTGGAAATCTCCACTTCCAAAACAGTTGCGATGCAAGTAAAAGGTGATTTATACAAAAGACCTCCACACATCAAATACAATAATAATATTATCAGATTCGTTAAACAATTTAAATATTTGGGCATTATCTTAGACTTCAAACTCAGCTTTCTACCACATATCAAGTATATAACAGACAAAACTAAACAAGTATTCTACCAACTACGACAGAATATCTGGAACATCAAAAATTATAGCAAGAAAAGACAAATAATCATGTATAAAACCCTTTATGTTAATACCATCCTATATGCAGCATCAGTCTTTTCACACAGACTCAATCACACACACATTGCAAGAACAATAAAGTCATCTCAATGCTACATATTGTTAAAGCTAACAGGTTTGTGCTCCACAACATCTTATGTAACAACATTGGTATTAAATAAAGAAATACCATTAGAATATATTATAAAAAATATAAATATTATCTACCTCCTAAAACATAACGGAAAAATAACCATCGATCAAGAAGAATATAGTGCTGAATTTAAAGATAGAAAGTACTTCTTCTTAAGAAATAACGACAACCCTCTTGACGAAAAATACTTCAAATTATACTTACGGGAAAATAGTATACACAAATGGATTCAAACAATAAATAATAACATCGAAGGAAATTATAACATAAAAATTTCATTAAAAAGTTACAAGAATGGTACGACAGCAATCTTTATTTTTGCAATGAAGTAGCCCTCAATAATTTCTGGCCATTGCCAAATTAAATATTACATTAAACAAATCCTTAATAAGGACATCGATACTTCTTGTCAATGCGGCTTATCTCAACAAGACACATACCACATATATGACTGCCCTCTTTTCGAAAATGAAAGGAATAAACTTAAAACAAGTCTACAACTTCATCAAGAAACATGGCCTTTATCCCGCAACGAAATATATAACAACATAATATACCCAATATTGAAGAATACATCAAGATAATATACAAAATAACTAAAACCATGAATGATGACCTTGACGACTTATTGGAAAAAGTATTTAATTTCGTGACCCCTGTAGATATTCACCTGCGCAGGCGAACAAATAACAAACCACATAATTTAAAAATAAAAAAAAATCATGAGAGTTTATATTCAACCTGTCAGCAGAAGAAACTAGTTAATAATAATAAAATAAGTTTTTTTTTCACTCTTCATTGTATAAAAAAAATTGTGTATGTTTTGAGTGTTCTTGTTTGTTAAGCTCATACTTTTTGTACTTTTTGTATTTAATTGGATTATTCTGTATGATTGTGTGTCAGTTGTTAAAAAAAAAAAACCTTGTTCTTTCTCTGCTAGTGATAATTAGTAGTTAGCAGTAGTTTACGATTGGCTTGTTACGCATGCATGCATATATATATTTTATATGGTTTCACGCATTTTACACTATGAATATATAATTTTATGTATTTTGTAACATACTGTTAAGGAATGTACGTTGAAATCATAACTATTTTCCAGACAATTCTTACAACTACAACTATGTAAAAAAAAAATTTTCCTCAGCCATGTTTGTATGCATGTATACAAATAAGTATATATTAAATTATAACTATCTTCCTGCTGACCCTCTCATGATCTCTCTTTATCAATATTGTATTTATACTTTTTGTATCTTTGTTTTCTGCACTTTGTCTTCCTTGAATATACTGTACCCTGCTTGTATTGTTTAGTATGATATCGTATTGTTTTGTTTTGCATTGTTTGTTTTTATTTTGTATTGTATTGTATAAACATAGTATACATATGTTGTATCTTATATTTTGCATCCTTGCCTTCCTTGAATACATTGTACCTTGTAATTGATTTATATTGTATCTGTATTGTAACTTTGCATTGCACCTTATATTTATTGTATTAACTTACATTGAATAGCATTGTATTATTGTGTTATACTGTATATAATACTGTTCAAGTATCACATATGGAACCATAGATAATGTATTCGAGGGAAAAAAAACCGACATCAAAACCTACAAATACCAATTCTGTTTCTGAGAGGCTTGGGTCGCCGAGCGGTAGCCTCTCCGTGGTCCCCGCTGGAAACCGGACAATCTATTTACCTATGTCTGGGCCAAATACCGCTCTCCGCATACATTTTATGGTTTTCACTGATAGTTTTACTTACATAAAGTAAGAATATTAAAGTAACTTACTAATAACAATATATTCTAACCTCGGCAGGGCCACAACGGCTAAGAGAGGTCAAACCATGTCACTTTGTTTATGTCAAGTATACACTGCCAAACAAAGTCTGTGTGTGAAAGGTCGCCCATGTTTAGCCAGGGCATGAGACGTACGAAACAGTATTTCCAGTTTAGCGAAAACATCCTTTTGAATACTGTGTAAGGTCATCTCTGCTTTGGTTTGTCCAGGTTTTGTCAGTATTGCATCTTCCATATCTTGAGACTTGTTGTGGGCACTGCTTGTAGCATGCGACGTTAGGTTTTCCTTGCGAAAACTTGAGCAGCCACTAACAAAAACTGATCCAGATGATTTTGAATGCGTTTCGCAGACTTTGCAAAACATTTGTTTTGTTTCTGTGTCGTAACGAAGCCAAAGAAACTCGGAACACCAAGACGTTAAAAAGGTATGGGACCGGGCGATTTTGTCATATTTAAATATTATATTCTGACTTGTCCTCGTCTGTTTTTCTTTTCTTTTCTGGTGGTTTTGAAGCACCCGTAATGAATTTCCACATTGTGTAACGCAGTTAATTAAATACTTAAACAATCGCCAAGACAAGATAAACTGTAAAAGATTACAGTGTCCTCTGTAAACAAGTAATGTTTATTTTTTTATGCACAGTTGAAAGGCGAATTTTCAAGCAGTCGCAGTCACTGCGGCCACTGTCAGCTGCATCTGGAGTATGCCGGGAAATGTTAACCACGCAAAAACGCTTTTCTGTTAACAAACTATGTTAAAGTAGAGCAAGGAATTAGTAAAGTCGCGATTTATAAAGACAATAAATTTAAAAAATTATATTATGAAAGTATACAACGGTAAATTACATAATTGTTGGCTGCACTGCAACGAACTTAATATTAAAACATGGCAACAAAAACAAACATCATCGGTGTGAGACGTTTTGCATCTATAGCATACGAATACGACTATGTTACGTGAATCATGACGTGCCGTAAGATTTTAAGAATTATGATTCAGAAGATTTCAGCACGGTTTGTATTTGTACCTACTTTTTTTTCCCGCGGTATACAATAGCCAGAGTCGTCCGTCACAAAAGAGCAGCCATTATTGTTTATTTATAGATATTGTCAAAGACTTTTTATTTGCGGTCACGGTCGCATAAATGTTACTAATCACCTCTGCTGCATTAGTGCGTGCGAATAACCTCAGCGTCACAAGTTGCACCTGTCCACCGGACAGTTGCCTTTTTTATTTTGCCTGTCCCGGGCAGGCGGACAGGCGCTAAAATCGAGCCCTGAACAAGACAATTGAAAAGGTCTTTTGGTACTACCTATCATGTTTTCCACTCATTCTCTAAGAAGGCATAGCTATAATTCAAATATATCTACCAGCAAATAGTTCACTGTTTTAACGTGTAGTAGATTAGGTTAGTTTTATGATAACTACTGAAAAACAGTGAGGATTTTTAAATAGGTTAGGTAACGTACATAAGTACTTTAATTTCAAATATAGGTTACCTAAAAAACCATTAGCGTGATTTTACATTTCTATTAATGTTAACAACCTGATCCAACCATTCGGAAAATAACCTACATAAAAGCTGGAAATGTTATTTAATAGAATCATCCTGTTTAAGGAGGGGAATTCCTAAATAAATTATTCAAGTTATTTGTTTTATGATCAGCCACACTTGTTAACAATTACCAATGTTAACACACTTAGGTAATACAGCTAATATGTAAATGAATGAGCACAAATTAAAAATGTCTTGCACAATTGAACACACAAGGAGGCCGGAAATAGCTTTCTGAAACTAAATCAGGGTGGCCAGCAAGTCAGTATAAAAAAATTCCCTGACTTTTCCCTGACTTTTCCAGGTTTTAAAGAAAATTCCCTGACCACTATAAAATACAAAAATTTTACACGATATAGTGTAGGCCTATCAATGCAGCTACTTAAAATGCATTAATTTCTCTGCAAAGATACAAAAATAACAATGTGGCAACTATGCTAAGACAGAATTACTGAAATTTTTAAATTAAATGTGAGTAATAAGCAACATGTAATAAATTTACTCAATGGAAAAATTGACAAAAATATGATTATTCACCCTGGCGGCTTCAAACTCTTCACAGAAGTTCACATAAAATAAATTGCACTTTAAAAGTGTGTTTATTAAGTAGTTTAAACATTTGATCACACATTTTAAGATAGCATGCCTGTTGATGTGATGTTCAACAAAATGACAAGCACAATGTTCTAAATCTGAATAAAGTTGGTATTGTTAATAAATAAATAAAAATGCTGAAGACACAGGTATAATTACTGAAAACTATCCAAAATCTCACTTCTCATGTTTGTTAGCCATAAGTTTCCCACACAGCCATCCTAAATTGTAAAGAAATTACTAGCTGAAAAAACTTGAAACATAGATGTATACACACTTGTTTTCTTTTGTAGCTGCGAACAACAACATATCACTAATTCAAAGACAAAATTTATTTTTCAATTAATTCAACTTCCCTCTGTGCATTTAACATAAGTGCAGCTTTTTTTTTGCCTCGAGCTCCTTTACCAGAGCGGCAGCTTTCCACTTCTTCAACATTTCCTTTGATAACGCATATTCTGCTTCCTGTTTCTTTTCATTCGCTTCTTTGTACCGAGCATGGGCATTTTTTACAGAATGAATCAGAGGATTGGTGATGGTTAACTTGTTCAAACCTACAACGTTGGTGACAGCATCATACACGACTCTCCTTGCAATCAATTACCACGTTTCCATGTCGGGTTCAAAACGTTTTAAGAACACTTACCGATTCGAAAACGTCCATGGAAACAGGTTACAAAACGTTATGAGTTTCAAGGATTGAGCAGAGGGAAAAATGGCATGGAAACGGTTAACGTATTGGAAACGGATAGAAAGTAAATACGCACAGCATTTGCTACGAACGGCAGTTGTTTATAACACTTTAAAGTGTGTTGTTGTTTAAAAATGACGAGTGTTAGTAAGAATGTGTGGACAACAGAAGTGTTAGTTTTGTTTATCCATTCTATTTTCGTACGGAAAGTATTTCGGACGTAGTAGAATGACAAATCACCTGTTTGTGTTTATTTACTTACGTATTTATTTATTTCATGTGAGCCAACATAAATTTCAATGTCGCCACCCTTATAACAAGCAAATATATCAAGCGAATCAAAGTCGTTTTTAACTGGATCTAATTATTGCATGGAAACGGGTATCGTACACAAACTAAATTGGATATCCGAAACGTTTTAAACCCGACATGGAAACGTGGTAAATGATTCTTCTTTCATATTCACTATCAAACTTTCAGCATTTACCGAAAAACCTTACTGCGTTAGACAGCAGTTAACATGAAGTGTCAGAGAAATGATAATACCAAGCACCTAGTGTTTGATTTTAAAAATAACGAACACAAAAACGAAACTAGCAAACCGCCATTTTGGACTACAAAATCTGTGTAGGAACACATTAAAATGTGGAGAATACTTACGTGATAAAAAAAACACTGCGGCGACTTTCCACTTCAATTGGCATTCGCAATTTCGCATATCAATCACATTAACAAAGTATTACATAACCAAGAAGTCATTAACGAATAAGTGGATAGCGACGCTCACGTTTCTCGCAGTTGCGCATTTTACATTTGATTACGATATTTTCGACTGCATTGGGTACCAATCTCAATATCTCGCAGTCACGCATTACAATCGATTACGAAAAGTTCGATTGCTCTCAAAGACGTAGTCTGACGTGTTACTAGTTGAACATCACGATACATTTAATAAATACACACGTGCTTTTCAAATCTGGAATGAAGATTTATGTTTAGAAAAGATTTTGAATCACTAAACACATGACATTTTTCATAAAAGTACATAAACGCAGACTGAATCACCTACAAAAAATTTCCCTGACAGCTAAAAAAATTCCCTGACTTTTCCATGACTTTTCCAGGTTTCCTGGAATTCCCTGACTTTTCCCGGTCGCTGGCCACCCTGTAAATAGAGAAATATACAATTTACTGTCTGAAGTCTACAAGCGCACAGATTAAACAAAAATGCATGTTGAGCAAATACCCAAACACAAAATATACATAAGCAGCCTATTTGAACTACTTATAGCTATGTAAAGTTCATAATGTGCGTGTAAGTAATATCGATCTTTAGGTTAGGATTAATTTGATAAGCTATGACACGGCATTTATTAATATTCTTCTTACCTACTTTGATCGTATTTAAACCACTTCATAATTATTCCACACAAACTATGCATTGAAAACAATGATCAATATTCGAAGTTTAACGAAAAAAGATGTGTTCGTAATCACGTTGCTGGTTCCTGCGATAATCTTCGCAAACCTTCGTTATTTATCGCAAATTATAACGCAAAGTTTGTGCTCGTAATGAACCGACAGGCCATGGGGAGTTTAAGCTTCAATAGGGACGATTTGAATTTTTTAATTTTCTGAGAATAAAAATGGGAAATTTTCCCTCAAATTCAGGAATTTCTCCCTCGACATCAGCATATTTTTATTTTTCGGATTTTTCAAAAATTTTTGGGTGAATTTTTTTTTCCAACAATTTGGATAATTTGGGGAATTTTGACCATATCTGAGGAATTTTGACCATATATGAGGAATTTTAGAGGAATGTTTGAAGGTCAAGGTCAAGATCATCCAAGATGGCCACCGTGACAATAAAATCCAAGATGGCGGAGACAATTTACACAATCCACCTGCCGTCGCCAGTCCCAGTAGCTCCATTTACATTCACTAATCAGAATATGTTTGAATAGTACTGTCACTGTCTCGGGGTACTCTATGTTTCCACCCTGAGGACTGTGCCGCACCTCGAGATCCCCCACTATAAGCTGACAAGCGATACTGACGCGGAAGGTAGAGAGCCGCATATCTAAGGTCAGACAGTGCCCCCCATCAACGCGGGCCGAAGGGTGGCAACGACTCAAGGCTATCAGTCGGTAAGACCAAAAGGTTGAAGAGCTTTGCTAATCCGCCATAAGTCCTTGAGCGGCTAAGAGGGCATACCCCCGCCAGGAGGCGGAGGTCCTTAAATATAGGAGAAGGCACAGCCGAAGGAGAAATGGAAGCTCAAAAGAGTATGATAGAGGAAAATCAGAATAAGGATTTAGAAATACAGATGCTTGATAAAGCAGAGTCACTCGTCAAAGAGTTGACTGAATATACAACAGTGGATATATCAAAAGTCAACAAAGCAGCAACGAACTATATCTTACCAAGAATAGTTCAACTGAAAGGGTTGCTGGATCGTGCATTATTGGAAAATGCCAAACTTCGAGGGCAGCTCGAAGTCAAGGAGAAAACAGAAAAGGTGATACCTCTGAAGCCGTCCTTTGCCTCAGTGCTTCAAAAAGATAAGGAACAACAAAAACCTGACGATAAATGGACCAAGGTCAGGCCGAAAAAGCAATTGTTGATTGCCTATCCTGAAGATGACAAACAGTCAAGCGAGGAGACAAAAAGGAAGTTTATGAACAATGTGGATTCTGTGAAGGACCAACTTAATGTCAGAGGGGTCCGCAAAATCGCAAAGGGTGGTATTATGATTGAGACGGAAGATGCAGGATCAATTGATAAGCTAAGGAACACCGAGAGACTGAAAGCCTTAGGAATAAAGTTTGAAACTCCTAAGAACAGAGGGCCAAAAATCATCATTTATGATGTGCCAAGGGAAATGGACAAGGCCGACATAAACGAAACGATTCATACCCAGAACATGAGGGAGAATGAAATATCTTTGGCAACATTTAAAAAGGACTGCGTAGTACGCCTTCGAAAAGGGCCAAAGGAAAATAAGGAGCGTGTACATCTGGTGATGGAATGTACACCCCTTATAAGAAATTTGATGATAGAGAAAGAGCATGTTTACATTGGCTTCTCCTCATGCAGAGTGAAGGACTACATAGTAGCCACACGCTGCTATAAATGTCAGGGCTATGGTCATACTGCTATTAAATGTCGAGGCCAACTGACATGCTCTGCATGTGGGGAAACTGGACATAAGTTCAGTGAGTGTAAGGATAAAGAGCAAGGAAAATGTGGTAATTGTAAAAGGGTAAAGAAAGATTATAACCACAGAGTTGATTCATTCGATTGTCCAGAATATCAAAAGGCCCTGTCAAGGGAACTGGACAGAATTGACTATGAATAGTTGCCCTCCCTTAAAGATCGGCCAAATCAATCTACAAGGTTCATCAGTCGCCTCGGTGGAAATTAGCAAAACAGCACTAGAAAAGAATCTGGATATAGTCCTCATCCAAGAACCATATGCCATAAGAGAAAAAATCTTGGATATTCCAGGAAAATTGTTTTATAATGGACCAAAACCCAAAGCTGCAATCTGGATAAGAAATCCAAGCTTACCAGTGCTAAAAATGACATCTGTCTGCTGTGAACATCATGTTTGCGTCTGCATTGAGCTTGATTCGCACAAACTTTTTATGGTTTCCTCATATTTTCAGTTTTCCGACGCTACAGAGATACACTTGGAAAAATGGGATAAGATTTTACAACTAGTTAGAGGAGAAAGGATCGTCATTGAGGCAGACGTCAATGCAAAATCAGACATGTGGGGCTCGCCCTACATAGATGAAAAAGGAATAAAGGTATCGCAATACATTGTGGAAAACAACTTAATGGTTCATAATGTACCTGGTACAATGGCCACATATGTATCACCATCTTGCGACGCGGAAACGTATATTGACGTGACGATCACAAGCATGAAACTAAGAGACAGTGTGGAAAACTGGGAAGTAACTGAAGACATTACTAGTGACCATAGACTAGTAACATATCAACTAAGGAATGAAAAAGAATAAGTGATATATGCAGACAATAACAAAAGATATGGATGTCAAAATATAAACTGGGAGAAATTTGATAAAGCACTGATTAATGAGATGATCCATTATAAGAACATTAGAACTGGAAACCCTCAAAATGATGCGCCCCTGCTGACAGAAGCTATACAAAAGGTATGTGACAACAACTTACATGTGGTAGAAAAGAGAAACCGTGAAAGACATGGATGGTGGACAGAGGAGTTAGAGAGACTAAGAGGGATTGTCAGGCAAAAACGCAAGAAATTTAAAAGAGAATACAACCAAGAGCGAAGAACAGTTCTGGTCAACCAGTACAGAACAATCAGAAGGGAATATAAAAATATGGTTAAAAGAGTAAAACAAGAATCATGGATGAATCTGGTGACTGAAGAAGGGAACAATAATCCATGGGGATTGGTTTACAAGCTATGTGCAAACAAAATTAAGAACCCTATCGAAATGCCTGGGTTGATCATAAATGGTATTCAGACTACCTCCGTAGCTGAAAACCTAAGGCACATAATACATGGATTATTACCTGATGATGATCTGGAAACAGAAAACAATGAACAAAGAAACAAACGGCAGGAAATGAAAACACTCCCTAATTCAGAGAACACACCAGACTTCACCATGGATAATCTGAACTGGATCATTAAAAATTTGAAAGCGAAAAAAGCGCCAGGTCATGACAACTTGACTACTGAAATAATCTGGCGAGTTTATAGCAGAATTAAGGATGACCTATTAATTCTGTACAATGAATGCCTGAAACAAGGAATATTCCCAGATATTTGGAAAAAGGGAATATTGAAAATCTTGTATAAGGGAAATGGGAAAGACCCTGGAGCTCTCAACTCTTACCGGCCACTAACCATGTTACCAATTCTGGGAAAGATATATGAAAGATTACTCTCGCAAAGAATCACGGATTATCTCGAAACCGTCCAAGGACTCAATTGCAGACAATATGGATTTAGAAGAGGGAAAAGCACAGAAACTGCCATATTGGATGTCATGAAAGATGTGAATAATAATGGGCATCAATATACTATGGCAATAACGTTGGATATAGCAGGTGCGTTCGATAATGCATGGTGGCCCCAAATTATGTGGAAATTAAAACAAATGCAATGTCCAGCAGACTTGTATATGGCTATATATGCATTCTTTGAAAACAGAGAATGTCAGTGCACAATGGGGAATTACACATATATTAAGAAATTAACAAAAGGATGTCCCCAAGGATCTGTATTAGGTCCTCTGCTGTGGAATGTGCTCTTTGACGACATCTTGAGACTTCCACTTCCTGAAGATTGTACTATCTATGGATACGCTGATGATGGGCTGTTAATAGTACCAGGAACATCTCGAAGAATGATAGAAGAAAAAGCTGACACAGCTTTACGGGAGATAGGCAATTGGACAAGTGAATGCAAACTTCAAATAGCCCCACATAAGATGGAAGCCATCATGCTGAAAGGACAGCTAAGTGCAAAAAGACCACCAACGATACGTTACTTGGGCCGACCTATAAGAACTGTCAATGAGTTGAAATATTTGGGCGTACATATTGATGTCCGCGGACGGTTTCAGAGCCACATAAAGAACATAAGTACTAAGGCAATCACATTGTTCCAGAAATTAAGAACTGTTGCACCCTCCAACTGGGGGCTGCAGTTTGACACACTGAAAACAATATATGAAGGAGTATTTCTGGGTATTACATGTTATGCTGCGGCTGTCTGGTATCAGGAAATGGAAAATTGCCATAAGATGAGGCCATTGATTTCGGCACAAAGAAGTACTCTTATCACAATCACAAAAGCTTACAGAACTGTATCATTAGAAGCACTCCAGGTGATTGCTGGTATACCGCCAATAGATCTAGTTATTAAGCAAAGAGGTGAATTAGCGCTATTGGCATCCAGAAAGGCGATTACAACTGCCGACAAAAAGACCTCTAAGGAATTATTGCTGGATCAATGGCAACTGAGATGGGATAGTAGTGATAAAGGAAGGCATACATACCTGATATTTCCGGATATCAGAGAAAGACTACAAAGGAAATGGATAAAGCCAGAACACTATGTGACACAATACCTAACTGGCCATGGTAATTTCAAAGCAAAATTGCATAGTATGGCCTTAGCAGATAATCCCATATGTGTAACATGCCTGGTACCAGACACTGCCATACATGTGTTACTAGAATGTGAAAAAGCAAATGACCTAAGGAACATTGCTTCAGGAAAAGCAGAGGCTATCAACTGTGACCTCCAGAATATAAGAAGTATGATGAGCACAAAGGAAGGTTATGAAATCTGGAGAAGATATGTCCTGGCACTTGGCAGAAGATTGGAACAGTTTGACACATGGTTTGCAGAAGATTGGAACAGTTTGACACATGGTTTGCAGAAGAAGGCCAATTTGAGGAACAAGATGGCTGACAAGAGATGCACTAATGCTCTATGGCCCTTTCAATGGAAACCTCTCTGCTTTGTCAGAGAAGGTCACTCTGAAAAAGTAACTGGGAAAGAGAGAAGATCTCAAGAAAGAAGAGCAGTGCATAATTATACAAAGAAAGTCAATGCGCCAGTGACAGTTCAACCAGGTTTCAAAAACAGCACTGAGGTGAAGGACGAGCTAAAAGAGGAGAAAAAAGGAGAATTAGAAGCAGAACAATCTGGAACAGAAATACAAGGAACATCTAAGCATGAATTACCTCAAGTCCATGAAGGTAAAATTGGAGAGATTGACCCAGCTGCAATTTACAGCAAATGGGAATACAATATGAGGCTAGCAAGACTTGATGAACGAGACATCCAGAATGCAGCAATTGCAGAAGTGGTAAGAAGCATGGAAGGTGGGAAGAAGATTAATTTCCCAAACCTCCCACTCCAAGATAAACATCTCTTGGCAAGGAACAATCTACCCCTGGATGTCGAGGAACTCAAGGTTGTAGCATTGCATAATGAGTATGTTATATACATATATATTTTTTTGGTGTCATAAGAATATTAAGAATCACTTTGATATAAAAGATAGTAATTATTTAATATGTAGATAAGGATAGTTCAGAGTTGTTAAGAATTGGTATTAATTACTTTGGTTAAATTTCATGGAAAGCCTTAAAATACTTATTTCCTTGAGATACTTAATTATTAATTTGAGGGTTAACTCCAGTTCATAATAAAAAATTTTGATATTTGATAATTAATGTCAGTAATTGTTTTGTTTAAAGCAGTATAGATTATAATTTTACAGGACATCATTTTTAAACAAAAGTTTCTAATATGGTATGAATTTCAACTTTGTTTACTAAATTTTGATCATTTTATTTGAATTTGTTTGGTAATTTCAAATTCTATTGGATATTGCTAGTGTAATATCTTGAGAATAGTCTGGAAGGTACAGAAGGAAGAGCGGACAGGCGCGACACTCTGGCGCCAGAAAGTTATTTTTCACTTTGTAAATGCGTGTTTGGGATTTACGCGTCACGTACGCACAGCTGTAGCGACTGTCTGGAAGGGTCTCTGGAGGCTACCACTAGCCAGCCAATCAGGGCGAGCCCTGGCGTCAAGTGATGTGCCCGTACGAATTTCCTTATATGGTCATGTTTTGGAATTATGTGCGCTGATTGGTCAGTTGGCCCACGGGGTTGCCTCCCTTGTTTTCACCTTTACAAGGGAAGGTAATCTCGTCGATCAACTCACTTGTTGCTCGATCGTCGCCAAACTCGGTCGCGTCGTCGGCAGGTCGCAAGACAAATGTAAAATTACTAAGAGATAATTTAACGCCTAGGGGCTGGGGCCAGGCCGTAATTTTTCAACCTAAGTTCATTTTTTTCGGACAAATAAACTAGAAATTTAGGCCCTAGGCGTCGGCATCGGCCCAACTTTGTGTGATTTCGGTCCGCGATCGACGGTACCTTGAGTTATGTAATTAACCAAGGGACATTACTAAGTTTTTTTTTTTCTTCTTTGGCGAGTGACAAGACTCCTGTACCATCAACGGCAAGATGTATGGTGCTGTGGTATGTATTTGGACCTCATCCTATCAAAATTCAAAGACATCGTTAAAATTTGTATAAGAAAAGACAAAAACTGTGCAAGTAACGAAGTTTTTCTAACTAAATTCATTTGTAAAATTGTGTATTGAGGCCATGAAACAATGAGAAAAAACAATTTTTTTTTTTTTAAGAAATAAACAAAGATAATTTAACAAACTCTTTTATTTCCAAATAACGCAGAAAAAATTCCTCAGGAACATTGTTTGTTTTGTTTTGTTACGTTTCTATGTGTGCTTAGCCGGGCAAAAACATACAACGTAACAACATGGCTGCCCTGTCGTGGGGCACGAATTTAGACACTGCCTGATGATAATAAAATAAAATTCGGAAAAACAGTAAAAACTTATAAAGTAAAAATCAATCATGACTAAATTAACTGTGGTAAAATACCTTTTGGAACATCGGCAAAATTATAACTTGTGAACGAGTGACTCGATAGGGGATTGTGTGATCTTCGCGTCGTACTTGTAAACATCAACAAACGAAAACGAGCGTGAGAAGCCAGCATTCACCGTATAAGAACATCGCGGGACATCGGAGGAAAGGAATGCGACGAGAACTACATTTTAGAACATCGTAGAACAGTGCTTCGCAGAACATCGTGGGACACGATTCCAGCAACATAGATCATCTCGGTACTTCGCAGGACAATGAGGGATGAATCGGTACTTCGCGGAACAACGAGGGATGAATCGCCGGAAACAGCAAGTCTAAATTGGACAGAAACTTACATTCTTATGGTCTAAATTTTGTATTTGTGGTTATCATTGTTTAAAGTTTTTTTAAATGTGTTTTTTAAAGGGTTGTTTACGTTTTCTGGTCATTTATAATAGTAAAACCAAAAGAAAAATGAGTACAGACAGTCAGGATGACCTTGCGGGTTTTCCTGAAACTTCATGAATGTCCGATCCTAATTTGAATATTGAATTAGTGCAGGAGCAGTCGGAAAACATGGAACAGCCTGCAAATGGTAGTCCAGTAGAGGTTATGGGGGGGTCAGGTATGTCTAATCAAATGTTAGAAAAATTAATGATAATGATGCATAACATGTCACAAGGGATGCATAACATGTCACAAGGTCAGACTGAATTCAGTTATATAATGGAACAAAAATTAGATGCCACTAAACCGGAACTTACACAAGAAATTATACAAGTAAGACAAGAACTAACAAATACAGTTGAGAGCCGATTTAATGCACTTAAGAATGATCTTAATGAACAAATATCTTCCTGTGTCTGCAAAGTAAATGATTGTGAAGTGCAGATTAAGGAGGTACAGTCTAGGTTAAACACATGTGAAAAAACAGTGAATCAAGTTCAGATAAATTTAACACAAACAGGTAAAACCGTTCAGGAACATAGTAATAAAATTTCCGAACTTGTACAACATAATGAAGGTGTACAAAACAGAATTGTCGAAAATCAAGTTGATTTCACAGATTTACAGTTGAAAGTGGTTCAGGAAGTTAAAGGGAATATTGGAGCTAATGTTGAAAGGACGTTTACAGGAAGTTCAAACGTGTGTGGCCAGTTGGAGAATTTTAGGTATGATGTGGATAGAGAATGTTTACAGGAAATCGAGGAAGGGCTGAGTAAGATTAGAGCGGATGGACAGGGTAGCATTGGAGGTTCAGTTTTGACTGTAGATGAAGTGAACACTATTGAAGGGACAGTGCCTAAATTGTTTGGTGATGACCGAGGGGTCACTCCGATACAATTTGTAACCAAATGTGAGAAAGTAGTTAGCTATTTTAGTGGTTCGGATGAGCAACAGGTAGAATTGTTTATCACTAAATTGGATGGTGTTACATTGCAATGGGCAATACATAAGAAGAATGAATGGAAAACATTTTAAAAAAAAAATATTTTTTACCAGTTGTGTTTGTACTTTTTTAAGATAATTCAATGAAACATTATTATGGACAATCAACTGTACAAGGTTGATTATTGTGTAAGGTATTTTTAGGTTGATATTGTAAACAAATTAAAGTCATCAAGAATTTTATCATGTTGGACTCAAGTGAACTATAGTGAACAATTTGCATATTTTTTAAATGACAAATGAACATGAAATTCCAATGAAATGTTTTGTAGTGTCAGTATAACCTGTTGAAGGTTATGTTTGCTCTATAATCAAGTGTTAATTGTGTTTTTTGTTAAAGATTGATTTGTCACTTTTTAATTTGGTATGGAGAATGGAAATGATTTTGTTTATGTAATTTTTCAATGTGTTGGTAATAATTTGGTTTTAAGGATTTATAATATGAAAAGTAATGGTATGTTGTTGTTGTGTTAAAAAGATATTGCAATACTCATGGTCAGGTTAATTTGTTGCATTTGTTTACACTTTGTTGATCTGATATGGTATTTCTTTTGTATTCAATTGACACTTCTGTACTTTTTGATTTAATTTTTTATAAATTCAATCAAAAAGTAGGGGGGGTTATGTAGCATTGCATAATGAGTATGTTATATACATATATATTTTTTTTGGTGTCATAAGAATATTAAGAATAATGTTGATATGAAAGATAGTAATTATTTAATATGTAGATAAGGATAGTTCAGAGTTGTTAAGAATTGTTATTGATTACTTTGGTTGAATTTCATGGAAAGCCTTAAAATACTTAATTATTAATTTGAGGATTAACTCCAGTTCGTAATAATTAGTTTTGATATTTGATAATTAATTTCAGTAATTGTTTTGGTTAAAGCAGTATAGATTATAATTTTACAGGACATCATTTTTAAACAAAAGTTTCTAATATGGTATGAATTTCAACTTTGTTTACTAAATTTTGATCATTTTATTTGAATTTGTTGGGTAATTTTAAATTCTATTGGATATTGCTAGTGTAATATCTTGAGAATAGTCTGGAAGGTACAGAAGGAAGAGCGGACAGGCGCGACACTCTGGCGCCAGAAAGCTATTTTTCAATTTGTAAATGCGTGTTGGGGATTTACGCGTCACGTTGTACGCACAGCTGTAGCGACCGTCTGGAAGGGTCTCTGGAGGCTACCACTAGCCAGCCAATCAGGGCGAGTCCTGGCGTCAAGTGATGTGCCCGTACGAATTTCCTTATATGGTCATGTTTTGGAATTATGTGCGCTGATTGGTCAGTTGGCCCACGGGGTTGCCTCCCTTGTTTTCACCTTTACAAGGGAAGGTAATCTCGTCGATCAACTCACTTGTTGCTCGATCGTCGCCAAACTCGGTCGCGTCGTCGGCAAGTCGCAAGACAAATGAAAAATTACTAAGGGACAATTTAACGCCTAGGGGCTGGGGCCAGGCCGTAATTTTTCAACCTAAGTTCATTTTTTTCGGACAAATGTATTAGAAATTTAGGCCCTAGGCGTCGGCATCGGCCCGACTCGTGTGATTTCGGTCCGCGAACGACGGTACCTTGAGTTATGTAATTAACCAAGGGACATTACTAAGTTTTTTGTTTTTTTTTTCTTCTTTGGCGAGTGACAAGACGCCTCGACCATCAACGGCAAGATGTATGGTGCTGTGGTATATATTTGGACCTCATCCTATCAAAATTCAAAGACATCGTTAAAATTTGTATAAGAAAAGACGAAAACTGTGCAAGTAACGAAGTTTTTCTAACTAAATTCATTTGTAAAATTGTGTATTGAGGCCATGTAACAATGAGAAAAAACATTTTTTTTAAAGAAATAAACAAAGATAATTTAACAAACTCTTTTATTTCCAAATAACGCAGAACCATAGTAATGAAAAATTCCTCAGGAACATTGTTTGATTTGTTTTGTTACGTTTCTATGTGTGCTTAGCCGGGCAAAAACATACAACGTAACAAGGTACTCTTGCAAGTGAATTTCGGTCGGCTGGGAATACCTCTGGACTTTCAAGAGCTGAAAAAGCAAGCGGAGCGAACCTTCGGACGTTTTGTATTTGATCATACAAAACCCTTTATGGGCTACAAGCTTGTAAAGAGAGAATGAAGGAACACCGCAGACAAGCTTATCACGGAATATCTGATCAAGACAAAAACCACCCGAAGAGAGAGAGGAGCAAAGGAAGGAACAAAAATTTTATTCCTGGACAAGAATTTAGAAATTTTAATCTATGGACCATATGTTTTAACGCTCGAGACTTGAAAATGAAGCTTTATCAATGGACAAAGACGATCTTATTGGATGACATTTCATGTATCAAGTGTTTTAACATTATGACCAAGATTTTACTGATTGATACCCAGAAGACGGAACAAGAAGGCTATGGACGGGAACAAGACAACAGGAGGAGGAGTGAGGCTGCGGATGCGGCAAGAAGGATCGGAAAAGGCAAAGGAACAGCCAAAGATGGAGAAGAAGAGAAACACCTGAAGGAACTGAGGTCTGTTCCCTTACATGGCACTGTGTCAGGGTCTGGTCAACCGACCTGTCACAGTGGCATGTGAGTGACCTCACTAAGGAAAGAAAGGATGTTTTATTAATTACCGCCGTGTTTTATGAGTGGACTCAAGAAAGGACAAGGAAAATCTTATAATCATGACAAAGCTTTATTCTGGCTGCTGGCACGGCGGTGAAAACAGAATGGGCAAGTTATTTTCAGGTAAAGGCGAATGGTATGTAATACCATTCAGAGGAGTAAAGTACAACTGAGGCCAAGCCACCCAGGGGTTCTCATCGAGGTGACCTGGGTGTAGCAAAGAAGAAAAGCTAGTGCTCTTGGTACGCCCTCACTGGTTTAGTTCCAGGAGGTGGAGGTGGAGAGGCCAGGCCGGGCTTTTGCCCGTAAATAACTTGTCACTGGCATTGGGTTTTCTCGGGGTATCTCCTGTTTGCGGAAGCCTGAGGAACACCACCACCTTGTTGTTGCAGTTAGAGTCGCAGTTGTGAAGACGATTACGGCCTGGTGAGCAACGACAGGTGTACCTGTGCTGCGAAGTATAGACAGGCCGCGTGCGACGTCTCTCCACCTCCACGTGGTAGTGAATGGTAACATAGGCGGGTGATAAGTCGACCAGTCTCTGCCAGAACTGCGTCGCCCTAATTCCTTTGAAGGACCCCCTGTCACGGCGAAGGAGAGAACAGGGATAGGCGCATGCGCAGAGGTGGACCCGTACACCTCTGCATACTCCCAGGACCGGATGGACCCCGACGAGGAGCGCGGGGTCTTCCATAAGCCTGACACCGGCACGCGGATGCCAAAAGACCGCCACCTGGTACGAGGGGGGGAGCGCAATAAAAAAGCTCTGGCTCGCCCCCCAACTGAATCGGAAGTGGAAACTACGGCCGACAGTGAGGACTCGGCACGGCCAAGTAGGTCCAGAGGGGAAAGAATGGTGAAGCTGGTCGAGCGGCCATGGAAAGAGCAGAAGAAAAGGAGATCAAAGAAAGAAAGGTGGACCCATAACAAAGAAAGTGATGAAGCAATGGCAAAGGGTTTGCACGAGGAGTCGGCCCAGGGACAGGCCACAGAAGCACTGCCGGGTCCCTCTGCAGATGGAACCCGGGGAAAACCCCCAGCAAGGCCAATGGATCAGAGCCCTTGCACGTCCCAGAAACGGCTCCTACCCAGGACAAGGTACGCCAAAGAAAATTGGAAACGACCCCGACTGCGCTCAGCTCCGAGGCACTCGAGGTTAACAAACTCGTGGCGGAACTATAGGGGATTTGCTCCGACCGCGAGCGAGTGACCAGCGGGGCTGCGCGTGAGATTGGGGCGAGGGTCCGCCAAATGCAAAATGCAATTGACCGTCTCGTGCACGCCAACCTATTTCTCGCTGGTGTAACGAGTGCTGCGGCCAAAGTTGGAGCGAGCGACCGGAAACGGTCGTACGCTGGTGTTGCCAGTGGCAGTCCGGCCACTGAAGTCCTGGCAGCGGCTGGTTCCGTGCAGATCAGGCCTGCGCGTAAGGTAATGGTCGTGTATCCTATTGATGAGGCTGCCCCGTCCAAGGACACGCAGCAGGCCATCAAGAGTGGACTCGCCAAAATCGAAAAAGAGCTTAAGATCAAAGGGATGCGCGCCGTGGCACGTGGGGGCGTAGTGGTTGAGGCTGCCGATGATGCCACGATGATCGCCCTCCGTACGCAACTAGCCGCGCAAGCGGACAAGATCAGGGTGCACGAGCCCAAACACCTCATGCCGGAGGTGATGCTGTACGACGTGCCCCGAGACATGGCTACCCCAGAGATCGGCAAATACATCCACGGGAAAAATTTCTTGGAGGAGACCATCCCACTGGCAGAGTTCTCCAAAGACCTAAGAATAAAGCGCCAGATGGGCAGCCGAACAGGGGACGAGACGCATCTCGTTCTGCAGTGCTCACCAAAAGCTCGACGTGCGATGCTTGATGCGCGCAGAGTGTAAGTTGGTCGACTACCTGAACCCGTTGCGGTGCTATAACTGCCAACGGTTTGGGCACCACTCAGCGGCCTGCAAAATGAAGGCGCAGTGCGAAAGATGTGGCACTGAAGGGCACACCACGACTGAGTGCCCTAAAGGTACTCAGGAGAGGTGTGCGAATTGCGTACGGGCGGGTGCATAAGATCACGGCCACGCGGCCTCCTTGCGGGACTGCCCTGTCTTGGCTAAAGCAATAACAATGGAGGCCTCTCGCATTGATTATGTTTAGTTGTGCCCAGCTCAACATGCAGAGGTCGTCTGTGGTCACGGCCAAACTGGAGGCCTACTGTAGACAGCAAAATCCAGATGTGCTACTACTCCAAGAGCCGTACTCAGTCCACTGTAAGCTCCCTGGAATAAGTGGCCGTAAGGCCTTTTTGGGTGAACATCCTCAGGTTGCTGTGGTCGTGCGCAATGACAAGTTGGACATGTTGGTGTGTGTGGGGCACTCCACCCCGCACCACATGGTGGTGCAATTGAGAGACTAGTGTCATAACACAGTCTTCATGGTCTCGTCATACTTTAGGCCATCTGACGAGGTCGGTCAACATCTGGCTCAGTGGGAACGCATCCTTCGGGCTCTGCGTGGTCGCTGGGTTGTGCTTGGTGCAGATGTGAACGCGAAGGCAGAACTTTGGCACTCCCTCACGACAAATGAAAAGGGGGTCATTGTCACCCAGTTTCTCCTTGCCCATGAACTATACGTTCAGAATGATCCAGGGCATTTGCAAACGTATGTCTCCGACGCGCACGGAACTGAATCAACCCTTGATGTGACGCTTAGCACCCGTCATGGAAGGGGAAAGATAATGGACTGGGTAGTGTCGCAGGACTCCTCCAGTGACCACAGACAGATCGGGTTTAAACTGAGGCTTGGGGAACCTGGCCAAGAGATGAAGGTGCGTACCGTCCCCAGGTCCCGATATATCGCAAGGGCACTAACTGGCGACGTTTTGACAACATCCTGCATCACAAGTTTCGCACCCGCGAAGCTGACCTGGGTTGTGATTCGGCGCATCGGCGGGCTCAGGCGGTGACTGATGTTATCCAGGAAACGACCGAGGCAGTTTTGTGAAAACGAACGTACTCCCGGGCCTCCAGTCAGTGGTGGACGGACGAGTTGGAGGACCTCAGGCTATCACTCGTTCGCGAGCGGAATGCCCTAAAGCGTATGCGTGAGCCCGCTAGGGAGCAGGCACGGGCGGTGTACAACACCCGAATGCGTCGCTATAAGAACTTGGTGAGGACCACCCGACTTGACTCGTGGCGCCGTTTTGTGGAGGTCACCGGGAACGCAGAACCCTGGGGATTGGTCTATAAATTAGCAGCTGGTAAACAACGAACAGCTAGGCACCTCTGCAGCTTGCGTCAGAGTGAGAAAGTGGACCTGGATGTACTCACTAGCTCGGTTAAACTTTTGCAGGAGCTCCTGCCAGATGATGATCCTAGGGAGGATCTCCCTCTGCATGTTTCTGTTAGTGAGACTTGTCGCCTCCCCACAGGTGCAGCTGACTGACACTGCCGACTTTGATATGGATGAATTGAGGGCTGCACTGTGGAGTCAGAAGAACAAGAAGGCCCCGGGTGTTGATGGTATCACAGCCGAGATCCTGAAGCGAGCCAGTATTCAGCTACTACCACCCCTGCTTGATTTGGTAAATAAGTGCCTAGCTGATGGGCAGTTCCCGGATTGCTGGAAAGTTGGGGAGATCCGGGTTCTGTACAAAGGTGGAGGCAAAGACCAGGGGGAAGCCGGTTCGTATCGGCCGTTGGCGCTTCTTCCGGTACTTCGAAAAGTGCTGGAGAAGTTAATCAGTGGCAGGCTTACCGGCTTCTTGGACATCGTTGATGGCATTAACGTCCGCCAGTACGGGTTCCACCAAGGGCTGGGTACTGATAACGCTCTCTACGATGTCACATCTTGTGTGGGAGCATGTCAGAGTAAATACCTGGTAGGGGTGTTCCTTGACATCTCGGGTGCATTTGACTCAGCGTGGTGGCCTGGAATCTGGAGAGGCTTCTAGAAGTTGAATGTCCGGCAAACTTACATCAGCTGCTGGGACACTATTTTGATAATCGAAAAGGAGTACTCAGGCTTAACACCTGTGATGTCGAAAAGTCACTGACCAAGAGATGCCCCCAGGGCTCTGTCCTGGGTCCCCTGCTCTGGAATATCCTGTTTGATGGGTTTCTGAGGATACCGCTGCCCCCTGGTTGCCAAGCCTTCGGGTACGCGGATGATGGTCTCGTCCTAATTCCTGGCGAATCCAGAGCTGAATTGGAGGATAAGGCCTGCACATTAATGCAGGCAATCGAGGATTGGGGAGCAGCTGCAAAGTTGCGCTTCTCAGTTGCCAAGACCAAGTGCATGATGCTGAGAGGTCAATTCAAGGGAAAATGGCCGCACTACCCGCGAATCCGGCTTGCTGGCAACAGGCTGGGTTTCATGACGACAATCAGATACTTGGGGGTCTTGTTGGATGAGCGTCTCACGTACATCCATCATGTCACCTATGTGACTCAAAAAGCGACAGAGGTGTTCCACAAACTGAGGAAACTAGTGCCTAGTGAGGGAGGTCTGACCTTCCAAACAATGATGGTGTTGTACCGTAGTGTTTTCCTCCCAGTTGTGACGTATGGGGCGGTAGTGTGGTCACGGCGGGCTACCCAGGCTCACGTGAAGAGGAGGTTGCTCTCGGCTCAAAGAGCGGCTCTTCTTGCGGTAACCAAGGCGTACGCCACTGTGGCTAGTGATGCTCTGCCTGTTCTGGCTGGTGTGGCTCCCCTGGACATAGAGGTATTGGAGCGTGGGGCGTAAGCCCGTCTCAGGATCCAAAAAGAGATGACTACTGCACACGATCATCTAGTGCGGGAGCACAGTCTTGCGGCGTGGCAGTTCAGATGGGACACATCGGAGAGAGGGCGGCACACCTACGCGGTGCTACCATCTGTGCGAAGTCGCGTGCGGTCTGGGTTCCTCAAAGTTACCCATGCGCTTGTGCAGATCCTCACGGGTCATGGGAACTTCAGGGCGAGCTTACACCGGTTTGGATTAGTGGACACACCACTATGCCTGTATTGTCATGTGAACGATGACGTACACCATGTCCTGACCAACTGGGGGAAGATGGAGGACTTGCGTGAACAACTGTGCCTCCAGGTTGGGCTCCTGGAGGGTGAATTGACATTGCCTCAAATGCTTCTGCAAAAGAGCACAGCGGCCTTAGTAGAAGCATTTGCCCGTAAAGTGGTCTGCCGGCTGAGTGTAGCAGAAATGCTGCTGACGCCGAGACCCCCCGATGGCTGACCCAGCTGCAGTGGGCAGGGTGACTCGCCTCCTGCTGACGAGAGCGCGGTTGCATAGGCACATGGGGTCCAGTGGAAGGGATGTTAACCCTGGATCGGTGCCAATGATTGCACGGGACGACTCCGCACGCTGGCCCTAAAGGTTGGACGCGGAGATCCTCCCCAGATGTCTGGGAAACACTGGAGTCGAGACATTTTGGATGGTGGGAGGACCACCTCCGACGAGACTATGGAAGATGTGGTAGAGACCAGTACCATTGCCAACGTTCCGGCGGAAGCACTAGGGAACAATCTCGGCTAGCACAGAGGTGCAGCATCGGCCACAGTCTGATCCTATTGAATTGAACCTCAGTCGGTGGTGGGTGCCCGTGGATCTCACGACCTGGGGCGACGTAGTTCACCGCCCCTGACTGGGTTAATGAGGGTGGCACCCCGGCCTAAACGCGGATTGCTTAAAAGACTAGAACATCAGTTTAAAGAATCTGTAAGTGCACGTGGGTAACCTAGATTGCCCTCGTGTACCTGAGAAACCTGTCTGGCGTCAGCCGGTCAGGTGGAGGGGCGTGCTTTCAAGCAACACGGATCCTTGAGATAGGCAACAAGTTTGTGTCGAAGCTTTGATAGGCCTATTCTAACACGTCTCTCAGCTGTTCCCTGATTCTACCTTTGAGGTGCAGGTACAGGGAGGGAGGAGGTGCGGAAAGCCTGACATGTTCCGGAAAACATGTCACTGGCATTGCACTGTAAGCTAGTTAACTGTTTCATTATTATTGTTGAGTTTGGGCATTTGTATTTTTAATTTAATTAAAATTAATTGAAGCAATATGTGATAATGTGCCATCGACAACTCCCTCTCAGATTTTATGAGATAGCATATTGAAAGTAGTTATTGGTCACTTCGTTGGTTGCCTGGAAAAACTGTGCGTATGTTGCCGGCTATATATTAATGGATTTAAGAACTACTACCTCGAAAACAAATTTTACTCCCTTCCGCCATCGTAGGAGTATACGTTGAAAATATATAATTATATGTTTACACTATTAATGCTCACTACCTTTACAGCTCAAAAAGTAGCCAAATGTCGGATAGTTATATTTTAAATGGTGATATCAATAATGCCCTATATTTTTAGGATGCAAACTATTAGTTGGTAATGGGCCTTTGCAAGTATTGTTAGCTTCTGACATATTTTATAAACGATTGCAGCGCCGTAACTTGACAGAAAAGTTCTAGATGTGTAAAGCCAAATGTGTGATATTCTAATCTGAATGGAAACTTAACACACGCTAAGTGTATGCTGCAAACATGTAAATAGTTGTAAATTTATTTTACTCATTTCACCACAAATTTACACCACCTGTCACAATCACGTGTCACTGTCTAATTATTTTTTACTATCAATTTTTTGCAGGCTATATTCAGACGCCACCAGAACAGCCGTCTTTACGGCAACCTTGCACAAGTGTGCGAGGAAAACGAAACTGCCAAGCACATTCTTTATTTGGTTATGGCACTTCCACTTTTGCCTGGGAACAAAATCCAACAAGGCGTCGAAGATATACAGGCATTCTGCGTACAAAACCTCCTGGAAAACTCATTTGCAAAAATGATCAAGTATGTCAAAAAAATACTGGATTAATACAGTAAAACCAGAAGTGATGTCTGTGTATAGAGAAAACATGCAAACAAATAATGGCGTGGAGTCAATTTTTCACAAGCTCCACTCAAGAATGGGTACCAATACATCCATATACAAATTCATTGGTAAGTTGTTGGTTAGTTAAGTTTATGCATTGTTTTATGTGTTATAAAATAACATTCCACATTCCTGCAGATTTATCTTTGTGACGAAACACGAAAGTTATTATGACCCACTCACTTTGTGTCTGCAAGTCGATAGCAGGTCGCAAACTTGTAGCAACTAGCGTTGTTAAGTAGCACGCCATGCTTACCTCGTGCGAACAGAACGCAAAGTCGCAAAAGCCTCGATGTTTACAAGATGGTGGACACTTAACCAGCTTAAATGTTATATTGGGTAATACGTGTGGGTTACAATATAGTTAATGCAAATAACTCCAGTTTATAAAATATCCATTACATTTTTACGTTATCTGTGTACATTAATTTAGTATTATAAGGTCTATAATGTTGCTATGCAGATGTGACCGTAGCGCAGCGAGCTACACACCGGCTTGGGGTGTAAGAGGTTCTGAGTTCAAGTCCCGGGAAAGGCATGAGTGTAAATTTGTTCTTGTATAATTGTATTCAGTCACAAGACATGTCACTAAACTACATAAGTCTCAAAATATCAAGTAATTATGAATAATTTAAAAAGGAGGAATGTTTGGCGCAGTAGACGTAAACAGTGAACCATGGTAATAAATAACAAAATAATTATAAGGCATTGATGACTGCTTAAACCTTGAACTTAAATCCTTCATAATGTAAAAAACTCTGTCAAAAATTTAAGAAAAAACTACAAATGAAAAGTTTAAACTGCATAAAAGGCTAACCTAAAATGTAGGCGAAATGAGCATTGCTTTGAAATAGGCCTATATACAACACGTGTCAGTGCTGGAACATATACGGACAAAGGTGCGTATTTAACAAATTTTATGACACTATAAGAAAGCTAAAATAAATGCAGAACATAAGAATAACACAATTCAACATTTACAACTCTTGTTTCTAGGCTACGTGTTTCAAAATTAACACTGAAATAAGTTACGTCACTACGCTGCACATGGTGTCTCCATGAAACTTGACCATTAACACGCACTTTTATCACAAACTGTTTCGCAAAGGGATTGAAAGAATCTGTTTTACAATTTCATGTTGTAGGGCTAATCAATGAAAGACTATTATTTCTGGCACTATTTCTAGAATTCACGAGTTATTTTAACATAAAGGATCAATAACACCGCTATTGTTAACCAGGTTGATATTTTTAGATTTGATCTTCCATTAATGCGTTTCAAATATATTCAGTCAGTCATAAATATACTTTTCACTCCCAATTTTAGGGGATATTTTCTAGCCTTCAGAGCCGTTACAGGACATATATTATATTTGTTGTAGTTTCTTCTAGGGACTCATTAGCTGATGTTGGCATTTGACCTCAAGTTAAGTAACATCCCTTGTTTTATATGTATAAATCAGTGTGCCAAGTAAAAAAAAATGGTAGCGACGTACAGAGACGTAGGAATGTTTCTCACCTTTTAAAGCTGGGTAACGGAAGTGCTCCTCGGAGAAATAATTGTATTTTAATGAAGTAATTTCGGCGCTATTATCACAGTTAAAGAGCTCACATACTCGTGTTTTCGACTCTTTGTACAATTTTGGAAGTTTTTGTGGCTCTGCGCCGACATGAATATCTTTATAATTCCGCTGATCAACTGCTTCCTGTCGACGACTCTGCGCATATTTTGTACTATGGTGTTATCATAACTCCACTAGCTTTATCCAGAGTAGTTGTTTGGTAAATAAGATCAACTCTCCCTTTTAAGAGTTCCGCCATTTTTGCACATGGGATGCTGTGACAATTCAAATATCCCTATATGTATAATCATATAGGCCCAATATGTATTATGTTTATATTTTTTGGTTTTCGTTGTTTTAAATTATGCCTAAGTTACAATTCACACTTTGTAATGCAATTTGGTTTTATTTTTAATTCAAGTGTTTACATTAGCTTTATTTTTCTCATATGTTTATATCTATCAAGTTTAGCAGCTTGTTCTCCTTCTGGTAACAGAGGATTGCTGGGGTAACAAAAAAATTTTTAAAGGAGAGCGATTTGAAATGTGACGCCATGTTGATCAGTAAAAAGTTTTTTTAATGTATATAAAGGTTTGTCAAGAATCTGCAATTATATATGACACCCAGTGGTTGGGCCTAGACATTCAACAAGCATCTATGTAAATGTGGGTATTGTTTATTGGAGTTTAATAATGTTTTACATTGAGTAATAAATGGCGAGGGTAAGCATATAATTTTTTTGTCTTGATTGATCTCCCTAGATTTTGTCTGCCAGAAGAACCTATTTTCGTCAAAGGTTAAGGAGTTTAGTTCACTTGTACTTTTTTAGCGTATATTTTTTTTCTATTGCCTGGTTATTTAACTATTGTGGTTTTCGTTTTATATATAATTTTGTCACTTCATAAGTTATCTAATTTCTGCAAGCCTTATCTGGACTAAGACTACGGAAAACTCGACAGTGCAGTATAGACTGTGTTCTGCGAAATGAACTAGGTAACTGCAGCTCCATTAATGTATATATATGTATGTATACATATATATTAATACAAATAGTATACTTTTATTAAAGAAACCCGAGATCAGTTTTGCTTTTGCAATTTGTGGCCCGTCACATACTGACATAAATTTTGACGCTATGTAACATCTGAGCCTAAAATACTGAACTATTCAATTAATATTTCATTTTTTATTGTGATGTAATAAATTATCCTTATTTTTCAAGAGTATTGTATACATATATGTTAGAAGTTACTGAGTTATTAATTTTTCTTTATTTTGCTCTTGGAATGCAAACTAATGAGACGATGTCTTGTTCTCATTTCTTATAGTGTTCGTTGTTTCAAGTTGAATAGAATTAAGAAGTGTTAAATGTTTTTGTTTTTAAGTTAATCTGTTACAGATCTGATGCAGTGGATAAGTTCTGTTGTATACTTAAAAAAGTTTGTGGCTACAACGCCAGGGCTTATGTTAATATACATGCTACATGATCTGCTGACATTGCACATAAATACATATATTTTGCAATGCATTGCAGAGGTTTGGAATAACATACGCGTTAAGACCGACAAGGTATTTGTAATCGAATTTGAATAATTCAATAAACATTCCATGTCTACCGACAAGATTCAAATTCTCATTTCATCTCCGAGCACTATTTTTTTTAGCGTGAAACAAAGCCACATATGTAGTTTTCAGTCACTTTTAACCAATAAGCTGTATATACTTAAACCCTGTAGTTGTCTTTTTGCACGTGCCATGCTTTTATTTTACTATCGTGAAATATTAAGATATATCGTATTGCAAGAGAAAATCACTTTCAGGCGAGTTGCAAACGGAAATATGGCGATGTTTTTAGGTGCTTTGCACACAGACAGTTAATTGTTTATATTTTGTGGCTCGAAGTGCTCCAAGTAGCTACAGCTAGGCGTAGGGAATCCTTAACTCTCACTTTGCCATACTGAAATATGTTATTGCACTTCATAGTTTATATAATATAAGAATCAAAATGGACACAGTATCGTTTGCAATATGAATATTGAAACTGAATTTACTAATACGGTTTTGCTGCATACACCATCATTAAAATTACCAATACCTCACATAACATTTTACATGCGCGTTATTCATTTCAGTTGCAGGTGACAATGTTATACAATTTTACAGGTCACTTCATAACTATGGACATAAAAGGGTTTCAAAGTAGTTAGGCTTATTCCTGAACTGTTGCATTCCCTCATAAATAAGACTTTTCTTAGAGAAACTTAGTAATAATTGCAAACAAAACATAATACATACAATAAGACATTTATATATCACGAGGATTTTATTTTTCCAGATACGTTGCGCAATGTCAATAACGCAGAAAAAACAAGCTACCTCCAAGAGGCAAGACTGGTACCGTCTCGCAGACGGCGCAGTAGAGTCTATGTAGAACAAGATGTTCGTAGAAGTGAGGCACAGGATTCTTCGGATAATGGCCAGAGAAATGTCTTTGAGTTTCTCCAATCAGTCAAGCATACTTTGACTTCAAGAGCAAGAGCAAGAACTTTGAGGCACAGGTCTACTGGGGCAGCCAGCAGATAACGGTCCTGCCAACCAGGTGAAGCCCGAACTGCTTCACAGTAGACCGCAGTCACCTGAGGAACAGCAGCAGCTGTCTCGGAATGTGTGCTGCATTTGTTTAGCCGGTCCTCCTGAGAGCCGTTGTCCCTTGCAGCCACGGCATTTGTGAAATGTGTACAGCACGGTGGCTAGAAACCGAAAGTGAACATGGCTGCCAAGCTAGATGCCCACAGTGCAGGAGTGAGGTGCAAATATTTATGCGATTATTCTTATAGGTGGGAGTTAAGCATAATAATTTCTGACTTGTAAATATTTTAAATTTTAAATTGTATTTGCATATTTAGTTTAGCAAAATTCACAGTTATAAATTACTATATATTTTTTACAGCTTCATCAAAATTTTATCTTTAAAAACATGACACGACAATGCAAGGAAAATATTTTGAATGTTGTATCGTGCTTGTAGGATAAATTCATATGTGTGATTTAATTGTATATTGTCATTCAATCATTTTAATGTTGACTTTTTCAATAGTGAAAATGAATTATCATAAAAATACTTTTATTGTTTGAAACGATTATTGGTGTTGCTTAATAAACTTTAATGTTCTTATTAATTTTTATTTATTTGTCATATTACTTTCTTTCGTATGGAGGAAATTATAAGTACCTAATTGTACTCTTGTGTGAGTGTGTGTAATGTGTTAGAGCATGTGCATGTGCTTACTCATATGTCATATGTCAATGTCAGAGAGCTTCCACGCTTGTTAAAGTACGCCATTTAATATAGCGTGAATTTTGAAGTGGTATGTCATTTCTCAGCAGGAACCAGTCGTTAATAAATAACTTAATTTTCACATTACATAGCAACAAATAATTTGCACCTCCTCGATAATATTTTTAATGCAATATAGTGTATAATACTTCTTCACTTAGTATTTGCGAATTACAACAATACCTGGACATTGCAAAAATATTATAGATTAATTACAATAATGCTCTCGTAATGTTACAAAATAAAAAATTTCCAAGAATTACTTAGTAATTACAAACATTATGAAGAATGGTCTGCAGCACAAAGGTGTGTATTAAGCAGTGTGATTCTGCGGTTGGCGACAAACCGTTTTGAATTATTATCACTATAAAATTTGATTGTATATTCATGTGCATAAATAAAATTCTATGTAGGCGTAATTATTTATTAAGAATTTAAAATTTATGTTTGGTAACCAATACCAATTTTAAAGCCATGGTCCTTACTATATATATATATTTATTTATTTATTTATTTATTTATTCCTTAAAATTTAAATTTGTCTATATGTCCCAACATAAACTTCTTTATGGCAAGATATTTTGACTATGATATCATACCAAGGATGCACTAATGCTTAGGTTAATATTTCCATTTATTTACATTTAATAAACAAAGCGTTGAAACTTAATATTTAATGCGGTGAAAATCATATAAAATTATTACTGTGATATTGTTTAAAGAGATCAGGACTAGACGCCTAGACTATATTTAAAAAAATATTTGATACAACCTGCAATTCGTCTCGTCTTGGTATGTTACCAGGACCAACTCTATTATGAATTCAGTACATTTAAAGGTATAATATAAAATGTTTGATTGCTTTCAAATATTTACTCTGTGTGTAAATAATTGTAAGGGATACCCAAAGATTAGCGGATTAATTTTAGGAGAAGTGTGAATTCAAACAATGGTATGTTGGTACTACTGCCTCGATCAGCTCTTCGACTTTTAACACCTGAAGTACTCTGAACCAATTATAAAGTAAAAACTAAATGCTTGCCCAATGATGTCCTTTAACTTTGTCGGTAAGAAGCAAATGAGCATTTCACATGTGCTTGAATACTGAAACCCCCAAAACTATTCCAATCTGTAGCCATTGCCGGTTTCTTTAAACCAATTGCGTCTTCCTGGTTGCGCTTTTCTCTGGAAGACGATGGTGAAAAAGCGCTAAACACTCCTTATTTGGGCATTTTCACGAGACAAAATGAGTTTAAGAACTTCCGTTCAAGATATTTATTATTATGTTTCAAACAAAGGAACTAATAAACATGAAGACACCAATATATAAAATTTGTCATTCCATAAATTTGTTAAACAATCATTACCATCAGTGTCATGATGAGATACACCTTAAACATATTCGGTTATTTTAAGCCTTTTACAAGTACTCACACGTTCATAATAAAGGCCAGCTCTTCCTTATCATTTGAATTGTCTGAGAATTACAGTAATTTTACGATAGGCATCAACATTTTGTCAGTATTCTTTCCAGCTGCCACCATAGTGCACCGAAATAGCAGCACAGACTTTACAAATAAGTGCGCAAAAAACGAAAGCAGCGGCCACTAGTTTAATGTAACTAGCAAGTTGAAGGAAACTATTACATGCACTCAGTACGAGTACACTTCAGGGAGAAGACACGGCACACGGTCAGTGTGCACCGAGTACAGGTTATTGCAGTAAGTGGAAGAAGTTATAGTTTGTTAGCTATCTGCTAACATAATAAACTACGGTAGTGTAACTATTTTAAACGAATTATTGTTTTATTCATCCCCACTTTAAATCTCAGATTTAATTTCATTTATTTTTGAATTAAAATGAGCTTCAGCAATCTTAAATCGCAATATACTGTTGCATCAAACTATTAAAATTATCGTACAGGGACTTCAGCTATACCTCAGCTCACCCTGAACTTACTTAAGTAGAGTTAATTTTGGAGTCCACAAGGACACTCTAAACACGATTTAAAAATATTTTAAATATAAACATGACTTATAATTAGGGAAGGGAATTTTTCGCGGTCGCGAATTATTCATGAATTCGCGCGAATTCCGAGGCAAAATGTGAATTATAGCTTAGTCACAAAATATAGCAAAACTTGCACGTTATTGTTAATAAAAAAGTTTTAAACATAGTGGAACCTCGCTACTACGAGAGCTTACAATGGCGAGAAAAATCCTCGTAACGAGTACTCGTAATAACCGAACATAGAAAATTCAATTCTAGTTTAAAATCCTGAACCTTACCAAAATGTCTAAAAGTCACTCCATAACTCCAAAACGGTGCACTGTAGTGAAAAAACACATAGAATAAAAGTTGAAGCAGATTAAATTTCTAATAGAAAAGGCCTGTATAATGTTTTTGTATCTTCAACGGTTTTTGTTTTAATCACGAATGAAATGGTCTGACTCCTGACCGAGCTACGCGACGCAAAGTAACCGCTGGCACCGTCGCCGCGCCGTGCTAGACGAAGGAAAGGTTTGTGGATCGGAGGGGAGAGGAGATAAGTGGAGTGGAGAAAGGAAAATGTAGGAGGGATGGAAGAGGGGAAGGACATCTGCCCTCCTCCCTCCTTATGCTGTTGCAGTTTCTGATGGGAAATATCCGGTGTCGCATGCCGAATATAAGTTATTGTGAGGGGTTTATTAATTAAAGTGAATTCCTTGTGTGGTGCATTTCAACATAGCGCCGGTACCCCTGGTTACACCACACTACAAGACACAGGAAATTTTGTGGGAAAGCTCAGACACTATCGTAATATTGCATCATTAAATCCTGTAAAGCTAGACAGGAAGAGTGCTTTTTTTTTGCTGCCGAGCCTCCATTAACACGCTAACGTACGCAACGTGGGCAACGTGGGCAACGTGGTCTCTCGCATACACACATGCACACACGCACACAGGGGACACGGCTCTAGTACAATGTACACAGGGGCTGGGTTATTTTTAGAATTACCCCTCTTCCGAAAGCCAGCCTAGCGGCAGTAAATGAACCTGGGGGGGGGGGGGGGGGGGCGCTTCATGAAACGGCCGAGAGAGAGAGAGAGAAAGAGAGCATATTGTCCGCCACAAGACCCCCTCCCCCTCACTTTTCATTCTTTCTCGACAGCTAACTGTGAGTCATTGTCCGCCGGCGCCAGCGGCCAGCATAACGGCCCTCTCCCGCTTAGAAGCATTTGTTTACTGCGTGAACTTTTTTCTTCCAACTAATGGTGTTTTTCCGTGTTTCAAGATGCCATTGAAATCTCTCGTACTTACGAAAGGGTCAACACGGAAGCACTCGTAATAACCAGATTAGTTTAGTATTATTTACATAGTCAAACTGACGGTGCATTACTAAACTCTCATAACTTCGAGGGTCTCGTAGTATTCCGTACTCGTAGTTATGAGGTTCCACTGTATTTTATGGCGAATGCAATAGGGTAATAAAACTAAAATGCGAACGGTGTGGAAAAACGGGATGATCTACTGTGGAACCTCGCTACTACAAGATCTTCGAAGTTACGACAGTTTTGTGATGCACCGTCAGTTTGGACTACGTAAATCATACTGGTAATTAAGAGTGATTCTTTGTCCATCCTCTCGTAAGTACGTGATTTGAATGGCATCTCCAAAAAAAGAAAAAAAATTCACGTAAACAGCCAGCAAGGGGGTGGGGGGGAATGCCCATAGTGAGTCGCTACGTCGCGTCGGCGGACTGGGACTAGCATGCCGAAGAGGGGGTGAAGAAGGAAGTGGAAAAGGGGGGATGACGCAGACTGGCTTAGCACGTGACTTTGTAGAGAAGAGGGCAATAGTGACAAAGAGAGAGACGGGTGGTTGGAATGCACGCAGGAAGACGTCACTGTTGTTAGGTGACTATCTTTCGGGCTGCTCTACTCTAAAAATAGCTTTGCCTCCCTCGTCTTCAACACACTTCACTACCCCCCTCGCAACCCAACCGGGAAGCAAAACGACCTGCGCAGTGCACCTGCCCAACAGCAGTCACGGTAAAACCTGCCTAGCGCACGTACGTATGTAGATGTAAATAAACAAATTGTCTTGTACTACTGGCAAATATCGGTAATTTGATCATGGTGAATTAAAAACATTCTAAAGGTGATTTGAAGTGAGAGTAGGTACTGAAAATGCTGAACAATAAATTAAGTGCTCGCGACAGGGCATTTCAATATCAGAAAAATGGATTCTATTGCTCAGATAGTCGCACCGTAATGTGCAAATTTCTTAAGTGTCAGGTTGCGTGGGAGCGTAAAGATTCTATAGAAAAACACCTAAAATCTGCCAAGCACATCAGTGCAGAAAAAGGTTGCCCTGAATCAAAATTACAGACTTCGATCGCTACATGCTTCAGTAGTGCGGAAAGGAAGAAATAAACTGCTGACTACCTCGGCAAACGAGTGACGGAAACTTTTCTGAAAGCAAATATTCCGCTAAAAAAACTTGAAAATCCGCATCTGAAAGATTTCCTGAACAAGTTTGTTGAAGGTGCTGGTGATATTCCTTGTCTAAGGCTCCTTTCACACTATCCGGTTTTTTCGCCGTCCGGGAACTGGACGGCAGCGAGGTACATTGAGGGGAATGGGAGCTTTCACACTACGAACCTCCGGCAGTTTGGCCGTCCGGCTGCCTGATGACTCGCCGGATTGCCACTACAATCGTCCGGTCGCCGAACGGCGAAATAGCCGCATAACTGCGTAGTAGTTTACTGCGCAGTATTGGAGCGTTTACACTTTCCGGCAGTCTTCAGCTCATGAGAAGTGTTGTTGCATAGTTGCACAGAAATGAGTGATCTTGACATCGACGTGGACAAATTAATATGTTTAGTTCACGAAAGGCCTGTTTTGTGGGATAAAACAATGGAGATTTACAAGGACAGAAACCTCACAAGAGAAGCATGGCGCCAAGTTTGTGTCGAGTTTGTTGGGGATTTCGACAGTAAAACACCTTCCGAAAAGAAGAGTATTGGTAAGTTAATTTCGCCATTAGTTAAATTTTAAAGAGAAGTTGGAAATTAGAAATAAGTACACATTCTTGAGATACGAAACGTATGTAGCCAACAATATGTTTTTAAAGGTTATTCAAATTTTAACAATTAAGTTTTCCCAACAGTTTTACACATCATTTCTTAGCACTGTTGTAGGTAGCACATAATAATTATAGGCTGAAGTTGGTTGCAGTAGATATATTTTGGTTCTTGTATTTTAATACAATTAATTTTAAAACTAAAATGGGCAAATTAAATCCCAACCATTTAAGTTAAATGATAAATTTCAATTATTAATATAATGTATGCGAGGCTAAAGAATTGAATTGATACAGTTTGTTTTATTAAAAAAATATTTTTGTAACGTATTTAGACATACATGTAAATAAAACTCGTAAGTGCAGTACAGTACAGTACGAAAACATATCATGAGACGCATCATTGTGTCAGTTTATATATTTTTCATCTGCCACGATAGTGCACCAAAATCCGTTAGGAAGTAATCAGCCAGGACGTTTCGTAGCATGTTTGACTTTATTCCTCCACGAATAGGCTGTCCACCAACTGAAAGATCTTCAAGTCCAACAATTGACGTTGTGTCTTCAAAGCTATATCCGTCTCTGTCGCGCACAAAGTTATGAAGTACAACACAAGCTTTGACAATGTCTACTGCAAAATCAATGTTAACATTCAGTGGTCGATGGAAAATTCTCCATTTATTGGTCAGTATCCCGAAAGAACATTCCACATATCTTCTTGCTCTGCTGAGCCGATAATTGAATACCCTTTTTCTTACATCAAGATGAACGCCTCCAAAAGGACGGATGAGCTTTGTCGACAAAGGAAAAGCTTCATCTCCCAAAAAGAAGTAAGGTACTTTAGGCGATTCACTTCCATACAAAGGTCTTTCATCTGGCAGTAAAATCTGACCACTGTCTAAACCTTTCCACAAAGAAGATTGCTTGAAAATAGAAGGGTCACTTTCTGATCCGTAGGAACCAATGTCGACGTATGTAAATCGATAGTTTGCATCAGTAACAGCTAGTATTACTATAGAAAAGTAACCTTTATAATTGAAGTACATTGACCCACTATCTTCTGGCTTTATTACTCTGACATGCTTCCCGTCTACTGCGCCGATACAATGCGGAAAATTCGCTTTCTTCTCAAAATCATTTGCAATTGCTTCATATTTTTCCTTGCATAGTTTTGGAATGCATTGTTCATGAAGAATGGTCCAGATTGCAGAACAAACATTTCTGACAATTTTGCTTATTGTTGATACTCCCATTCTATACGAATAATGTAGGTCCATGAAAGTGCATCCACTGGCTAGGTACCTAGAATTATAATTAATTGTTAATAAAACATTACATTAAGAAACACAAAAAGACATCATACAAATGATCATGTCATATTTAAAAACAAAATAACTCTAACAATGTAATTTCTCTTTCAGGGCAACAAATCATGAAGAAATGGAACAATATAAGAGACTCTTGGATGAAAACGAATAGAAAACTCAAAGAAGGCCAAAAATCTGGTTCAGGTGCTAACAAAATCAGAAAATACATATATCACGACGAATTGATGTTTTTGAAAAAAATATGTGAACATCGGCCGAGTGATTCTAGCTTTGAGGCAGAAGAACGCAATATTTCACAGAAGAATACTGACAACCTCCCAGATAACAGTACATCAGAGACATTTACTGAAGAACAGGGTTATGAAGAAGCAGACGCAGCAGTGGAACAGCAAATAAGACCCACTGAAAAGACAACCACGCAAAAGCGAAGTGATTCAGGGACTTCTGTAAATGTAGACACTTCCACGGCTCAAGGTAATAAGGGATGAAGAAAAAGGAAGCTCGACGAATTTGAAACACGAATGCTAAAGGCTGTGGAAGAAACCATCAGTCCCGAAGACCCTCATTTAAGCTTTTTTAAAGGACTTTTGCCATCAATGAAAATGTTAACAAATGAACAATTCATTGATTTCCAGATGGCAGTGTTACAGGCACTAAAGGCTGTTAGTTCCCAAAATGCTACTATGACTGTTCTTCCTCCTAGACAAGGCTTGGACATTCAAGGAGTGCCCATTTATCATAATTATACCCATGAGTCCACCTAATTTTCACCATTACCCTCACTCATCCACTCAGTTTTCGCAACCTCAAGCACGCTTTGAACCTAGTGTTATACATACGACTCCTCAGCAGCATACGTCTAAAACAGTCTTTCCAGTACAGACCTCCCATTCTGTTGATTCAGCAACTCAAAATGAGTCCGCTACATGGTACATCTACATCGGCCACGAAGACACCTTCACCTGCTGATTCGACTTTAACATGTTTGTCAGAAATGCAAGATATTGATTTTTAGTGTTACTTCTACCTAATTATGCTATGTCATAATACAAACAGAATTTAAGCAGAAATATGCTTTGATACTTTTTAAAACTATTATATTATTCTCAAAGTTTTTGAATTAGAATTAAAGCGTGTTAATTTTTTTATAATTGTTAATTTTTCTGTAATTATTAGATTATTATTGTTTTGTTTCGGACTAGATATTTCTCATTCATATTTACTGAACTATTTTTAATTGCTTTAAATAATAATTTTTTCAGAAGTCCTGTTTATTGCTTAAAAAATTGTAATTTTTATAGAAACATGTTTTAGGGTTTTCCATTATTTTATTACTTTGCAACAATACTCACCGGAGTGATACAGCTAGCATTTCTATGGGCTGAATACAGTTTCTTAGCTTCGTGTTTTGACGCTGAAAATGAACTTTCAGAAGACCATGAAGTTCATCGAATGTTGTCACTGACATCCGAAAATAATTAAAAAATTTATCTTCATCTTGTCTCAGTTCTTGAAATATACAAAATGCTCCTTTTCCATCTCTTCTCACTAACAGAGGATGTATCCAAAACCGTCTATTTCGCTTTTTTTTACGTCTTTGGACCAAACTTAGCACAGCGCATAATTTCTGCCGTCTGTCCATGGCTGCAACAACCGATGAAATACCGGACGAATATTGTGTAGTGTGAAAGGGATGAAAAAATTTTCCTTGTCCGGCAGTATTGCCGTCCGGTTCCCGGACGGCAAAAAAACCGTATAGTGTGAAAGAGGCCTAAGGGATGCACTCACTCATGAGCTCAGGAAAGTGATTCTTCGTTTTCATATTTCGCATGAAGCATGTTGTTTTCGGCTGATCATGTGGACAACCTACCAAAATTTATTTTATTAAAGTTTCATCGTTTGTTTTTATTGTTTTAGTTTGCTAACATAAATTTATGAATTAAAGTACCGTTTATTAAGTTTAATATTTTGGGGCCCCATCTGTTAAAATTTAAAGTAACAAATGTAACAAGTAACTCATGATACTATATAGTGATTTATAAATAATTATGTAATACTGTAATACTCACAAATGTTGTTTTAATATCAAATATAAATGGTGGTCTGAAAATGTGTTAGTTTCTATTTTTCCTATTCTTAAATATTACCCCCCTTGTTACCTAATAAAAAAATATTTCTTTTGTTTAATTTGTGAGCTGGTTGTTCAGTCGGCCTACCATTGTACTTAACTACTTTTCCTCCTTAAAGGTAAAACACCATTTAACCTGTAACGTTGCAAGACCCCTGCCCTCTTAGCTAAATATTTTTCTTTTAAACTATTTTTATGCATGTAAAAATTTCTTTAAAAGTCTTTCTAATGATATTTTACCATTTTTATGTATTTAAGGGTTGATATTTCACTTACTGTATGCTTTAATAATGTACCTTGTATTCTAACAGACATTTTTAATCATTACTATTTTTTTATGTCATTATTCACAAATAAGTCGCTGTACTAGATTTTTGCCTGTTTTGGCCTACTTTTTCAGGTTTTTCTAAATAAGTTTAATTTTGTCAAGTAATTTGTATTATGATTGCTGTTTTTAATTTTAATTAACGTGTTGCAATATAATTCTAGAACAAGGGACTGTGTCTGGGGTGATGTGTAGCAAGAGAGAGGCATAAGAGGCATAAGAGGCCTGTAAGTACGAGGGAGAACGAAACAGTAATTCCCCTCAGAGATAGATAAAGACTGGGATACACCACTGGTCGTGGGAACTGAGGGATAACTGCTGTCTCACGGTGTGGGAGAGAGAGAGAGAATGTAAAGTCCCTGGCTCTGTGGATAGAAAATTGTTTTCAATGTGTGTTCTGTTTTCCTATTGGCTTGTGATGTATGGTGTGGATGAAGCGTGCATGTGATTGGTCGGTGAGGTCATGTGACTTCTCCTCCCTGCATGAAGGAGACGGTGGCATGAGTTCACCAGTCGTCCGTCGATCGCTGCACCAGTAGGGTGCGTTAGGCCGCTTGCACACGCAACGGCAAAGCCGGTGCCGGTGCCTGCGCCGGCACCGGATGACTCACAAGTCAACAGTTATTTATGGAGTGTCGCACACACAGTCCGGGACGGCACGGAACCGGGGCTGGCTACCGGCATGCCGGTGTGCAACCGGGGCTGGCTGCCGGTGTGCAACCGGGGCTGGCTACCGGCATGCCGGTGTGCAGCCGGGGCTGGCTACCGGCATGCCGGTGTGCAGCCGGGGCTGACCTCGGCAAATCGGTGGCCGGCCAGATGTCCGGCTCGCTGGGACAATGCTAGCTTATACACCTCTTGCACATGAGCACGGGAATCCCGCCCGGCAAGCGTCCCAGCTCGGGAATCCCACCCGGGGAATCCCACCCGGAAAACGTCCCAGCTCATCAAGACTGTGTAAACATTCCACGACCCGGTAGCAGTGTAGCACAGTTTGCAAGATGAACAAGTTTACTTATGATATCGTGACATTGATAGAGTTGGTGGAAAATAGGCCTTGCTTATGGGACAAGACAAGTGATACTTTCAAAGATCGTACTGAGAAACAAAAAGCATGGGTGGAAGTGTGCACTTTTTTAGAGCCTGGATTCAACGATCTGGAGAAAAAAGAACAGACTAGAATAGGTATGTATAACCTATAGTCCTAGTAGAAAGTACGATACGTTTTTATTTCGTTTTTCAGCTAATTTTTTGCCTTTCATTACTTTAAGTTTTGGCTTAATATGAAAGAGGAATTCCAGTATAATTTTGAAATCGGCGCCACTGTACTTAGTAGTATTTAGTGTGTGACAAGCCGGAATAATTAATTGCATGTATCCTCATTTTTAATGTAAGTCTGTTTCAAGAATGTAATAGGGTGATGTACATACCCTCGGAATGTTTACACTAATGTGATTGCGTGTATATATATATGTATATAATATTTATTTATTTACTTTTGTGTAAGTTTCGCTTAACTTACGACAGTATGATGGTAGGAGGTAGCTAGGAACGAACACATATTACAGTTTCGTACATTTAAAAACAGTTTTTATTGTAAATATTTTTTATTACTGAGTACGAATTAAAGTAAATATTTAAAGCACAAATCATACAAAGTTAGATATGAAATATACACTAGTGGCACCACAATACATTTTTGAAAGACAAAACAGTGTTTAATCTTTGCTCATATTTTGCTATTTTGCCATGGCAACGCTCCTTCCGGACTAACGAAATATTCTGCAAACCCGTCTCTAATGTCCTCGGTATTTTTCGTTGCTCTTGTCGACCTAGCCGCAACCACATCCAGTAGTCCATTCGTAGTAGAGAGGTCGTCATTCTGTGAGCCGTCTCTCTCTCGCACTAAATTATGTAAAATGACGCAAGCCTTCACAATGTCTTTAGCGAATTGTTTTGATACATTCAGGGGCCTGTGGAAAATTCTCCATTTATTGCTGAGGATCCCAAAGGCACATTCTACATATCGGCGAGCCCTACACAATCGATAATTGAATACCCTTTTTTTTTCGCTGAGGTTTCGTCCTCCATACGGACGCATAATGTTCTCCGAAAGAGAAAATGCCTCATCGCCAACCAGAACAAATGGCATGTTGTAATGGCTATTTTCAGTTAACGGACACGGCGGTGGTAAATTCAATCGTCCAGTGAAAAGTAATTCATAAAATACAGTGTTTTTAAAAACAGAAGAGTCACAGTCTTTTCCATAAGCGCCTATGTCCACATACACAAATCTGTAATTTGAATCAACCACCGCCATCAAAACTATAGAAAAGAAGTGTTTGTAGTTCATGTTCATTGACCCACTCCCAGGGAATTTAAATATTCTCACATGTTTACCGTCAACCGCAGAAACACAGTGCGGAAAATGCGCTGATTTGTTGAAGCCATTGCTTATAGCCCGCCAACGCTCCTCTGTAGGTTTCGGCAACTGCTCTTCCGTGAGGCAGTCCCACAACGCACAACATACTTTTCTCACTATCTTCGCTATTGTACTTGTTCCGAGTCTGTAACTGTAGTGCAGATCTGTAAAAGTTGCTTCACTTGCGAGGTATCTGAAATATAAAGAATATATTTTTTTTACAATTTTGCAATATTTTATTTATTTATTTATGCAAGTTTACGTGAATTTCTAAACACGTGCAGACAACATGCAACAACACAGTATTAATAATTATAAATTTTAAAATAAATGTATTGGGTATTATAGTGAATAAAGGAAGTGTTTTGTTTTCATTAATTACAGATAAACGAGAAATTAACCTTTTGCGTATTCCATTTCAGGTCAACTTGTGCAAGGAAAGTGGCACAACATCAGAGATTCCTTTGTAAAATCTCAACAAAAAAAATCAGGTCAGGGTGCAACCAAAAAATACTTATATGCCACCTATCTTCACTTTCTATTGAAAGTCATCGAGAAAGACGACACCGAATCCAGTATTCCTGATCCAGAGACACAAGTGGAGGAGTTGCAAGTAAGCCACCAAGAGTCCAACGTAGAAGAAACAGGTTTCGATGATGATACTGAAGTCGTACACACAAGACATATAAATCAAGGCCGGGGCAAGAAACGCAAAACTACACAACTAGACATAGACAGAGAAATTTTAAAATCTTTGCAAAACACCAGACCTGATGAGGATGAAGTTTTCTTCATATCTATAACGCCAGCCGTGCAAAAAATGTCAGCAAATGACAAACTAGAATTTCGAATGGGTGTTCTGGGGTTGATAAGAGACATTAACAGAAAATCCACAAACTTTGAGTTTAATTCTTTGGCACACTCCTTTTCAAGCACATCCTCATCACCTTCTGCCAGTACATCCTCATCGCACACTCAAGGAGCTATTTTATATAATTCTTTGCATAGTGTTCCATCAAATGAATCCCATTTCCCTGCATACTCTTCTCAATTGCAAAACTATCCCAACGCAAATAGCCAGCAAGATTTTTCCGCAAATCATGCCACATAATTTTTTTTCTGTTAACATATGTGTTTTTCAATTATTTTTAAAAAGAAATGCCAACTTTTTACTGTATACAAGACTTGAAGTAATTATAATAAACATCACTAATTAAATCCATATTGCGTTTGATTTTTTTAAAAGTTATAATACAGCATCTTTGTTAAATTATTTATTAGAGTTATCCTTAATATGTGAATCAACTCTTATCTACTGCACTTGGAAGAAATGATATTTGCAAAGTGATTTATGGTTGAACTGCAATTATAATTGTAGGTATTGGGTTCATAATGAAACAAAGAATAAAATTTCACACAAACAACTTCAGAATTAAACTGACAACCAATTAGGATAATGATTAATCTAGTTTACAGGTCACTGAAATTTCGAATTTTCAAGTGTCTATAGCTCACGTACTCATACTGCAACAAAACGGCCAATATTACAACAATGTTTATCTCACCTGATTGTAACTGCTAGCATTTCTTTAGGAGGAATGCAGAGCCTCATCACGGTATCTTGTCCTTGTATGCAGCCAGAAATATGTGCAACAAGATAGTTGAATGTTGTACTCATTCAAAAATAGTTAAAAAATTTTGTTTCGTCATTTTCTATCTTCTCAAAAAGAGTATAAAAACTTCCTTCTAAAGTTCTCACTCTTACTATAGGATGCAGCCAATACTTTCGTCGATATGATTTACTACGATATTTGCGGCGTAGATGGAGCAGATACAATAAAAACAACCTTCGGTTCCATACGGGACACATCTTCCTTCTATGATTTCCGTATCCACACTACTCAATAGGTGTGACTACGGCGCCGGTGCGGCGCCTTGCCGGTGTGTGTGCAAAGACCACTCCCGGCGCCGGCGCCGATGCCGGTGACGGCACCGGGGAAAAGCCGGTACGTGTGCAAGCGGCCTTAGGTGGCTTCTCGCAAAATATGTAGGAGAATTGCAGGATAGAAAGTTTAACGTTGGTGATCAGAGCCATGCCGAGTTTTAAGTTAACCTAATTTTATTTTTATTTATTTCATTCTGACATTAATTAGAAATTGTGATCACCTTCGTCGGCGTTTGGTTCGTGGCGAAATTCGGTTTCGCTGGGTGCGGCCCTGTTTGAGGTCGCACTGATTTCTGTTACTTACAGTAAGAGTTTACTGAAGGACTTAATATACGTTATTTTCCGTTAATCTTCATCGCCCGAGCTGCGAGCAATTCTCGACAGGCGGATGTACGAATGGAATGAGTGAGCAACATATTGAAAGTGATTGGATTTGTCTGTGCATTCTATTTAAAAAATTAAACTAAAATTGGCGCAAAATCTTTTTATTTCATATAACGAACTGTAACAAACCTAAAGTTCAGGGCAACTTGCACTGCAGGCTTTTCTTGGAATGGTTTATCCTTACCAGTCTGGGAAAGATCGGTAGAACTTGACCCTGAACGAGTTTGAATGCTCGTGTTTCTAAAGAAAAATCTGTGATTTTTATTGAGCTATAACATGATATCAATAGGCCTATCGTAAAGGTTATCTGTTAAATCTTCTATAAATTTAAATTATTCTCATTACAATACTACTACATTTCTTATTTGCTTACAAAATTATCTCATTTGTATTTTTGTAATAAAGAGGGTATTTATATAGTTTAAAACTAATTTATGTTATTTGTAATAATTGTTACTTAATAGGAAAATATTTTTCCCTGGAGTAACGAAAGTATCGAACTGAAAAAACAATAAAGAATCGAGTATCGAAAGTGTGGTATCATCCTACCTCTACTAAAAATCAATCAATAAAATTAAAGTTTCATGGCAATCACTGTACATTTAATGGATGAATATTTTGAATTGAAGTCAGCACTGCCTGTGTTTTATTTGATGGAAAGTAGTCACAATAGTACAAATCCTGCCAAAAAAAACTGAAGGACCTAGTTATCACTAGGGGTTTGGAAGGCAAAGTCATGTTAGCTGTTTCAGACAATGCTGCCAATATAAAAAATGCCATATCGAATGAGCTTCGATGGAAGCATTTTGGATTTTTGCTCATACATTTAATTTATTTTAATGGATGCTCTAGACATAGTAATGCCAGTCAATGATAGTGTAGTTGCATACTTCAAAAGAAGTCTGATTGCTAATGTGAAGCTTCTCAACTACCATCAGGAATGGTTCATCACGGCCAAAAAATTATTGCAGCATGAAGTCACACTTTGGAAATCGGTTTTCTTTATGTTATATAGATTTCTTTAACTTGAAGATGCTGTACGTAGCACAGTGAATTTGTCCGTGATCACTACAGAAGACTGGATAATCATTACATAAATATGCCGAGTTTTGAAAAAATTTGAAAGTGCCATAAAATTTATCATTGGGGGGGTTACTATGCAACTGCATCAGTTTTGATTGTGTTGGTCACCTGCTTAAGCAACGTGTGTACCAATTTGATTGCCACAGATCTTGGTAAAACAGTAAAAACTGTATTTTCGAAGATACAAAATGGCTTGACCAAAAGGATGGGGGATCTGTTGAACATGGCAAAACATTGGTGATAAGTATATTGTAGGATCCCCGGTTTAAAACTCTGCCATTCAAAAATGCAAAAGCAGCCAAGAATACTAAAAGAAAAAAAAATTGAACTTATTGCTGGACGACTCCAAGAATGCTGAACCAACAACCCAGGCAAGTGAATCTGTTTCATGCACCGATTCAGATGACCTTTCCTTATGGTTGAAACGGGTGTATCTTCAGAGTTCGTACATGCGCCTTCCTTTCATCCCTCTCCTCACGTCATTATACTCCTCTCCTACCCCCTCCCTCTCGCCAATAATTTATTTACAGGTGAATTCTCATGTGTCTGGTGTGCGGTGCGCCGTTTCCCCTTAATTTCCCCTCCGCGCATGCGCAATTGTGTTAGGCTCTATTATTTAAGGGCTCGCAGAGCTCATTGGAGCCTCTTATTTTCAACTGATTTTTAGTAGAAACAACATGTATTGTTGTTGCCGTTCTGTCAGATTTAATCACTTCATAGCTGTTGGTCGTCATAATGTTTTGTAAATTTGTATCTGTTAAATTTTTGTTCGGGCACGTCTGACAGAACTTTACTTAAATTCACTTTGGGAAATAAACGTGCTGGTGTAGCGGGGTTTAGAACTCATGTCTAAAGGATTATCACTTTTAATAATTTTGAATTTATGCTAGCCAGCTTATAACCTTTTGCAACGACGACCACGGTGAATAATTCGCGTGTACGGCCGTGCAATCTCTAGTCCGCCGCGTCGAATGAAGTACTGTCAGGTTTGGTAGAGTAATAAACCTTCGTGTAACTTGTACTTTGTCTCGGTTTGTATGTCAATGCTTGAATTTTTGAGAGTCGTTGTATGTAACTGAATTTGTTGGGCATGCGCGCTTAAGTGGGTGCGCAGTTTTTTGGGGCGTTTAGTCCTTTTACCTTGGTCGTGGTGAATTGCTTTGAACTAGACCCGGGATTGCATGTGTCATAACTATTTTTTTTGTTGTATATTTGGCGTATGTAAATTGATCATTATTGTATTACGTATCTAATCAGTTTATTGTTAATTGCTTGTTCGAATACGTATAGAGTTTACTAAGCTATAAATGGTTTTGCTATTTTGGTTATATTTATTTGTTTTTCTCTCATACCACGTAAGGGTTTCCTCCACAGTGTAGCTACTCATTTCCTATCCAGCTAGGAACTTCGCATTAACGTGAGGTGTTATACACCGAGTTTGTAGTCTCTTGCGAATTCCGTATCCCAAGGGGTTGCAAATAAACTGCGCTACTCTGCTAGCGTAGCTTCTGTGCTGTGTTGTTCCCTGTTACAGTATCACTACCATCATGGCTGCTCCGTCCGTGGGCTGGGTGTATAAATGTTCTAAGAGCGAGCTGCTGCAGCACTTTGAGGACAACGGCCTTGTCTACGAGCCTTCCGAGACCGTGGCGGACTTGCGCGCCAGGCTCGTAAAGTTCGTCCGGACGTCATGGGACGCGGCGAGTGCGGACTCTCCTCTGCCCGCTCCCGTTAGCGTGAGTGCTGCGCAGAACTCGTCGTTTAATTTGAAACTTTTTTTTTCAACTTTGAAATCTCTGCCTTCCTTGGACGATGCCGAGCCCAAGGCGGCTTTGACATTTCTGTTAGAAGCACATAGGATCAATGAGCTTAATCTTGTTTCTGAAACTGACTTTCTAAAGGCTCTGCTTAGTAAGTGCGGAAGCCACTATCAGGAATTGTTAACGATTGCGATTCGCAATAGGTCTACCTTTTCAGATTTTAAGTCACAAGTTCTACGTCTAGCATGTCCTCCACGAGTCCTTGACACCTGTAAAAGAGATTTAGTTTACAGGTTTCAGTTTCCTAACGAGTCAGTTGTAACATTTATAAACTCAGTTTTGTCTTACGTAGAAGTGTTAGAATTGACTCTGCTTGAGGCTGAAGTGGTAGACATAATATTAGGAAACATCACACCTCTGTGCCTTCAGCACTCAGCTATGCTTAAAGCCCCTACTACAATAGAGGAATTACGTCATTGGGGCCGTGAAATAGAGAGTAGGCTCATTACCACGCAGAAGTTTCATGCGGAATTCCCACCCATTGGTCATTTTGGCGTGACACGCCCACAGTTTAAGGCCTTGAGCTCCCAGCCTGCTAAAGTGTTGGCTGTCGGCGGCGCCGAGCGACCGCCCGCTCGAGTGAGCATAAGTGTAATCCAGCCGGGTAGCACCGAGCGACGTGCGCCTGATGATGCACCGCGCGCCAGCCAGGTCGCCGGGCCGTCTAATGCCACTGACGTCACGCACTCCCACGGCAGGTGTGCCAACTGCTGCGCGTTTGGACATTTAACCGCAGCTTGCTCTAGCACTCGCGTGGATCTCCATAGACGTAAATGCTTTAGGTGCAAGGGAATCGGGCATTACCGCCGGGATTGTCCGGGAAACTGACCTTGACGGGCCGGAAACTTGGTCGTCTCCGTCGGAAGTTTCGCAAATCCAAGTCTAAATATTTTTTACATTTTGTGGAAACTTTGATTCAAGGACAGTCTTTCTCCGCCTTGGTGGACTCCGGGGCTACTTGTTCGCTTATTAGCGATAGCCTGTTTGATCGTTTGTGTATCCGGTCCCCGTATTTAGCGAGTAAAGTCTCTCACAACTTTGAAGCTAAGGTTTTCACCGCCAACGGGGAAGTTTTGAGTGCCTCTAAGTCGGTCGTCTTACACTTGAAAATCGCGGGTTTGTCCTGGGATTGGGTATTTACTGTGGTGCATGGTCTCTCTTATGATTTGATTTTGGGTTTAGATTTCCTGGGCGGCACCCGCTGCGTCTTCGACGCGTGTGCGTGTGAGTTACGCTTTGGATTTGCCCCCAACTTAAGGGTATTGCTTACCTCTGAGAACGTAAAGCCGATTGTCATGGCTTGTCACGAGCCCACTGTTAGTGATAGGGAGAAAGCTTTAGCGGAGTTGATAACGTTGTATCCAGACGTAATCACTAAGGCCATAGGTAGGTGCGATGTGCTTCCGTATCGCCTTTATTTGAAGGACGAAACGCCTGTCAGATCTAAGTATCACAAAGTGTCGCCTCCTAAGTTGCAGGCAATGAGAGAAATTATTAACAGGTTGTTGGATGCCGGGGTTATATCGCCGTCTACCTCGGATTACAGTACTCCCACATTTTTGGTTTCAAAAAAAAACACCTCTGAGTTTAGGATGGTGCATAATTATAGACCCCTAAATGAAAAGTTAATGGATGACATTTTCCCTCTCCCTACTGTTGAAAGCGCGCTACAGCATTTAGGGAAAGCTAAATTTTACTCAGTTCTTGATCTCAATGCCAGTTTTCATCAATGTTTGATGGATCCTGCCTCTCGTAAGTACACAGCCTTTTCGACTCCCTGGGGGCACTTCGAATATAATCGCGTGCCTATGGGCGTGTCGTTTGGAAGTCAGGCACTGAGCCGTGTGCTTGACCATGTGCTCAGTGACCTAAAGTTCAAATTCGTCTTTAATTACATTGACGACATTGTTATTTATAGCGCGACGTTTGAGGAGCACTTACTGCACCTCAAGGAGGTTTTAGAGCGCTTAAGGACCGCCCACTTAACCGTCAATCCAAACAAAATTGACTTAGCTAAAGGCCATGTTAAATTTTTAGGTTTCATAATTTCTGAAGGGAACTTGGTCATGGATCCTGATAAGATATTCCCCATTGTTAATTTTCCCCGACCCAAGAGCCTTAAAGGGGTACAACGCTTTCTGGGCATGATCGGATACTTCGCCCGTTTTGTACAAGATTTTGCCGTTATTGCATCCCCGCTTAACCACCTGCGTAAAAAAAATGTCGGATTTTCCTGGGGTGAGGAACAGGAAAAGGCTTTCAACACCCTTAAATCCTTAATAGCTTCTCCTCCTGTTCTTATCCTCCCGGATTTTGATCGGCGATTTACTCTTCAGGTTGATGCCTCCTCCATTGCTCTAGGCGCGGTGCTAGGGCATATGGAAGACGGTAGGTTACGCCCCATCGCCTTTGCCAGCCGCGCTCTCTTGGAGTCGGAGAAGCGGCTAGGCACATACGAGAAGGAGGCCCTCGCCTGCCTATTCGGCGTCGAAAAATTTCAGTCTTATCTTGATTGTCAGCAATTTGATCTTTTTACTGACAATCGGGCATTGTCTTGGCTCTTCAACCACCCACACCAGCTGGGGAAGCTGGGTCGTTGGGTTCTTCGTCTTTCCAAATTTAATTTTCAGCTGCATCACATTAAGGGCGCTGATAATGTGGTTGCCGACGCTCTCTCTCGCATGTATAACACTGATGAATTCGAGGCCGTGGAAAACCCTTCTGAGCTTGAGCCTGAGCCTGTTCACGTTAATGTCGTTAAAGTGTTCCCTGAATCTTATTTCAGTATACGTGATTGCCAGGCACAGGACCCCTTTTGTGAGGGAGTCAAAAACGACTTGGCGGCTAATGTAAATGTTCCGTACGTTGAGGAAAATGGCGTAATTTTCTTTACAGGCAAATCTGGCCATGCCCGCAAGGCCCTGGTGCCGGCTAAATTACGTCCCATGGTATTGAGTTATTACCATGCGTCCTTGATAGGTGGCCACCTTGGCATAGAAAAAACCTTCAAGCGAATTTCAGCTCATCTTGCGTGGCCCGAGTTAAAGGCCGACGTAAGAAATTTTATCCGCTCCTGTCACGACTGTCAGGTGTCAAAGCCCCCTCAGAACACCAGAGTGGGGCTGTATGGTGCAGACGCCCCCGTCGCCCCCTGGCATGTAGTACATATGGACATTTTCGGCCCCCTCACCCGGTCCCGCAAGGGTAATAACTGTATTTTGGTTCTCCTAGACATATTCACTAAATTTGTCATTTTGATACCTTTAAAGAACATGAAGGCCACCACGATAGTCAAATCACTGAGGGATTGTGTTTGGAAACTGTTCGGCGCTCCCGCCATGTTAGTGACCGATAATGCTAAATATTTTCAGTCCACTGTCTATAAAAACATGTGTCTGGAATGGGCTGTGAAACCGATTTTCAGCAGTGCTTACTATCCTAAAGGTAACCAATCTGAACGCCTAAATAAGGTCCTTAAGGCCACTCTCATTTCCTTTTACCGTGATGATCAAACGTTGTGGGACACAGATTTAGATTTTATTAACGTTGGATTAAATTCTGCTCATCACTCGGCCTCTGGATTTCCGCCCTCGATTCCTTTCTTAGGTAGGGAAATTACCCACCCACTTCTTAATCAGTGGGGCCTCCCTTCTTGTGAGACCGTACTCGACAGCGCCTCCCTAGACGCCGTTCTCGATACTTTGTCGTGTAACTTGCGTAAGGCCCGCGAGGCTGAGGCAGCTACGTTTAATAAGACGCGCACTGAGCATGGTTTTAGTGTAGGTAACAAGGTTTTATGCCGGAGCTTTGTTCTCCCCTCCCGCATTGATAACCTTAATGTAAAATTGTTACCGCCGTATTATGGCCCCTTTGAGATCATAAGATTTCTGGGTCCTAATACGGCGTTGCTCAGATGTTCTTCGAATAAGAAGAAATACAAAAAATGCCACGTTAGTCATTTGAAATTGTACTGCTCTGCATAGCATCCTTGTGGTGGCTGTAAGTTTTCTTTTTACCTTTAGAAACTGGTACGTTGAAGCACTTTTGTCTTTCGTCATAGTAACATGATTTAGTTTGAAAGTTTGTTAATATATATTTAAATTAATATTTGTATATATTCGGCTGTCTAACGTTTTTATATTCTAAAAAAAAAAAAAAAAATAAAAAATTGGTTTGTTTGTTTCTGCCTATGATGTAATTTAATGTTATTATTACCATTTTCCCCACTTTTGTAAAGCCTTAATTCTTTTGGTGAACACCTTATTCAAAAAAAAAAACTACTGCCTGGGTTCGGTTGTTTCCTCGTTGTTTATCGTGTGTTTTAGCCATACTGCATTGACACCGGCATCCCCTCCCTCTTTGCCCGTCCTCTGGCGTGCGTGCGAGCTTCAGTGCGAGTCAAGCTGTTTATCCGTCATCGCTTACAGCTGACTTTTGCTCGTCCGACTTCGCTTGTTGCGAGTCAGCCCGTCCGTCGGCGGAATGTGTGATTCGTCTCGTCCCGCCCCCGCCGGAGCGACCCATTCCCTGGACTACACAGCTGTCTTTGGCCTTGACATCTATCAGCGGCTTCACGGCACTCTTATTGCCGTCCCTTCGACAGTCAACATGGGGCAGGGCCCGCCCCAGCTGACGTCATCGAAGAGGATAGCTGCCTTCCTTGTTCCCGGCGTGCTGTAGTCATGACCAGCACCCGGGCGAGCTCGAAGATCTTCAGGCAGACACGCAGAGACAAATCTCCTTGTCATAAGGACGCCTCTCGCCAAACCATGGTGGCGCTCGAGGCGTCCCTCGAATTGACTTGCCTTATTATCGCCCGACTTCATGGGCCGAAACGTCCGCTTCAGTCAGACAGACTTACTGCTCACCACCCTTGCCGACAGAGATTCGTCAACGCTTCACTAGGCTGGCCGCCTAATCGTAATGAGCACTCATCATGTTACTACCCTATGCTCACCCCACTGAAAGGGCTGAATCTGCAAGATCCGCCTTCTGCTGTGCCAATCGTCCCGCCCGACGTCATGGCGTTCCGGCCCAGCTGTCACGATTTTCCTCTGGGCGGCATAAGTATCAACGTACCGAGAAGGCGCCCGGGCTGCCGCAACCCCAGGCGCAGAGACCTGTGACGCTTGGGCGAGGCGCAGAGATAGACGCTGTCGACGACTTACGCCACCGCCTGCCGTCGGCCCGCAAGCTGGTTGCTGGTTGCTGGTAGCTGGTCGCAGGACGCTGTTGCTGGTTGCCGATCTCCAGTTGCTGGTCGCTGCTCGCTGGTCGCTGTTTGCTGCTGTCAAGAATGTGCTACGATCCTGTCATAAACTTTCGCCTTCAAGTGTGTGACACGAATATGAGAGAAAATAAACTGTTTAAAGCCCGTATCATGGACACCTTTTAAGTCGTTATTTAAAACATTGGAAATGCTATTTACTGGTGAACTTTAGGGATCGTTCCGGAAAGGTTTAAACTTTTTTTAAGGGGGGGAAGTTGAAGCGGGTGTATCTTCAGAGTTCGTACATGCGCCTTCCTTCCATCCCTCTCCTCACGTCATTATACTCCTCTCCTACCCCCTCCCTCTCGCCAATAATTTATTTACAGGTGAATTCTCATGTGTCTGGTGTGCGGTGCGCTGTTTCCCCTTAATTTCCCCTCCGCGCATGCGCAATTATGTTAGGCTCTATTATTTAAGGGCTCGCAGAGCTCATTGGAGCCTCTTATTTTCAACTGAGTTTTAGTAGAAACAACATGTATTGTTGTTGCCGTTCTGTCAGATTTAATCATTTCATAGCTGTTGGTCGTCATAATGTTTTGTAAATTTGTATTTGTTAAATTTTTGTTCGGGCACGTCTGACAGAACTTTACTTAAATTCGCTTTGGGAAATAAACGTGCTGGTGTAGCGGGGTTTAGAACTCATGTCTAAAGGATTATCACTTTTAATAATTTTGAATTTATGCTAGCCAGCTTATAACCTTTTGCAACGACGACCACGGTGAATAATTCGCGTGTACGGCCATGCAATCTCTAGTCCGCCGCGTCGAATGAAGTACTGTCAGGTTTGGTAGAGTAATAAACCTTCGTGTAACTTGTACTTTGTCTCGGTTTGTATGTCAATGCTTGAATTTTTGAGAGTCGTTGTATGTAACTGAATTTGTTGGGCATGCGCGCTTAAGTGGGTGCGCAGTTTTTTGGGGCGTTTAGTCCTTTTACCTTGGTCGTGGTGAATTGCTTTGAACTAGACCCGGGATTGCATGTGTCATAACGATTTTTTTTGTTGTATATTTGGCGTATGTAAATTGATCATTATTGTATTACGTATCTAATCAGTTTATTGTTAATTGCTTGTTCGAATACGTATAGAGTTTACTAAACTATAAATGGTTTTGCTATTTTGGTTATATTTATTTGTTTTTCTCTCATACCACGTAAGGGTTTCCTCCACAGTGTAGCTACTCGTTTCCTATCCAGCTAGGAACTTCGCATTAACGTGAGGTGTTATACACCGAGTTTGTAGTCTCTTGCGAATTCCGTATCCCAAGGGGCTGCAAATCTCTAGTACGCCGCGTCGAATGAAGTACTGTCAGGTTTGGTAGAGTAATAAACCTTCGTGTAACTTGTAATTTGTCTCGGTTTGTATGTCAATGCTTGAATTTTTGAGAGTCGTTGTATGTAACTGAATTTGTTGGGCTTGCGCGCTTAAGTGGGTGCGCAGATTTTTGGGGCGTTTAGTCCTTTTACCTTGGTCGTGGTGAATTGCTTTGAACTAGACCCGGGATTGCATGTGTCATAACGGTTTTTTTTGTTGTATATTTGGCGTATGTAAATTGATCATTATTGTATTACGTATCTAATCAGTTTATTGTTAATTGCTTGTTCGAATACGTATAGAGTTTACTAAACTATAAATGGTTTTGCTATTTTGGTTATATTTATTTGTTTTTCTCTCATACCACGTAAGGGTTTCCTCCACAGTGTAGCTACTCGTTTCCTATCCAGCTAGGAACTTCGCATTAACGTGAGGTGTTATACACCGAGTTTGTAGTCTCTTGCGAATTCCGTATCCCAAGGGGCTGCAAATCTCTAGTCCGCCGCGTCGAATGAAGTACTGTCAGGTTTGGTAGAGTAATAAACCTTCGTGTAACTTGTACTTTGTCTCGGTTTGTATGTTAATGCTTGAATTTTTGAGAGTCGTTGTATGTAACTGAATTTGTTGGGCTTGCGCGCTTAAGTGGGTGCGCAGTTTTTTGGGGCGTTTAGTCCTTTTACCTTGGTCGTGGTGAATTGCTTTGAACTAGACCCGGGATTGCATGTGTCATAACTATTTTTTTTGTTGTATATTTGGCGTATGTAAATTGATCATTATTGTATTACGTATCTAATCAGTTTATTGTTAATTGCTTGTTCGAATACGTATAGAGTTTACTAAGCTATAAATGGTTTTGCTATTTTGGTTATATTTATTTGTTTTTCTCTCATACCACGTAAGGGTTTCCTCCACAGTGTAGCTACTCATTTCCTATCCAGCTAGGAACTTCGCATTAACGTGAAGTGTTATACACCGAGTTTGTAGTCTCTTGCGAATTCCGTATCCCAAGGGGTTGCATGGGATTCTTTTGATAAATCAGTCGTTAGTGCGCAACCTTGTGGAACAGTAAAATTAAGAGCAATTATCGAAGATCAAAAGTACATGGAAGACGAAATCTTGCCAAGACAAATAGACCCTCCCTCTACAGTGGTGGCAAAAATAAGGCTTACAATTACAAACACCTAAATTTAATAGCAAATGAAAACCATTGTGCTTTCGTATCTTCGGTACCATGTGAAAGAGTTTGCTCAAAAGCTGGTAATGTGTTGAATGAATGTCATACCAGATAAGTGCTAAAAAGACAAACATGCTCTTGTTTTTGAATGCAAACATATCTTTAATAAAGTAATAATTTTTTAGTACAAAATGTTCAGCATTTTATGTAGTGTGGAAGAATAAAACTCTAAACCAGTACATAAAAAGACATTATATTTTTTTTCTAATTTGCAGTGCAAATGCTTAGATGTAATGTATATTTAAATTTTGTATGTGTAATAGATGTAAACAACATTTGTATAGGATTTTAAATTTTGTAATTTTTTATTCACTACTACATTTTCTTAAAAACTGAATTGTTTATGAATGTAGTCCTTTTTTTCTTTTTACATTTTTGCTTTTATTTTCTAATATATTTTATATTTATATAGTATATTAGTGGAAGTGTTATATTGTTACGATTTACTGCGGGTTCGTAAAGGATAGCCCAACTAAAGATTTTTATCACACAGTTTTATTTATTACTACTATTTACATCACTAGCTAATAATCTAAAAATGCCTATTAATCAATTGCACTAAAAAAAATGTTTCCTCCTCCAGTCACTTGCTTCTCACAATCCCACGCCTCGCTGGGCCGCCCCTCTGGCGCAACTCTCGCTGCAGCACCCCTCGTGGTCCTCCGACGCCGCACTCCGCCGCCGCTGTCGCGCTTCCCCTTCGTCGAGATCCCACTCGACGCCTCGCTCGGAACTGAACTCTTAGCCACTCTATCGCCCGGAAACTCCACCGCAGGAAAACTCCCGACTTCACTCTGAACTCTCCTGACTGCCTGCCCTGACGTCCTCGGGCATATATATAGGCCCCGGCGCAATTCCAGAACTCACGAGAGCGGCCAGTCGCGTCACTAATAGCCGTCCCGACAGCAGAAATCTCTCGAAAACACGTGTCAGAGGCTCGCGCAACTCAACAGCTGGCAGGTTTCGGATGTCAAACTAACAGTGCCGCACGGAGAGTGTGGAGGGCTGAAGGGAGATAAAGCAGCGACCCAGGTGCGCACGGTACATCTCATGTTACGGCGTGCACCTGCGCGTGACGCGGCCTGGCTAACATTCGTAACAATATTATTTAAAAATGGTTTTAATAAAAATTGTGCTGTCGTGTTTATCTCTGCTTAAAAAACAAACCAAGTATGCTTGTGATAAACTAGTGCTAAACATGATGCTACATGTTTTGAATGATGTACCATTTTATACAATGGCTCGGCTTTGTCCACAAACATAACCGTAGTAGATATTGTGTAGGCCAATATCGCCAAGGCATTAATAGAGTTAAGAGTGCAATTATTCTCAAACTACCAATAGTAGCGCAGTTTCCAAACCCTGGGGGTCCAAACAGCGATTGCTCGCATACCACCAATAGTAAATAAGCTTCTATCTAAAACACTGTGATCACTCTCCACCAATAGAAATGCAGTTTTGGTTCCCATTAAACTGTGATTGTTCTCACACATCCAATAACAGCATAACATTTTTTTTACTGTGTTCCAAAGTGCGGATATTAGTTGGACTTCATGAAGCACCCAGGCGGAAGAAGGGAAACAAAACAACATTTTGTCTTGAATTATTAAACATGTTTCTAACATTTTATTTCTCTGCACACCAATTGATATTAATTTTTTATAATTTTAATATTAGTTCCAAATTTGAGTTTAACAATGTCTTATACTTATACAGATTTTGAATATTGTCTTTCATATTTGACTAACTATAAAACTTTTGCACATAACCTGTTTCCAGACTTACACAATAACACATATGTGGACTGTTCGCAGGTCCCGAAAGGTAATTATTACATTACAAGCCAGTTCGCACTAATATCCGTGGTTACACACGATTTCAATGTACGAAGCCGCAGGACTACATCCTTGGAACAAAGCTGCAATTACCAGGACCTAATTTTTGGGCGATTATTGACAACTGTGGTGAAATATTCTAATTGCAAAGTCCAAATTATAAAAACAGGTTTTTCTGACAGGATGGCACCCAGGCCACAGACGCGACATATTCTCTAAACTCAGATAATCTTATACTTTGTGAGCCACTAACCACTTACTTTTCAGATGGTAGTGCTGTGCAGCATATAAATAGAAAGAATTTTTTCAATCTGTGCCTACACAAGAATGATTTTCAAGTAGAAGCAGAATTGCAGTTCTTCACTATATCACACGGCAAGAATACCTGTGATGTATTAGGTGGTACATTAAAAGACTAGCTTCCAAAGCTAGTTTACAATGACCAAATACTAACACCTAAACTGCTTTTTGAGTTTGCTAATAATTTTCCCGGTATGGACATTGAATACTGCACATGATTTCGATGCAGCTGAAAAGAAACATTTGCAGAGATTCAACAATTCAAAAGCCAATGAAGATTCTCACAAACTGCATATGTTTATACCGATTTATGAAAATTGTCTTCTCACAAAGTCATTATCATCAAATGCTCAAAGTTTTATAGGTAATCAATCAACTTTTGTTACAATTTCTAACACCTACAGATTTACAGCAAACTGACTCTGAATATGTTACAGTAGTCTACAACACAAATCATGGTGGCTTGCTTTTATTCTTCAAAACAATGATAAAAATGAAATTAGTTAGCTTTTTACATCCTAAGGGGCCATCCCCTTAATTATTGAAACCCAAACCAAATGACATACTAACAGTAACCAATAATAAAATCCTAGGAGTATTAAATCATGTGACGGCAACTGGTAGAGTGTACATATTGTCACAGATTGAAAATTTCTTTAATTTTTTTTAATTTATTTTGCTTTGTATCCGGTCTGGGTAACGTTCGTTGGTTTACATTCACGTTTCCGGGCTTGGCCTCATGATTGCAACACCAAGTGGCGAAATATAGGTTGCTGTGACTGTAGTTTGCGGGCACAGCGTGGTTAGCTAATTTCCGCGGGTCGCAGGTCGCTGGCCAGGGCCCGCTGAGATGTTGCGACACGCCGTTCCAGAAACCCGCTGTGTCGCGCCAGGTTTTGTTTCCTCATGGTCGTTTTTCCGCTACGTTAGTCCTTTGTGAACACATTTATGAGGACACTGTCCTGTATGGTGTCGCAATCTGGCGTCCGAGTTTGGAAGCGTGGCTCGAACAAGGAAGCAGAGGGAGCAGAGGGAGCAGAGGTAGCAGAGGGAGAGGGGAAGGGGAAGGTACGCGCATGCGCAGCAAGGAATCGTCTACGAGGCGTGTTTCGTTTTTTTGCTTTGTGAACGGTGGGGCGGCCATTTTTCGTTGCTAAATCTTTCCCTGCGAACGTTTTCATTGTGACCTAGTTTTGGAGGTAAAACTACCCTCCAGGGAGGGACCGGGGCTTTTTCGCCTGGGGGACCTCTCTGGAAGGGTGATCCATGACGGTGCGGGGCCGTGACAAGTCGAGGGTCAGTGGCTGGCTAGTGATGGCTCGTGGGACGGAGCTTCTTACTGGACGGTCTCCGTCCAGTTCATAATTGGTTGTGTTCAAATAAAATAATGTAGATTTGCTGTTGTTATTTTGTTATTTTATTATTTCTTTGGGAATGTAGCTCGGAAAACGGTGCCTTGTTGACGGCATGCAAGCAGAGGTCTGATCGTAGACGTAACCTTAGCAGAGTTGCGTGAGAAGGAAGGGCGGCCATGTTGTCAAAAGATAAGTAGTAATGTTGAATTAAATGTGGGACGGCATGCATCAAGTTATTGTTATTAATTATTTTTGTTATCTATTTGTTACTAGCTGCCCGACCCGGCTTCGCACGGCTATACTAATGGAAAAAAATTAAGCCACATCTCCCATTTACAGTAATGGTAAATGAAAAAAATTCGGTGAAAATTTATTACAATGCTGTATAATGTACCGGAGAGAAAATTAATAGCACCGATGGTTTCCCGACTCGTGCATGCAACGTACAACTGATGTACCCGTACTTCGCTACGGCAGTCTACAGGCAGATCACTCTTGCACCGCTCATTATACATTCCCCTCCTTGTGGGTACGCCACTGTCGCGCGATGCCCGTTGCCATGGAGACGCAGAAGGCATGAACAATGCAAAATCCTGTTCTCATGCAGACAAAGTACCCACTGTTGCCTGGTTTTAACCACCCATGGGATCTAATTTTCGGAAATTGTCATCCTGTGTAACATAAGGAAAATTACTGTGAAGTTTCAAGTCTGTAAAATATATATACTTGAAAAAAAGGGCAATAAAAAACAAATTAAACACAGAGAGAGTAAAAAAAAACAATAGTTTAGGTTTGCGATTTAAAGTGATAAAAAGTATTTAAATACTAATTGAACTCTTATGAGGGTACTGATTGCTTCGTTGTTAATATCACACGGGTGTTTTTTACTTGCATGGGAAAATTAAGAATGATAAGGCATCTAGTGCGTGGCAACAATGTTAATAGGCAATAGGAAATAAACTTCTAGCGCCTGCGGCATTGTCAACACACACTTCGTACGTGTACTGCATGTTGTATCTAACCCCTCCAACGCATTTGATTCTAAATTGGACTTTTAGTAAGGATCCCTCATGTTATTGATAATATAATATAGCCTATAGCCTTCCTTGATAAATGTACTATCCAACACTGAAAGAATTTTTCAAATCGGACCAGTGGTTCCTGAGATTAGCGCGTTCAAACAAAGAAACAAACAAACTCTTCAGCTTTATAATATTAGTATAGATTTATTAATTTATTTGTGTTGATTTATTTGTGAACTGAGGGTATGTGTTAGCAAATAAACTTGTGCCTGAATTGTTTAACTATGTTTTCTTTCAGTTCGTGAATCTTTCCCTTTCCCTACCCTACCTGTATAGGTAGGAGACTAGGTCTCGGGTACCTCATGATAGCGCTCTACCATTTCTTTTTTTTTTTTCCCCAAATGTTATAATCATGTTTTAGGTAAAGGATTTGCCGGAGGCCCTGCGGAGCCTCGTTACAAGTGGTGTGAGGCTTGGGTAAGTCTTATGTAGGGTTTGTGTTTTTAAAATTTATATTTCTTTAGTAGGTACAGGATGGAAAGAAGAGTGTAGCTAGCTGAGTTATTCTTTTATTAGTTACGTTTTGGATTTTTGTTAATAATGACTGTGTTGTTTGTCACACTTTAAAATTACTTAATTTTTTTTCTTACAGCAGCTGGTATTAGGAGGTCCGAGTTTAACTGTCGGCATGTTTTTTTTTTCAGATGAACAAGCTACCTGATTAATTACTATGTTATTAATTAAGTGCATGTAATTAAATTTGTTTTGTTATTTTAATTAAGTTAGAATTCTTTAGGTTTAAACATAGGGCATTTGTTGTAATCAGGCACAGACACACATTACCACACCAGTTATTAAGTGAATTTTAAATTTTATTCAACTAGTTGATTTTAATTAATAGGCTGAATTTATTTTTGTTTGGACTGGGAACCGTCATTTATTCTTTTTTTTTTGTTTTCACCTGCAGGTGCTAAATAATTAATAGTAAGCATTATGGACTAAGAGATAATTTAAGTTTTAAATTACAAAATTTTAAGGGTTTAGGTATGTCACAGAGGTTTACCATAAGCTTATGTGAGTTGTTTCACAGAGTTGGTCGCACTACAACATCTGGATCCATACCCTGTTACGCCGATGTCGAGGGAGAAATTCCTGATTTTGAGGGAAAATTTCCCATTTTTATTCTCAGAAAATTCAAAAATTCAAATCTTCCCTATTGAAGCCTTAACTCCCCATGGCCTGTCGGTTGATTACGAGCACACACGTTGCGATGAATATCGCAGGAACCAGCAACGTGATTACGAACACATCCATTTTCGTTAAACTTCGAATATTGATGACGTTGTGGTGGTATATATAGCAAACATTGATTACGAGCACACTTTTCAAGTGATATTAATCGCACCGGAGCTACGTTATATATCACAAGCATTTCAAGTGGAAATATGAAGCGAATGTGAGGTAAGTGATATAATTACTCTTAAAAATAATGTCCTCCCGTTCTAAAAATGGCATTAAAATCACATATTATTGTTTTAAATATAGTCGAGTACGATGTAAAGAAATAAAGTTAAACAAAAACAATTGTTTTAGGTTAGCGTGTGTATATTTAACATGCAAACATTATTCTTAACATGCTATTTCTGTTTATTAATTGTACCATGAAATCATTGTTTTCAATGCATAGTTTGTGTGGAAAAATTATGAAGTGGTTTAAATATGATCAAAGTAGGTAAGAAGAATATTAATAAATGATGTGTCATAGCTTATCAAATTAATCCTAACCTAAAGAGCAATATTATTTACAAACACATTATGAACTTAACATAGCTATAAATAGTTCAAATAGGCTGCTTATGTATATTGTCGCGGTTCGAAATTTTGCAGGGTTGTTGAAATCAAATATAGGGACTTTACTGACGGGACTCTGGGCTGGCTGCTCTGTTCACTCGTCAGCGCAAGTGGCGTGACCATGTAATTGGGGCACGGGGCCGGTGCGGCGCGCTGCGGGCTTGCAGATTTTTGTTTGTTTGTTAGGCTGCGCTGGCGCAGCCACGGGCCGCAGTTACTGGGGCGCGCTGTCGTAACAAGCCGCGCGGTGTGGCCTGCACGTCGGGGTAGAGGGGGGTAGCCTTCCCAGATGTTCTAGTTAGTTGTTTAGTAAATTTGGCTTCAATAACGAGCGATTGTTATTGCTAGGCGCGGCAGGGCGCGCGAATTTAAGCGCAAGTGAGTGGTAGCTCGGGGCTCACTCTGGCGGAAGCTATGGCGGTCGCCAGTGGTTACGAGTTGCTAGGTCGTACAGTAGTTTGAGTTAAGCTCGGCATGTAATCGTTTCAGGCTCACTCAGGCGGAGGCTATGGTCGTCGTCTGTGGAAACGAGTCGTTTAGTTCGTAATGTAGTTTAAGTTTAGATCGTCATGTAATTGTCTTCAAGCACTCGGGTAAAGGCTATGGCCCTCGTCACGAGTCGTTATAGTCAGAGTTTTTAATAATGTAATGTTCGTTCGTTCGTTCGGGTTTTAAAGGCAGGAGAGACCCCTACGTTAGTTTTTAAAGTAATCAATCAAGAGGTGCTTATTGTAAAATGTGAGTATTGCTTGATCTTTGTCTTGATTTTAATTATAAGTTAAGATGTACTCGTAAGGATTAGGGAAGTGTTTAGTGAAGTTCTCTCTTTCTCTCTTGTAAGGTCGTTCAGTAGTTAAGGAAGTAATGAAGAGATTATTGTTGTGGTAAATTTTAATCCCGCTGTGTAAATGTTCGTCAAGACTGATTGTACTTTTTTTGACTTTAAGAATAAAATCATTTTAATTTAGTATTATGTTATTTTGCAAAATCTCCTTAGTTCAGCTCTCACCAGACATCCTGTACGGGATGACGAACCTATGATCCTAGGTACAGTAAAGTATTTTATGAAGTTAAGTCTAGTTGAAGCCAGCAAGCGAGTTGTTTTTATGTCACGAGCTACGATTTTCTCTCCCCCCGTAACTTTTGATGCTTACGATTTACTATTTACGATTTATTCTTACTTACGATCTATCTTCCTTGTTTTTTTTTTCCCCCTTTGACAATATTTTGTGTTTGGGTATTTTCTTAACATGCATTTTTGTTTAATCTGTGCGCTTGTAAACTTCAGACAGTAAATTGTATATTTCGCTATTTAGTTTCAGAAAGCTATTTCCGGCCTCCTTGTGTGTTGAATTGTGCAAGACATTTTTAATTTGTGCTCATTCATTTACATATTAGCTGTATTACTTAAGTGTGTTAACATTGGTAATTGTTAACAAGTAGGGCTGATCATAAAACAAATAACTTGATAAATAATTGATTTAGGAATTCCCCTCCTTAAACAGGATGATTCTATTAAATAACATTGTGCCGTTTCAGTGCCACTTTCAGGCACAAATGTATGATTTTAAATTTAATTTTAAAAGAAGGAAACCAAATAATAAATTAGCATTTTTTATTTAATTTAATATTGTTTCCATTACTGTACACTCCGATGTAATCTTGTGCAACCCAGTGCACCTGCACTTGTTCGCAGGCTTCAATTAGATACTGTTTGCTGACGATTGGCTATCGCTACATCTCGGCCGCGGTTCGCATCACGTTTTCTCCCTGTAACAGAATGACTTTTCGTGCTAGCGAACGCTACCCCAAGCCCTCTGCTAGCAACTTTCATTTCTCGGAGGCAAGCATAGGTAAGGGTTTTGCCAGCACGTACTGGACTAGGTTACAGCTCGCGGCGACGCCTCGGGACAGTCCACATGACGCCTTTCCCAGGCGATTTAGCAAATTTCAACCCCCCTCCCCTCATCAACCCACCTTGGCTTCACGAGAATTCCACTCGAATCATCGACCCCCAGTGAACCCAGGCGGGGACATTGTCTCTTCAAGGACTTTCGCCCTTGACAAACAGAGCACTCAGCGTTGCTTAGCGGCGGGAAAAATCCCTAACCTTGATAAGAGCACTGGACATGAGCGCGCCCACTGCACACCAGCAGACATTTCTGTGACCCTCCAGGCAGGTTCTCATCTTGGCCGCCAGAGCGCACTACTCATCCCTCCCATAAGGGACAGCTTGTCATAATCGACCTTGGCAGCAGTCGCAGTGCGATTGCGATCTTAGTTCGCCGGCGACTCGCGTGAGAGCGCGGCGAGCATTTTGCAGTCTGCTTCACCCCTTCGGGCATCTCCGGACACCTTCGGGCATCTCCGGACACCTTCGGGCAATCATCACCCCCCCTTCTTAGGATGGGGGCCGTTACTTTCTTTAATTAGGCGCCCCGACGCCATTTTTCGAGGATTCGGCGGGCAGCATCTGGTCTGTGCGGACCACGCGTTGCGATTTGCGAGAGTAAATCTCTGTTGTTCGTCCAAGACTCGACACTACGTCATGTAGTCGCCAACGTCAAAGCATAGAGGCCTCAATCTTATAATTTTTAAATTTTGCTGACCGCAATAGTCTTTTTTGCTAATCTAAATTATTTCATTATCTCTAATCATGACTACCGTTAACTTCCGTGCCGGGAGCTGCCTTCTCTGCTCCTGGAGGCAGCCTACATGACTTCATCCTGCTGTTTTGGGTAAGTGGTCGTCATACCTCCCCTCCCCCCCCCCCTTTGCCATTCCCTGGGCATAGTCTTGCCCAGGCTTAACCGCCTGTTAACCAGTCTAAGTAATTTGGGACTTTGGTTGCAGGCGAGGTCCAAAATTAGCTGCAAGTTAGCTCCAAGTTTATCTCCAAGTTTATATCCAAGTTCATCTTCAAGTTTACACAAAATGATTCCTTCTGGACTTTAATCTGCCGAAACCTCCGGTGCCAAGACACAGGATATAATTAAATTTCATTTGAAAAGAAAATTAAAAACACAATTTAATTGTTTCTTTCTTTTGAGCCTGCGATCTCACTTAAAACCAGTGTTAAGTTCAAGATGTATGATTGCTTTACCTTTATATGTATTTTATTGCCCCGGGGCTCCCTCCATTTTGTAATATATATGTTTTAATACCAGTGTACTTAAAAGATACAAAAAAAAACTAAGTAAATTATTTAAGTAAAAGGGCAGTTATATAAATCAAACCACCAGTCCTGTTATTTCATTATTATTCATCCCCAATCCACATAGCCTACGAGAGTTGCTAGTAGGTTATAAATAAATTCTTTTGTACGACGTCTGAGCACCTCTGTGATTATTGTTGTTGTTGTTTTGTTTTCTGGGCTGACGCTTCCAAGGTCTTATTTTTAATTATTAATTTTTGAGTGTTTACCTGGAGCCCAGCGTACGTTACAACATTTCGAGCTTTTATGTAGGTTATTTGCTGAATGGTTGGATCAGGTAGTTAACATTAATATAAATGTAAAATCATGCTAATGTTTGTTTAGCTAACCTATATTTTAATTTGAAGTACTATGTATGTTACCTAACATATTTAAAAATCTTATGTAGGTTATTTTCCGAATGGTTGGATCAGATTGTTAACAATAATAGGAATGTAAAATCACGCTAATGATTTTTTAGGTAACCTATATTTTAAATTAATGTACTTATGTATGTTACCTAACCTATTTAAAAATCCTCACTGTTTCTCAGTAGTTATAATAAAACTAACCTAATCCAACTACACATTAAAACAGTGAACTATTTGCTGGTAGATATATTTGAATTATGGCTATGCCCTCTTAGAGAATGAGTGGAAAACATGATAGGTAGCACCAAAAGGCCTTTTCAATTGTCTTGTTATACTTGCTTATAGTAAAGTACATGATACATGATTACCCTTTTTTTTACATTATGTACCTAATTTGTGTGAAATAATTCAGATTCCGCAGAATGCTTTTGCTGCATTCCTGTGGAATTGGAGGAGGAAGAAAGGAACGAGATAGGAAGGCAGCGGAGATGATTAAGGGATCATCACAATCCATTTTAATTGCCGGAGCAGCAATTCAGAATGTATTTTAGATTGTCACCAGAAGTTGCACGAGATGTGTGCAACAATTTCTCCACTACAGGAACAGCACTGGACTGTCCGTTGAGACGCAGGTAAATATTCATGTTATTTTTCATCACTTTATGGTGTGGAGGTAACACTATTTTGCGGTGCAATGCGTGTAGAATAACCACCTGTTATTAAAGGTGGTGAGATTTTCAGTAAAAAAAAGGTTTATTATGCAGTTAACATTTTGATTAACATTACGGTGTACAGAGCTCATACTTGAAAATAAATTTAAATAAGTTAGGTTTAGAATGGAATGGCTCGAAAACTATTCAATATATAAAATATTTGGCTGTACAATGTTCCATACGCCTACTTTTCCTTATTTAATTACCTAGTAGCATGATTCAAACTTCTACATGATACATAAATGGTATGTAAATAAATGTCATTAGAGTACTTATAAATAGCATTACATACAGAATGCATTAAACAATAAAGACAACTAACAGTTAGGTGACGGTGAATGATGTTAGTGCCAGAGGTGATAGTTTATTTGGCTTTCTAGAATATTTTGGGTCACATAGTAATATGCTTTAAGTAAACATAAACAAATTTACGTACAAATAGCAAAGAATTAATGAGTTACATAACAGATATTATCGGTATACAAATGAGTTTGTATGCAGTAATTAACTTTAGTTTGCTACCCATAAAGTATTTTCAGGCGATTTTAAATAGCAGACAACATTTCCATAGTATTCTTCATATATCTATGAATTGTAACCCAAGGTATGTATTTTTAGCATTAACAGTTGTTTCATGCATAATTATCTTACTTTTTTAGATGTTTTATCCACTTGACAGAAGTGTATGTAGAACATGTTTGGTGTAGTATGTGTTGTGTAGGCTATACATATTTGTTATTATAATAAAAATATAAATAACCATTTAAATTCAAATTTAATGTTTGGACTTAAATATGATTGACAGGCCATGCCGCACAGTAGTAGTAGTAGTAGTAGTAGTAATAATAATAATAATAATAATAATAATAATAATAATAATAATAATAATAATAATGTAAAGCGATTGCTATAGGAAGCACTGGTGTATCCTTTTTCAGGTGCTGACTTCCTTCCTTCAGATTTTTCGCTAATGGAAGCGACCAAAGATACATTGGCCAAAACCTCCTATTGTCAGTGTCGCAACCTTCAGTTACAAACTGCTTAAGGAGAGTAGTAGATACTCTTCTGGAGCACTTTCTGCACGAATGGATTAAGTTTTCAGCTAGTGTTGCGGAAAGAGAAGCCTCGAAGACAAGGTTCCGAGAAGCCACTGGGTTTAGAGGGGTGGTTGGGTGCATTGATTGCACCCACATAGCAATCAGGAAACCCTCTGAACATGAAGAAACCTTTGTAAACCACAAGGGTTTTCATTCCTTGAATGTACAAGTGGTGTGCAATGAAAAACTTGAAATACTGGCAATTACTTCTCTGTGTTCTGGCAGTACCAATGATAATTTCATCTTCAGATACTCGGCTGTCAGGAGAGCAATGCTCGAAAAGTACAATCAAGGGACAGAACGTAGTAGCTTCTCGGTGATTCAGGGTATGGTCTAGAACCTTGGTTAATGACACCAATTCTAGGTGCACTACCTGGATCACCAGAAGTTTGGTACACTGACTGACATTGTAGAGCTCGTAACTGTGTGGAGCGGCTGTGGTGTTCTGATAAACACTTGGCGCTGTCTGCTCAGGTACAGGACTCTACAATATGAGCTCCTTGAGGCAGCCAAAATTGTAATGGCATGTGCTATATTGCACAACATCAGACTGACATGAAATGAACCTGCTCCTCTGGATGATGTATTGGAAGAAGTATTGCCAGTTAATGAAATTGCGGATGTGCATGAAAACCTGTTGGGCAGAGCAGATTTTCGGTACCAGGATGCCCAGCGCATAAGAAATCTTCTTGTCCGCCAACAACATGGTCACCACCAACATTAGACCCAAATCACAACTTGACTGACTGGCAGTAGGCAAGGGGGCCTGCCATTATAATTAAAACTCCCCGACTCAACTGTGACTGGCAGTAGGCAAGGGGGCCTGCCATTATAATTAAAACTCCCCGACTGAGCTGTGACTGACAGTAGGCAGGGGGCCTGCCATTATAATTAAAACTCCCTGACTGAGAGCTGTGACTGGCAGTAGGCAAGGGGGCCTGCCATTATAATTAAAACTCCCCGACTGAGCTATAAAGGCAATATTTACCCTTTATAGAAAGTAAATATTTAATTTCCTTTAATATTTATTTTGTTTAATTACATTTTATTCCGTATGTTTATATTTGTAATCTATGGTTAATTCAGACTGTAAATTTCTTTGGTTATCGTTTTGTCTATGTATTACTCTATGTTAATTTTTATTTTAAATTATTGTCAAGGCTAGCATAGCAGTATTTTTTGAAACCACTATTAATTTAAAGATGAACACGTCAGTAATGGGTAGTAATTTTACTAGTTTTTGTTTTATCAACAAATTAAAGAAAAATCGTTTATTAGTGACGGGGAAAATATTCTTTTAGAACGAATTGAGACTTGATTAAGGCAACATCTAGAACGCAACGATTTCGTCAATAATTTAGAATTGAATATTTATAGAAGAATTGAAAATGGTTATTAATGCCAATATTGACTGATATTTCGAAGGTACTAATAATTTTAATCAACGAAGATAAGGTCTCAGATATCAAGAATTCAAATAATTACTTAAGAAGAGAAGTCGACGAATATCCAGATTCAAGAGATCGTCCAATGACTGTAAATTGTTTTGAAACTACGAAGAATAAATGCCGTTTACCATTCTGAAGAAAGAAGAATCCTGTCGAAGATTGAAAAGTCGCAGTTCGAGCCCGGGAAGGATGACCGTCGCGCAGTCCAGCCCAGTTGCAGCCCACCGCCTGAAGGATGGAGTCGTGACGGCACGTATTCCTGCCGCACGCTAGAGACCGGAGGAGCAACACCAAGTTCGCAGTCCTGATTGAGTCGAACCAAGGATTCTCCGAGAACCTACACGTCTCGTGGGTATCCTGCAGCAAGGTTTGGTCCCTTACCCCATCACCCGAAGACTCACTGAATATAGAAGTACCCTAACGAATTACGATTGAAAAAAGACGAACATTTTTCACAGAACTAGAATCTTTTATATTATAGAGCATATTCTTTGTACAGAAAACCCGTGTACTTGTTCATCTTTAGAGTTACCAATCAAATTCCGGAATCGCGATCCCGAACTAAATAATATTAGAAAGTATAGATGGAACTTGATATTGAAAGAACATATTGCTATTTTGTTTGACTGGTACTGCAAGTTACGTACCCAGTAGTCCACGCTCTGCCGGACTGAAGTTAGTTAAAATAAATAACATCCAAGTAATTAACATTTGATCTTAAAGATAACTTAATCAAGTGAAAGAATTGTTAGATGCTTTGAAGTTGAGAGTAATAACAAATTCCATCTGTAGTTAAAATGAATTAATTTAGTTAAGTTTATTTATATAAAGTGTGATTTTGCGCCTGTCGAAGTGTATGGTCAACGTCTGCACAAACATTACTCACAAATATAAATACAGTAAACTCTCGATTATCCGGGCCTGGATTATCCGGTTTTCGGGTTATCCGTGCTTGATTTTTTTATGAAGTTGTAAAAAAAATGACGGGTGTAGCTACGCCGCGACTGCTCAGCGTTTTTTTTTTTTTGTTTTTTTTACTGCTGACCCTTCAGACCCTCGTTTCCCCGCCACCTTCACCCGTCAATTTGTCACATTTTAAACCAAAAAGGAATGCCTCGACTGCTGCTTCCGGCTCAACTCCCCCCCCCCCCCCCCCCCTTTTCATATTCTTTTCAAGCGTTCTTTTCACAGCGCCCCGCCACGCTAAAAAAAAAAAAGGTCCCTCTACCTCTTTTACCTTCCCACACTCCTGACGGCTGGAAGAGGCATTTTTCATGCAGTTCATGCAGTTATTTACATCAGTTCTCCCAGGCACATTTGTTTTTGTAATCATGTCTGGTAAAAGGAAACGTAAAGTGCTGACAATAGCAGAGAAGCTAGAAGTTGTGGACAGGTTAAGAAAAGGAGAAACTGGCGCGAAATTAGCACAGGAATATGAAATTGTAATCCAAACCGTGCGAGACATTAATAAAAGTGAAGAAAAACTTTTGCAGTTTGCTAGTAGATCAGACAGTGTGGCAGGGCCTTCTAAATGTAAAAGCATGAAAACATCTACCCACGCACACGCACGCAACGAGGTCTCACACACGCACAAAAGGAACAAGGCTCTCGTACACACGTACACACACGAGGGGGGGGGGTGGTTTAGGAATTTCCCCTCTACCGGCCGAAGCAGCCAGTAACACAATGGGAGGGGGAGGGCTTCTTGAAAACGCCGAGCGAGAGAGAGAGACAGAGAGAAAGGGAGTATGTTGTTCGCCACCAGACACCCCTTCCTCTCCCAAAAACCCCCACCCAACAACAGCCATCATTCTTTCTGGACAGCTAGGTGCGCGAGTCGTGGTCCACAGCCCCCGCGCCAGCATAGCCTCGGCCCTCTCTCGCTTTGCAGCCTTTGTTTACTGCATGAACCTTTTTTCCCTTCCAACTAACGGTATTGTTCCTTGTTTGAAGATGCCATTTAAATCACTTTTTCTTACGAAAGAGCCAACAAGGAAGCACTCGTAATAACCAGATTAGTTTAGGATTATTATTTACGTAGTCAAACTGACGGTGCATTTCAAAACTCTCGTAACTTCGAAGGTCTCGTAGTATCCCATACTCGTAGTTATGACTGTAAAGTGCATCCTAATTTTAATAGGCGGAATTAACAAGAAACAATATCTTGCCGCGCGAGGTAGAAAAATAAAATGCAATAGCTGGAAGGGGGAAAAAAAGGTGTATAATATTGTGCTGTGGTTCAGACACTTATTTTGTAGTGACCCCGGATAATAGGTCGTAAAAAGGGTGGAGGGAGATGCTGAGTTGGGACTGTCGCCGCTCTCCCTCCCGTAGCAATAAAGGGGACAGGAGAAGGATGGCGGCAACACAGTGCCAGTATTGTTTACGGTCCAATAAGCTGGGACACGGTATATAAAGCCTTTGCTTGCACTCATAGAATTCTACTGAAGAGACACTCTTTTGCCAGTAAATACACCATTTTTAAGTGGTGAAATGGATTATCCGGGTTTTCTTATGGGCATTCAATTATCCGGGCATCGGAAGGTCCCAATTAACACGGATAATCGAGAGTTTACTGTATTACATTTGAATTTTGCTTACACGTTATTACAAGGTCTAGTCACGAGATTAGTATTTAACATACTTTTAACACACTTTACTTTGACTTTCAGACACAAACTTCTAGATACAATTCTTAAAACTGAGAGAGGTAGGCTAGAGAAATCGAAATTATTAAGTGCATGAAATAATTTCAATATTTACACTAGCTGACTCTACAGAGCTGTGACTGGCAGTAGGCAAGGGGGCCTGCCATTATAATTAAAACTCCCCGACTGAGCTGTGACTGGCAGTAGGCAAGGGGGCCTGCCATTAGAATTAAAACTCCCCGACTGAGCTGTGACTGGCAGTAGGCAAGGGGGCCTGCCATTATAATTCAAACTCCCCGACTGAAGCTGTGACTGGTAGTAGGCAAGGGGGCCTGCCATTATAATTAAAACTCCCCATGAGAACAGCGTATGGCGACCTCCACGTGGTGTTTCTCGGGTAATGCTAACAGCCATGCACTTAATAGTCTTACATTATGTGATATACTTTTCCTGAAATAATGTACCTAAGTACAGTTCACCATCTAGTGTTACACACTAACATTCAATTAACATGTCATATACTAGAAATAAGGTACATATTATGTTGAAAAATGATTTTACAGGAAAGGCATTGTAATGTTTTTTTCCCCATTAACTTAAAAAACAAAATAATGAATTGAATACAAACAATTTAGACGTTCTGCTACAGTATGTTTGCGGCTTATTGAAATGGTTGGCTTCTATTTGTATTTTGCAGTGTTGCAGTGTGTTTGTGTAGAATAGAAGGTATTTTTTTTCATGCAACTTGTAAAATGAATGCCAATTATAAGTGCAAGTTTCCACAAGACTGGCTTGTTGATCAGCGGTTTAAGGAATGGCTTCGCCCGGTAAAAGAAAATCCATTCTCTGCGGCATGCAGTTTGTGCAACACAACCTTTTCATTAAGTAATATGGGAAATACTGCAGTGAGGAGTCATTTAAATGGCAAGAAACATAAATCTATAACAAAGCTTTCGGGTTCGGGATGCACACTGGACGTATTTTTTAATTGTGCTGATAAATCAGGTCGTGGATCTGAGATTACACCTGACTTATTTTCGCAGCAGTCTTCTACGCCAGCAGCTACTGCTGTTACAAATATATCAGAAAACACTACAGCTGTAAGTGAGGTTAAATTAAGGCTAAAGTCATGTGGTATGAATAGGTTTATTATGTATGAAAATGTGACTCGTGCGGAGATCATTTGGTGTGTTCTAACAGTTATGTCACATATGTCAGTTCACAGTGCGGACCTAAATGCATCGTATTTAAAGGTTATGTTTCCTGATTCTATGATTGCCCAAAAAATGCAGCTACACAGGACAAAAATTTCTTATCTGGTAACCCTGTACACTAATAATGCTATACTTGAAAGCACCTTACTTGAATTTGGGAAACAGCTAACCCAATTACGAGACGACATGAAAACACTGCGTGTTCAACCAAAACTGCAGGGGGGTTTTAAACCTAGGGAGGAACATAGACCGAGTGTAACCAGAAACTGTTTTCCACCAAACAATCAGTTTAGCAGTAACACCTACAAAAACCACACACCAGGCTCGGGCCCTAGACCATTTAATAGGCCCCAGCGGACCCCTGATGGACGACCCATCTGTTTCTATTGTAATAAACCAGGACATATGAGGAGAGAGTGCCCATCTCTACTCAGTAATCAGAAACAGGCAAACCAGACTGGACGGGGTACATTCGGGGTGTCCACTCATCCTGGGAAAACAAAATGTCCCTTTACAAGCGTGATGGGGTGTTGAGCCTCACAACAAAAATTTTTGGGACAGAAATCCCAGTGTTTATTGATAGTGGTGCAGCTGTATCACTATTAGAAAATCGGTTGGTGCCAACAAAAAATACTGGAGGCCGGCAGAGCCCAGAGTGTTCTCGGGAGTGTTGGGACAACTTCACCACTTGAAACACATGAGTCTATTACACTTTGGACTAGGTGGGTTTAGGTATTCTCACCCTATGGGGCTTGTGGAAACCCCAATAAAAGGGATTATTTATTTTGGGGTGTGACTTTTTGAGTAAATACGGTGCTGTCATTTTGTGTATTGGAGATAGAAATATGTCTGACTTTGAACCATCCTGTTTTGAGTCTCCCCACATGAGGTGCAGAGGTGAGGGAAGACAAAGGCCGTTATCGGGACAAAGGTAAACAGATGGGGCAAAAACAAGTAGATTCGTCCCCCTCCCCTAGTAAAGGCAATCAGCAAGCGATGTGTCAGTGTCAGAACACTTGTGCTTAGATGATCGAACACACCAGTTGGTACCAGTTTATTTCAAGGGAGGGGACCTACCTGATGAGGTTTTGCTTGAGCCTAAACAGGATGTGTACAGTAGATTTTCAGTGTTAGTGCCTCGCAGTATTGTAAATCAGAAACAACAAAATCACATATGGATCACGAACACCGCACATCATCCAGTAGTCTTGCATCCTGGGATGAAATTAGGGTACTTGCATGAAATTGAAGGCATTGCCCCCTCTACATCTGAAGTTAGTAACATTTTACAAGCTAGGGAGGAAAACCAATTTGACCTGACCCAATTGGATACTAACCCTAATTTACCTCCTGACCAAAAAGAGAGGCTAACACAACTCTTGTACAAGTACAGGTGCTGTTTTAGTTGGAATCCCACACAAATAGGACGCACTAAAGAGGAAGTTGTCTTCCTTGACACAGGGGATAGTCCTCCTATTTCTTCTGTACCCTACCGCGTGTCTCCAGGAGAACGCGAAATCATTAACAAAATTGTGCAAGAACACCTAGACAACAAGATAGTTTGGCCATGTGACACCAGCTGGTGTTCCCCTGTTGTGTTAGTACGAAAAAAGGATAATGATTTCCGCATGTGTGTTGATTACCATCTGTTTAATGTAGTGCTTAAAGATGATAAGTATCCCCTACCTAGGATAGATGATTTCTTAAGCCACCTCACAGGAGCGCAATATTTCACTCACCTTGACATGATTAGCAGACAAATCAAAAATTTCTCTTTGATTGAAGATGTGTTGTACAAAAATAATCCCAACTCGGTTGGTAAAGAAAAGCTGTTAGTGGTACCTGATAATCTGAAAGCTGAGGTTTTGAGTGAATGTCATGATAACCCTATCTTTGGAGGACACCTAGGCGCAGCGCGCACTATAGATAAAATCACCCGTCTGTATTATTGGACCAACATGATTAAAGACATACAGGCACACGTACGTAGTTGTAGGGACTGTCAAGGGAAGAAGGGGGTGACTCAAAAGAAAGCTGGGCTACTTCAACCCTTACCTGTTTGCGAGCCCTTTGAACGCATTGGAGTAGACATTCTAGGCCCTTTTCCCAAGACGACCTCAGGAAATAAGTATGTGTTAGTTGCTATGGTACTAGGTGGGCTGAAACGAAAGCTATGCTACAGAGGTAGCTTAATTTTTATTGGAACAGATTGACGCTTGCCCGCCCTCTCTATATAAAATATCACGTTAATTTACGTTTATAATTAAACCCAAAAAGTTCAGAAGCAATTCAGGAAAAAAGGTATTTCGGCAATAGGCCTATTCACGTAATATGCGGCAAGGAATTCTGTGCGACGTCGCAGGTTATAAACAAAGCGACGAACATAGAATAATTCATTAAAGCAACCAACCATCTTCGTTCGCCCTTTATTTTTCACGTTGCTATAACCACCCATATTTATTTACTTCTGGATATAATAGTAAATATGGACGAGATATGTATACAAATGAATATTTTTCTTTTGCCTAAGCTGAACATGTACATTGTGACGCCATCTTGTGACCGGCGATCTACCAACTATATTTATATTTTATAAGAGTATAAAATAATTTGTGAAAGCAAGTTTAAATACTTTTTAATACATAGGATTGAATATATATGTATGTACATATAATTATTTATGCCACGTTTATCTTTTCTTTTTAATTATTAATATCTAGTTTATACTTCCACCACCAGGGCAGGGAAATTTCGGCGAGATTTATGCGCACGCATCTCATCCCTTCCAAAGGGGAGTTAGTTCGCCCCTCCCTTCCTTTCTTCGTTCCCGCGCTTTTCTCCCTATATAAAGGGAAGGTCATCCACCTGAAGGCAGTTGATTGGCCCGACGGTCAGTGAGGCTGGAATCCGCCCACTGACCACAGGACGATCATTGGGGGAGCAGCAGAACAACTGGCTATATGTTTTGCAGCTCGCACCCCTCCTTCGCGAGCCAGGCCATACGAGGACCTATCTCGGCCTAGGGAATTTGCCCCCCCCCCCCCCCCTTGACAATAGGGTGTACTTTGTGTATGTTGTGAAAGCCGATGCAGGCGACAAATTGAACTGTTTGGACATTCAGGACAATTAAAATTTTCCTTGTAAAGATACCGAAATTTTTCAATGAATAGCCTAGCCCCATCCCTCACCCCTCTAGCTATTCATCTACGCCAGCAGGCCGCTCAGCAGAGGAAGCTTCAGGTCACCTCCGTGAAGCCTCTGCCAGGGTTATTTCCACCCCTGGTGCGGATACACGGACCACCACCAACCCTGGAGGAGCTCGTCCGACGCCAAGAGAACTGCCCGGATCTGCGCTACGGCTTCCCTCTGCCGAGGGGATTCTGCGAACTCTTGCAGACCGCCCTTCCAAAATCAGCACAACCACCATCAAGAGGAAGAAAGAGGAAGAGTTCAACCAGCATCAGCTACATCACATCTTACGCCCCTATCACCTCATTCCACCTCCACTCTCACCCATACCCAGCCCTCCGAGGACCCATGCTCCTGAACAGACTACCAGCCCCCTCGAACCTCCTTCGAGAGACCAGGAACCCAGCCAGAGACGTATACGAAGTATCCTGCGTCTCTATCAGCACTTCCCGGCTCCCCTGTCACCCATCGCCGGCTCTCCAGGACATCCAGGGATCTACAAACAGCCCTTTACAATACAGTTCCAGCCCAGAGACGGACGCGTCCGCAACCCCTGCGCCGCCCCTCCAAGAAGACTGCCCAGTCATAATCCTGCGACAAGACCAGTTCGACCTTCTCCACCCGTCCCCCTCCGGAAACAGGATAGGAGGGCTCGGTGCGAGAAGGATTAAGATTATTTGTCGTCATTCTGTACCCAACTCTATCCTTACCAACAGAGGAAAGGTTTTCAGTTCAAAAATTGTCAAGGAGCTGTTTTGATTAATGGACATACAGCCTTTAATGACCTCTGGTTACCGCCCTAACACTAATGGTCTTTGTGAACGTTTAAATGGTACCCTAGCCATGATGATGTCTCAGTATGTGTCTAGTTTGCAGAAAAATTGGCCTTTGGTAACTTTCGCCTACAATTCGTCGAAGCAAGAAACCCTTAATTTTAGACCTTTTGTTCTGATCTATGGACGAGAACCCGTCCTACCCTCGGAGATCAACCTAAGCCAACAAGTAGATGAGGACGAGAGTCTAGGGTTGCGCAGTCGTTGGAAGGATGCGCTTCACCAAGCAGATGAAAATTTGAAGAAACATCAACAGGTAGACAAACGCAGGTATGATAAACATAGACGAGTTGTAAGTTACAAAATCGGACAGGAAGTGTTGGTATTTACCCCTATCCATAAAAAGGGACTTTCCGAGAAGCTGTTTCATCACTGGTTTGGACCCTTTGTAGTGTAGGACAAGTTGTCAGATAACCTGTATCGACTGAAGAAGAATCGTCGTGGGAAAGATGTTTTTGAGGTGACTAATGTGGAACGTATGAAACCCTTTTATTCATCCTGAGTTTTTTTTGTGGTTATTGGGGTTGACTCCAAATCTAACCTGATCGTAATGAATTGTGTGTCTAGATTTTATGTTTGTTTAATTTATTTATTGCAGGTTATGTTCCAGTGTCTCGTTAATAGTACGATGTGTCTAAGCTGATATCAGAGGATCGATTATGCTATGTTTTGTTTAATAAAAGGCTGTAACCAGTGTAATAACCTCCTATGTGCATATGCTGTACTCTAGCTCTATTTGGTGCTTAAAATTTGTATATAAGAGTGTTGCAGGTTGCTTCATGTAAGCCTCTCGGGCCCACTGACAGAATATGAACCTCTGGATGGTAGTGATGGTAGTGATGGTAGTGGTGGTAGTGGTGGTAGTGGTGGTAGTGGTGGTAGTGGTGGTAGTGGTGGCCATGCTGGTGGGGGCAGTCAACAGAACAAATGCCTCTTCCCCTCGGCGACAACAGGAAGCGGTCGGAGTTGTTGCGGGGGCCCACTTCGAGCCGTTAACCCAGGTGACGTTGTATACTTCTTCGGTTCCACTCAATTTCAAGGTCTCGTGGCCTACCAACCTAACAGACATACAGGAGAGCATCGTACTTTTAACTTCCTGCCCCAGAAATGGTTCTGGTGACTGCTGTAAAGTTTTCATGGAACTTAAACAGGTTATGTTTCATTCTGATATGTTGATAAAATTGAATGAAGCTGCTGGAGAAGATTTGGTTGATGACAAGTTTGAAGAGAGGGAGAAACGGGGGCTGTTAGGTGGTGTTGCGACATAGCAGTCACCAGCCAAGTTGAAAGTTTATTTTTGAATCAAAAAAAGATAGCACAAAATGTTGGTGTGATGGAATCTCAAATTCTAGATGATCATGTCGCCCTGGCTAATCTAAGGAAATAACATTTGTGTGGTTAATGAGGCTACGTACGGTGTGTTAAAACGAGTCCAGTCCAAATTTGTTAACCTTACTAATTATCTTACAGATTTGAGAGAATCCATGACAGTTAAATTTTCTGGGGGCAAGAGATAGGTCATTCATTTCAATTGCAGCTCTTGTTGGCGGCCCAACTACTTAAGCAATCACATACTTTAACTCAAATAGAAATTTTGGACATATGTCGTTCTCATAAGATCCCATCTGTTTTTGTTACCCCGGATCACTTACAAAAGTAACTACAAGTATTGGAAAAGATTCTAAATAAAGATGGGTACAGGCTAGCCATTAGTGTTGCCCAAGTACAAATGTATTTTCATTTGCCTATTTGTCGCTGTCATGTTTACCAAGAGAACTTGTATGTCAAACTTAAAATACCTATTGTACATGTTAATTCCAATTGGAAACTATTTCAGTTTGTGGCAGTACCTTTCTGCTGGAAGAATACCATATGCCACTTAGAGCATGAGCCCAACTTTTTAGCAGTAAATGATGAGCAGCTGGTGACCATTCAGGGTCGAAAATTGTTGGATTATCGCCCCTTCGAAGACAGCTTATGTTTTGTTCCCAGGTTTTCAGGTGATGCCATGGGAAGTTCTTTATGTCCTAAAGCTTTATTTCAGGGAGTGACTGCGGAAAAACTTGGTGAACTGTGTGCTTAGAGATGCCATTCGGGAATCCACCTCATGATCACTTCAGGCTGACCCTGAACGTTATTTGTTAACCAACCCTTTTGGTCAACTAGACGTACAGTGTTTAATGAATAAGAACCAAACCTTGTTTTGAGCTGCTGCCGATCGACCTGGCACTGTGGACATCGAAGTCCCTTGCGATTGTTTATCCGTGTGATTTTCTTTCTAAAGCTAAATTTCAGATGCTTCATGTGATTCGAGCTGCCTGGACTAAACTTAAGAAATTAAAGATTTTACCTTTAACTGCTTCATCACACACCGTTTTTCCTTCCTTAGCAAATTGTTTGGATGAGGACTGGCCCTCTGTTATACCTCATTTAAATTTGATTGTTTCTCATTCCTTTGCGTAGCCAGAGGAGCTACAGTTACAAGATCCTGTTGAATTTGTAAACTTTTTGTTTAAGCATTTGCAAAGTATTTCATTATTTGTGATTGGTGGCACTTTGTTAATAATTGTTGTAAGAAATCCTTATCTAGTGGGGATTGGCACATTACCCATGTATCTGCTCTTAGTGAAAATTCTATGTTATCGCTGGAAATTAGTGTAACTGTGTTCATACTTGGTGTCATAGTGTGTGTGTATGATTATCTTCCTGCTATGGAAATTGTTGTCACCAAGTGGAAATTGCGAAAAACTGAGGAAAAATCATCTCCTGCAGAGACTGTTGTTGCGTCTACCAGTGAGACATTTAATTTGCGTGAGACATTTAATTTGCATGAGAAATTTACTGAGAATTGTCAATTAAAAACTAAGTTGGTTAGTGATTCTGGAGAAGAAATCCATGTTTATCTCACCTTGTGTGATTAATTAACAGAACTGTTGTTTATGTTGTTCGATTTGTTCACCCCATTAAGAGTACAATGTTGTCAAACACTTTTGTGTTATTAGAGGATCTCTTATGTGGTTATATTAATAATGTTTTTGTGATTAACTGTTCAGGTTAGAGGTTGTCCTTTTCGTTCAAAGAATCTAAACGACAATCGAGGATGAATCTAGGCGTCCAGGCAATAATTAACCTAGGATTAATTTTTAATTTGTTTTCACTTGACTTCGACTTAACCTGGGAGGGAATGCCTTATTCCTGGTCTATTCCCTACCCCTGTCCAAACATGTTTGCCCTTGTGTCTCTAAAACAGTGTAATTTGTTTTCACAGACTCAAGTGAGGCAGAGTTACTAGCGACAAGTGTTTGCATTTTTTTTTCTTTCGTGAGGAAGAGATAGTCTTCGATGTACCACATCCAGAGACTTCAACGATTATGTAAGCTTTGTGAAGTTCTCTTACTCGTCAAGTATGTCCTCCTGACTGAGGACCATGTGTTGTGCAGCCGTTGAACTTGTGTGGGAGATGGACTGCTTTTTCCTCCCCTGTTGTGTGGTGGGCTGTTTATAACTACTGAGGAGTTATACTTCTGAAGCCCCCCAAATCGATTTCTGCGTGTATGTGAACTCTCTGTCTTAAAAGAATGAAGAAACTCAGTGGAACCAAAGACAATGTTTTGCTCATACATTACAGTTGGCAATTCATGATGCAAAGAGTTCTACACCTAATTTAACCGGTCTCATTTCCAAATCCCGTGCAATTGTTGGACACTATAATCAAAGCCATGCTTCAACAATGAGACTGAAAACCCTACAAGAAACCATGAACCTTCCACCACTGAAGCTCATACAAGATGTTGAGACACGTTGGTACAGTGAATTCATGATGCTCGAAAGATTAATATCTATAATGAGGCAATTGCTGCGGAACTGACAGCATCTAATTCAGACATTGAGTGCCTTTCTTCGTCACAATGGAAATTAGCTGTAGGGGTTGTTGAGGTACTCAAGCCTTTTGCTGAGGCAACACAAGAATCTAATGGAAATTCGTATTCTATATCATCAATGATCATACCATGATCATACCATGATCATACCAATGATTCATTGCTTGGAGGCATCTACTAATAATCATATAAGAAGGAATGAAAATGGCACCGGTATACCATTTGCTCGAAATTTGGTGAAATCATTAAACAGTAGATTTCCTCTGTATAAAATGGACACTGTAAATGTTCTTAGTACATTTACAGATCCTAGGTACAAACTTGCAGTCTTCAGTGAAAGTGAAAAAGACCATGCTATAACTTTAGTGAAAAAGACCATGCTATAACTTTAGTGAAAAATTAAATATCAAGGTTAATGAATGTAACTAAAACCTTATGCATCGAGAAAGTGTCCCCTTAGCCAACAGAACCAACAACATCTTCAGCAGTGTCACTGTGGGATGAGCTAGAAAAGTTGCCTCTGACATCACACAAGACAACCACAGATGACATTGAAATTTTGGAATATTTTCAGCAGCTAGTTTACCGAGGACCACCAATCCATTTGAATGGTGGGAAAAAAACAAAGATCACTATCCACATTTGGCTGCTGTAGCCAGATATTACTTACATATTCCAGCTACACAAGTGGCAAGTGAGAGAGTGTTTTCCACTGCAGGGAACAAAGTCACAGATCGTCGTGAAATGCTTCTGCCGCAGCATTTTGAGCAACTCACATTTCTCCATGATTTGAAATTAAATCACAAAAATTCATCTAGGGCTTGTTCCAGTTTGTTTTGTTTTAAGATATGGATGGCATAAAAATTATTATGTATTTTATGCCTATCATTTAATTACATTTTACTTTGTGTAATTTTTTTAAATATTTTGATAGGTATGTGAATTTTTGTTAACTTTTCAGCAAATAACATTTGTATGGATCTGAAAATCAGTGTGCTTAATGTCGTCATGGTTTCACAATTCATTGATTATATACATAAAAGTCATCCATTTTAGTCTATTATTGGGTGTGGTAGTAGTTCGTGTATTCATGTGTTTGGTGTGTCGTCGGCGGTCTGTCCGTTTTCAGCTTCTGCACGCACGCCATCCTTGAACCCCTTCCCGTGGCTGTGCGCGGACTCTGCGTTCATGCGCCCGGCCTCGCCATGCGCCGCCATGCGCCGCCATCGCGGCGACCCACGGAAACACGCCGCCCCTCTGTGCTACCTGCCAGAGAGAGAGCCCGCTTCTGTCTGCGCCTGATATGCAGCATGTGTTGCTGTCTCCTGCTGCGCATGTCTCCCAGGCCTGCCTGTGCCTTGGTTGAGACGCCCGCTGACGTCCGCACCCGTTAGCACGTCACTGATGACGTTGCAGAGCCACTTGATTGCCGACTTCCGCCACGGTGCTAGCGCTGCCGCTGGGTGACGTAGAGGACCTTCCTGAGACCCTCGTCGCCCTGTTGCTGTCACACCGTGTCGCTGTGTGGGCCTGTGACCGCATGCTCCTGGACACCGCCTGAGTGACGTCATGGTCAGCGCAACCCTGACGTCTCCCACTTAGCGCTGAGTGGTTGTGGCGTGGGTCCACTGCCGCTGGAGGCCGCTCGAGCCACGGCCCCCTCCCTCCGCTCTGCCTATGGAGGGGGCGTGCTCGCGGTATACTGTACGAGACGGGGACTGGTGCCCTTCTGTCTCCGACTCATGCGCGAATGCAATGCAGAGCTGGGTGCTGCCCCTCCCGGGGCGTGGTTCTTGCAGAGCTGGGTGCTGCCCCTCCCGGGGCGTGGTTCTTGCAGAGCTGGGTGCTGCCCCTCCCGGGGCGTGGTTCTTGCAGAGCTGGGTGCTGCCCCTCCCGGGGCGTGGTTCTTGCAGAGCTGGGTGCTGCCCCTCCCGGGGCGTGGTTCTTGCAGAGCTGGGTGCTGCCCCTCCCGGGGCGTGGTTCTTGCAGAGCTGGGTGCTGCCCCTCCCGGGGCGTGGTTCTTGTAGAGCTGCCGCAGCGTCGCTTCTGTTCCTGATCTTCTCCACTCCGTCTGTGCGACGCCGATCTTCAAGACGCCATACCTCTTGTCACTTCAAGATGCTTTTCAAGGGCTTGATCCCTGGATAGGGGGCACTTTAAGGGTGGGTGTTGAAGCGAGCATCGCTTCTATTGCGACATTGCCGCGTCTTAGCCTTCCTTCCCTTCTCTCTCCTTACTCCCTCTCCAGCTGAGTGTGTTGTGTCCCCCCCACCCTTACCTTTTTTCTTAGGTCCCCCGCCGACGATTTGCGATCGCCACGCCATCTATGTGAAGGTATAAATTGATGTGTTCATTGTTCCCTCGGGCCTCTGCTGCTAAGTTTTGGTTAGGGGTAGCTGCGGTCATTTCTGTTTTCGGTCCGGTCGAGGAATGAGCAAGTGGTGTTGTCTGAGCTCCTGCTTATGATTGTAGTTAAGCGTTTTAGTGTGCTCATGCTTAGACTCTTTGCTTAGTCGTAATATTATTTGCTCATCCTCGACTGAAGCCAGGCTTGTTCAGTCACTTATTTTATTCTTGTAACTAGTAATTCTTTAGTGACTTTCGTGCAGCTAGTCCCGTGCTTTCTTTAAATTCATAATTTGAGCCACGCATGGCATGTGTAATCAATCCTGTGTGGTTGTCCCCTTGCACTGCACAGTACGTTAAATTCATTGACAAGGGTGTACTGTCCGATACATTTTTTATGCTTGAATATTTATAACTTGTCTTATTGGTCATGCCTTTTGGCTCATTAACGTAATGATTTACAGATATTGAGAGTTTGTATTTCATGGCCATGTTGTTTGGTTCATAGCTGGTTTACTGAACATTTCATTTGTTTGGACACTCAAGTCTCTAGCCCTTTCAGACCCCAATTAATCAACATGTTTGTAAAAAATATTTTATACTATTATTAAGTTCTGTAGGGTTTTACAAACAAGTTCTGCTATACACAATTTTTTTAAATCTTTTTATATAAAAATTACAGCATGTCCATTGCAATGGACAAAATGCAACAAGGGTAATAGTCTATATGTATGTATAATTATAGAGGTAAATTTTCCCAATGTAGTACATTATGTTACATCTGAAGAAAAAATAAAATGAATTGAAGAGAAAACTAAATCATGTTCTAACATAAATCTTTTTATCACTTTTACTATTTTAGAAGTAAATAAATTATACAAACAGAATTCCAACAACTGTACAAATTTGAGTCTACATAGTCAAATTACAATAAAAACAGGAAATCTATAACATTTCCTGACATGAATTTTTTATCAATTATACCATTTTAAAAAGTAAATTTTTTTATAAAAATTGAACTCCAACAAACATACAAATTTGTGTTCACAAAATTAAATTGTTGTGCAGTATGTTACAATTCATATGAAAAAAAACTAAAAGCACTAAAGCATTTCCAACACATTTGATTTACCCTTTTTTTTAGTAGATATGCAATAAAATTTTAAAAAAATTGATTTATAAAATTATTATGCCTTCACATTTTATGAAAATTCAGAAAACCATTCTTACCTTTAACAAAACACAGATGTACCTTACATTTTACACAAAATACATGCTTTTTCCCTTTGCACCCAGTGAATTTGCATCTTGTTGCTTCTTTTTGATCATCATAGTCTGGAAAATGATCAATCATATCAAGTCTCTGCTCATCAAACGGGCGACTCTCACCACGAGATTTTCTGGTCTTCAGAGGTGGTTCACAAACAGGTGAGTTGTTGGGCCTACCTCTATTGTTTGGCATGCAAGGTTTATTCACTGTCAACAGTGTGTGCATCAAGCACATACGAAAGTGCAGTAAATCTAGCTTTTCAGCATTTAATGTACCAGCGTTTTCCACATCTATTCTTTATTATAATCAGCTGTTTACGATAGCAATATCCACTGCATGAAAAAGCATTCTCAAAGTCCACTTTCTAGACTTTATCATTATCCTATAATATGAAATAAGCTGATCAAATTTATCAACCCCTCCCATTGACTTATTATACAACTTGATAACTTGAGGTCGTTCGATATTTATATACTTCTTGTTTTTCTTGTCCCATCTCTGAACTTCATCTTTCTGTCCGACTCCCAGAAAGTTGGAAGCCATGACAACTGACCGATTATCATACCATTTTACCAAAACAACTTTTCTGTCAACACTGGCCACATGAGCCCCTGCACTTTCTTAGCAATTTCTTTATCTGACAGTAATGGTGGATTGCCAAATCTATTGTTCTGACTGTACCTGCTGCATGTATATTTCTTTTGTGTAAGGCTTGAAACAAATTGTATGTAGAGAAAAAATTGTCAAAATACAAGAAGTGGCCTGCAAGTGTACTGGACAAGTGAAGTAATATAGATGCAGCAAAAACAAACTGTTTCAAACACACTGGGTCTAATTCCGTTGTCGATGGTAAATAAGGAAATCGTAGCACATCCCACTCTTGCCACACAACATGAAAATCTTAATCCCCCATTTGCAAGGTTTAGATTGCATGTATTGTTTTGCTGAATGTGTTCCCTTGAAGGGAACCATTTGCTCATCTATGGCAACACAATTTTCTACAGGCAGCTGCTGACACCTTCACGCACCGAGTCAAACAATGGTCTTACCTTATACATCACATCCTTACAACCATCAGGCCTTTCAAGGTTGTTGACAGTTTAAAAATTAGTGCGAATAGAAAAAAATCTATTTCTCGTCATATTTTCATGAAATATATTTACACCTAAAATAATGTCCCAATACAAACGAGCTCTAGGGAACTGCAAGGATCCCATAGCTATGTGCAGTGCAACAAATGTTTTTATTTCTTCTTTAGTTGTTGGGTTGAATTGTGTATCATTCTTTTGCAATGCGTACAAATTTGTCATATGTGCAACACCTGCAGAATTAGGTCAACACTCAACAGTACCAAACAATATGATTAGGCCTGTTTGCCTAGTCCCATTGGAAGATATACCAGGCTGCAGTACAGATGTGAATTATTTGGCAAGAAGCTCAGAACAAGGTAGGCCTACGTCTAATGTCGAGATGGCTATTCTTGCAACTGTGGAAGATGGACCTAAGCCTAATTCTTCAGGACTAGCTGCTATTTGTCATGATGAGGGTAGGCCTAAAAAATTCTAAAGACAGGTCACCCAACTGCACTATCTAGTGATGATGAACATAAATTGGCTGAGCATCTAAAAACAATGGCAAAATGGGGATTTGCTCTGAGCAAAAGTGACGTACTTGGTGTTGTTCAGAGTATGTCGAAGCCAATGAAATCAAAACCCCATTTAAAAACAATCATCCTGGCTGATTGGTTCATCAGCTTCTGCAAACGGAACAGACTCAGTCTAAAGAATTTAGAAGCCTTGGAAAAATCTAGGAGGACTGCAACAGGATATCCATTCATTATTTATAAATTTTATGATTTGGTTGAACAACAAATGACAAGTCTAGGAATCCAGGACAAACCTAGCCATATTTTCAATTTGGATGAAACTAGTTTTTCTGCGGAGCCTTCCAAGACAAAATTAATTTCAGACATAGGACAAAAAGCCCACAGACACACAGAAGGTTCAGGAAGGGAAAAAACACTTCAGTATTGGCTTGTGTTTCAGCTGATGGTAAATCTCTACCCCCTCTGGTGATTTTTCAGGCAGCCAACCTTTGGTCAACGTGGAAAGGAGAGAAGGACCTTCCAGGAACATTTTACGCATGCTCTGATAATGATTAGATGACCAGTGTCATATTTCAAGAATGGTTTAAAAAGTTTTGTGTTGCTGTTGAGAAGCGTCCACTGCTATTAATTGTAGATGGCCACCTAACACATCTTGATTTAGGCACCGTTCTAATTGCAATGGAAAATAATATTGCAATCATTAAATTGCCCGCTCACACAACAGATCTTCTACAACCGTTGGATAGAACCTGTTTTAAAACATTGAAATATTTGTGGGACCAAAAACTGACAGAATGGGTGCAAAATAACCAACGGAAGTTGAAGAAAAATGAATTTGTTGATTTGTTGTGTAACGTCTGGAATGATGGTATGCATGAAGAAAACCATTTCAGGATTCAAAAACACTGGGATCTATCCTTTGGACAGAACTAAATATCCAATATCAAGATTTGACACGGACAAATACGATATTTGAAAAGTGAGCAATCTGTGCATGCTGATGGCTTTGACAGCTCAGTTGAAAATGGTGAAAGTGGGTCGACATCAGTTCAAAATTCAACACCACCTGCAGTGCTGACCTGTGCTGTAAGGTCTCCTCAGCAGTCATTTGAGACACTTCTGTTAAATAAAAAAAAAAACAGAAACCTCGAAACAGTGTCGTAGGAAAATTGCTCCAGATGCCAAAGTCATAACATCAGAAGAGTTTGTGGCAGAAATTAAAGCGAAAATGAGCCCATTAAGGAAGTAAGAAAAGCAAAGAATGTAGGACTATTTGGGCCAAAACATCCTGTGTGTGAAACTGAAGATGACATTGGTGGGGATTTTGAGACGTTCACTGGTAACAAAAGTGATGCAGATATTGAAAGTGAATTGCTGGAACCATCAGCAGAAGATTTTGTTTCAGATGTCAAATCTGGTGACTTTTACTTGTGCAAATTTAAGGGTGGTTCAAGAAGGTCTGCCACACGTACGTTGTGATTGTCATCACCATCTTGGATAATGGTGACATTGAAGTGATGGCTCTGAATGCTGGGGAAGATAAAAAAAAAATTTAGAAAAAATGAGAGCGACATTTCCGTTGTGAAAGTTTGTGATCTGATTGCTAAACTAGCAACACCTAATATTGCAATGGCTGGAAATCGCATTCATTATGTTTTTGAAAAAATTGTTGATGTATTTGAGTGTAAATACACATGTAAATGTAAATAGACATTATTGTAATGTAAATAGACATTTAGTATAAAACACGTTTTGTTCAAAATGTGGTGTTATAATTGTTATAAACACATTGCTTAAAACATTTCGATTTTAACATGCCAACCCTGTGAAATATCGGCTGAGAGCTCTTTAAATAAAAGTTGCATAGGTTGGAAAATATTTATTTACTGTTAGAGAAGTGTTAATCAACTTAGTAGTAATATAAAAAATGAACAGTCTCGGTAATAAGTACATTGTTGCAGACATTCAGGTATTTTTGAGTTGCTATTTATTGTTAGGTGATGTAATGTATGGATAAAAAAGTATTTTGTATGTGTGCAAGTATTTTGTATGTGTGCAAGTATTTTGTATGTGTGCAAGTCTTTTCAATTAATTTTCCAATGATTTGTTTTGATGTATTGCAATTATATTTATTATAAATGTTATTTTACTAAAATATGTTGGCTATATTGAGTGCATTGCCAACAACATAAATAAATATGTGTGGTTTTAAAAACTCTGCAGTACGTTTCAAAGTTGTATTGAAATTACTTTTCACGTGTTTTCGCACCAATAAATGGAGTGATATTGAACAATGGTCACAAAATTTTCTAATTGAAGACCTTCCTTTCTAGCGTGTTGTTTACCGTGATGAAATTTTACATACGGTAAAAAATGTTGATGTTTTTCGGACGGTATTTTTCGTAGATTACAGTTGAGACACTGGACTAAGTACATGCAGTGACTCGTGATTCATACATTATAAGCAAATACACTAGAGACTAATACCGGACAGCTACAAGATTTTTGTGCGAAAACGTGGCGTTGTTTTCACCTCAGTCCGATAGATGGCAGACGGCATGCCTCTTGCCGCTAGGTTATTTTTCACACTCCCGCCTGCGTTGTTAGTATAGAGCTGTCCGGGTTATAAGCATTATTGTTTTGTGAGTACAATGCGCAATGCCGCCGAAAAGTGACATCTGGTTACATTTTCAAGTAAAAACCAATGATAAGGCAAAAGCAATTTGCAATCACTGCTGTAAAGAAATATTGTGTGGTGGGAAATCTTCTAGGACATTCAATACATCAAATTTGTGGAATCACTTATCCCTGCATCATCAAAAAGAAGTTGGTGGTTCTGACAAATGTGATTCTCTCTCTATACCTTCAAAAAGTTTTTGCCAGTTCACTGAACCACCTCAGAAGAAATTAAAGCAGCATGATTTTGGATTCTTTGTAGCAAAGCAAACAACATGGAAACAAAGTGATCCACGTTGTGTTGAAGCAGACAAGTCACTAGTGAAAATGATTTGCCTCAATATGCAACCAGCATCTATTGTAGAGGATGAAGGTTTTCTGCAGTTTGTCAAAACCCTGCAGCCACGCTATTTGTTGCCAGGGAGGGAGGAAGGACATTATGGGTAAACAAATTCCAGAGTTATTTGAAACTGTTACAGAGCCAAAGTTAAGGACATATTGTCAGCTGCTGGGCATGTTGCAATTACGACAGATTTGTGGACGCCTGGTGCTGGTGGTGACTTTATTAGTATAACTGCCCATTTCATAGATGAAGAGTGGGAATTCATTTATCTGTTTTTAGAAGTGATGCCATTTTGTGGTGCCAATCACACAGGTGAGCTCATAGCCGACAACATTCGGACAGCCCTTTCTGCATGGGGTATTGAAGAAAAAGTGAAAATAATTGTTTCAGACAGTGCAGCGAACATGAAAAATGCTGTTTCTCTGCTACATTGTATCATTCATGTTCCTTGTGTTCAACACAGACTGCATTTGATTGTGAAAGATGGGTGCACTAATCAGTCTGCTGTCATAAAATTGACTTCAGCAGCAAAACTAATTGTGTCACATTTTCACATGTCTGTTACATCAACAAATATTTTGAAAGAGGCTCAGGTGAAGTACAACCTTCCACAACACACTCTCATCAAAGAAGAACCAACTAGATGGGACTCTTGCTTTGACATGTTAGAAAGGCTAGTTGAACAGCAAGAAGCTTTACAAAACATTACTCGTAAAATTGCCGGACTTAACACTCACATTTCTCCAGCAGACTGGACCCTGGCCAAAGAGGTCATCGAGCTCTTAAAACTATTCAAGGAAGCGAATTTGTCTCTCAGTTCATTAAACTGTATGATATCTGATGTTATACCTCTAGTTAACAGCCTTGACAGGGGTCTCCAAAAATTCAAGATAAAGAAAGTGTTTGGTTTGAAATCTGCTATTACTGAAATGCTGCATTCGTTGCAAAGTAGATTTTATGGTGTAGAATATAACATCAAAGTGTATGCAGCTGCGACAATTTTGGATCCACGATACAAAAACAGGTAGGTGTAAGGATGTTCAAATGTTCAAAATACAATAACACTCGGCCAGTATGTTAGTGCCTTGACCATTTAGGCCCCAATGAAAAGATGTTCACTGTTTCAATTCAAAACCAAATTACAGTAATTTTTAGTGTCTTTAATGTTTAATATACAAAATTTTATTTTTACACAAATGAGTATCTACAAAAAATCAATATTTCCAACTACATAGTTGGTAGTTATACAAACACTTTAAAATTAAGTTGGTTTTTGTATAGAGAAAGAAAGCCTTGAAATAAAATTAAATTAAATATTTTACCATGGTGTTTCAAGATCATCACGCAGCAGAAAGGGCTGTAGACTGGCTGGCTGAACATGTCCGACCTGAGAATTGCCCAGATCCAAAGCTACCAGTTAAAGTGCCCACAGAGAAATTTAAATCAGCTCTCCAAGTTATTTGTTCACAGATGATAAAAGATTCACTGACAGCCTCAAAAACTGAAAATAGTTTATCAAATGAAGTTGCACAGTATCTATCAGAACCAAACATCCCATTGAATGACAGCCCACTGGCGTACTGGAAGGCAAATTCTACCTTTCGAGACTGAAATTGTTAGCCAGAATATATCTTGGCTTACCAACTGCCTCAATTCATTCTAAAAGATTTTTTAGCTCTGCAGGTGTAATTTGTACCAAAAAACGGAATCGCCTTTCACCTGAACACATTCAAATGCTAACATTTCTCCACAAAAATCTGAAATTTGTTTCCTTGTAGTTACAATAAGTTTTTTGCATACTGTAGGTAATACCTATACCAGAATATTGCTTTATCTGGCCTTGAAAAATAATTTAATTTTTTAATACCTTGAATTTAGAGAGCTTATTTGTAGGCCATTATGATAATTTCATTATTAGCTTTCATTTAATGTGAATTTACAATATTTTACAATTGATAAAAATAATATACATTCACATAAGTATGTTTTATTAATATTTTACATTTTTCATTATTGTCTCTAGCAATACTCCAGAACCACAATTTTATAGAATCAGTGTTAGAAATGAGATGGGCCTATTATCAGAGTATTGGGTATCGGATCGGTCAATTTGGAAATATCGGAATTGCTATCGGTATCAGGTTTTTGGATATCGGGCCATCACTAGTTGAAATAGCTATATAAGCCATCAAATTACCATCATTTTTCTTTCACAATCTTGTAGATCATTCTTTTAGGTTCAATTTAAAAAAAATTGACTTAGTATCTTCTATGCCAGCTACAATAATACCAACTCAATAAAACCAAGCAATTGTACTTAAAAATTTGTTTCTTAAACCTTTGATTGGAAGTGTATTAAATATAATACATAGATTTATTATTATTTTTCGATTGCAACATGTTTGTAACCTTTGCACATGGCAGTGTATCATTCGGGATAACTTCAACTTGCTTTTCCAAACAAGTGCTGCCATCTACACTCATACTATTAAGGAAGGAAAGATGGCTTCCAGCAGTGGGACTGGTGCACACAGAAAGGTATGTTTTAATTTTTTCCCATTTTACAATTGTAAATATAAAATGCTTTCTTTTTAACTTATAAAATAACATTCACATAATGTTTTAAAATGCAGTGTTTTATTGTACATAGTTTATTTCAGCCTGATATTCATGTTTGAAATCTTAGTATCATAGGTAATACATTGCTATGTTCCCTAACATCCAAGGTATAGTATCACATATAATACATCGACAGGTTATTCGGCATTGAATACAAGGCAACCAAAAATTTAGTGTTACAGTAGAGTCTCACTAATCCGGACTTGTCCAGACCGGACCCAGTCCGGATCACCGAAAGTCTGGATTATCCGTAATCAACTTTAAAATGTATCAAAAACAAGTTTTATAGGCTAAATAAAAAATCTTTATGCTTAAAAATCAACTGCATTTTATTATAAGGTACTTAAGAAACTATATACATATGTATGTAACATATATAAAACAATAATATGTATTGTACATACCTACATGTAATTAAAAAGTATAAAACAATTAAAGTTTAAAAACAATTAATTTACTCGAAAAAGTCTGTAATATTCTTTTGTTTTAAAGAAGATTGCCGTCGTTTTGCCGTGCGATCTCGTAGGCGCCTCAACGTCAGTAGCTCAGCAGACGTTGTGTCGCTTTGCTTCTCAAAGTAACTCAGCAACCCCTCCAGCATTGTAGTCGCTTCGCCATGAGTTGGGCCAGCTGATTCCTACGTACCTCCATCGTCATCTTCCGAACTGTCTATTTCAGTTGCTGTGTTTGCAATGCATGCCTCCACGATTTCATCTTCACTTAACAATTGATGACCAATACCGTTGTCATCGTTAATCCATTCTGATATGTCATTCTCCTCTATGTTGGCACAACCCTCCAACTGTTGAAAAACATGTACAAAATCAAAGCTAGTTGAAGTTGGTTGAGTTTCGTCTTGTCCCTGTTTTTCCTGTGAAATGCTTGGCCACAAATTTTTCCAGCTTTTTTGAAGAGTTGACGGCTTTATTTCTTCCCATGCTTCTGCGACCAAGTAAATGACAGTCTTCATTGTCACTTTCTTAATATGATCCATTAAGTTAGCTGACGGGTCTGCTTCTTGTTGCTCTAAAAGAAACATGATCATTTTTTTCCTATATCGCCGTTTTATTGCTTCAATCACCCCTTGATCCATTGGTTGTATCAAAGCAGTCACGTTTGGTGGCAGAAATTTTACGAAAATTTCACCATCTCGCAATTCTTCTTCACTCAAGTGGCATGGTGCATTATCAATTAACAACACAGCTTTTTCTGGGCGGTTTTCGTCTCTCAAAAACTTTTTTGTTTTAGGAACAAATGTTTCAAAAAACCAAGCTTTAAAAATTTTGCTGTCCATCCATGCTGATTTTTGTGAAGTGTACTGGGCTGGAAGAGCATTTCTATTAAGATTTTTAAGGGCCCTAGGCTTAGCCGATTTGCCTATAACCAATAGTGGAATTTTCAAGTTGCCAGAAGCATTACTACAAGGAAGCAAAGTTACTCTTTCTTTTTTTACCTTATGACCTTTGGCTACAGAATCCAATTTTGATGCTAATGTTTTTTTTGGAAGCATTTTGTAATTTAATCCCGTTTCATCAGCGTTAAACACTTGGCAAGGCTCTAAGTTTTCATCTTTAACAAACTTTTCAAATTTTACTTTAAAGTCTTCACTTGCACTATTGTCACCTGACAACATTTCACCACTTACACTAAGTTCACGAATACCGTGACGATCTTTCCAACGAGATAACCATCCCACACTGGCAGTAAAAGCAGGGTCACCTTCTAATTTTTCATTGAGTTTGAGCGCGAACGCTTGTAATGTTACGCCCGACAGCGGAACGACTTGTTCACGTTGTTGGCAAAACCAAATGTACAAAGCCTCTTCTAAAGTTTCATTTTTTGGTTTTTTTAACGTGCTTCTGTTACCCATACTGTCCTTACTCACCATTTTAGCACAAAAATCTTCAATTTCTTTCCGATTTTTTTTCCAATCAGAAACAGTTTGTTTTCCCACTCCTAGATCTTGCACAATTCTAGTTAATGATTCACCCGCATCAATACGAAATAAGGCTTGGAGTTTTTGCTCCATAGTTACAGTCACTTTCTTACGTTTAGTAGCCATTACGTTTCTCTTAATAAGTGTACACAATACAATGCTCGCACTGAATAAAATTAAACTGTCACAAACACTTGTCACCAGCACGAGTAACCATCGACTGAAGGGAACAAAACAACTCGCAGGTATAGATAGAGTGAGTCACTTCTTGGAAAAGACGATGAGCGGAAAACTAGCGGTAATACTCCCGGCTACTGAGGGCAAGAGGACCCTCTCTTACAAATATATTTTCTTATTTTCCTTGGTCACAATATTCTTATTCATCATTTACGTATTTTTTATATCCGTCCGGATTAACCGGATGTCCGGACTAGCGGGGTTCGAATTAGCGAGACTCTACTGTATTAGATGTCTGGGCAATTGGCAGTATATTGCATGTGATACAACTGCTGCATGCATGTTATAGTCTAGGTCCCTACTAGGTAAAAAAACCAACTACTATAGCAAGTAAATAAAAATAATAAAATTTTTAAGTAGTTCATGCAGACAAAGCATATATTAAAAATTAAAAAAATAACTCATGATTGTCAAACAACTAAAATACATAACTTATTGTGAAATAGCCTTGCATTTTATTTTTTACAATAATGATAAACTTAAAATTAAAAGTTCTTCCATTTCAAACCATCAGATGTATCATCTTATGCAAATAAGTTTACATATATTTATTTTTACATTGTATGCAAATAAGTTTACATATATTTATTTTTACATTGTATGCAAATAAGTTTACATATATTTATTTTTACATTGTATGCAAATAAGTTTACATATATTTATTTTTACATTGTATGCAAATAAGAATATATATAATATAATATTAATATAGTTTTCCATAGAAAGTTGTGTACTAACACATTAGATCACAACAAACTATGTAAATCTATTTCAGATTTTCAAATCAGAGCTGAGAAAATTTTGTCGATGGTGCCAAGGAAGTATGCAGCATCAGATTTCCGTTATGGTCATTCCATGTCTAATCAACACACTTTTAATAAAAAATTTTACCTCACCATCTCAGGTTTTGATGAAATTTTGCACAGATGTTACCTCCATACAGACTAACAAAAATATAAAATTTTAGAATGATATATCCATCCGTTTTGAAAATATTGCTCTGCAAATTTTCGAAAAAAAACACTCAAAATCGCACGACAGGAATATTTTAAAATTACCATAACTCTTCTCCAAATTAAGTTAGAAAGGTGAGACAGGTGTCATTTTGCAGCATTTGGTATGGTCTTTCATGTGATATGTAACAAAATAATGTCTAGAAAAAAAATAATTTTCAAAATAATTTTCAAAATAATTTTTAAAATTTAAATTTAAAATTTTGGAAAAAGTGCATTTTTAATTTTTTTCAAAAAATTCTATAAAAATTTTTGCACAAATATTAAATTGTCTACAAAGTTTCATAGTGGAGAGTTAATGGGTTAATAGTAAAATTAAATGAAAACAAAAGCCCTTTTTGTCAAACCTCAGGTTAAATGTTGGCAGCAAAGGAAAGCATCACAGAATAGAGTAAAATCTTATTGTAAAATACACAAAAAAAAAATTATATTCTGTACACTGAAAGTATCTTAAACTGAACAATTTTTTAATTTAATTTTACAGGGAATTTAATTTAAAATGAGAAATACTTTATGCTGAAGTACAATAGGGTAGTTCCGGGAGAGATGGACCACCGGGAGAGACGGACCACTGCTAATATTTCATAAACCAGTCGCTAGAATGCAGCTGTACCCAGTTTGTTCGATGATGGTGGACGCGTTATTGTTGTGATTAAGTTTTTGGAATGTTATGTAACCCAGTTTACAAGTAAAAAGTGCCTATTGTAACGAGGTAGGTGAAAATTTTTTTAATGCATTCAGTTCTTTTAATGTGTTGACTATTTTAATGCATGATTTTATTATATTCACTTTGTAAAGGATATACTTGAACTTTCTGCTTTACTGTAAGCTTACGTGGAGCTTTGTTTTCCAAAGAATATCGTAGTTTTTGACTGGTCCATCTCTCCCATAGTTTTGGGATAGATGGTCCAGACACATTTAGGGATAGACGGACCACTTATTTTAGTGGTGTACATAGTATATGTGTAGTGTGAAAAGGGTATTTTGAAGGAAGAGTAGCCTAAATAAAATAATCGGTAGATAAAGATTTTAAAATTATTGTTGAAGCCTGTTGTGGCAGAAAATTTTTGTATATAAAATAACTGGCCTATATACTTTAAATCAAAATAAGAATTAAATATATGCTATTTTAATCATTCATAACTTATTTAAAAAAAAAAATAAAAAATTATTTTCTGGCAAACATTTTACTATTTTAATTATAATAACAATGAATACAGTAATTTAACACATTTGTCAGAAAATTATACACACAGATATAGATACTTGTGGTACTTAGGGCACCGTGGTTTGTTTTCCTTAATATTGTTACAGCAGCTAGGCGCATTGCTTCGGAAATTGTACACAAATAAACCCTTATGTGATAATTGAAATGATGTATTTTTTTAAACTATGTGTTCTTAAAACCATGATACATGCTGTTTTTACTAATTTTATCAGTAGACTATAGTAGTTAATTTATTGGGTCCTTTTCCCCCCCAGGAAAATGCCAACATTTTACCAGCGTAAAGGCATTTCCACTCGAAACCTATGGACAGAGGAGTGTCTACAGAGCGGTTGATGCTGTTGGTAAAAAGCTGATGGGTGTAAATGAGGCTGCCAAAAATTTTGGTATACCCAAAAACCGCTAAAACGAAGACTGCGATCCAATGATGTCACGAAGAGATCATCTATATTAGCTGAAGAAAATGAAAGAAAAATGGCTGAGCACATTAAAAAAACTTCAAAAGCATGGATATGCACCAACAAGAAACAGTGTTCGATCGATGGCCTTTCACTTGGCAGAACGCTTGAATCTTAGCCACAAATTTGACAGAGAAAAACAAATGACAGGATACGACTGGCTAAAATCATTTTTATCTTGGCATTCAGATCTCACTGTCAGAAAAGCTGAAGGAGTGTCAGTAGCTCGAGCTTTGGGAATGAATAAAGTTTCTGTGACGGAGTATTTTGATTTGGTTCAAGAGTTAATGTCTGAATACCACTTGATTGGTAAGCCCGGGCATATATTCAATATGGACGAAACGGGTCTGCCACTAAACAATAAGCCTGGAGAAGTAATCGCAGAAAAAGGTTCTTGAAATGTATATTTGATCACATCGCGTGAAAAAGGTGAAACCATATCAATTCTGGCATGTGTGAATGAAGAAGGTTCATTTATTCCTCCATATTGTATTTTCAAGGGCAAGAACTCTAAAGACAAATACACAGATGGAATGCCTCCGGGATCTGTGGTTAAGATGTCACAAAAATCAGCCTATGTAAATTCTGAAATTTTTTTTTGATTGGCTTCGAAACCATTTCATCCCAAGAAAACCACAAGGATATGTTCTACTAATAGTGGATGGCCATACATCACACACTAGCAACACAGAAATGTTTGAATTTGCAGAGAGCAACAGAATAATTTTGTTGAGTCTCCCAAGCCACACAACAAATTGGCTCCAACCATTAGACCGGGTATTTTTTAAGTCTCTGAAGTCATACTACTTTAAGGAATGCAACAACTTCATGGCAAACAATCCTTCAAGAAAATTAACAAGGCTAGAGTTCGGAGAAATGCTGAGTGCTGCCTGGAACAAGTCAGCATCAGTTGAAAATGGCATCTCTGCATTTAGAGCTACTGGAATTATACCTTTCTACCCTAATGTAATCCCAGAATATGCTTTTCTTACAAACACCAATGGGCAGAACCTAACTTCAGATGGGACTCAGCCAGAAACTGAACATGTTGATAAGCCAAGTGAAGAAAGTGTCATCAGTTCTAGAACATGTTTTGTAGTAAATTCAGGAGAGAATATTTCGTCTTTCCAAGGAAATTCTCAAAGTTCTCTTCCAGGATCTTTGACAGAGAACCTCTCCTATTTGCCTGTGACTTCTCAAACTTCTCTTCCAGGGACCTCAACAGAGAAAATTTCACCGTCCCTTGGGATTTCCGATAGTGGGACAGCTTACGTAAAAAGATGCAATGTTGCTACACCTGAAAAGATACCGCAAAACATTTCGTCGAAAGATTTAACACCCAGTAAAATGTTGTGTGATATTTCTCCAGTGCCCTTGGTAACGAAAGCTAAATTAATACGACGAAGTGGTAAACCAGCACATCTAACCAAAATTCTCAACTCTCCTGAAAACGTAGCAGTGTTAAAGGAGAAGAAAAAACACGAAAAGAAGAGCAAGAAAAGAAATTGAACAAAAGAGCAGAACGAGAAAAATGCAAACAAGTAAAAGAACAAAAACAGGCCAAATATAATATCAGGAGGACAAATCATGCAAAAGAAGAAGAAAATCAATTTTTCTACGAAAAGAGGAAGAAGAAATAAAGGAAATTCAAGTCTGCCTCATTCATCGGAAAGTGAAGACCCTCCAGTTCTAAATGATGAAAGTGACGATGGTCTACCAGAAGAGTGGAATGAAAATGAATGTGTTGGTTGCAGAGAAGATTATAACGAAACACAAAAGTGTGACAGTAGGGGGAGCACGCCGGTTCTGGGACACTATAAACAAAGGACAGGTGCTTGTCTGACAGGTGCAGGACAGGTGTTTTTCTGACAGGTGTTTGTCTGACAGGTGTTTGTACGACAGGTGCTTGTCTGACAGGTGCTTGTCTGACAGGTGCTTGTCTGGGTTGGTGACGTCACGTGGAGGGGGGGTTGTGTGTATCGATCGTGAGCCAACTTCGGTAGGATCGATATATCTCGTCGGGTAACTTCGGGCGTGATCGTTGCGGAGGGGGAGGTGGATGGTGAGGGTGTGTTTGTGTGTGTATGTTTCTAAATGAGGGAGGCAGGTAGCGCTAGTGTCGCGCGCCGGAATTATTTTTACAAGTATAAAAATGTGAGGGCGGGCGACGGTTGGATTCGAACCTTCGTTTCTGAATCGTTAGTCCGTCACGCTAACCACAGGACCACGAGACCATGTTGGAGAAAATAATTTCAGATGTTGTATATATGCTTATAAAATATTTTTTTTTAAAGAGAAGGTATATATTTTTTATAGTGCTAAGCATGAAATTTAAAAACGGGCGGCCGCCATGTTTAATTTTTTATAGTGGTAAGCGGTAAATTTTAACGAGGCGCATCGGCTGCTATGCGGCCGCCATGTTTATTTTTTTTATAGTGCTAGTCGGCCAATTTAAACGGCGGGAAATTTAAAAAAAAAAAATGTATAGTGTCTGCTGCTAGTCGGCCACCATGTTTTATTTTTTTTATAGTGCTAAGCGGGAAATTTAAAAAACGGGCCGGCCGCCATGTTTATTTCAACATTGGAAAAAAAAAATAATAATAATTTCGACTGCTAGGAAGTAACCAGAACAGCCAACTTTGAAAAAAAAAATTAAATAATATTATATGTATGACAATCGATTGCTGAAAGTCGCCATCTTGTAGTACAGCATACCAGGCCGCCGTCTTGTAGCATAGCACACCAGGCCGCCATCTTGTAGCACAGCATACCAGGCCGCCGTCTTGTAGCACAGCACACCAGGCCGCCGTCTTGTAGCATAGCACACCAGGCCGCCTTCTTGTAGCACAGCATACCAGGCCGCCATCTTTTTTTTCTTCCCTATTTATAGTCATTGTTTTTTTTTTTTTTTTTTCATTTCTCAAGTTTGAATATAAAAGAAAGTATTATTTCGTCAGCCACTACTCTATGACTATAGTAGTAGTAGTAGTAGTAGTAGTAGTAGTAGTAGTAGTAGTAGAAGTAGTAGTAGTAGTAGTAGTAGTAGTAGTAGTACATGCAAATTTTTAAAAAAACACAAACACTGAAGTGTAGCCATGTTTTCTTATAGTACTAGACCAGTATAGTTATAGTATGCTTAATTTGGTGTGTAGCATGTCTGTCTATAATAATAAATAAAAAAAGCTATAGGCATTACTTATGCTTATAGCGTGATGATAAAAAAATATTATACTTTACGTATTTCAGCGAATTCAAACAGGGAGGGGGGGGGTGGGGTGTAGTAGGTGAAAATAGTATGTATGGCGCCACCGGCTCCCGGCGCAAGATTGGGATTGACTAATCGATTGTGAGCCAACTTCGGTAGGATCGATAAAAAAAAGTATGCTTATTACGTCACTTGTCATTTAAAAGAAATAAAACTATTGTATTGTGCATTTATAGGCATTATATATATATATATATACATATATATATACATATATATATTAAAAAAAATTAAAATATTTTTTCCCAAGGGGGTTGGAGCCACGCAGACGACGATGGCGCGTACTCCCAAGGCCCTTTCCTTCATCCCCCCAGTGTCATTTTTTTTTATTTAAATAATGACTCAGACACTGCCAGCTGTCTGCTCGCAGAGGGGTGGCGTCTATAACCCACAATGGCGCGTACTCCCACAACCCTTTCCTTCGTCCCCCATTGTCATTTTTTTTATCTAAATAATGACTCATACACTGGCAGCTGTCCGCTCGCTGAGGGGTGGCGGCTGCAACCGAAGACGGCTTCGAACCCTTCGTCCCCCATTGTCATTTTTTTTATTTAAATAATGACTCAGACACTGGCGCCCGCATAGGGTCTCCAGACAGTTGCGATTAGAGTCTGTTAAGGTCGGTTCACTCCATCAGTCTTCCAGATCGCTTCTAGAAATCCATGTTTTTACTGATTCTGGGAATCCCTTCCAGCTGACTAGAAGACGTGTAGGATGTCGCTTGTGGATTTTATTAATTAAATAAGTGTCTATATACTTCGTCACTTGAATTTCTTGAGAATAAAAACCGCCCTTGATTTCATTTCCATCTAGATCAGACAAGTAGTATGTTCTAGGGTAACTGTTGCGTATTTTTATTACCTTAAAAATTTCGTGGGACCAATTTACGGAATAACCTTTTGCAAATAAATCCTTATTTCTTGAGATACGTACATGATCTCCGACACTAGCTTTAAGTCGCCTGTGATCTATTTTTTTCACAACATTGTAAACCGTTTTAAGAAGAGAATTATCTTTCACCTCGTTGGGGCTCATACCGATAGTCCTATGAAATCTGCCGTTGTATATTTCCATAACTTTTGGTAAGAGCGGTAGCCATTTATAGTTTCCCTGAGCGCTCATTTCCGTAAACAAAAGCGATTTTAAACTTCTAATGAAGCGTTCAACTACCGAGGCCTTCAGCTAGCTGTTGGTTGAATAATGGTTGATTCCGTGTTCTTTCATCAATGTCTGAAATCTTCTGTTATAAAATTCGGTACCGCGGTCTGAGTGCACGTGAGTGAAACCTCCAGAATCCTTTAGAATACGTTTCATAGCTGAAGCCACAAGCTCCGCAGTTTTTTTCAGTACCGGAACCGCGTAAGCCCGCTTGGAGTAAACATCAATCGCAACCAATATATATCTGAATCCTTTATTCACACGGTGATAAGGTTGCATTTCCACCAAATCGATCTGTAAAAGATCGCCGAGACCATTAGTGATTACACGTCTCCGAGGAAAGACTTTGCGTGCGCTTTTGTTAAGTTCAAGCGCAATACCGCGTCTGGCAGTCATTTTTTTTACTTAATTTTTTTTAATGTAGCCAGATTCAATGAGTTCTTCTAGTATGGCCAACACTTCATTTGAATGGCTCGTGTTCCCGGATTGTTGCGATGCAAGTAATAATCTAAGCCTATCACATAATTCATTTACCGAGTTCCAGTAAACATATTCCTTTCGACGATTTAAATCTAGTTTTTCAACTAAACCACTGCCTTCATGGGAAGCAATGACAGGACAAAGATCCTTAATGAGCCCGAACTTTTCATATCGGTGTTTTTATAACGTTTGGATGACGCATCATTCCTTTTATAACACGCGCTAGTAGACCGCAGCAAGTGTGTGTATTGACGCAATGCAGCTTCTGAATACACCTTAGGTTCTTTCGAAAACAATAGCTCATATAATCCCGGCGAAGGTTGTATTTATTAGTTCATCATCTATGCGAAGTAAATTATTAGGTAGGAAAAAAACTTCCGTATTTCCCAAGAACCAGCGATTCTTGCGTTTGTAAATTCCGTAGGTCGTATCGTTTATTTTAGAATTGAATGCGGTTAGGTAGGACCGGGCTTCCTCACCCAACGGCTCACGTGACGCAGCCAGGCGTTTACCGGAATGAACAATCAGTGGTAAATCATCATCATCATCATCTTCTTCACCTTCGCTAGAGAAAGTTTTAATCTCAGGTTTAGCGATAGGTGTAGCGGATTATTTTTTCACCTCCGCCGATAAATTATCCGCGGCAGCAGAAGAACTCTCCAGACGCGATGTTATTGGTTTGAATACCTGTTCATTAACTGCATCCCGCGCCAGGCGCGCGCGTTTGGCCAGCAAATATTTTTCATGAATGTTTTGTATGACGTGATGGAGCTTTCTTGCTTCTGAAGCCATGACTGACTCATGTCAGCGTAAATAGAGGCTTTTATACATTAATTATGTCTTTGAAGCGCAGTAGCTGTAGTTGGTATAATGGGAAGCTCAACCGGTACGGTAATACGCGGAAGCGATACAGATGGTACAGCAGACAAATTCAGCGACTGACCTCTTAAAACCGGAAGCGATACAGATGGTACACCAGACAAATTCAGCGACTGACCTCTTAAAACCGGAAGCGATACAGATGGTACACCAGACAAATTCAGTGACTGACCTCTTAAAACCGGAAGCGATACAGATGGTACACCAGACAAATTCAGCGACTGACCTCTTAAAACCGGAAGCGATACAGATGGTACACCAGACAAATTCAGCGACTGACCTCTTAAAACCGGAAGCGATACAGATGGTGACTGTGCCGGCTGGTTTTCAGGTCTGTCCGCTAGCTTCCTTCCCAATAGGGTATACAATAGGTCTAGAAGATTTCTCATTGCATTCAAGCTTTGATTAACGATATGTTGAAACTGAGAACATGAATTAGCTCCACTAACGAGACTATCAACTTTATCCTCAAAACTCGATAGAGTCTCCTTAATAAATTTAGCATTATCTTCGCGTAGAGAACTCATCAAAGTATTAATTTGAAATTCCATACCGGACACTATTTCCTTACTTACAAGCTTCGGTTGCTCGCCCACGAGTGTGAAAAGCTCTGTAAACGTCGCGCGATCCGTGGCATCAACCTGCCTTAGGTACGCAGTCGTATCAGATTGTTTTTCGTTTGTAGACACCAAAGCATTTTTGATTGCTTCAAAGTGTTGTTTGTGTATATATAAATCCTCGTTGTGTTTAGTCAGAAAAAGATTCTTTAGCTCGCTAAAGTTCCTATTGCAACCACCACTTGACAGAGCCTTCAACAGCTCTAGAATCTTGGCAAATGACTCGCGCGTATCGCTATCTGCCTGACGCAAGTAACTTCCTATTCCCCTCTGCAAGTCACGTGACGAGCTAACGAGATCCTTCACATCCGTAAAAATAACTTTCAGCTCATCACTACTGACAGATACCAGATTTTTCAACTCGTGTAAAACTTCCTTCTCGGGTAAATTTCCTCGAATTTTATCTAAAACATCTGTACTCTTCTTTTCAAACTGATGTAGATACGTTAGCAAATTGTTATTAAGATCCTGTGCGTATGAGAGACTGTTTTTTAGTAGACCAAAGTCTTTTTCTAAATTATTCGCCATCGTACTAATTGCATGTGCGGTGGCACCGGAAGCTACATCTACGTAATTCTTTGTAGCAGCATCTGCCGCGTCACGTGGATCGCCTACACCGCGCAAACGTTTCCCGCCAACCTGACAGTGCCCATCTTCCGTAAGAGTCAGACATGACTGTCGCCGACGTTTATTCCCGCCGCTCCCAAATTTGGAGATGCCCAAGTTCATTCTTCACGAAGGTAACACTATGAAGTGATCGAAGCCACAGCGATAACGACCTTTTTGTAGAGGAAAATCCTTACCTATTACTAGGAAACCATAACCATCATTGCTATTCCAACAGCGAGCACGAACATCTTTAAATTTATCGAATGACATGTCGGTTGTGACATGCTCGTGGTAAACATGTTGAAGATTTAGAAGATCCATTTTAAATAAAATTATCAAATTAGCATTATCCCGAACCAACTGTTTTCGGGTTTGGCTATACGTTTGAATTAAATAAAAACAATCGCACAATAAATGTCGCCCCATGGAAAAATACTGTTGAACTATTGCCTGTTTTTCACACCCGATGTCATCGAAAATTATAATCGAATTTGGTAGCTCTTTGCTTGGCGGCACTACCTCTTCATTTTCACGAAATAGAAAAAATTTAATACCTTGAACATGAGACAATAACTGCGCCAAACGTTTATATTTTGGTTGTTCTATGGTCTTGCTATACAAATAAATATTCTCGAAACGCACTCCGTTAGGATGTTGTATAAGCGAAAGTAAAATACATGTTTTCCCGCTGTTTGAAGGTCCGGCAATTATACATCTTATGGTATTCGGCAATAGCGGTCCGTGCCGTTGTTCCCGTTTGCTTATAAAATCATCGTGAATAATTTCGATCGGAAGACTGTCATGTTGAGGGATTACTTCCATCGTTACAACTGAAGCGTAAAAAGTATAAAACAGTCTTATTTATACCCCTCAAAGTCATTACGCTGATATGCGTCGTGCTGGAAGGAGGGTGAAGGGTAAAGGTCTTATTAACTCTGCCATAAATAAATTACCTTTCGAGCTACATTTGCCAACTTATCAGTACTGTGGGCCCGGTACAAAACTTGAAAAACGTTTAGCACGCGGAGACCCAGGCAAAAATCAATTAGATAGAGCGTGCAAAGAACACGATATTTCATACGCAAAGAGTAACGATTTGGAGAACAGACATCAAGCGGACCGTATTTTAGCACTTAAAGCTAAACAAATTGCACAGAACCCTCAAACTAAGCTAGATGAAAAGATCGCGGCTTGGAGCGTAAGTAAAATAATGAGTGTTAAGCGTAAACTAGGAGCCGGCATAAGAGTCGCAAAGAAAAAAAATAAGAAAAATAAACGTGATAAAAAGGGCGGTGTTATACCATTTCTATTTCCAGCTCTGGCAGCGCTCGGTTCTTTGATCGGAGGCGCAGCTGGAATCGCAAAGAGCATGACAACCGCTAATAATCAGACTAAATTGTTGCAACAAAATGCACAACATCACAGACATGTTCAGGCCTTAACAAATCGAAGCAAAAATGGTGCGGGGATTTATTTACGACCATTCAAAGCCGTTGGAGGAGGCGTGGGAGGACGCAGCTGCCGCAGCCGCCGCAGCCGCCGGAAGCGAAAGGGGGGACAGGAAAGGGTGGGATGCTATTAACCCTCCTGCCACACGACCTCACACGGGGAAGGGTCACTCTCACCGCAGCGACTAAGAAAGCAGTAAAAAAAAATTAGGAAAGGGTGATTTTAGCCTTGCCTCACAGACCGCTAACTACGACGGATTTAGAAAATGCGGTATTCAAGTTGAAAATCAAAAATTTCCGAGGCGTTTTCATGAGAGATAACTTACCTTTAAAACCGAAACAGTACGAGTGCGGGATAATTAATCTAGATGTATCGACAGGAAAAGGAACTCACTGGGTTGCATATAAAAAGTCTGGCAGCACTGCGCTGTATTATGACAGCTATGGCGACCTCAGACCGCCTCCGGAAGTAAGAAAGTACCTGAAAGGCACGATGTTAAGTTACAATTACGATAGACAACAGACGATCAAATCGTGGAATTGCGGTCATTTATGTTTAAGATTTCTCGTGTCCGCGTATAAGAAGCAAAATAAATAATTTCAAACAGCATAGATACACCAGCCATTGACGCGTCCAGTCTATACCAGAGGGGCAACCTATCCTGGTGATCCATACTGTAGTGCAAGCTAACCTGAAATGTCAATTTCACTTATATTAACGGGAAAAAATTCTGAATTACGGTCCGTATATTTTCCACCCCTTGACCTTACGAATGGAGAGTGGCAGATTAGGCTAATCAAACATACCATTCCATTCCGAACGTTGACGAAAAAACAACAAATTCCGTCTTTCGAAAAACAATGGTCCTGTGTCTCAAATTATTCTTCCCGTCAGAAGTTATGAAATTTCAGATTTGGAAAGTTACATCGGAGATCTGTTACCACACGATGCAACATTTATTTTGAGAGGCAACCCTAATACATTGCAATGTAATATGCATTGTAATTACGATATCAATTTTACAGGAAGCGATACGATCGGAAAAATGCTCTGTTTTGAACCTAAAATTTACGTGGCAGGTCGAATGCATGAGTCAACACAACCGGTCAATATTTTCCCTGTATCGGTCATACGTATAGATACAAATATCGTGGGCTCCAGCTATTTAAACGGACAACCTAGCTTGAGCATACATGAGTTTTACCCCAGCGTCCCGCCTGGTTATAAGGTCATCTAAGTACCTAAATCTGTCATATACGTTCCGGTGATCGTTAAACGAATACACGAGTTGTCTGTGAGGATAGTCGACCAAAACGGGAAGCTCATCGATTTTAGAGGCGAAGAAATAACGTTACGTCTGCATTTAAAAAAAATATGGGAGTGAATTACTTTGGCATTCATAAAGGCTCCGGCGGTTTCGAAGGCAGACCCAGTAGTCAGCGAGACGCCAAGCGGTTAAGGCCTAGCGCACACAGAACAACTGCTTTGCAACCACAGTTGCAAACCAGTTTGGCGCGCAACCTTTTGGTGACCTCGGCAATGTATTGGAGTGGGGAGACGCACACTGCGCGACCGGTTTGTGACGATCTCAAACCAGTCTGAAACCAGTCGCTTCCAATCGTGGGCCCGCGGTTGCAGACTTCAGTCACACGTGATCACGGGGTGTTGTGTTGTTGTTTTGTTGGTTTTTTGACTGCCGCATATTGTTAAATTAATATGGGTGACCAAGAAATGAACATTAACCCTTTGCACTCCATTTAATTTTCTACAAACCACCTGTCCAGATCCAATTTAAATCAGGAGGAAGAAATTATGTAGAGATTTTGACTGAAAATGGCCTTCAATCAAAATTACATTTAAGCCAGACAAATAGGAATATTAAAATGCTAATACACCATATAGATAGTTCAGACCTTCCACTACATTATGAGGACTTAATTAGTGTATTTTCATGTATTTTATATTTTATATTAAAATAAAATTCAAGTCATGTTATGAAAACAAAAATTTTAATGTTACATGTGATTTTTGAGGAAGTATGGTTAAACTATTTGAAATATTTCAGTTCTACAAATCAGATAGTAAAGTGCATATCTTCCTCTTCAATTTGGTTGGTTATATGATCCAGATAGGTTTTATGACCATAGAGTTACTTGCATTCAAAATCTTCTTGGTACTCTTCAAAAAGTTTTTTTCACAATGTCTTATCACTAAATTATTTTAACTAAAGGGACAAAAGTTGTTTACACAAACTATAACTTTACTGTTTTGTAAAATATATTATTGATGTTGACAAAATAGACCACAAACTAATTGTTTCGAAATTTTTTGAGGGTGTGATAGTTTTTGAAACACTGATCAGGGTGAAGTCCAGGTTGTCGTGGACATGTTTCACAAAAGAAGACTGTCTCTCTTCTTCCTCCCTTCTCTTTTCTGTTGGAGCACACTGCACAGTCTTTGTGCTTTCTTCCCTCTAGCTTTCCTATCACATGAAGCTTACCATCTAAACGTTTCTCTTGATCACTAGTCGATGGTCTTCCACGTTTTCGAGATTGATTGCGTACGTTACCAACAAGACCTTCAATAACATGTTTCCTGAATGTTTTGTGTAGCAAAACAGGCATGTTTTGTTTAGTTTGGTACATGTTATACAAATGAAAACTATTTACAAGTGAGACTTCTAAAATCCAAAAATAAAGTTTGCGCCACCACTTCAAACTTTTTTTCACAAAACCATAACTGGTGCAATAATGATCTGCTCGATCAACAGTTCCCATGTGTGCTGTGTAATCTATTACTACCTGTGGCTTAGGAATCTCTTCATTTTTGTTTTTTGTAGTTCTCTGTACCATCATCACATTAGAATTGTGACATGTACTCAACATAGTTATATATCGTTTATCACGCCAAGCTAGCACCATTATTTTATCATCTTTTCTGTAGGCTTTCACATCATGTACTTTGAGTTTTAGGTTTTTTTTCCTAATTTGAATTGGAAGTCCCTTCCTATTTTGCAGTACAGTTCCTGTCAGATAAATACCCTTTTTCAAAAGCTCATTTGCAAGGTCAACACCTGTATAAAATCTATCTGTATAGAGGAAGTACCCCACTTTCTGTGTAATGTTCTGAACCATTGCTATCAATTCCAAAATTATACGAGAAGTGAAAGTAAGATCGGGTCGTAATAAGGCATTGGTAGTTACAGAACCATAATATGGTATCAGGCCTAAAATGTAACCATTCAGTGAATCTGCTATTACATAAATCCGAAGACCCCACTTAGTTGGTTTTTGTGGGTTATACATTTTGAAAACAACCCTGCCCTTGAAATTTACAGTTGATTCATCTGCTGCTAAATGTTGACTTGGACTATAGTATTCTAAAAATTTACTGCCAGTATATTCAACAATGTTTTTCACTTTGCTGAGCCTAGACATCATTGGCCTACATTCTCTTTTTGCAGCATCAGGAGGAGACACATGTAATGCCCAAAAAATTTGTAAAAAACGTTTCCGGGTGAAAATATCTTTGAAAAATCCAGATGAATCCAACCAATCCTCTGAAAAAAAGTCTTGCAGAGATGTTTTTGCTTTTCGTCCCATATTCAACAAAACTCCGTGGAAAGCCATAATTTCTTCCAGAGATACATCTGTCCACCCCCACCAAATGGAATGTTGCTTCAGTGGCATAATCTTAGAAATTTTTTGTTTTGCATAGGAATTTGTTTCTGCAGCAATTTGCTGGAAAAGACTAACACTGAAAAAAAGTTGAAAAAACTGTACAGCATTAGTTGGTTTATCATGTAAAGGTGGCCTATAACCTGTATCGTTTGAGTCAAATGGAAGACAATCAAAATTGCTGTCATTTTCCGTGCACTCCTTCCAATTATCACAAACAGTGTCTTGTACCTCACTCTCACTATCACTGTTTTCATCGCTGGAAACCACATTACTATCATCAGATAAAAAGAAATCAGAATCTTCATTATCATCTTCTAAATCACTACCAAAACCTTGAAAATCACTTTCGCTGCTTGTTGACATTGTTGTAACCAAGGAGTGTTTTCATAGACATAGCTATACAGAGGTGCACCTAGGAAACAAAATATGAAATAAATTTCATAGATGTATGAACTAAAATACATAGAGTAACCTTTGCCTGAGACCTTTAATAACAACATAGAGAAACATGGTTGTGTTCCAAAACATCCATAGAACATTGTAATGTCATTTAGATGTATGGAGAGCCAGGCTCGACAAAGGATTGGAACAGGAAATGAAAGATGGAGAACCTGGCTCGACATAGGAGTGCAAAGGGTTAAGCTAGTTGGAGAAGTGGAGAAACATGAAGCACTGTACAATTACATACTCCCAGACTATTCACGGAAAGATGTAACGGAGAAAGCATGGAAAGAAGTGGCAGCTGAAGTAAATATGCCAGGTAAGAAAAGGTTTTATTTTGTATTTTTCAGCGAAATATTGTTACTTAGATTCAATTTGAATACAAATCGGTGCAAGGCACAATAATTTTTGAACGGGTTTTACGTTCAATTTTACAGTGACTTTTATAAATTAAATTAGTAACCTAATAACTTTACTAAAGTGATAATCATACCATCAGTTTATAAATAACCACATTTTTCGTTAATTTCTTTGTATCCATCACAAATCTATTGTATAGTTTTTTGTAATTTTAGCTTAAGTCAGGGTAGTTACACTGCTGCTTTCCACTGCCACGGTAAACTTGCAGAAAGGAAATGATTGGCCAGATAATTTCTCAGAGCAATCGCTGATGATCCATTGTTTACCACCAAGTCTCTTGTTTCAATACCGGTCGGACGTTGAGCTAGATTTTCACGTTGAGATATGTCTTGAGGCCTGTACTCAGCTCCTTCCTGCTTTCGAACAAAGTTATGTAGGATGCAAGCTGATCTCACTATGCTATTTACTGTTGAAGAATCACGACATCGTATTGGCCCGTTTAAGACTGCAAACTTTTCTGTTGCCATTCCAAACACACATTCAATGGTTTTCCTTCCTCGGCTCAACCTGTAGTTAAATATTCGTTTAACATTGTCCAGTGTTTTACCTGAAAAAGGCCTCATAAGGTTCCGAGTCAGTGGGAAGGCTTCGTCTCCTACGAAATAGTATGGGAACGGTATGTTTTTTTCATCATACCGCAATGGTGATGGCAAGGGGATATTATCACCATGTGCCATCCAGAAGTTCATTGAGCTTGCTTTGAAAATGCCTCCATCACTGTTACGCCCAGCATAACCTGGCTCAATAATTGTAAAGAGCCCATCGGCATCACAAAATGCCAAAAGTACAGTTGAGTGGAAGTGCTTGTAATTGAAGTTTTCAGATCCAGTAAGTGGAAACTTTTCAATTCTTATGTGCTTACCGTCCAGTGCTCCAATGCAATTTGGAAGGTTCCATAGCAGCTCAAAACGATCAGCAATGTGTTTCAACATATCTTGAGTAGGAACAGGCATGTAAATATCCCTCAGTACGTTCCAGATAGCTTCTGAGGTTTCCTTGATAATTTTTCTAACTGTACTCTCACCTCTTGCAAAATATAAGGACACTGCCACAAATGTTTCACCAGTTCCCAAATATCTGCAACAGAAAAAAACATATAGGTTAGGTGAAACCTATTCCAATTATAATTTAATAGGTTTTACATAAAGAAAATATCTAATTTTTCATAAGATTTTATCTTTTTTTGTTTCAGTGCAAGATTGCAAAGAGAAGTGGAGAAATCTACGAACCGTCTTAATGAGAAGAATGAAACCTTCCCCTAGTGGTTCTGGGGGGAAGAAAAATGCATACTACTTAGAAAATGCCATGCAGTTTTGTCTGCCATTCATAAAAACAGTAACTCCCCCCTCTCCGGGAAACTTGCCTCCACAACCCAGCAATACCCAGTCTACAGTTCCTGAAATTGAAGGTTCTGAAACCCAAATTGATGACCCCATTCAGTTGGAAATCGATCCTACAGACGAAGGCCACTTTTCCCCAGAAATGTCTCCCTCAATTTTAAAGCATTCCCAACAGGCAGTGGAAATGCAATCCACAAGTTCAACATCAAGCAATAGGCCTACTCAAATCCCAAAGAGAAAAGCCAAAAGTGCTGCGACCATAGCTGACCAAACGGTAGCGGAGTACTTCAGGCAAAAAAGGGCAAAGCTACTATCAAAACCTGAGGCCGATGATACCAATCAGAAAATTGATTGACAGCAGGGGATCAAGATGTTCCTGCTCAGCTTGATTCCAGAATTACAAGAATTGAGTGATTTACAAATCAAACGTTTCAAGCGACAGATGTTGAGAGTGATTGATGACATAAGTTTCTCGGGACACCATCAACAGCAGCCACGGTCCTCATCAGGCCTCACCATCCTCACCTCACCGACGATGTCCGACTCAAGAGATTCACAAATAGACTTGACTCACATGTCGTCTGATGTAAATATCCAAACTGCAGATTTTTATAACGCTTTTTCACAAGGTCTTAATAGTTCAAACATGTAAATACTCAATATAAGTACTCAATGGTCATTTCTTATGTGGATATGTTTTATTCTTATGTAAATTTAAAATAACAATAAAGTTGACTTATTAAACTTACCTCAGAGTGATCAGTAATCTTTCCTGTGCTGGAATACATTCCCTCAGGTGTGTGTCCATCTTCTCCAAGGAAGGGCCAACCAGTCTTGTTAGTTCCAAAAACGTATCTTTTGTCATTCGGTAAAAAGATTTAAACTTCCTATCTGACTGAGACAACTCTCTAGCTGCTACAAATAGCCTAGAGTTCACATTATTTCTTAAATAAGGGTGGACCCAATGCTCTCTTTGTGTCCTTCGCCACCTTCGGTAAAGATAGTAGTTAATGACATCCTCTTCGTCTGAGTCTGATGACATGATAAGCACAAATTGTCAAGGCAATGCCTTAAAACACAGCGAACTAGGCCTACAAAATACTCCACTAATTACGCAACTGATTCACAACTGACCCGTTGACGTGTGCGGACAGAAGTTTTGTTTCAGTTACAAACTAGTTGCAGATGCAACTGGTTGCCGACTCTAGTTGCAGAACAGTTGCTCTGTGTGCGCTAGGCCTAACACGTAAAAATATACGCTTTCTCAAGAAACTAGGATTCAAAGTATTCCAAAATGGATTCCAGCATTCTCCAAGTCGACCAGCCAATTCAATTTGAAAATGATATTACGAAAACGGAAATACATAGCTACCGGCCATTCATTTCGGGTCCTTATGATTTAAATTCCGAGATACGTATCGCAATCCAGAATTCTGATATTTATTGTCTGCCTTGCAAAAGCCTGTTAAGAATCCGCGGAAAATTCGTCAAACCGGATGGCCAGGCCGCTACATACGCAAAAATTGTCAGAAATGGAATTTTACACATGTTCAACAGAATTGCGTACGAGGTAAATAATTTACAGATAGATGAATGTTGCGACGTTGGATTAGTCACTACCATTAAAAACTATCTTTCGCTAACGCCCAGTGAAAAAGCCGTTTCCAAGATGGCCGGCTGGGGCTTGTCTGAAGACTATAGTGTACCCATTAATGCAAACGGCGATTTTGAAATATGCGTGCCTTTGAGTCATCTCATGGGATTTTTCGAAGATTATAAACACGTTTTAGTTAACGTTCGACAAGAATTAGTGTTACTTGTTTCAAACTCTCAGAACAACGCGGTGTTACGACACGGCAACGCAACCGTTGCCTGTGAAACTAACACTCACGAGCATCGATTGGCTAATGCCTCATGTAACCGTTTATACCGCACAGAGGATTCGTTTGCTTAAAATGGTTGAAAAAGGAAAAAACACAGACATTGCTTTCCGATCCTGGAGCCTCGAAACATATCCGGCCCTGCCGCAATCTCAATCGATACATTGGTCCGTGAAAACATCATTTAATACGGAAAAGCCTAGATATATAATAGTCACATTTCAAACGGGTAGGCAAAACAACGTCGCCGGTGATAAATCAAAGTTTGATCATGTTGACATTAAGAATGCAAAAGTTTTTTTGAATTCGGAATCCTATCCATACACAAACCTGGATAGTAATTTTCCTAATGATAGCTATCTGCTGGTGTATAACATGTACGCGGAATTTCAAGACTCATATTACGGTCGTCAATCATCACCACTTCTCGATCCGAAGAAATTTAAAGATATGGCTCCTCTCTTTGTGTTTGATGTGTCTAAACAGAACGATAAGATGATTGGAGGAGTCGTGGATTGTAGAATAGAAATTACCACAACGAGAAATATTCCCGTCGGCACTCAAGCATTCGCACTAATTCTGCACGATCGATTGGTTTCGTATAACCCGAGAGACAAATCTATTAAGATTCTAATGTAATGTAAGTGATAACGCAGTCTTCCCTGGGACGTCATGCTGTATGCCCACCTCCAGGGATGCTACTCTCAGCACGGTTTCGTCTTAAAAGAGATAAGCCTGGCTAATGACGAAGGGGAGATAATTACGAGAACATTTCAGCCGCCATACTCGTGGAAGTACCTCCACAGAAATTACCAGAGAACAAATTCTTGGTTAACTAGACATTTCCACGGCATCCATTGGGATGACGGTCTGTTTCCGTGTACTTCGTTGCAAAACATCCTGTCAGGACACATCAGCGGAACCGTAATGGTGGCAGGCGTAGAGCAAAAAAGGTGGCTTGAAAAGTTGTGTAAAAAACATGTTAATATTCAGGATGCTCAGACCGAGCTCGGATGTCCGTCACTGAAAGAACTGAATAAAATGTATACGCAAGATAATAGCTGTGCACGGCCCGTTACGTCACGACATAACGCCGTGCTGCTTAGGGCTTGGGCGTTGGAGCATTGCCAAGCGACGCCAGACCCTGCTTGCTTCCCCCCCGATACTATAAATTGAAAGCGTCGCTCGTAGGGAGGGGGAGCCCGGTGGGGTGGCCACCCTCGGTGCTATAAATGGAACGCGTCGTTCGTAGGGGAGCCTAGTCACCCTCCAAGCCACTCTTCGTACAAATGCAGTTTAATCCGGAAACGCTGTATCGGGATGTGTTGCTCGGCTGCGGTCAGGTGAACTTCGAGACGGCGGACGGTCGGCAGTGGTTGCACGTGTGCACAACGTTGGGACACCTGGTTCGCGACGACGCAGACAAGGAAGTGATAGAGCTGCCTTGCACTCAGCAAAACTGCAGCGTAAGACTCCTACGGCCGGACACACACCTCCCATGATCTCCGGAAACTCTGCTCGTCGAGGCCGCAGATGAGGTGGTGCAGGTGTGGCCTTGCCAGGAGCAAGGTTTTGTTGAGTTCGAGGTGCATCGTCTCAACGGCACGGTGGTTGCCTGGAGTGAATCGTGTGATTCGTTCACACATGCAACATTCCTCGACGGGGGCAACCACTAGTGGAGTGTGCCGTGCAACCCGGAAGTCCGCGACATGCCAACACCGGTCGGCTCCGACGACGAGGAGGAGGACGGCCGCCGTCGCGGCTAGACATCAGCCGCCAGCCTCCAGCCGCCAACCGCCACCCGCCCGCCCGCCCGCCAGCTGCCACCCGCCCGTCTTCGCCAGTAACAGCTCAGGTGAGTGACGTCCGCCATGTTCCCACCCATCTGGGGCCGAGACCCCATCAAGACCAAGAGGGAAAAGTCTAGACACATCCGCGGGCCGTATCCCGCAGGCTTAAGACTAGCTTCCGGTGAACATCTGGACGTTCCCATGCCGCTGTTCGAGGATGTTCGTTATTTAGATACAAACCCAGAACAATTGTCAGATGATGGTTTTAGTGATAATCAAAGTGACCGAAACTTCTATGACATTCCTATTTCTTTGGCTTCGCGCCGATGGCGAGAAAAAGCGAAGAAACACAGAATAGCGGATCCTAGGTTAACTCACACTTTACCGCAGCTAATGTACGACTGTCAAGAAACTAGATATCTTTACGTGCATTCTAGCCTGCACTGTGTCGAATACCGTGTTAGATATTACGACATTAAGAAGGATTGTCAACGTCTGCCTGTATACTTTGAATCGTGTCGCGATAATATCCATTATCGCATGTGTTGGGATAAATCATTCCCATTAACTACCATGAGACTGTTAACATCGTTTCACTGTGAAGATAAGAACTGTTACTTGCACTTATGCCATCCGCTGGCTAAACATCCAACAACCGTTGATGAACTCAGGACCTCTAGAGTTAAAAATGATGAAACTTTCATAGAGCGCTGTACCGGAACTGATCATTGTCGGAAGAAAACGTACGATGTTTTGTTGGGAGACGATGACGACCTGAACACACCGTGTGTAGGACACCTATGTCCTATTTACCGTGCAAAAGTAATAAAAGAGTCAAACTTTTCAGTGTCTAAATCATTACCTCTTGCGCCATATGTCGGATTCAAGCTATCGACGAAACGTAAACTTTTCTAAAAAAATAAAATAAATAAACCATGAACTGTTGTGAGTCAGCGTGTTGTAACACCCTCTGTGAATACATTGCAAGTTTATTTATGGAAGCCATACGTATGATTGCTAAAAGACAAACAGAGTCTCAGCTCAGTGTGGAGTGAGCCTCCGTCGAGTAAACATGTCGTTTAATCCGGGTAACCATTATGAAAACCTGTCTCATGGTTTATCAATGGTGGAGTACTCAATCTGGAATAATGGCATCCTGAAGAACTATGTGGAGAGTTGTGACGGTCACTTTCACACTGTTCAGATTATAAACCCGGACACTAACGATTTACCCCTGGAAGTTAATCAGTGCAATTCGTACGGACGTTGTGCAGTTAATTACATGCGAAAAGACACGTCATTGCCTTGCAGTGTCGACGAAGTCTACAATCACGCCTTGCAAATGCCAGAACTGTGCATCAGCTATCATCGAGCCTGCGAAACCAGCGCGCAAGAAATGTCAGCGGAGAGTGCCCGCAACGTATGCACCGCGCAAGACTCGAACCCGAGACCTCAACCATCTGGGACCCGTCAGTCAAGATGGTGATCACAACGTTCAGCAGAACCAGCACGAAAGAGACCTAAGCAATGCCAAAATAGCCCTACGTACTGTACTCATAGAAATGTATAACAAACTGTAAGTTTTATGACTTGTGCTTTATTAATTTAATACGTGGTTTTTGTGGAAAAAACCTCTTCATATAAATGTTTTGTTGTAATTTAAAACACACATAAGTGTGGTCTAATATGAACAGTAATCTACGTATGTTTGGACTCTGATTAAAGAGTCATAATTTTTTTTTTAATTTAATACGTTGTTTTGTGAAGAAAAAAAAAATGTTTTAATGTAATTTTATTGTTGTAATTTAAAACAAACACACATAAGTGTGGTCTAATATGAACAGTAATCTACGTATGTTTGGACTCTGATTAAAGAGTCATAATATTTTTTTTAATTTAATACGTCGTTTTGTGAAAAAAAAAAACCTCTTCATGTAATTTTTTATGTGTATAATTTATTTATTGTATGAGGAGTGGTTTGAAGAGTGACTTTTGAATAAAAACTGTGAATGTTATTACTTGTTAGATTATTTGAATACTAGCCTGTTCATTGTGTTACTGGGGTGAGATCCGTCTGGAGGGAGGGGTGGTAAGTTGTAAAAAAAATAACCAGACGCAACGCGCTGCGGCATGAGGGGTTCCCAGAGTAAAAAACATACGCTGGTAGCCATTTTGACAGATTAGTTACATATATAAATGCCACAGACTGTGAGGGAACACAGTCTCTGATCAGTCGCCGCACTGCTGCTACCTCGACGAGCAGAGCAAAGGTAAGATAGATAGATACACTTTACTGTAAATGTATTTACTAAGCTGTTTGAAATGTTAGGATGTTATTGTTATCATTTTGAATGGAAATATTCTTTTTTTCATTTAACATGAAAATAATATCTTACTAAGCTGTTTGTAATGTTAGGATGATATTATTATCATTTTGAATGGAAATATTCTTTTTTTTCATTTAACATGAAAATAATATTAAACTTCAACTTTCTTCACCTTTTGCTACCACACAATGTTTTCGCATTTACCATCTATAATTTATTATCGTTTCCTATTTCATTAATACGTAAATTTTTTGTTTTTTAGAAAATATTTCCATCTAGAGATATTCTCTAAAAAAATTTATTTAATATCTTGCAAACGGATGGGAGATTTCGTGTACAATCTAACATAGTTTTCTGAAGAAAAAAAATTAATTTAAAATTATGTCAAACCCATACTCCATAAATACATCTACTAAATTTTATTCTTTTCTTTTTGTTTTAGCTTTGTGCTCACTGTTGAACGTAATTTCCCTCTCTCTCTCTTTCTTTATTTTCTATCTCTTTTCTCTTAATATGTCTTCCCGTTCTTCTTCCCCCGAGGCAAAGCGACTCCGTCTTAATGAAGCTGGGCCTTCTATCCCTGACTCTCGCGATGGTGGGCGGGGGTCAGGGGTGGAGTTGGCGCAGGGGCCCGACGTCTTGCCTCGCCTGGAGGGTGTTACCTTGAACACTGCATTTGCTAACAAGATAGTGGACTTTCGAATTGGAAATGATATTGAAAATGTCGATCCGGACTTGGACCGGTTTCTACAGAGATGTAGGGTTCCCTTTCTGGACTTAACTAACGAATTAATTCGCCCCTTTAAAGTTTACGTTTCACTTTCTGCTTCATTTGTTAAGGAATCTGCGGAGGGAAACGAGAGTGAAACTTTTCATTTCACAACTCACTCAACCGCGATACTGCACTCTGATGAGGTAGGGGAAATCTACGATTCAACATTCATTCCGGAAATCAATAAACACGTTAGTGATTTCGGTGCGCGTGGCAGTGGCTGGGCTCTAAAAAGATTGATTAACATGGATGTACATGTTTCAAGCTATAGAGTTTTCACGGTTGGCGCAGCGCACACGAAATTGCCGGCGTTTTTGTTCAATAGGAAAGCTTGTGTTAACATTGAGTGTCCCGAGCAGCACTGTTTCCTGTATGCCGTCATGGCAGGTGTGTCGACGGTGGAAGGCAATGTTTCTCGAGCCACTTTGTATCCAAATCCACTCGTGTATTTTAATACGAATGGCTTGACGTTTCCCTCGACTCTGCATCAGATTAAAACATTTGAGAGGAACAATGATATTTCCATTAATGTTTACGCTTGCGTAGATTCTAAGGGGAATATCGTTGACGAATGTTTTAGTGGCAAATCTGAATCCTCAATCCAGCCTCTTCTCGTATCCTCTGAGCGAAGAGAGAGACATGTAAATATATTGGCGATTCATTCGAGTGGCGCGACAGAACACCTACATTTTGTTTACATAAAATTAATGTCCAGATTATTGCATTCACAATTGTCCAAGACGCAACATAAGAAATGGATTTGCGAGCGCTGTCTTCAGTATTTTACAAGCGAAGACAGATTAAATTCACACAATGTTCTCTGCAGCCAGCATCAAGCAGTGCGGACCTGTTTCCCTACAGAAGAGAACAAGTATTTGCAATTTACAAACTTTGCAAAACAGGACCGCCTAGGCTTTATTGCGTACTGTGACACTGAGTGTTACCTGAAGCCTTTCTCCACCTGTTTGCCCGGTGACGAGTCTTCTAGCACTACGCGGGTAAACGAACACGTGCCTTATGCATGTAGCATTTTGTTAGTATGTGGGTACGATAGCTCTTTGACCAAGTATGTGCAATTCGAGGGTGATAATTGTATTGCTGAAATGATCGCAGAATTAGTTTCAATGACACAGTGGGTTTGCGATATTTATTCAAAGATCTTTACTATTAAGACACCGACCCCGGCCGTCTCTGCAAGGCTTGCGAGTCAAACACATTGCCATATCTGTCAGAAGGTATTGGCTGGGCAGACGGTGCTCGATCACTGCCATTTTACTGGTGAAATACGTGGTTATGCCCATTCTAAATGCAACCTGGCTTTCAGGTTGCAAAAGAATCAACTCGTCATTGTTTTTCATAATTTGCAAAATTACGATGCCCACTTTTTAATGCAACATTTAGTTTCGCGGCGGATTGCACAGCCGGACGGTTCCTTCGTTGTGGAGAACCCCGGAAGTGTCAAAGTCCTTGGAGTTACAATGGAGAGCTACAAGTGCATTACAAAATACATACCCATTTCAGATAATGCGCAAGGAGGCATGCGCACTGTGCATCTTAGATTCATAGATTCACTTAACTTTTTTAATTCATCTCTGGAAACTCTCGCTGGCAATCTCACGCCAGATAAATTGAAAGTCACCCGTTCAATGTTTCCAGATGACGCACAGTTTCAGTTAGCTACTCGTAAAGGTGTGTTTCCCTATGATTTTGATAAATCTAGTGAACAATTGCAGACTGCCTCGCTACCCCCTAAGGAAGCGTTCCATAACGTAATGAGTGGCACGGACGTGAGTGATCTGGACTATACTCATGCTCAAAATGCTTGGGACGTCTTCCATTGTGCCACATTGAAAGAGTACGCACTTAGTTATCTTAAGGTGGATACTTGTTTGCTGGCCGACATATTCGAGTCGTTTCGTTTCGTTTGCTTACAATATTATTCATTAGATCCTGCCCATTACATTACCGCTCGCATGGGATGCACTTTTATTTAAAACCGGTGCGCGTCTTGAGCTGATAACCGACCCGGATATATACCTCTTCCTAGAGTTCGCCGTTCGTGGAGGTATGACAAACGTTAGTCGACGTCACGCGAAAGCCAATAATGTTCACATGTCCACTCACGACCCGAGCCTTCCGTCTTCGTACATCTGCTATTTCGATGTAAACGCTTTGTATGCTCACACAATGTTAGATAAACTTCCTGTGGGCAAATTTGAGGGGGTTCCCAGGGATGAGTATGCGAGTTGGGATTTCAACGCCATTGACATAGATGGCGATACGTCATATTTCGCGGAAGTGGATTTGACCTTTCCCGATGATTGTCACGACCGCCTATCAGATCTGCCTCTTGCCCCTGTGAATGGCGTACCGCCAAACGGGCGAATGAGTAAATTATTGTTAACTCTCGCGCCGCGTAATAATTATGTTGTCCATGCTAAAACACTGCGGCACTACGTTCGGTATGGGGTGGTCATCGGCCAGGTTCACCGCCTGCTGCGGTTTGAACAGGCGGCCTGGATGAAAGATTACATAACCTTTAATGCTGAGCGTCGTGCCCAGGCTGCGAATCCCTTCGAAAAATCGTTTTTTAAGTTACTATCGAATGCTGTGTACGGTAAAAGTTTAGAAGATTCTAGAAAACACAGAGACATTCGCATCGCTTCGTGTTACGAAAGTATTTATGGGGCAGCCGAGCTGATTGGTCGTCCGACATTCAAGGCTCGGCAAATCGTCGATGAAAATCTAGTTCTCATAGAGTTGCAGAAAGGTTCGATAACCTTCGATAAACCTTTGTACACGGGTGTCGCCATTTTAGATTTGTCAAAATTGATTTTATACGACTTTCATTATAACTACATGCAAAAAAATTCCCTCCACAGTCTCTGCATCTCTTGTACTCGGACACTGATTCGTTAATTTACCACGTTCAGTGTGATAACGTTTACGATTCCATTCGACCCGACTTAGCTTCACGTTTCGACACGTCAAATTATGCGCCAGGTAATGATCAACGCTTCCCCTTAGTCAAAAAGGGTGTAACAGGAGTGATGAAAGATGAAGCCGCTGGCATGATCATTACGGAATACGTGGGTCTTCACCCGAAACTCTACGCATACAAGATGGAGGATGGTTCTTGTATGCGTAAAGCGAAAGGAGTTAAGGCCAACCTAATCCGATCACTTCTGTTCCCTCATTACCTGGATTGCTTGCTTAAAAATTCCCGGATTCTAGGCAGTCAATACCATTTCCGTTCGCGAGGCCACGCCATGTTTACGGAGCGAGTGAACAAGGTAGCACTGTCTTCAGGAGACGATAAGCATTGGCTTTCTGAAGACGGTGTCAGCACATTACCTTGGGGGCATAAAGATCTGTGTCCTTTTAAAACTCGTGCCTCGCCCGATCCCTCCTAATAATTGTATATATTTCCATTTTTTCCTCTGATTACGTTCACCAGTGAGACGAACACTGCTGACGTAACCTCCGAGCAGTGGTTGCAGGAACACAACAGCGCTCACCACTCCTCCCCTGCTCGGAGGGGCTTCAAGTGTGTATATATATATGTGTGTGGAGGTTGAAGGCAAACAGCGCTTCTTCCGCCTCCCCCCACACACAAAAGAAAAAAACTTATCCCGAGAGGGGTGTGTTCACCTCCCCCCCCCCCCCCCCCGCGCCACGCCATGATCCTTTCCATTATGCACGTGGAGAGAAAAACCGTCTGTATGTTAAAGAAAATGTGTAGAGATGTTTGAAAAAAATATATATTCCCTGTTACCATGATAGCTTGCATATTATTCAATCTATCATGATTTAACGTAAAAATAAAAGTTTGTTTCAAGTTGCCTCTCTAAGTATATTCAATCTATCATGATTTAACGTAAAAATAAAAGTTTGTTTCAAGTTGCCTCTCAAAGTATATTCAATCTATCCTGATTAAATGTAAAAATAAAAGTTTGTTTCAAGTTGCCTCTCAAAGTATATTCAATCTATCCTGATTAAATGTAAAAATAAAATATTCCCCATGTTTTTTTTTAAATTTATATAAATCGTCCTCTTGATAGGATGCCTGAAATTTGTGTGACGTTCTACAGATCTCCCCAACCCCAGACAAATGGAACGGATCCCATCAGCGTTGGCGGCCTCTTTCTTCGAGGAAGAGGTGGAGGAGGGGGGGGACCAGTATACCAGCCGACATTGCGGCGGCCTTCTTCGCAGAAGACCTTCTGGAAGGGCCGTAGTCTCCCCCTCCTCCTCCTCCTCCAACACCGCCGGCCAAGACTTCGCCGCTGCTGTTGGTGGCGGGCCCCTCTGGAACATGTCCCTTGGGTCGGCCGCTAACAGCCGACGAAAAAAGAGGGGTACGGCTACCTGCTACGAAGCAGCAGGTGCCGGCTCTGCCGAGCGGCAAAGTCGTGGCCAAACTGATGGCTATGGACGCCCAGCGGGGTAGGGGAGGGGATAAAAAATATTTTTATTTTTTTTAACTAAGTAATATTATTGTGTTGACTACATTATTTCAATATCCATTATGTGTTACTTGTGGCTGGTAACTTAGTATGCAGAAAATTGGTAATACGTGTAAAGAACTATGCGGTCATGGTAAACTGGTGTTAAAGTTTAAAACTCGTTTTGTTTGGAAAAATAAACGTACTATTTAATATAATTTTGTAGCAATGCGCTACTCGTAAAAAAAAAATGCTGTGAGAAAAATATATATACATACATACATTATAGTTTAACAGAAACATTTACGTAAACGAGACTATGGCAAAATATTATTATTACAAGTTACTTTTACCTGGTATTAATCAAATGGCAGGTACAGGTAACTAACACACCAGATAGACGTAATATTTTTTTTAGGTGTTGGAGAAATATATATTTTAACTTTGGAAGAAATTACATTTGTATACAGTTCTCTTCGGCTGCAGCCGCCACCCCTCTGCGAGCGGCTTCCCTATGCGGGCGCCAGTGTATGAGACATTATTTAAATAAAAAAAATGACAATGGGGGACGAAGGGTTCGAAGCCGTCTTCGGTTGCAGCCGCCACCCCTCTGCGAGCGGACAGCTGGCAGTGTCCGAGTCATTATTTAAATAATAAAAAAATGACAATGGGGGGATGAAGGAAAGGGCCTTGGGAGTACGCGCCATCGTCGTCTGCGCGGCTCCAACCCCCTTGGGAAAAAATATTTTAATTTTTTTTAATAAATATATATATACGTATATATATATATAATGCTATAAATGCACAATACAATAGTTTTTTTCTTCTTTTAAATGACAAGTGACGTAATAAGCATACTTTTTTTATCGATCCTACCGAAGTTGGCTCACAATCGATTGGTCAATCCTAATCTTGCGCCGGGAGCCGGTGGCGCCATACATACTATTTTCACCTACTACACTCCCCCCCCCCCCCCCCCCCAACCCGTTTGATTTCGCTGAAATACGTAAAGTATAATTTTTTTTATCATCACGCTATAAGCATAAGTAATGCCTATAGCTTTTTTTATTTATTATTATAGACAGACATGCTACACACCAAATTAAGCATACTATAACTATACTGGTCTAGTACTATAAGAAAACATGGCTACACTTCAGTGTGTGTGTTTTTTTAAAAATTTGGCATGTACTACTACTACTACTACTACTACTACTATAGTCATAGAGTAGTGGCTGACGAAATAATACTTTCTTTTATATTCAAACTTGAGAAATGAAAAAAAAACAATGACTATAAATGGGGAAGAAAAAAAGATGGCGGCCTGGTATGCTGTGCTACAAGATGGCGGCCTGGTGTGCTATGCTACAAGACGGCGGCCTGGTATGCTGTACTACAAGATGGCGACTTTCAGCAATCGATTGTCATACATATAATATTATTTAATTTTTTTTTCAAAGTTGGCTGTTCTGGTTACTTCCTAGCAGTCAAAATTATTATTTTTTTTTCCCAATGTTGAAATAAACATGGCGGCCGGCCCGTTTTTTAAATTTCCCGCTTAGCACTATAAAAAAATAAAACATGGCGGCCGGCCCGTTTTTTAAATTTCCCGCTTAGCACTATAAAAAAAATAAAACATGGTGGCCAACTAGCAGCAGACACTATAAATTTTTTTTTTTTTAAATTTCCCGCCGTTTAAATTGGCCGACTAGCACTATAAAAAAAATAAACATGGCGGCAGCATAGCAGCCGATGCGCCTCGTTAAAATTTACCGCTTACCACTATAAAAAATTAAACATGGCGGCCGCCCGTTTTTAAATTTTATGCTTAGCACTATAAAAAATATATACCTTCTCTTTAAAAAAAAATATTTTATAAGCATATATACATCTGAAATTATTTTCTCCAACATGGTCTCGTGGTCCTGTGGTTAGCGTGACGGACTAACGATTCAGAAACGAAGGTTCGAATCCAACCGTCGCCCGCCCTCACATTTTTATACTTGTAAAAATAATTCCGGCGCGCGACACTAGCGCTACCTGCCTCCCTCATTTAGAAACATACACACACAAACACACCCTCGCCATCCACCTCCCCCTCCGCAACGAACACGCCCGAAGTTACCCGACGAGATATATCAATCCTACCGAAGTTGGCTCACGATCGATACACCCAACGTGACGTCACCAACCCAGACAAGCACCTGTCAGACAAGCACCTGTCGGACAAACACCTGTCAGAAAAGCACCTGTCAGACAAACACCTGTCAGACAAACACCTGTCCTGCACCTGTCAGACAAGCACCTGTCAGACAAGCACCTGTCCTTTGTTTATAGTGTCCCAGAACCGGCGTGCTCCCCCTACTTGCGACGAGTGGTTTCAGTGTGTAATGTGTCATTATTGGCTTCATGAAGGCTGCAGTCAATATGAAAATGTGTGTCACGAATGTGGAAAAAAATTACTAAAAGGAAGGCGTAGGGCAGAGTGAATATTTAATTTGGAAACACAATATTTTAATATTTAGATTTTAGTTTGATTGATAGTTAACTGTAATTTTTAATGCCGTTTTCCTTTTCAGCTGAAATTAGTTACTAAAATAATATTTTTACTATTGTTTTAAAATCATATTTAATATTTTGTTACTGTCCCTAGCAATGTCTTTATTGTATTAAAAAAGTTAAACAAGTCAAATGTTGTATTTAGCAAACTGTAATTTTCTAATAAAATTTTATAATTCCTAGTCAATCTATCCCATACCATGTGGACCATCTCACCCATAGGACTGTGGGATAGATGGACCACGCAACCATTTTTTTAAAAGAGTGAAAGTTATACAAAATATTCAGATTCAACATATTTATGTCCCAAAACGTAAAGGAAACTTCACTGCGCTTCATTTGGACTAATAATATATGTCGTTGAACACAAATATTCAGAATAATGTATAAAACAAAAAACATGGTCCATCTCTCCCGTAACTACCCTATATGCAAGATTCCCCTGCACAATAATTTAAAATGAGAAATAAATTGAAGAAAGGAAATTAGCACTCACATGTTTGATTGCAATTTTCAATTACAGTACTTGAAAAATTTCTCATTGGTTTTTGAAGTGTCATTTTCAGATAGCACATAAATTCTTCCAGTTGGTGTCACAGGATTTACTGTACATAACACATCTGTGAGAGAAATCCATAATACATCTGGTTTCCCTGGATAAGAAAAGGATGGTGATGGTCCAGCAGGGTGGAGAAATTTTACTTTCACTTAATCAATTTCTTTGTTTTTCTCCATAACATAAGATAGCCACCAGTTCTTGTCATATACAACTGCAGTATAGCCCTTTACATCTCCTATTTGCGGTTTGTCTAGTGATCGTGATGAATGTGTAGCTTCAGAAAATATTTTCACAGTAATTTTTGATGTGCTTGAGTCAACAGGTATAAATGCATGATATTGCTGAGTTCCTTGGATGGTAACTGCCTGATTGAAATGATCTTTTAAAAATATTTCTGACTCTATGTAATCCTCTTGTGTAGTGAAAGTGAAATAAATACCAGAAATATTTTCTACTGCCCATTCATAAAGCTGGAAAGGGGTCAAGATCTGGTTTTCGTAGGGCCGTTGCAAGCTAGCTTTAACTGCTAATCTCTTAACCGTACCTCCAACTCCATCGCAAGGCTCTTTACCGTGAGCTGTGGCTGAAAAATGCCATTCAGCTGATATGTTGAAGTCTTGCTTGTGAAAACACAAATTGATGAAATTTGTCTTCTTTTTATATTGGGCAGCAGACCCATTTGAAAAGGAATAGAACTTATGAGGCACGTTTTTAAATTTTGTAATCAAAAAAGAAACCAATTTTATTTGAAATGTGTAAACAGCAACTGTATTGTGCTCTAGGCAGTCAGAAATTACAACGTAGTTCAAATGTTCAATTCTTTTTTCTCCTTTATAATATATCACAAACAGGTGAACTGTGGCATGTCCCTTAGTCCAGTGGTAAGTCTGGGCTTCATCTTGTACAACCATACTGTAGTTTTCTGAAAAGTCAAGTGTGATGGCAAATTCAGATTGTTTTAAATTTTCCTTTAAGTGATTCATGAAAGAGGTCTGTTGTTTTGCAATAAAGACTAAGAGTGACAGCTTGTCACAGAGTAAATCTATGAAATCTGCTGATGATTTCTGCAGTGTCTCTAAATTTCAACGGTCAACTGAAATCCACTGCCGAAATGTGATCTTTCGTATCAGGTGCTCTTCAAATGATTTCTCAAGGACGGTCCGTATTGCTGCAGTATGGTACCAGGACAATATGTACAATGTCCAATATTGCAATCTATTGTTGGTGGATTGCATACCATTTTTGGTAGGCAATGTTTGTAGGTTTTGAATTCTCCATTTGTTAAATCACATAATCTTGCATTTTCAATCATCAATTTGACATTTTGATGGATTGTACATAAAAACACTGCATGTGTCCCACTAGAACCCGCTAAAATACAATGCTTTGGACGAAGCTCCGCACATTTTGAAAAACCTATTTTAATATTTGGAAATTTCTCCTTGAATAAAGTGTATCCCTCTTTCAGATTGCACAAAATAAGTCTTTTTGATTTATTTTTATTAGATTCAGTGACTGTTATGCAGTCTTTAACACCAGGCATCGCTCTACTGACTTCATCATTTTCATAAAATAAATGGACAACTTCAACTACATCTTCTGAGAGGTGTTTGCCTGGTTTGGGGTTAGGACTTTCTAACATTCCTTTTTCAGCCAAGAGTTTTTTTGATTGTCGTACCATGTAGTTTGGTGCATCAAACTTTCGCATTATTTTTCTAACTCCCCAATTTGGTGGTCAGCAGGTTAATATCATTAACTTCTTGCTCCTACTAGTAGAACTCTAGAAATTGGCTTTGAGGTTTTGCAAAACTGATTCCTCTAAATCTTCACCATCATCCTCAGAGAAATTATCTGGCAACTCAAAAAGTTTCCTTTTGATTGTGGAGTCAATTGTTTTAATTTTCTGGTTGCATAACTTTTTGATTTGAATTTTTTCTTATTAATAGGAGATTCTCCTAGCCCTTGTAGTGAAATATTTAATGAACCAATCACCTCTGAGGATGCAAAAAAACTGGGATCTTTATCAGAATTTGAACTTGATTTGTTATCCTGGTGAGTATAAGAAGAAGCAGCAGCAGTTTATAATGTTGTAATTTTTATTCTACAGCTATCACAAATTTTTGCTCCCTTTGGCAATCCAAGAAACAAACTGCACATCCATCTAGTAACATTCCTTAATTTTCTTTTTTCCTTAATGTTGTGATTGGTTTTTTTTAATGGATTAAAACACTGTAACTTCAAAAATGATTCACTGAGGGCCATTTCTTACTGGAAACTGCCCACCTTTTCATAGGGTTTCAGTCACTATCATGATGAACACATTACCTTTTTAAAAATAAATATCAACATTCTCAATTCAGAATGCATAAACTCCACTAATAATATAAATCAAATGGTCACTTTTTATATAGGCGTAGCACTGATACTTGTACTAACAACTTTGATACTACATCAGAATAAAGACTCCTAGCATAAACTAGCTGAAACCACTACTGTACAGTACTCTGAAAGAGCTAGAGGGGAATCCCAGGGCAAAGCAAGGGTATCACAGAGTTAAGGGAATCCCAAGGCAATGCAAGGAGAATCCCAAAGCTAGGGAAATCCCAAAGCAAATTGAGGGGAATCCCCAGTAGCTGGATGCTTGTCTGAAAAAATCTTTGAAATCCTGTATCAGAGACAAGCAACGTGTAGCACTATAATTAATTACAATTGTGTTGTTAGTGATTTTTAATCAATTTTATGTGTTTATACTTTCAACATCTCATATAATTAGAAAAATGGTTAAATATCATAATTGGGTAAAGTAATGTATAAATATGGTTACAATTACCAATTAATTTTACTATGAACCCATTATCTCTCCACTTTGAAACTTCATAGACAATTTAATATTTGTACAAAAAATTTTATAGAATTTTTTGAAAAAAATTAAAAATGCACTTTTTCCTAAATTATAATTTAAATTTTAAAAATTTTTTTGAAATTTTTTTTCTAGACATTGTTGTGTTACATATCACATGAAAGGCCATACCAACTGCTGAAAAATGACACCTGTCTCACCTTTCTAACTTAATTTGGAGAAGAGTTATGGTAATTTTAAAATATGCCTGTCGTGCATTTTTGAGTGTTTTTTCGAAAATTTACAAAGCAATATTTTCAAAACGGATGGATATATCATTATAAAATTTTATATTTTTGTTAGTCTGTACGGAGGTAACATCTGTGTAAAATTTCATCAAAATCTGAGATGGTTAGGTAAAAATTTTATTAAAAGTGTGATTTGACATGGAATGACCCCTAAAAAACATATTAAGAAGTCTGAGTACATTTGTATAATCATAGTTATTTTGAGTATTGTACAATATTTTATACATATAGTATTCTTGTAAATATAATGGTATGTCTTCAATTTGTGTTTTAACTAAATAATTTGTGGTTTAATTTACAAGGGTAACATTAAAATACTTGTGTTGCTAAAGATTGATGATTGATGATTTTTTTGATGATTTTTTTTGTAATCGATGAGCCTAGATGATTTACAAGACCTCTCAAATTATTAAATTATTAAACACGTAACTCCATTGCAAAACCGTCGGAAGTTATTAAACATACGGAATAACCATTAACTCCTATGTTCAAAAAAAGTAACTCCAAAAGTTTACATTTACATACCATGTAACTCACTTAATAAATATGACAAAAGGTTTACATTTAACAATATAAGGATCAATAAAACCTTTATTATCATGTAAACTTAATTATTTGGTTTTATATTTAAAAATCCTGAAATTGTCTAATTTATCAGTTTTTTTACTCTCCTGTAAAGTTGAATAAATGGCAGTTACGTGGTTTTACAATTAGGCCAGCAAAAACATGTTTAACACCTTATCTCCAATGTGGTTCATTAAGGTTTATTAAGTAAAAAGTATAATACTGTCAAAAAGTTATGTGACCAGACTGATTTCTAGTAATAACATAACAAAAACTGCTCTTTTATCAAATACACACATGTGTTATAAGTATTAACCTCTTAGTTCATTTAAAAAGGGAATAATTACTTCCTTTCTTGATGAGTGATGAAGAAAACAGCAACCCATTTTTTTTTCTTTTAATATCCAAATAGAGTCTAGGGATATCAGAAGTTAAAAAGAAAACGAATCTGGTAGAATCACGTCAATTTAAGGGGTGATAGGAAAAACAACCCATGTCAATTTTGTTTGAAAATGAGATATATATACGAATGTGTAAAAAAAAAAACATTAGCTACATCCATATGCTTATGATTTCCCGAAAAGTAGCCTATGTCAGGCACAATATCCTTGTGAAAATAGCTTGATTCCTGAAGAACCACCCTTGTCAAAATCATTTCTGGTAAAATAACCCTTGTCATGTGACATGGGCTATTTTTTCAGGAAAGTTGGCAACGATTTTGTGTAAACATAAAATATTGGATTGTTTTCATAAACATGTCAGAGTCTGTTGCAAGTGGTGTTGTTATTAAGCCTAAGAAGCATAAGAGGCAACCACACAAAAAAGAATTGATTAAACCTGCTTAAGTAAAAGGCGAAGAACATATTAATCATGCAGGGAAAAGGATAAAGGCTAAGAAGGTTGGAGACGACTGTAGGTAAGTTCTGCAGCTTGCTGCTAACCTCACTATCAATAATGCTAGTAAACTTTAAAAATAATTTACAGATTATGAGGGTTTGTGCAAAAGAGAACCAAAATTATGTTAGTGGTAAGTGAAAGCAAGAATCTATTGGTGTAGTACATTGTCAGTAATGTTAGTGCTATCTTTTTAAAGAAAAAATACCCATCGTTACTGCATACAACTGAACACAAACTATAATTTGTGTGCTTTTTGTTAAGTTGTTTGGGAATAAAGAATGAAATTTCAACTTGTAACATCTCATTTATGTTAGTGTGTTACTTTACTGCAAATGTAAAATATTATTTTCATTCTAGTTGGACCTGTGTACACATTCTCAATAAAAATATAACCACAGGTAGTATATTTAATAATTTCATTATTTTTAATAGGTGCCAGAGATACAAATGCTTCACTAAAATAGGGGCAGATGAAAGATAAGACATTATTTTGGCTTTCTACACAATACCATCCAAGGAACTACAAGATGCTCATCTAGCAGGTTTTATGAAAATGGATACAATTAAACCGAGAAGATCTCGGAAGGCAGCAACAAAGCAGTCACATCAACGATCCAACACAGACGAAGAAGATGATGAAGATGAAGTAGCAGTGTGCAGTAAGTTTTCTCGTGGTGCATCGTTTTATTATAAGCTCAGACTAAAAAAGGGACAGGACACTTGTGAAGAGATTCCGGTGTGTCGAGATGCTTTCACGAGTATACATGGGTTATCAAGAGGCAGGTTGAGACATATTCAGTCTTCACTGATGAACTTAGGAATGTCTCCTGTAGAATGCCGAGGTAAACATGTTTCCAGGCCCAACCAGACACCTACTCAAGTTGTCAGCCTTGTTGAAGACCACATCAGATCCTTCAAACCGAGGCAGTCACATTACTCTCTTCGTCACAATCCACATGCAACATATTTGCCAAAAACATTGTCTGTTAAACAGATGCATGCATTATTTATTGACACCTATCATATTGCTGTTCCATACAAAGTATACTGGACAATATTCACAACAAAATTTAACATACGATTTGGTGTACCCCGTTTAGACACGTGCACAATGTGTGATTAATTGCTTCAAAAACTAAATGTCTGCTCCAGTGAAGATGAAAAACGACAACTAAATATCCAAAACAAATTTCACTTACGAAAGGCAAAGGCATTCTATGATCTAAAAAGGAAGTGGAAGAGGAAGGCTTAGTGAAGGTAAAGTAACAGTAATTTCATTTGACTTCATGCAAAATTTACCACTTCCACATCTTCAAACCAATGCAGTGTTCTTTGCACGACAGTTATGGTACTATGTCTTTGGAGTGCATGATCTCAGTGATGATGTTTCTTTATGTATACAATGTATACGAGTGTATCAGGAAAAAAGGTCAAAATGACGTTACATCTCTGCTTTTCCATTACTTGTACAGCAAAGGTAATGACCTGAATGATGACCTTGTGTTAATATCAGATGGTTGTTCAGGAAAAAATAAAACTATGTTATGGTACATTTCCTATACATGTTGTTACACTGTTTTAAAATGTTTCAACGCATTACATATATATTTCCAATACGAGGCCACTCATATTTACTGAATGACCAGGATTTTTCTATCATAAAAAAAAGAAGAGAAAAGCTACCATTGAAACTCCAGAAGAATGGGATAACTTTCTGCGATCGTGCCGATCAAAGCCAAGTCCATTCACTGTTGTAAATGTCGACCAGAGTGACTTGTGTAATATTGTAACGGCCTAAAATACTGTTGGATACCAGGGAAAGCTTTTTTGTTTTTTAATAGCTAGCCAGACGATCAGAACCAGCGGGACACGATGAGGAAATGACAAACACAGCAGGAAACATTGAAGGACAGGTGAAGCGAGAGTTGGGGAATGTTTGCAAACGATAGCATAACACGGCCGCAGAAACAAACAGGGGGGTTGCCACTCGCGCACAGCTGGCGCGACCTTGGTCACAGCGCAGCAAAACTCGGTCATAGGCACAGGGAAGGAGGGGGAGTGTGTAATGACGTCAGAAGCGGCGCCGAAGCGGAACTGTTTATGTTATTAACAACAGACGCAAACAGGGTCAGGACGGGCTTCTTATACCGGGAGATTTTAGTCGAGAAGGCAGAGTCACAGAGTCAGTGGGAAGCCATGCTACTCCGCCGCCAAGACGACGATTGGTGAGTAAGCAGCCACGATGTGACGATGGTTCAATACTAGACAGCAGCACAACGGCCTTAGGCCCATGTAGCTTGAAATCGTTGGTATCACTCTCTCATTTCAAAAACTAAAAATACGCACTTTAACAATCATAATTAATTAATTTTAAGTAAACCGTCACGTGACTTGGGATAAATTAGTCTGCAACAGTTGGTAATGAATCACGAGACAAATGAGGTTAAGAATAAGCTCTAGGAAATGGCCGACAGCACGGTTTATTTATTAACGACAGTATCCCTGATAGGCACGACTATGGTTCAGTAATTATGTGTTAATAATAGAAGGTACTTTTAAAGACACAGAAAGTGGAGAATTGATATATGTGTCGAATAAACTGTTAGTTGAAACTGCGGGAAATAAACATGTTCTTGTGGAAACGTTCACCCTTAACCTCTCTATTTAAAATGTTTTGCAAATAAGGACTCGTCACCCTACCTTAAGGACTGTTTAAGGAAAAACACGAGTGGTGGAACCGCACCCAGAACCTGATACTCATGACACGGCCGTCACGATATCAGGAACACAGACGATCCCGGTAGATTCACTTCCATTCCCTTTCCCCATCATCCTTCACGATTCATTTCATTATCAACCTTTACTGTACATATTCCCTTCATTTCCATCTTTACGGTCGACACAGATAAGAGTAAGTCGACGGCCGTAACAAATGGTGCTAGCCGCCAACTATCTAATCATGTTAGACACGTCTATGAACGGTGTTTAGTGCCGTGTACATGTGGATAAGCCACAGCTATAAATTAGAGATACACCCATTCTTCATAATGGTACAAAAATTAAGCAAATTTTGAAAGTTGGCTCATTAATGGTTTTTAAAAGAGGTTAATAAATCAGAATAAATATTATAGGAAGTTTTGAAGTGAGAGAATTTTAGTGTAGAGGTTAAGAAATACCTAGGTTAGGTTAAACATTAAATGTCCAGAGAAACTTACTACTTGGAAATAGTATAATTTATACAAGGGTTATAAATGTTTAAGGAAACAAAAGGTAGAGTTTTGAGGAATAATAAGGAAGTGAAACGAGTAGTTACTTCAGACAGTTCAGATTCTGAGGAAGATAATTTAAGAGATAGAGATAAGATGATAATAATAGATTTTAATTTTGAAAGTAAAATAACTAAAGGTACAGGCAAAGAAACAGAGATAATTATAAACCAAGTGGTATTGAAACAGGTACAATGGAGCAGTCTAAATTTTTCATTGACCCAGGGTTTTACTTTGGAAAAAGTTCAGAATTAGTAGGAGAGTACTTGAAAAACTTTAAGAGGGCAGCGATTGTAAACCAGTGGGATGACAAGAAGTGCTTAGCCTATTTTCCTAGCTTTCTGAAAGGAGCAGCAGCCAGATGGTACGATAGCTTAGGCAACAAAACAGAGGAAATTAACACATTTTCTACATTATCAGAAGCACTCAAAAGAGCTTTTTGTAGAGTAGGAGAATCAGAGGATTTAGAAATGAGACTTAGAATCAGAGTACAGAGTAATGTTGAGAACAATAATTTTAACAGAATTTATTTATTTTATCGTCATAATTATTTTGTTTTGGCGATAATTAATTTTTGAGTTTCGGATCACTAGGAGGTACACTGTAAAATGGATAAGCCCTGAGAAAAGTGTGAGGATTGTTTATTTGTGTGTTGAGGGAATTAACTCCAAGGGAAAACAGAGGTTTTCTTTAGGCTGAGGGACCCTAAGGTGAGGGTTTATGTTATTGTCCAGCCAGTGGAGCTGAGCTGGGGCTAATTGAGGTGTTGTGTCCCTGGGAGAGTAAGGCCGAGAGAATTGTAGTGCAGACCCATATGAGATGGGCTGGCTATGGGATAAAGGGTCAGGAGAACCCTGAGGTGTTAGTGGTAAGGGGCAGGTGATCCCCAGTGTAGTACCGAAGTGGTTATCCTGTATGGGATAAGGTACCACTTCAATAAATTTTGTTGGTGGGTGTAGAGACCCCTGTGTAGTGGGCCTACAGCAGATAGGCACTACAATGAAATTTTTGTTGTTGTTCTGGAGGTAAATTCCCAGGGTGTAAGTAAGAAATTGTGTTAAAGTTAGGAGGAAGGGAAATGCGAAACATTGCTGAAGTGAGCTAGTGTACCTGCATAAGTATAAATTAAATTTTAATAAATTAATTTATGAGCAACTTTATTCTGTTAATAAATGATAATGGAAGGGAGCTAATTAATTTTTTTGAGTAAGGTGTTTTAAGTAAGTAAGTTGAATAATTGGGGAGTAGTTTCTCTAAAATTTTAGATAATTGTTTTCATATTTATTGAGATATTCAGCCAGTGGAGTTTAACTGCGTGAGATAGTGAGATTTTAAGAAATTGGTTGTCTATTAGGAAGAATGAGATTTTATATTAAGAGTCGGTAAGCAGAGTTAAATTCATGACATGATATTTGTTTACAGTTATTAAGGAGAAAACAGAGTACCTAATCTATCTATTTTTTAATTGTTTGAAGATAAGGTTATGAATTTTTTTTCTGAAGTTTCTTTGGCATGTTTGAATATGTTTTTGGATTTTAAGAAAATAGAGAAAAAGTTTAATTGATTTACATAAGTTTGGAATTATGGAGGTTTAGTGTTCTATTAGCCCTAACTTGATAGTCGGATCCCAAAAGAATGCCGTAAAACCGATAAACATTTGAGAGGAATGCGGTAGGCGCTTGTTTAGAGAGGGGTTGTGGGAAAACTCCTTGGGACTAATGGCAGATCAGGGGTCCTAAATATTGTGTGATGCTGTAAAACCAGTGCAGGGGAAAGCCTGGTATACTTAAATGTTTTTTGGGCACAGGTTATGTAAACCTGGGGTTCCATGGAATTTAGTCATGTTAGCTGCTGTGGGATATTAAGATTTCCAGGCTCCATAGTAAATTCAGTTTAAATTTGTGGTTTTCTTAAAATAATCAAATTTTTATATTTTTTTGAGAAATTTGATTTGGGACAGTGAAGACAGACCCTGAGGAACAAGGGTTGTCAGGACGTGAGAAGGGGTGGTAGGCCTAAAGGGTACAGGCACCACAGAGGGGATTTGCATTGCATAATTAAGTATAAGGAAACTTGAGAAATTTTGTTGTTGGGTTGGACACCCATAAGAAGAGTATAGGCAGATGTTTGATTGTTATGAGATGTCTAATTTAATTGAAGAAAAAAAGGAGTGTTTTAAGAAGCAAAGTAACATTATTGTTATTTTAATAATGGAAAGAGATTAAGAGGTAGAGAGAAATAGGTAGTTTTTTTTAAGAAAGCACTAAAGTTTACATATAGAAAGTAACTAAGAATGAATAATGAGTTAAATCTAGTGTAAAAGTTTGTTTATTTTGTTAAGTTATGAGTCATAAGTAATTTTTTTGAGACAGAATTTCTTTGACAGGAAGTAGTAGAAACTCATGGGAATCTTATGGTAACACAAATAATGTAATGAATAATAAATAGATGGTAGGTCATAAGTTAGGATTAAGATTTGAAGCAGAATTTAATTGAGAAGAAAAATAAGTAGGCCTAAAAAAAAATAATACAGGGTTTCGACCTACTAAAGGTATAATTTGTTTGGGTCAACAGGATAGCAGAAAAAAATATGGTGATGTTAAAACTATGATTTAAAGTATACAGGTGAAAAAAAAAAAAAGGGAGCAGCCAGCACGATGATGAACGGGAGAATGGTGCCCTGGATAACCACCAGGATCCCGCAGGAGACAGCCACCCAACCACCAGTGGGAGTCATCACCGGGGCGCAGTTCCAACCAATAAGTAAAGCTAAATTGTACACATCCTCCGTGCCATTGCATTTTAGAATAACCTGGCCCCAGAAATTAAATTCAAACCAACACTGTAGGGAGGATGGAATTAAGGTGTAGCAAAAGTCCAAATCAAAGTCAGGTCTTAAGCGAAAGGGGACGCCCAGGAGCTTTAGATGTGGCTGTACCATATGACTGTCAAATTTATCTGGAGGGAGAGTTGAAAATAGATGAAACATACCCTTGTGATTACCAGACTACAACGAAATTTGAGATGATTCATGTCATTCCAGCAGCTTGGTTGAAATTAAAACATTTGCATTTCCCATCACATTTCACTTCCACAAAGACAATTTTCCCATACTTAACGGATTGTTTAGAGGAGGACTGGCCTTCAGCCATTCCCCACTAAAATGTATCATTTGAAACGTATAAACAAAGTTCACCAGTTGACCTAAAGGAACCGCATGGATATGTGCAATATTATTATATAGAAATTTACAAACTTTGCCATTAGGAATAGTGAGTACTTTATTGCTTTTAATTATTGTCAGAAATCCATTTCTAGTAGGAATTGGAGTATTGCCCAAAGCTACAGCGGAAAACGCAGAGGGATTATTTGTGTTAGAAACAACCTCATGTGTATCAGTAACACTAATAGCGATGGTATTGTTAATATTTGTTTTGTGGAGATTGTTTAAAGCCAGATGCCGATCCCAAACGAACCAGGTCACGGAGGAGTCACCTTCCAAGGAAGAAGAACAGACACCCTGTGGGAATAATCCTCTAACGATTATTCAAGGTCAAGGGAGGATTAGGGAAACATTTAAAGATGAGGAGGAATAAAGTATCACATATGGTTAAGAGTAGAAGAAGAAATAAATGAGTAATTATAAGGTATAAACCAGTTAAGGAAGAATAAACGTAGATTTTAAGTTAAGTATTGTTTTATGTAAGGAGATAAAGAATTTTAATTGGTCGACCAGGTATAAAGTTATAAAATTATGAAGCTATATAGTGAGGAAGTTATACCATTAAGTAAAGTTTGTTACAAAGTAAACAATGATAAAAATTAGAAAACAAAAATGTCACAGGGTTAGATTATAAAGATAAGGGTCATAATGACTAAATAGCTGTAAGGGTCAAAATGTTATAAGAATAGGATAATTGAATTGTTAGGTTAAGTTAGACTTTAATAAAATTGTAAAACCATAATAGGTTAAGCAAAAACAATGTACATTAAGATGGAAGGCGTAATCAAAATAACTATGACAAGTTAAAATGTAAATAACAAAATAAGTCAGAGAAAGATAGACGCCATGAGAATAATTAGTGAATAAAGTAAAATAATAGAATTAATTTGAAAAGGAAAGTTGTAACTAAGACAAAGGGTGGGAGATCCAGTTATCCTTACCCCTATATAGAGTTACTAATGTTTTAAACAAAACAGTGCAACAACAAAATAAACTACAAGCATAGTGTGTTCAGAGACTTCTGTACGAGAATATTTTTAAAGTTATAGAAGAGAAACAACGATAGACAACAGCACAACTGACCCAGGGCACACAAGACGTCGAGCAGAAAATCCAGGCCAGAGGAAAGAAGTAAAGTCCAGCAACCTCCATGGATGCTACAGAAGAAGCCTGTGGAGTACTGTTCTACACCCACCGACCTGAGACTCATCTTGGGAAGTATCAGCACCTACGCCAGCAGTAAACAGACAGGAAGGTGAGCTGACCCTAAGAGACTAGTCCGCAGCAGAACTAGATGAGACAGCTGGTAGGAAGACACAGCGCGCCATACACTACAGCCAAGTGTGCATCAAGAGTCAACCGAAAGCACAGTACATTAGTGAAATACACAAGTGATAGACACTCATGAACTGTTAAAAGAACTGTTAGCTACACAGTGAACAGAAAAGAGTGAAAAACGTAAGACTCTTCCCAACCCATCCTTAAGATCCCAGACTTAGAAATAATTTGCACGGGAGGATAAGAATAAGGTGTGAATTGTTTGTAGGTTCAAATGGAAAACTATCTCTCTCTCCGACTTATTTAAGCAAAAGTAAGAAAGTAATATGTAACCAGGTATGATTGTCGTAGGGAGCAGGGAGGATGTTCTAATGGAAATCGGAAAGGCTGGTCCAGCATATGTAAAGACACCCATGTGGGGGCAGTAACCAAACCAGAACACCCGAGACACAGACGCCTACCCGGAAATTGTATAAAAGTGAAATTGTTTTAGTTTAATTCAAAAAGAAAAGGAAATCCTGTAAACATTAAGACTGATCAAGGGTATAAATATGGAAGTGTAGAAATGAACCATAGTTGAACCTAGGAGAGTTACCATAAGTAAATTTACGTAAAGAGGTAATACTCCAATAGCTGCATGTCCTTACACAAAAGAAAAAAAATGTTTTGTAAAATAATTGTATAAAAAGGTAAATTGAAAAGTAAACCTATCCGCGTGAGGAGACACCGCTGTTGTGGAGGGGATATTGTAATGGCCTAAAATACTGTTGGATACCAGGGAAAGCTTTTTTGTTTTTTAATAGCTAGCCATACGATCATAACCAGCAGTACACGATGAGGAAATGACAAACGCAGCAGGAAACATTGAAGGACAGGTGAAGCGAGAGTTGGGGAATGTTTGCAAACGATAGCATAACACGGCCACGGAAACAAACAGGGGGGTTGCCACTCGCGCACAGCTGGCGCGACCTTGGTCACAGCGCAGCGAAACTCGGTCATAAGCACAGGGAAGGAGGGGGAGTGTGTAATGACGTCAGAAGCGGCGCCGTAGCGGAACTGTTTATGTTATTCACAACAGACGCAAACAGGGTCAGGACGGGCTTCTTATACAGGGAGATTTTAGTTGAGAAGGCAGAGTCACAGAGTCAGTGGGAAGCCATGCTACTCCGCCGCCAAGACGATTGGTGAGTGACCAACCACGATGCGACGATGGTTCAATACTAGACAGCAGCACAACGGCCTTAGGCCCATGTAACTTGTAATAGTTGGTATCTCTCTCTCTCTCATTTCAAAAACTAAAAATACGCACTTTAACAATCATAATTAATTAATTTTAAGTAAACCGTCACGTGACTTGGGATAAATTAGTCTGCAACAGTTGGTAATGAATCACGAGACAAATGAGGTTAAGAATACGCTCTAGGAAATGGCCGACAGCAAGGTTTATTTATTAACGACAGTATCTCTGATAGGCACGACTATGGCTCAGTAATTATGTGTTAATAATAGAAGGTACTTTCAAAGACACAGAAAGTAGAGAATTGATATATTTGTCGAATAAACTGTTAGTTGAAACTGCGGAAATAAACATGTTCTTGTGGAAACGTTCAACCTTAACCTCTTTAATTAAAATGTTTTGCAAATAGGGACTCGTCACCCTACCTTAAGGATTGTTTAGGGAAAAACACGAGTGGTGGAACCGCACCCAGAACCTGATACTCATGACACGGCCGTCACGATATCAGGAACACAGACAATCCCGGTAGATTCACTTCCATTCCCTTTCCCCATCATCCTTCACGATTCATTTCATTATCAACCTTTACTGTACATATTCCCTTCATTTCCATCTTTACGGTCAACACAGATAAGAGTAAGTCGACAGCCGTAACAATATCAAGGAAGCAGTTCGGCCATTCTTTTGAAAAACCCTCGGACAGCAGTGAAGCTGAAACCTGCTAGGTTGTTTCGAATAACACAAGAACATAACTTCCTCGAAATAAGAGACAGTTATACCGGTCCATGGAGATTCGTGCATGATAAGAAACCTACGAAAACTACCAACTGAACTCATTTTGCAGAAACTTTACCCAGGTCCTCTTCCTTTGAATAGTGGAAAGTGTAGAGATTTGAGAAAACTGTACAGTATTTTGAAGCCAATCAGTGTCATGTTTTACAACTCGCTTGGTGATCTTGGGCCGGACACAGCTGATGTGGAAAGTGAAGTTGAGTTGAACATGTCAGACAACAGTAGTGGTGGGGAAAATTAGGGTACATTCTGTTGTTGGTATAAGTATTTATTAGAAAAAAAAAAAACAATGTTCTGTATTATTGTAACTTTTTATGTTTATTTTTTAAGTCAATATTAGCCGGGCATGTCAAACAAAGAGATGTGATAAGGAGGATGTGTTGTTTGTATAAGTGTTCATTAGAAAAACAATGTTCTGTAATAGTTTGAAACATCTCAATTGTTATTTTCTTATGTTGTGTGTATTTTTTTTTAGGTATAATATGTAACAGTGCAATAAAACTTATTTAACATTTTTTGCTGCATTTGATGGGTTACCAAATTTGCTTTTTTCTATGAAAAACTACCCTTGTGAGCGTTTAGGTGAAGATTACCCTTCACAAACCTACTAGTTATCGTCATATCAGTGTTGTGTTTCTAATTGGAAGTGTTATGAATTCTAATGTGTTGTTAAATGTCTTTCTTTTTATGACAATTAGCAAGGATGTTTCTTCTTTCTCCAGAAAATTTGTTTTATGACATGGGTTCTTTTTCATATCACACCTTCAATTCCCCTTCCCTATCATCACCCATAATTCATTTCATTATCACCATTTCCACTTTCCCTCTCTTAACAATCTTTACAGAAGACACAGGATTTTGGAAGTTGACGGCCGTAACAATACAATTGCAAAGAACAAAACATCACAGTAATGCAGTGAAAAAGAGATACACCTCAACTTGCGAATTAGAAGTCTCTACAAACAAGAAAACATGTGGTTGGCAACAAACAAAAAAAAAGCAAGGCGTCGACTGACAAGGAAAAACACTAAAAGACAAAAATAAAAAAAAGCCCCCAACTAAGCAAAGGCATTGTGACAAGCCATGAAAGCAAATGAATTTTTACATAGCGAATGTTCTTACAAAGAAACAGGAAACAGCTGAACATTAAATATATAGGTGTAATTTACTACGGATCAGTATCTAATAAAAATTATACGATAAGAACAAAACACCCTTGTAATGCAGGAAAGGAAACGCACAACAGGAACAGTGATTTCAATAAAGCACATGGCTAACGGAAAACAAAATGAAAAGTTATCAAAGCTCGAGGCAAAACCCTAAATCAGCATTACTAAATAAATTTTCCTATCTAAGCAAAGGAGGTCTGACAAGTACATAACGCAAAATAATTTTACTAGAACATATATCCTTAATTTAAACAATCAGAAGAATGAAAGAAATTTCTAGAAACCCAAACAACCATTTTCAACATGCACCAAAGATCACGAACCTTGTAAGACAAGAAGATGGTAAATATAGATATGTATCATGGACATTGGTGATGCCATAACAGCGCTCAACTTTCTTGAGAAACCTTTCTAAAAACAAAATGGCAACCTAGACTTTTAGTTGTTTTCACAATATTAAGATGGTTTTATCCTAAAATGTTTTTCTAATATTTCGTGCTCTAGTAAGTGACATAAAAACCATAATTAATAGTTATTAGGTTTTTTACCATACAAATCCTTATTTAAATTATTTTCATAAACTTAAAGGCAAATTTATATAGCAGTTATAACACGTAGAGAAATCCTAGTGGGATAGTCACACCAATTAAGATTCATATTTGAAACTAAATTTTAAAATGCTTAGGCATTGTTTCATAACAAATAGAATTTGATAATCTAGTAACCTGAATTTAACTCCAGTATTCCAGAAGACAAAATAAGGGTTTAGTGTTGAAATTGCTACACCTGTATCCTGGCAGTATTCCAAGTGCACAATAAGACACAGTCAGTCCCTTATTTTTAGGGCACGGATTTTTGTTTCCTATCCATTGCCGATCTGTGACCCAAATTCCTAGCATGTGCAGACCTCACTTTTTCGTTGATTTCATCTAGATGACTTATCCATATCTGGCACCATTAACATGTAGGTATATATTCAATTTCGTTCATATCTGATGAGTGATGATGTATCCATTGTATTATTGTAGGCCTACCAAATGAAATATGTTATGGTAGCGAAACTATTCTGAAATATATTTTGTACAATTTAATGGCCATAACAAGAAATAATTGCAACATAAAAAGTATTTCAGAAAATTATTATAACACCATGTAATTTGTACGATGGTGATGTTATCACTAGGATTTTTGCCATAACAAGTGTATCGATGGTTGCCAAAGTCCGCTAGAATGCGTTGGAACCTGTTTCTAGCATCGCGCAGTGCACTGTTTATTAAAAAAGTTGCTTTTTTGTGTCATTACTGGGATTCGGTTTGGATACGTATTGGAATATGGCCTGCGAGTTTGTTATGAATGAATAGTTACTAATAAGGCAGTTCTTATTCGCTACCTTACTCGAACCGATGAATATAACCCAGAGGCGTAGGAACCGGGGGGACAGGAGGGACGTGTCCCCCTGAACATTTTGGGTAGAAGGGACTGTCCCCCCCAACTTTCTAGACCGTGATATTTTTATTTTATAATATTATTCTGCCCAACTTTATTTGTAATTTCTTCACTCATCAAATTTTATCTTAAGGAAACAATAATAATTTTAACATCGATGTATCCAATGGTTGGATACAAAAACTGCTTAAAAATCGCTATTTTGCACTTTTAAAACCAAAATTTTCCAGTGGAGGACCCCTGGACCCCCCGTCTTAGTAAGAGGGGAATGGGTTTACATGACGTCAAAATCTTTATTTGTCCCCCTCAACTTTATCAACACAGCTACGCCAATGATACAACCCTTTGTCAGTTGGTATTTGATAGTGAAAAAATTCACATAAATAAACTCTAACATTTCGACGACAAAAAAAAATAGATATTTTTGATTGAGGCTATACAGATTTGAATTCATGTTTAATCTGGAAAAAAAAAATATTATGCTAATCGAAATTAACATAATTCGTGCTTCAGTTTCGATTAAACAAATGTTGCATATATTATTTTTGTCATGAAATATTTTTACATATATTTTAATATTATTGTTATAAATCAATAAATTAAAATACACTTTTTATTAAAATTCTTTAGTTTTCAGTTGTACTAAAAGTTAAATTTGATTTATTATTTCATTCAATAGACCATACAATGGTATAGAATATGTCAAAAAAATTACAAATAAACATAAATACAAACACATAAACAGGTACTACAAGAACAGTATTAAAAGCATTACAAAATTAAAATAATATAATACAACAGCTGCTCTTCCATGAATAAGCACCTATTATATATTATATATAAAAGAAAAGTCATACATAAAAAAAATTACGATGCTACTTCATTATCATCTATATTATAAAAAGCCTTATGAGATAAGTAAAAAAATAATTCCTTTTGAAATAAATTATATTGGTCCATATTTTTTAGAACTGATGGTAATTTATTGAATAATCTAATACCAACATTTCTAACTGACTGTAAAGTTTTTTTCTTATTAACCCTTTGCAGATGAAAATCTGCATCAATTCGTAGGAAAGGCTCATGAATATTAGTATTTTTTAAATAAAATAATTTGTTTTTATGAGTAAACAATAATACTTTGTAAATATAAATATAGGGTACAGTAAGAAGAGGATTTATAAATATCACGGCAACTGTCCAAACGTTTCATGTGGAGTATAATCTGATTATTTTTTTTGTATAATAAAAACTGATTGTAGATGATGTATACTACTCCCCCAATCAAGGGCGCAACAACAGAGGGGGGCAAGGGTATTTTTCCCCCCCTCTGAAATCATGAAGTGGGGGCAAACGGGGGCAAAAAACGTGCTGTGTAATCAATTTTTAGATAGTAAAACTGCTTAAATAGCACCATTTTCCACCTTCAAATACAAATTTTTCCGGGAAAGGACCCCCGGACCCCCCGCTTCAATAGGGGGGATCGATGATTCTTTATAAAAAGGTAAATTGGAAATTTAGTTGTTGCGCCCCTGCCCCCAATACATAATTCCAAAGCTGATTAAAGAATAAACATAGTCAAAATAGGCAGACCATAGGCATTGTTTTTATGTATGACATTTTGACGTCGTACCGACCATGGCCTTTAAGCCCGTGCTCCGCACCGCCAGTACCGTATCCCGTTTTCGGAGCGCGCCCCTTGCCCAGCCGGATTGAGTCAGGCGAGCATCCCGGGCGTGACCCCAATAGACAACAAACCTTATTAAAAGTCACCGCGGCCACTGGCCTTAATTAAAATGTCCGTGACTAGGATCGTGTCAGATTAGAAGAAATCCAACTATTACAGCTCACAGTGAGACAATATGTTGATAAATACAGTCGCCAACTTGATGTCACATTTTAAATAATTAATTACATTAAAACTATTGTTAAGCCTTAAGCACCCAATTACCAGGTGCTACATTTTAATTGGGCACCTGGAACATGTTTTAACTGGTAATATAGTAAATTAAATTAATATATGTTTTTTGACACCGACTCACAAAGAAGAGAAAGTTTCTCTTCCTTGCAAGGCGGCCATGTCCGGCAGTCTCGAACCACTCCGCGCCGGGAACAGACGTGTGTCCGTGGGCAGCATCCAAGTTTCTTTCATTTTATTAATTTTTATTCTATACTAAATCTTTAAATTTAAACCTCATTAATTCATAGCTGCCCACGTCGACTCGGCGCGTATTTTATGGAACCGGGCCTATCCCGACCGTCTTCATAGTGATACCGTGCGGCAGATCGTATCACTCACGTAAGTGTTTCGCCTAATTAAGGAGCCCGCTCATAGAGCCCCCCCCTGCACCCGTTAATGTTCGGCGCTGGCCGTCTCCAGCGAGCATCGACCCGCGTCCCGCGAGACTGCCGCGGTAACCACCAGTGTCGCGTAGTGGTATGTTTTTCTGTGTTAGTGTTGGTGAGAATTTTTGTAGCGAGAATGAACCGCGGAGCGGACTTGTAGAGTGTACCGTGTATCCACATGGACCCCCGGTGAAACTCACAAATTAAACGTATTCTCGCCAACTCGTGTACACTAATTTTCCGTAATTCCCCGTCCTCCACACGTCCGAGCGGCCTTCACAGTCAAGCGTAGAACCATTCAGGTTACATTCAAGCCGTGTACCTGGCGGGGCACGCGGGGGCAGAGTACCCACGACCCCACACCAACGGCCTAGCAGCCCGCTAGCCTGGCGCCCCTCCGGACAACCAGAGCATCGCGACGCCCGTAGCGCCCGTCAGGTACCCCCCGGACCTTTCACATAGGTCGGGTGATGGCAATTTCTTTTATATCTAATAACTTTTATATATAATTGACGCCGACCGCCAATGCTCCTCTATGTCGCATAGACCACTATGCCTCATTAACGTCTCGCAAAGGCGTGTGCACCGAACTCGCGCGTGCGCGCAACAAAGTGTAGTTCGTGCAACGAGGCGAACGCCAGGCAACGAGTGCTACGTCGGCGGATGGATCCGGCCGGGTGTGGCATATCCCTCCGCCGAACTACAACAAATGCAATTATGTATATTTTTCCACAGGTTTTTATTAGACATTATTATCATCAATTAATATTTCAGTCCTTTCAAAATCATGTTTCACTGTGCGCCTTGTCCAAAACCTGGCCGGTTCAGTTTCCCGCGAAATTCACACGTTTCCGCGGGAGGACTGGCGGGTGGAAGGGGGGTCGCGCGCGGCGACACCGGCAGTGTCCTTCAGGAGCTCGGAGAGGCCGGCAGCCTGCGCGCAACACGGAACCATCAACTTTGGTTTTCACCGACATGTAGTATAAATAGTATAATGTTTTCTTAATCTTTTACGTATAGTTCCGCGGTCGGCCTCAATTTACCATGAGGTATGTCACTTAATTAAATCAGTGCTCCAAGATGAGTCTTCAACGTATTACGTAAGTACTGTGGGGAGTCCATGAGACGTTACGTCGGCGCTTCACGCCCCAACTTAGCTTACCGGCTAATTAGTTTTGGCCCGCACGGGGCAGCCAGAAGGCGACAAGTGCCACCAAACGTACTAACGAATCAGTCCCTGGGACACATCTAGGAATCACGTAGAGTCGCCGGAGATACGGGCCTACCTGCTAATAGCCCAGTATAATAAGTATCGTGTAATAGTGAAGTGTTTTGTTCGTCAAGGTATAATTTGTCATGTTAGAGTTTATTTTGTAATCGCCGCATTGTGTGCAAGAGTACGTCTTTCATGCGCATTAAAATCGTGAGCCGCCACTGAGGAAGTGGGCTGCGCGTGTGACTAGTCGATTTGGGACAACCGTTACGGCCAGAACGGGCAGCACTAAGTATAAGTCTGTGCCGTAATAAATTCATCAAATATCCTCCAGAAACTTTGTGTTCTTCTTCAGGCGTCCCGAGTGGCCATAACAGCTCGGGGGGCCCTACTGCGTTAACCCCTACCTCTAGCCACAAGGCCGAACCATCCCTGAGATCTCGAACCCAAGCAAAAATCACGTAAAAATAATAGGAGGTAGTGGGGACGGCATCATAATATATAATAGGTGCTTATTCATGGAAGAGCAGCTGTTGTATTATATTATTTTAATTTTGTAATGCTTTTTTATACTGTTCTTGTACCTGTTTGTTTTTATTTATGTTTATTTGTAATTTGTTTGACATATTCTATACCATTGTATGGTCTATTGAATGAAATAATAAATCAAATCAAATCAAATTTATAATTTTTGATGACACCCATCATTGATCCTCCAATCAAACAGTGTTAATTATATCAAATTACCTGTTCTTTTGGATAGTGGTTGTCATGAATATAGACCAGTGTGTCAAGATGGCCGGCCTATGTAAACACAGTCAAGTAGTCGCTCGTGTTATTGTATGCATATTGTAGTCAGTTGACGAATAAATTAATTGCAAACAATCTCTCCGAATTGTCAACGTATTCATTTGCTAATGAATACAGTGGTGAAGAGGTTTTGTGTATTAGTAATGATAGCAGTATTTTGATGAAAAATTCTGTAAGAAAATTACATACACATGCTTCCTGTACCAAATATGAAAATATTAGGCTTCACTTCGCATAGCAGTCACATTGAGAAACAACAAGCATTGTTACAAATAAAAGTTTTGAGTAATCCAAAACAAATTACCACAATGATAGTAAAGGGGCTCGCTAAACTGGTGATATTAGGAGTAGAATTCCATACAAAATTTTGGATTGTATTATTTTTTGGAGGGTGGATGATAACCACATATAGTCACAAACAATCATCTAAAATGACAGAAAAATGGCCATTAGCTGTAAAATGTGTGCCATTCATTATAAAACAAATTACTACATTTAGTACTGTGCATTAGGAAGAAAGATGGTTCTGTGCATTTATGTTTAGTTGCACATGATATTTATATAATCACTATAAAAGACAGTGAAAGTCCCCTTTCCACCAGCAACACCTTGTGATTATACCAAGGAGTAAAATTTCTGACAACATTTGATTTGTTGGCAGGATATTGGCAAATCCCGTACATGAAGATTTGTAACAGTTTACAGCGTTTCTGATCAGGAACTACCAAAACGTTTTCCAAGTTATGCTGTTCGGCTTGTGCAACATGGTAGCAGAGTTCACTCGATGTTTGGTCAAAACATTATGCACCGAATGTAAGTCATTTTCGCGGGCATATATCGACGACATAATAATTACATCTTAAATGTTTGATCAACATATCGAACACATACACATTAAGCTACCCTATTTGAGAAATGCTGGGATGACTCTGAAACTTTAAAAAATAGGTATGATTTGTAGGCAATAACTGCCATTTTTAGGACACATACCTGAAAGTTACAAGTAATATTGAATTTTACAGTTCCAAGAAAGTTAGGCAAGAAAGAGCTTTTCTTAGTGTGATTGGTTTCTATAAAAATTACAGTAATTATATAGCCAAGTTAGCTTTACCTTTTTTCGAATTATTTAAAAAGTACCGAGTGTGGAACCGGAGAGACGAGAGCAGAACACAGTTAAAAGTTAAAAACTGTATTTTTAAAGGAACATGTCATTTATCAGTCCATGCCAGGTCGTGATTTTCTTCTGTATACAGATGCATCCGCATATACTTTAGAATCTCAACAAGCACTGACACCGTTCCGGCTGTCTCCCCGTCAAAGCTATCAAGTTTTGCGGAATGGGTCTCGGGGTTTGGGTTCGGCCAAGTGGCGGGAGGCAGGGACGTGTCCGTAGAGGTGATCCTTGGGCTGTTTAGGCCACCCAAGACGCCTTAGGGCGCGGTTACACGGGACCCTGAACTACTTCAGGTGAACATGTTTAAGTAAACACGTTTACAAACGCGAAAGTGTGCGGTTACACGGTAGTTGCTGAAAAGTGTGTTTAGCTCTAAAACCGATTGTCTACTGTCAACGAATGACTGTGTTGTTGATCTCTATTTTTTAATTGCATCCAGAAAACGCGGGATTTTCTCACTTGTTTATACAGCAGTTTCAGCAGAAATGAAATGTGTTTACATATTGCTCAATATTTTTTTACAAATCGGGAATTCAAACATGCACAGTAAAATTTTTAAACTTATTTTTTATTATTTTTTGAGCGAGAGTACCTATCTCAGTTTTAAGAAAATTAAGGTCAGGATAAATTAAAAAATATATGTAACTATCTGTTGGTTTTTTTTTTTGTTGCATTCGGTAAAATATTACTCGAACTTGTGCCAGAAACACTTTCCATCTAGAATTTCTGCAAAAGACTGTTTATATTCTAACCAGCCAATCAGAGGCTAATGTAGAAGATATGTCGATCTGAACTACTTTGCCAACCTGTTTAAGTTAAATGAGAAATGGCCTCGAACGAAACATGTTCAGACTGTGTGTAACCGTGCCGTCGTCCGGGGTCTCGGGCTCGAGTCCCGGTATGGCTCCTAGTGGGAAAAGGCGGTTCTTGATCTGTGTTGTCCGGGTGGACGCCAGACTAGCTCGTTTCTAGTCGTGAATTTGGGGTCGTGGATGTATGTGCCCCTGCGTGGCCCACTAGGGCCGGCGGCGGTGTTGCGTGAGATGATTTTAAATAAGAGACGTGGAGTTGAGGTGGCGGTGTCGTACCTTTTATTCAGAGGAGCGAGTCGTACACAATACAACACTCTACAGAGGTCCCTGGGGGGTTTTACTTGTTATTCCGTGGCGCCGTATTGTTTGTGTTCCGCGTTACGTGGCCTCGGATGCTGTTATGTCTCAGACGTCTCACTGGGTACGCAGGTAACGTAATTTCGTAACACAAAGGCGGGACACAAAATACACTGAATTAAGGGGCGCGTGCAGGTTACGTGGCACTCGTTACTCGGGTAACGTAAGTTAGCAATACACAATACGGGATACAAAAATACACTGAATTAAGGGGGTGCGCACAAGTTCCGTGGCACTCGTTACTCGGGTAACGTAAGTTAGAAATACACAATACGGGATACAAAAATACACTGAATTAAGGGGGTGCGCACAAGTTCCGTGGCACTCGTTACTCGGGTAACGTAAGTTAGCAATACAAAATACAGGATACAAAAATACACTGAATGAAGGGGGTGCGCGATTGGAGACGGCCAATCCCGTATGCAAATGTCTCGGCGCGGGTGTTGTGCCCACTGTGGTGAAACACGCACCGCAATTAAGTTTGTCCAAGTTCCCTTGCGGGTTTGTGGTCAGCGCCGTGCGCGTGACCTTAAATAAAGTTCTGTACGTTGCGGGAGACGGCCCGTGCCGTATGCTGAAGAGCAGCCCCGCTGATCAAGTGTGGTGCGGGGTGTCCTTAAGTTGATGCGGCCGGATTAGGTCCTGGACCGAAAAAAGGGACCGGGTACTCACGGAGAGGTTAAGCAATAAAAGGGGTTCTGTTAATTAGTGACTATATTTACCGGACGTTACTTTCGATGTAGACAAAGGATGTTGCCCCTCCGTGGGACGTAGGTCCGCCCCGGTCCGTGAGCTGCGCTGAACTGCCGAACTGGCATGGCGTCCGAGGGAGGCTCGGCCTCTCTCGCGCCAGGCGTGACCTCATTACGCTAGACTCCAAACGGGTGTGTCTGGAAGAGATTTTATTGTCGCTAAAATCCTAATTTAATGTTTTAGGAGGAATGGGTACGGTTCTTCTCTTGTCTACTCAGGTTTCCGCGGCTTTGTCTTTAATTGCTGTTCGGGTCGCCTGACTCGGGTGGGCCATGGCCAGGGGTGTGTTCCGTTAGCGGGAGCGTATACTGGCGGGTGCAGGTCGGGCTCTGGGGTGGTCGTCGGCCAGACGACGTCAACCGCACTCAACAGCTGAACATGTTCACTTGAAGTAGTTCAGACTCCCGTGTAACCGCGCCCTTATACTACAAATGATGCACTCCGCTACGTGAAGTGTGGTTTTTATTACACACCAACCTCTACATGGTGCTATCCATCCCCTGGCCGCGACTGTTCGGGGTTAGAGAGCTCTGCGCGTGTACGGCTGTTCGGTGATGACCCCGCTTACTATGGAGAGGGGGGAGTTTTGAGCGAACAGTACGTGGCGGACGTTGCTGCTAAGACCTGCGCGGTGATGCGCGGTGATGCACGGCCAGTGGTGTTGTAACTCACGATCTAGATGCGGTTGCGGAATTGGCGCGAAGGTGGCCTCTCAACGTTGCGCGAAGACGACCAGCCTCTTCGAGCTCCCGGTGGGTACTGACTCACTCATGTAGCACAGCGCTACAGCAGGCCTGCCAATTGCGCGCCAGAAGCGCAGCGCGCGGAAAACAGACGCGGCCAAGTTTAGGACCTATTCGCACGTTGAACAATGGAATTAACAAATAAAAACATTTGATGAAATATACATTACATAGTTTATGTCTGTGAGAGAAAACATGTGCCCTTGATGCTATAGTCCGGCGGAAGCACATTGCCACACTCGGCGGAAGCACATTGCCACACCCGGCGGAGTGCTTCCCCCGAGGTGGCCGGTAGTGGTGCTAGCTGCGGGTCGTTCGGTGCACTCACACTCGTTGCACCATGTTGCACGCGCGGGCGTGTTCGTGGCACACGGCTTTGAGAGGCGTCGGAGAGGCATCGCGGCCTGTGCGACTAAGAGGCGCACTATCGGCTGGCGTCAGCACAATAAGATGATCGCGGTATTGAAAAGACAGTGGCTATGGCTAGCAATACACTTAATCAAGCCGAAAAGAATAATGCAGTAACATAAAAGAATATTCTGGCAATAATCTGGTCCTTACAGTAATTTAGAGACCTATTTCTAGGGGAAAGGAAAAAGCTACTCACTGACCACCAAGCATTAACAAGTTTGAAAGTAGGTAAGTGTAGTGTATTAATGTAGAGTGTGATGTATGTAAAGATCTATGATATCTATGGATGGATGTTGTTATGTTGAGTAAAGAAGCAGCCATAGTATAGTGTCGATTTCAAAACACTTCGCATCAGTCGTCGCAGTACATCAATAATGATATTCACAGTAAAAAAACAATATCAAGACAATGTTAACAACCAAGTATTATAGTTGCTCATTGTATTAAACTGACGTCGTCCGACCGTAGGCCACCCTAAAGCCCGACCTGCAACCGCCAGTATGCAACCCCGCTAATGGAACGTGCCCCTAGCCATGGCCCACCCGAGTCAGGCGAGCCACCAGCAACCAAGGTAGAACCCGGCCCCCCCAAAATAAACAGACCGTCATTAAAACCAACCATGTTAAAAAACAAAACATAGATTATTAAACAGTGTTACGTTTTTATTTGAAGTTGGTCAACGAAAGTGCGACGTAGGAGTGCCCGGGCACTCACGTGTGTAACTACAGCAATACGCGTGTGAATGTTCCTCTGGCGGCCTTCTGCCTGAATCAGTCAATCAGACCTTATGACATAATTATTCAAACCTTGTGTTGCGTCATTAACCCCACCAGAGCAATCCGACAAGAGACGAACAGTCGCTGGTGTGACGTAAAAATTCAAACATAATAATTCTTAAATATAATAACTTTCATTTGTAGAAGGGACGAATGACCTTGATTCAGCTTTTATAATTAATGTAAGAATTTAACATCATTAAATTCTCTTATTAACATATCATATCAGAAACTAACGTAATGAGGTCAACCCTGGCGCGAGGGCCACCGAGCCTCGGCCGGACGCCATGACATGATGAGAGTACAGCGCGACTCGTGGACCGGGGCGGACGCACGTCCCACGGAGAGACATCATCCTTTGTCCACACCGAGTTCATTTCTGGTAAATATAGTCATTCTTAAAACCCCTTTTAATAATCTCTCCGTGTGTACCCGGTCCAGTTTTTCGGTCCAGGACCTAATCCAGCCTCATAAATCTAAACCCCCCCCCCCCCCTTGCACCACACTTGGTCCACGGGGTAGGTTCAGTATCCGGTACGGGCCGTCTCCCGAGGACAGAACTTTGGTTAAACTCAGTCGCTCCGGCACTGACACTCCCCATAAGGGAACTTTTGAGCGAATTTAGCTGCGGTCCGCGCTCCACTGCCGTGGACGCGAGCACCGCCTCGATACGCAGATTTACGGGATTGGCCGCCTCCAATCACCCTCACCCCTCGTTAAGCAGCCAGGCTCAGAAACACCTAGGGACACGATAATACGGAACAATTAGTGACTTTGTAACATTTCTTTGTAAACTTGTGCAACGCAACCTCGTGTAACATTTCTTTTGTAAACTTGTGCGATGCATCTCTCCACGTAACATTTGTAAACTTGTGTAACGCAACCTCGTGTAACATTCCTTTTGTAAACTTCTGCCACGTTAATTAAGTAACTTTCAGACTTAGTTGCGTGTAATTGTGTAGTTTTTGTATCTTGTGACGTCACCTGTTGTACGACGTGGTGTGTAACCAACAAAGTTACACCAGAGCCACCGTCGCCTGAATAAATGACGCCCGTCATTTATTACCTCATTTCAGCGTATGCTTCTTTAAACCTGCTATCCCCAATCACCGCCGAGTAGGGAATTCCTTAAACCCACGCAACATCGCCGACGGTCCTAGGGGGCCACGCAGGGCAACCGACCCCACGACCCACCTATTGGTTAGACACCGAGCTAGCCTGGCGCCCACCCGGACAAACTACCTTCGACACAGCCATCCCCACTAGGATCCACACCGGGACTCGAACCCGAGACCCCCGGACGACGGCAAAACAAACATGCAGAATCGTAAATACTGTAATGTGACATTGGCAATTCGTACACTCATAGTCTGTAATTAAATCGTTCCTAATTAAGCACTTATAATAACGTTTAAATGTGAAAGCTATGCTAGCCGTCTTGCGTCGACCTGCATTGCGTCAGGCAGATGCAGGGAGCTCAGGCGACCCGGTAGCTGCGGTGACGTCCAGGGGTGGCGTCATGTCGCCTGTTGAGCACAGAGTGCGCGTCGCCTCGGCAGCTGCTGTGGCAGGCTGGCCGAGGGGTTGCGTCGTGGCGCCTGTGGAGCTCAGGGTGCGCGTAGTCTCGGCGGCTGCTGTGGCAGGCTGGCTGAGGGGCGGCGTCGTGGCGCCTGTGGAGCACAGATTGGGGGTCGCATCGGCGGCTGCTGTGGCAGGCTGGCCGAGGGGTGTTGTCGTGGCGCTTCTGGAGCACAGAGTGCGTGTCGCCTCGGCGGCTGCTGTGGCAGGCTGGCCGAGGGGTGGCGTCGTGGTGCCTCGAGCATTTTTGATTTCGCTTCAGGCGGCGACGAAGACGGCGTGGGCGTCGTGCCCGTCTGTCTCTTTTTGGTGGGCTCAGTCCATTGTGCCTCGAAGCCAGGCGGGCACCGCGGAATAAATACAGGCGGCGGGGCTTCGCTCAGGCGTCTCGGCGTCGTGGCCCTGGGCATTGCGTTGTCCAGCATCCCTTTTGAGACTGCGTACTCATGTGGCAGTGACGACGGCTGCATAACGTTGAAGCTAGGCGGTGGCGACGGTGTGGCGTGACGTTTCGGTGTCGAGTCTGGTGGCGTCCTGTATGAGGCGTGTGTCGGAGACGATGCGGGTTGCGTCGGAATGGTCCTTCGCGGCACTGTGACGGTGGTCAGGTGCGGTGGCGAGGCCATCCCGGCGTCGTGAGGTGTCTCTGACACGAGGTGGTTTCGGGACGGCATGGCAGATTGCGGTGGGATGGTAGACATCGTGCGTCGTTCGGTCGGCTTCGGCGGGTCAAGCGTAGTCACAGTCATGTTGAGTGGCGTCAGGTCTGCGAGGGGTGTTGAGGCTGTTGGCTTTGGGCCCGGAGGCGGAGGGAGCGGGATTGGCGGCGAGAGGGTGACGAGCGTCGGTGTCGGGACGGCAGGCGTCCTTGGTACATAGTGCGTCGGCGTGTGTGGCATCAGGTCGATGAAGCGTGGTATCGCTGGTGACGGTTTTGCCGGACTTGTGGCGGGAGGCGTCAGGTTATTTCTTCTACACTTAAATTAAATACTAAAGTCTGACTGCGGAAGTGTCATTAGCTGGCTCGCTCAGATAAACCTGTACGCAGGAGACAGGACTGGGACCCGGGCATTAATACTTCATAGGTCAGTGCGATGTAAGATTATGATTTTTATGAGAATGGAATGGGTGGCTGTGTGTTAACTGTTTAAGTGTTTGGTTAATGAATTTTATTTGAGGTGAATGATTTGCCGCGACGAGTATGTTAATTTTTATCCGCCTTAAGTTTTATATAAACGCTGAGAAATATGGTTACGAGCAATATTCGACAAGATCAAATAAATTGAAAAACTTTACTAATATTTCGGAAAAATAACTTGATAAAGGTTACTCTCCATGTGCACATATCCATGGACAATGTTTATGTCTGCTACACGTAGTCAACACGTCAGCTTACGCCAATCTGTTCACATGTGCTTCTTGAAGTATGTTTCTTCGGATAATTGTATTTAATGTGTCAAATTTAATATTTTTTGTACGTAATTATAAAATTTTTTAAATATAATAACGAATAAATTTAATTCTTGAGGAAAGCGTAAATATGAGTGATGTAGCAGAATGTGTAGAGAGGTTAGAAATAAACGGTGACAAGGAAAACGACGATGTTGTAGATCCTTGGACTGTTGTTAGTAAATCAGACAGCGGCATCGATTATGAAAAATTAATAAGTAAGTATTTTACTTAGAAAATTAATCTTACATGCTGTTTAATTGATAATGACTGTGAAAAATAAAATAAAAAGTTTTGTTTCATTATCATCCAGTTAATATTAAAGTTTTTTCATACATGGTTTCACAATAATACTCGGATATCGGGGCCATTTTAGAACGGAAAGAAAAAAAAACTGAAAACATTTCTTGCACAATACACACGTCGCTGAAGGGATGGTTTCTTAATTTCTACTGGTTCGTAAACAAAATAACAGTTTAAAGCTTACGTTACAATACAAGAGTTTTCACACTGCCACCGCCATTCATTATTTACCTGTGATCATGTATCTCTTTGTTTAGCAAAACTGTATCCAACTATGGAGGATTAAAAATACACTAATTTTTCTGTTTCATATATTGAAGGTTATCCCTGGATCCTGAAAGCTTGATCCTGATGACATGATCCTATTGGCTTGATCCTGTGGTTCATGATGTTTGCTGTGTTCGTTCAGTTTGGTAAATATGTACAGTCGCGGTAGATGCCAAAAAAAATGCTAAAAATCTGAAAATACTTTTATTCTGGGCCCTTTCACTTCCTCTTTTCAAATCAACCGGCGGAGGTAAGAAATTCCAAATACTTTAGGAGATATCAAATTTTTTAATTTTCATCACAATACCTGCGTAGTATGCGGCGATCACCATTGTTTCTTGTCATAGATAATAAGGTTTCTTGTTTACGAGTATCATGTTTCTTATTGGACAATTTTGCCACGTTACTGTTCCGTGATTGGCCAGTATTCAAATTAACCAATAGGTGATTATTTATTAATTTATTGTTCAATACGATGTTTAATTAAGATGTTTAATTAATCGGTCAACTTCTGCCGTGAACAACTACATCATTTCCTTATAGTGGCAAAGGAAATGTACCCGCCTCCAACTTAGGTGAGTTTTTAACGTTTCTAATTTTAAAGTATTATTTTTTTATTTGGATATTGTTGCGCAAGTAATAAGTAAAAAAAAAAATTACGTGAGTTGTTAATGTTCATCATTTGTCCAGGTTTTGTTAGGTCAGGTCAGTTACATTATAAATAATTTAAAACTAAAGAACCATTAAATTAAATTCACATTATTTTTAATGTCCGCTGGTAAATATGTATTGTACGGATTACTTAGCGCCAAAAAAAATCGTACAAATATGAAATAACTTTCATTATATGCTATCTTACGTCCTCTTTTCAGAACCGCCTGTGGAGATAAAAAATTCCAATTACTTTAGGAGATATCGAATTTTTTAATCTTCATTTTTTGACGATTTTTTTAAAAAAAAATTTAAAAAATCCGAAAATACCTTTATTCTGTGCTCTTAAACTTCCTCTTTTCATTAAACCCGGCTGAGATAAGAAATTCCAAATACTTTTGGAGATATCGAATTTTTTAATTTTCATCCTGTGCACTCATGCGGCGATAACGGTTGCTTGTTTAGAAGTATGATTTTTTTTTTTGCGATGTTCCCGAACGGAGAAACCTAAGATGCACATAAAGTTCTGCCATTCCTGATTACACCCAAACAATTCACCTTCGGCCAACCTCGGGTTTATTTATTAATATTTATATTTCTCTGTTTATTTTAATGTAGCTATACTAACCTAACTAACCATCCAAAGGGTTTTAAAGTGTTTTAATATCTCCAAAAGTATTTTGGAATTTTTTATCTCCGCAGGCGGTTCTGAAAAGAGGACGTAAGATAGCATATAATGAAAGTTATTTCATATTTGTACGATTTTTTTTGGCGCTAATCCGTACAATACATATTTACCAATCTTTCTTATTTCGTAATTTCTTTCATGTGTAGGACCTTCCAACATACTGAACTAAAACAGTAAGCATCATGTACCACAGGATGAAGCCAAAAGGATCATACCATCAGGATCTTTCAATGTATTGAATTGAAATAGGAAGCATCATGTACCATAGGATCAAGCCTTAAGGATCCAGGGATAAACTGGGATACATGAAACCATGTCAAACACAGCACATACGACGGCTGTAATCAAAGAATTCCATGGAAATACTGCAAAATTTAATGTTTCAGCTACATAAGTGCACAGCACATATTCATCACAGAAAATGAACGACATTAACAATTCTATTAAAGTTTTGCTTCCCATAGAATCGTCTGTTACATGACTCAAAATAGTACGTACTTCAAATACAATGTAACCATACAAACATTTTGTAATACAATTTCTTATTTTAATAAAATAACAAACATGAAATATAAGAATTAAAAATTCCTTACAATTGCAATACAGTTGTTATTTAAACTAATTTCATTAGTACCTACAATGCCTACAACGACTAAAGTTCTCCAAACAAAAGTTTTGAAAACCCATACTGGTAAACAATGAATGTCTGCGATAGCGTGATTACGCTGGTATTATAGTAATGTAAGCTGTAAACTGTTATTTTTCCACAAACCAATAGGAATTAAGAAACTTTCCTTTCAGGTTTAATTCAGGAATGTCTCAAGTACCTATGTGGAAAACATATGTTCTTATTTTTCATGGGTAAACAATGAATGTCTACAGCAGCATAAAAGCACAGGTATTGTAATGTAAGATATAAAAATTTAAATTTTTCACGAACTAGTAGGAATTACGAAACCATCCCTTTGGAGTAAACTTAGGGACATGTGTAGTGTGTGAAAACAGTGTTTTCTGGTTTTTTTCTGTATGTTCTAAAAAGTCATGATATCCAGGTATTACCGTTTTCACAATTAAATATATTTTTTTTATGGTACAGTTTCGCTTCTAATATTTTAATACAGTAACTGTTCCTAATTGTGTATCCAAGTGTATTTTAAAATAAAATATTAATATAAAGTTGTGTTTGTGATGCTAGCTAAATTACTACCAAAATATATATGATTATATAAATATGTATAAAACTTTGAGGAATATTGTGCCCGGGAGCAATTTTTCTGTGTAACATATCCAATTATATTATAATGTAAAAAAAAAATAAACAGATAATGTGTTTGTGGTTTTAAACTACCAACTCCAAAATATTATTGATTATGAAGATGCATTATAAAGGTTTCATATAAACTGGATATGCGATAAAAAAACATTGTCTACATTGATAGTACAACGATAAGCACTTAATTAACAGCAGCATGCACACAACACAGATGCAATGCATGGAAGCTGAATGTACACATAGCAGCAGCTACATTGGAAAAAAGCATACACACAGCAAAACAGCATGTGCACGGCGCACAGAAAGTTGTAGAATTTCTAAATTTTCTCTGTAATGTGCGCTGATATTTGTTTGCTGCTAATCAGCATACATATGGTGTGGAATGATTGTTTTGTTTTGATATGTGCATTTCAAAGATAAGGAATGAAAATTGGAATCTTATTTTATTTACGAGGAAATTCTATGTAGTTTATTGTTCCTAAATCTTGGAAACAAATCAGTGAACTTAAATGTTTGATTCTGTAAATAATAGCTACCAAATTTTAAACAATTGAAACTGAAAATTTGACAATAGTAGATGAGGGAAGATCTGTTGGAATGATTCAAATTGCTGTGTTGTGTGCAAATGTAGCTTCTTCTTTTATGCTGTGCAACTGTATTTGCATGCTGTTGACATGCTATCGCAAATGTAGGCGAGGCTTTGTACAACAGAAAACTAGCACAGTGGCCTGGCTACATTGGAAATAAACTTAACCCCATTTCTTTGTTTATTTTGTTTCTTTCAGCCTTCAAAAAGTTAATGCTGCTGTAGTTGGTAGCATGCAGTTTTGAAGAAAAAATTGAGTACCTACTAACAAAAAATCCATTATGAAGAAATATTTTTTTTTTCCCCTTTTGAATTAAGGCTGAATTTTGTAGTGTAACATATTTGGCGTAATCTAGTCAGTGCATACATTTTCTTATTTATTAAGTTATTTTCTTAAATAACAACTTAGTAGGACATTCAAAGCTTCTGATTGACGGAAAACATATGTTTTAGAAATAACATAATATTAAGCGAGAGTTAAAACTAAAACAAACCCTACTTTATATTGATTGATTCACTTGTGATTGGGTTTCTGTTTGTTGGCAAGCGTCCCCCCCCCCCCCCCCCCTACTCGCCCAATTTCTGAAGTTTATTCCACAAGTCCTTTCCTCTTCTCACATCCAGTATCTTTCCCTCAATCCCTAATACTGGACTTGTGTAAGTTTGTATCGGAGTATATGATGGTAGCTACTCAGATTGAATTACATTGAGTTCAATTGTTATGTATGTTACTGTGTTGTGCTTGTGAAAAGCTTCTGTTTGTGCCTGGGCCTTAAGTTTTCTCTTCCATTGCCTTTTTCTAATATTTTGGCTTTCGAGTTAAAGCCATATAGACATAAATTTTATCATTGCCATATTCCCTTTTCTACTTTCAGCAGCTGAGAATAGCAGGTGTCTTATTTTAAATGTTGCTGGCCTAACCAAACTTTAACACTTTTGTTATGTTCACATGGAAGTCCTAACTTTCATGAAAAAAATCTCTACCAAAACATGCCAATCATGGAGAATTAACACAACCAATGGTAATTAAAAAAACACACAAGAAATTATAAAAAGCACTATTTCTAGAGTCACTAACAACGGTTACCATTGCTGGCACAGATATTAACATTTGTTAAGAAAATTATTTGTTATACAGTTGATTCCATAAATATTAAAATAAATAAGCAATATCTTACTAATTAATACAATAGTTGCATTAGTAAAATCATTATAAATTGATTGCCTAACATAATCCCTCTGACTTAAGACAAAATAAATTTCCAAATGTCTACTGATAATATCATTTTTAGTCTATACCAGCGGTTCTCAATTTTTTTCGGGCATTGAAACCTATGAAAAAATTTTCTTTCGACGGAATTCCAACTCCTTCAAAGAAAGTTATTTGACAATAAATGTGCCTCCTTTATATGACATTCGTCCTGACTCACGGTACCTCTGTAAACCCCAGGGTTCCGCAGAACATCTTTTGGGAACCACTGGTCTATATCATAATGGTACTGATTAAATGTATCTCATTTTACAACACAAGAAAACTAACGAATATATGATAAAACTAGATAAAATAAACAATAATAATTGAAATGTATAAAATACAAATAGTATTGCTCATATAGGCCTAAGCTAATAAACACATAGGCCTAATAATGATAAAATAGAATTGATTTATTGATTTCAATTGCATGAATAAATATTTGTAACCAGTTATTTTCAGCAGCTTTTTCCTTGTTTCTGTGATACAAATGATGATCAAGTAAAATACATTTACTGCCCTCAACTTGGCGCTTATGGTACATAAAAAAAAACTAAAATACTGGAAAATGAAATTGTTTGCAGGGAAAGAACTTTCTGCAATATCACAATGTCCCTTTACAGTATCAGCAAGCAAATAATTAGTAGCCTATTCAAAAATACTTTTTTTCAATATTATCTTTTTCGGAAAAGTTGCCCTGTTCAACAATGAAAGCTACTGGAGTTGAGAGATTGGGTTTACTCAGCATAAGCATAATATGTGGTTTTTGATATTGTTAGAATGGCAAGAGAAAATAGTTGTAGTCTTGTTACGGATAATTGGTATTTCCAAAAGGTTCGCTACTAGCTTGTTATCTTACCAATGTCAGTAGAAAAGAAATTTCAGCCCACTTTCATGTATTGTAGTCTGTTTGCTATTAGTAGACAGTACAATTCCATAACAATATTGATGTCATTTACATTAACTTAAATTTGTACAGAAAAATAGCATGAAAATATAACTTTCATGCAGGAAACATTAAATGTGTTTGTATTTCACAATATTTGTGTCTAAAGAACTACCATTTTGGGCATCATTAATAAAACTTTAATCGTACTTATTCAATTATATAATAACCAAACACAGCTACTTATTTAGAGATTTTGCATAATGTTGTAAGACTTTTTTTAAATATATCTTTTTGTGTGTATATATATATATATATATATATATATATATATATATATATATAGAGAATGGAACAGTAATTAAGTAATTAGAACAGGTATCAGACATGCTGCCTGATATCTTGACACAGCTAAGTACAGAAATATGATTCACAAATTTAAACATGAAACATGGAAATATTATACCTCGGGATCAAGCAAATTCGTGTGTTCTCATGTTGCTAATAAACTTATAATACATAACTCTGTCATGAAATTTAACGTAAAATTCTATAAAATAATGCTGAGGTATGTTAAATATACAAAAATATTTAATTATTTAATTTAAAAATATTTTATTAATAATATTTAATAGTAAAATATTTTTCTCCTTTTTAAAACCTAACAATAATTCTGTTTAACAAGATGATGCTATTGATTAATCAGGGCAAGCCAAACAACAGAAGTATCGAATGTGTCGCATGTAAATGGCTCATCGCCAAACATGTGACATTTACCCCTAGACTGGAATCATCACCACCTGCATTTTTGAGTTTATATTTCTTTAGGGTGAAATTTTATTATGCCCCAGAAATATTATACAATGGATATTTAACTTTAACAGGTCGAAAGTCAAATGTGCATGCATGCAGAAACTGCTATAGCCATGAGCCAAAGTCGTCATGTGAGGCAACATGCACCTGTATATATTAACTTTCGCGAACATCGGGGGGTGTACTTAAGCTTATTTGTATGCCAAAATGAACTTTATGGTAGTGAAACTATCCTGGAATACATTTTGTAAACTTGAATAGTCATAACAAGATATAATTGCAACTTAAAAAATAGGTACCTATAATTTATAAGCCAGGAAAATTGTGTTGAAACAATCATGCCATCAAAAATATTTAAAATTTTGTTGGTTCTTTAAAGCATTACAAATGCAGCTATATCTTATAAGTATTTTTCAAACTAAAAGTTGCAGCTTAAATTAACCTGAAACAGTTTCAAATACATATTATAGCACTTAGTATATTTATGTATATTTGTTTTTCTCAAAGAACATAAATCAGTCTGTAAATACTTATACAAACAAACCTTAACCTTATTGATTTGATTTAAAATTTAAGATTTAACAGTAAAAAATTCATAATTAAATTCTTTTATTTAACCTGGCATCAAATATATGTAAGACTAGCAATTTGTTGTGTCTACAGTATGATGAACACTGCAGTATGTCTACACTTCAGTGTTAACTAAGGGTTGTTAAAATTGTAATGCCAGCATTTTAACATATTTTTTTAGGTTGTCATTATTTATTTTTTTGACTGTAAATTATAACATGAAGTATTAAAGGACAGTTGTACTATTACAAAGTTTAGTTTGGCACCCCAATAAGTGTAGTACATCCCCTGATGTTTACTAAAGTTGTATATATGGATGAATCACACGGGTTAGCCACCTTGTCGAGATTTCCGAGACTGAAACTTACACAGATGGCAGCACAGTGTTTACACTTTACCATTCCAATTGACTTCCTTTCCATTTACGCAATTACTCTTACAAAATGCAGTATTACAAAAGCCAAAATGTTTACACATCAATAAGTCACTTAGGAAACAAATAAATTTACTGATCCTATATGTCATTACTTTTACACTTAAAGTCACAGTCATTAACTTTATTAAATAGCCTAATTGTTTATCATGTCTTTGATATGCTAAATGAATTGGCATATTTATTATAAAATTAAATTTAGTCTTATTCTTTGTGTAGCAAATGTGATAGCTTCTCACCCTTTGTATAAGTCATCACAACTTGAACACCTGTCTGGGAGCAGCTTTAATAAAGTGCAATTTACAAATTGATTTCACGCGATAACATAATACCTATTTTCGCACAACTGCACACGCTGTTCCATGCAACAGATAACCATAAAAACAAAATATTTAAATTACTAAAAAAAGGTTGAAGGAACATGCTATTATGAAGCGCCTTATTTAGAGTTAAAGAAAATTTTATTGCAAGAAGTATTTTAATGACTGACCAAATCCTAACTTTTGAGCGTAATAATGATAGGATATCATGGGATTCATACGGCACTATCATTAAAAGGGTAAATATGAAATACATCAGTTATTTTCCAAATACTATTTATAGCATGCATTTACCAGTTTACAAATAAACTAAAAATCTATTTCCAAAATCGGTTAGAGCTTTGCTCTCCCAAAGAAAGCTTTTACAGTGCACCTAAAATTTTAATGGTATTTTACAAAACCAATACAACTATTTTACATATATTACAAAAAACATTCTACCAATGTGATCCTGATCTTTAAAAAGAATAATAACAGTTCTTGTTGCCAGGCTCGAGTCTTTCTGCACAGTCCTAGAGAGAGAGTATTATTTCACATCCATTGAAAGTTTGGCCAAATAAACACAATAGTATTTCTTTCTTTACTGAACGAGAAGAGATTCCTCTGGCAAAAATTCTAAACCTGCAGCTCATGTCTAACCACTTGTGAGGTACTTTGTGCGTTGTGAACTTTCAATTGTGAACACCTCGTTAGCTGACGGTAGCTTCCACGTTTTCAAGGGCAGCTAAACAAATCAGCTGGCTTCACTTACTTGTATTTTGAAGTTCTCTGCAGAATCAGGCATAAAAGAACCAAATACCCAAACCTGGTCGTATTCCTCAAACAACATGCTCCTGCAGGCAGGTCAATGGGCAAGTTATTCCCTCTTGTTTAAGCTTCCACCATTGCCAGGCACTTAGTTGCAAAGTCTCGTCAAAATTGAAGCACACATTTCGCTCTAACATATCAACTTGTTCTGTAAAACGTTGGTCGAACGAAAGCGTGCATAGTGTGGGTCCTTCCTCGCTCATGGCTCAGCTGACACTCCTACTCCAGTCTTTTTTCAGTCTCAACGACTTCATACCATCCCCCTATCACCACCTCTCTCTGGCGTAACGAAAGCAACTAGTGTAGGGTGACACTCAATAAATGTCTTTTTTCCACAGGGGAAGTGCAAAACTAATTTGCAAATAACAGTTCAGTTAAAACGTAAACCACTTTACATAAATTTCTTATTAAAAAAATGGAAACATCATTTAATGTTAAAAAAGGTAGAGTAATACTTAAAGCTCTCACCAACCTTAACAAAAATTCACCATATAGTGTTATTTAAAGGCATTAACACATTCGAGTCTGTTGCTTATGACTGTTTTAAATCACTGAATACTAGGGGTTTTTATGGTTTTCCATTTTTTTTTATTTAAATAACATATATGGTACTTAAAATACTTTTTACATGATAAAAAACTTTAGATTTTACAATTTTTAATACAATTTAAAACATGATTTTATCTCTTTTAGTTACTGATAATTTATTTTTTATAATAAACTATGTTTTACATAAATAAAAAAATTTCTCATACACACTTCATACTATTCATTGCAATGATTTTTATTTAAATCCAGTTAAGTTAACATTTATTTCACATTTCCAAATTAATATCAATATATGAATACGTAAATAATTTTTATTTGGTTATGTTTATGAAAATTTTGATTTAGTATGGAACTTTTGGAAGCACCCTGGCACGCACAGAGCAAAGCCACAGTCTTCGCACCACCAACGAGTTTCCTTCCTCAGCCGTTTTCCACTGTTGGCTTTGCCTACATCGGAACATACTTTACAGTATCTGGTAGGGTTGAGTTTTTTTTCGGTTGGTGGAATTTTCTTCGGAAAATGTCGAGCAGACAATCGATCTGTGGATGAGGATGATGATGATTGAACGTCTGTATCGGTAGCACCATATGAAGCCAGCTGGTTCCCGAGAGCTCTCATGAAGTTTTCCAAACTTGTTTTGTTGCCATCAGCCCTGGATTTTTTGAACAAAATGAATGAATTTATGATTGACATCAAAAAAAGGTGGAAAAAATTTTTTTCCCAACATTTCATTGATTTTCTTTGAAAGGGGTAGTAACTGAGTAATTGATCAACATGATCAACACCAGTTTTGTTTATATTGTAGTCAAGTACAACATCGGGTTTGGTTTTAGCAACTAAGCCACCTCTACCTCTTACAGTGACTTCACTGCATGTGGCTTTGTGCTTTGTGGAGAGGCAGTACACATCACGTGTGTCCTTCCACTTTACAGCCAACAAAGGACCGCACCTGCGAAAAATTGCTTCACCTCTTGCAAGTTCTTTGCATTTTAGTTCAGGTGGCAAGCCTTTGCGGTTTTTTTGTACCGTACCCACAGCCAGGGTTTTTTCATCCCATAACTTATAGAATAATGTAGGACTTGAATAAAATCTGTCCATGTAAATTGTGTGCGCCTTATGAAAATAATCATGACACAATCTCCGGACAAGACTCTCAATAGAGTTTTCCACACTTCCAGCACCACCAGTATAAACCTCACAGTTTAGGACATATCCTGTCTTGGTGTCACAAAGAATATATAACTTTATACCATACTTATGAGGTTTATTTTTTATATAAACGCGGAAGTGTAAACGTCCTTGAAAAGGACACATTCCTTCATCAATTGTCAGGTTTTCTGATGGATAAAGACAGGCCTTACATTGACGGACAAAATGATTGAAAAACGGCCTGACTTTATGTAGAGGGTCGTGATTTTCTTGTCCTCTTGGTACGTAAGTAGCATTGTCATTTATGTGTAACATGAATAATATTGACCGGAATCTGTCTCTGCTAAGGAGACGCCCAGGAAATGGAGTGTGCATTATGTTGTCATTTGACCAATAATCTGTTATCTTGGGTTTCCTGACCAAGCACATGTGAATGATCACTGCAAAGAAGTAATATATTTCTTGAAGCTTGACCGTAGTCCAACGCTGCCACATTGAATTTGGTTTCAATTTTTTTGCCCGTTTCATTTTGTCAATCATGGTACCTGCATATCGATTTGTTTCAGTCTTTATATTTTTTATGACGTCTGTGCCAAAAAATTTAGAGAAACAGGTAAGTTCATCGGAAGTTTCATCAATGTCGATAAGAATGCCAGATGCTTCCTCAAAAACAGGCAGCTGTGGTTGGTTGTCCATTGATACCCATCGATTGACTCCAGGTTTTTCATTTGCTAGTAATCGTGTTCTTGTATTGGAATCTGAAACGAAAATCATATGTTTTTTACATTGTTTGCGTAATTTTTTTACTTTTACGTAAATGTGAAAAAAAAACGATTACCAGCTTATAAAGAAATTCAAAGGCACAAAAATGTAATATTTATGAAAGCTGGGTAACTTACCAGAAACGTTACTTGTGCTAGGTTTATCCGAGTGGTCTTGTCTATTCGCATTGCTCAGCTGCGCAATGTGGACTAGCGGAACATCGTCTTCATCTAAAAAATAATAACGTGACATTCACATTTACATGTAAGGGTCCAAGAGCTAATGTAAAATATCTACAATACACAAGGGAAAAAAATACGAACCACTATCAGTACCTGTATCAGGTGTCTGTGATGGACGAGCTTGTGAAAGTCCCGTTTTCTGTGTAAAACAGCTCTTCTGTTTCCTTATTTTTGCAAAATCCTCATCTGTAATAAAAAAACATCCTGGGTAAGATATGTACAAAAATAATAATTTTTATACATAGGTAAAACAAGTTTCAAGCTCATTCGGCAGGTTTTGAATAATTGCATACAAACCTGATGTGTCAGAATATTCAGACGATGGTTCATACAAATAATCAGAACTGCAGTTATCAGCTTCTGAACCAGAAGAAGCATAAAATTCTTCATGTTCGAAAAATTCGTCACTCTCGCGCGATCTCTTTGCCATTTCTACTGCAACAAAACCGCGGTAATTCCCCTGGCACAATGAAACACGCCCGAAGCAGCTTCAAACGTAAAACAGTACAGCAGATGCCATCTAGCGGCAACCGATAGTACTACGACAACTGTGGAAAGAACACCCGGCAATCCAAGCCCGTTTATCGCTCGAGCAAGCACATATTAGTCCATGAAAACGTGCGCTCGAGTGAGGCTCGAGCGCCGTTCATTGTATTAAAATACTATGCTCGAGCTGAGCTCGAGCATGGACCCGAATGTGTTAAACTAAAATAAATATATTAAAATAAAAGTTTTATTTTTTTTTGTTTAGTAAAGTTTAATTTTCACTACCTTTAAAATTAAAATAAATTACTATGCTAAAATAAAATTTTTATACAATCATAAAATAATTTAAAACTAGCCTAAAGAGATCACTGTTTTTAATCAGTGCAACGGCCGAAAGTGCAGCTAGCCTCATAAATTCAGAGCTGATATCTTTTTTTTTACGTTAAGTGTACGATGAACAATTGTTGTAGCCAACTTAGAATGTCTTGCATTTTCTGTATTTTTTTTTTGTCAAGTTGAAAATGTTTTCCTAACAGTTGCTAGTAAAATAAATAGCTTGGCAAGAACTATCAAAACAGTATTTCTAGAAAGGGAAATAAAATAAATATACTATTACGTGAATACTTAATAAAGATATGGAAAATTACGTTGATTTCAAATCATATGTATTGTACAGACTATGTGTGGGTTGCTATCATCACAAGTACATGGTCTTTGACTGTGATTATGTTATTTCTCTATAATTACATATTGTAACTTTGACCGAACATATACTACTTAAGGAATCTAATAGTTTACTAGAATCCCAAACCTATTAGGCTATATTTTGTGATACAAAATTCTAATTTTTTATTTTTTATCTCATTATAATTCAAACTTTTAAATTGTGCTAATAATTTTGTGAGGGTTTTGTTTGATTTGTAAAACTATATAGTTTCATTGAGACCAAAATATAAACATTTATTTTTTAAAAAGAAATTAGCTGTTATTAACATAACTTATGTCATTGGAGTGGGACTGCAACAAATAAAGTTTTATTCTATTGTTTGTCATCAAAGTACAGAGAAATATAAATTATGTAGTTTGGTTTCTTTCTTTGCATTAGCTACAACAGAGAAGAAATTTCAAATATATAAATCTTTGAAGGAAATAACCTTTTAAATGCATTAATTAAAAAAAATTATAGCTTGCAAACTCAAATTTATGAATATGCTCGAATAATTGTCATAGAAATTATTTTTTATCAAAAATTATTTTAAACGAAGCCCTGTCAAATTTTGTACAGTTAAAAAGTACCAGTTACAAACTTAAAGCAAATATTTAAGCTAGTTTGTGAAAAAAAAAAATTTTCAATTACTAAATTGTAGTTTGTGTGTATGAGAGTGTGTGTGTGCGCGCACAGGGGTGTATATTTTATTGGGCCTGTTGTGATTGACGAGAACAGTAGAGATAGTTTTGTATTCTTACTTGGCATTTGGTCTTTTGTAATTTGATATTTTAGATCTTTTAAATATTTTTGAAATGTAAAAACATTTTTTTATAATATCTTAAATCATAAGTAATTTGGAGTAAGTTTATAGTACATGCCTGTTTGTGAACCTGAAAAAATTATTAAATTTAATCTTTTAACACTAATGTTCTTAAACATTACAAAATATAATGGTATGTGCTATGTGCACTTTTTCTCTCTAAAATTATTTTAATGGGTAGCAGGTAGCCACACCCACTGGACCTGTGCTCACAGCATGTAGGCTTGCCAGCTACAAACATCCTCGAGCGGGACTTGGAAATATTTTTTACTCCGTTAGTGTACTTTTTTTTGTCCACTACTGTACATAGCACTAAGTTTCAAGTTACATAGCCTACTTGGAATGCTACTATCACTTGTGACTCAGTGTTTTTTTATGTTTTTTAAACCGGAAGCTACCAATGCACATTGTTAAGTGACGTCGCAAGTGTGTGTTCCTCCAGAGAGGTTCGGGTCGTCCCGGATCGACGAGGAGTTGCTGGAGCGCTTCACGAGGGTGACAGGCAAGCCCCTGCACCGCTGGCTGCGGAGGGGCATCTTCTTCTCGCACCGGGACCTGCACCGCATCCTGACCCAGCACGAGCAGGGCAAGCCCTTCTACCTGTACACGGGGCGGGGCCCCTCGTCGGAGGCCATGCACGTCGGCCACCTGGTGCCGTTCGTCATCACCAAGTGAGTTGGGGGGCCTGCCGAGGTGTTCTTGACACTGTGCACAGCTTCAGAAATAAAACCACACGTTTTGAAAACTGCTCAAACTGTCCACATGGGATCTGTTTACGAGAGTGGATGAGTAGTTTGTTTTTTAACTTCATTTTCATAAAATTGAAAATGGCTTGGACATAAAACACTCGTTACAGATTCTTGAAAGCACAAAAGGGTCTTTACTCTTTATCTTAATTTCTACTACATAATGTTATTGTTACCTCTCAAATCTCATGATCGCCCTATGCACAATGAGAAGACTGTGCGCTAGTTCATAGCCTCGTGCTTAGAGATAACACCGCGCTAGAAGCAATGGTGAGTGCTGCACATAATCCCGCCTCAGCAACACAATAGACTCCTGACTAGGTGGGCACCTTAAGGTATAAAATCTTAAAGCTGACAAAAAGATTTACATTATGTCTCTACAGTTATTGATAAATACTTTTGATTTTAGGTGTAAGCAATAATAAATAATGAAATGAATTTATCACAAAACAAAGTTTTCCTTTTAAGTCTTGAACAAATCTAAATGGAAGTTTCACCATTTTACCATCCCTGCTTAAAACAACCTTCTTCATATCAAGACCAACATATTTTTTTTTCCCTTATGGCAGTATCTATTCGACTAGATCACTCTTATTACCAGTGGCAAAAAATAACTACATTATGTGTCTATAGCTACCTTGTTCTTTAGGGTGTTACAGAAGTTGACTTACATACACTGCCCCTAATCTCTAACTCATATTGCTGCAAAAGCACTGCAGGTATTTGAATCAGATTCACAGGTTGATCTAGATCTGCAACTTTCACCATATGCTGGTCTTGCATGTTATAAAATCTTTGAATGAACTGGCAGGTAGGTTAGAGTCCTAGAGTTAATTGTTGTCTGACAATCACGCAACAAATTCAGAACTTCATAGTACAAGGATACTTCATCTTAATTGTGCTGTAACAAGTTCTTCACAGTGTGCACTATATATTCCCACCAGCCACTCCACAGTGGTGTGATGGTGGAATAGATTTGTACTGACTCTGTGGCACAGCAGCACATGGTTACACTTGTCTTCAAAACAAGAGTTTTGAAAAAAATTAGGTGGAGCTGTGAAATTTGTTTCATTTCTACTGTACACAAATTTCCAAATTCTCATCTCTGTCTGGAACAAGTTAAGGGAACAATCTGTGCCTTACTTCCATCTCTTAGAGTCTTGGGGTCAGGGGCAAATGCAGAAGCATATCCTCACTCCATCTTTTGGATTTAGTTCAGTATGCTTTCGCCCTCTTCAGTTCTAACATGGCTATCAGAATTATTACAACTCATATCGGCCCAGTTAAAAGAAGACCTGTCTTGCAACATTCATGAAACACTTCAAAAATAATAAATAAAAATAATATTCTCCGAAAAATGTTTGTTGATGTTTTTAATTTGGAGATCAAGTCCAAACTGGTTATGCAGTTTTAACTTAAGAAAAAGAGTTACGCAGAAATTTTACGTAGATTTATTTTTTAGATTTGCATAAAAACAGAACACAGTCCGCCATTACATGATGTTAACAACAGATCCTTACAGTTTTCATTCACACTCAAATGAAAATTCCCTGCTCGAACACGTGACTGTTTATTAATTTTGAGGTTGTCCAAAACATTCTTAATACTCACTTCCCCATTTCACATCACGTAGATTATTCCTGAAGTCGCTTGGCATTGACAGTACAAGCCAAGGACAAAAGTATACTTGGGATGGCTGCAAAATATCACTTAATCTCCATTGTGGGCTGAGGGCCGACGACTGTAGTCATTTAATTCTAATTTCAATGCCCGAAACAAGGTTGATTACCGGCGCAGCCTGGACCACAGCCATAAAGTCTGTTACTTAGTACATATTATGTCAATTTGGCTGGAGCCACTGCCAAAAATGACTAATCAGGTGATGTTGAGCAGAGAACTGCGGGATGAGGTCACTGCCTCCCGCCACACCGGGTGCAGGTAGTCATGTGACCACTGCCCAATCACAACATATTTCACTACAGAAAAACTTACAGTAGTTCATGCCTGCTTTACTGTCCCTTTCTTTAGTCAGATAATGAGTACTGTGGGAAATGCACAAATTCAACTTGCCCATCATAAGAATTCATCCAGAAATCGCTAGAAAGCCTCTGGACTGAAAAAAAAGTCTGAAAAAAACCATGGCACCACTGAGTCGCGCACCTGTCTCATCCTTTCTTTCACTCAAACTATAGCAAATGTTTTAGAATCATTATTAAAGCTTCTGAATAACTTTAAACATAAAATATAGGCATTAAAAACAGTTAAAAAAAAATACATTTACACACATAATAACTTGGTACGAATAATGAGAACCTGTGAAAATATAGTTAAAACATCTAAACAAAAAACTTATTTCCAAGAATATTAAAAAAGATAAATTAAAAGTATCAAAACTAATTCACTATAACCTTGAAGCTGTATAATCAGCTGATCCTTCTGAATGAATATAACCTCATATTAATTAATAAAACATTCTTTTAAAAGCTGCAATGTTACATAATCATCTGAGAACCAACGCTTACAATATCTTTCAGTTCTTTATTTTCGACTGATGTCACACAATTGTTCACATAAAATATTCTTTTTAGTTTTTCTACTTCTGTTGGCCTAAACTTTGATGGACATTTTATCATGTAATGATTGATAACTGCCCAGAGAATAAATGTGCTACAGTTCACTCCAAATACAAATCCAAAATGTCTGAAAATTTTCATCTTCTTGAGACCACTATCTGCCACAAAAATCTCAAGTAATCACAGTCACTTTCACAATCAGAAACTTGCAAGTAAGCTTTTTTGATGTTGTCTGTAGCACTAATTTATTCTCTCAAAATTTTATAAACACAAAAGGAATTGTTCTAACAAGAGTGGACTGTTTGCCAAACATTTAATAAGTGACAATGACTTTTTTTTAACATTGAACATCTAAACAAAGATCTTACTTTTGTTGTGAATCTACTTTTGAAAAAAACCTGTGTGAAGAAAATAATGTTCTTATTTTCAAGTTCATAATTCAAAACTTCCTCAATGACACCTTCCTTCAATCAGGTTTTGAAAACTTCTTCATTATCATGAGTACTATCCTCTTCTCTGCAACTTCTTTTTGTTTTCAATGTCATTTCGATCTTGCAACCATGCCTCATACCTCATACCAGCCCTCACAGTTAACATTCACCATCTCTTTGAAATGGTCCATCTCTGCAGCATCAATATTATCTTTTTTCTTCACCTCACAAAGTTCCCAGATACCTACAGCTTCCAGGGTTCGCAGATGTGGTAAGTTCTGGTTGTTAATGAGTAGGGTAGTCACCATGCTAGCAAAGTTAACACCCATCCAAACAGTTTTTTGCATCGCTGAGAGTCTGCTTTGCAGTTGGCAGTTTTTTCTGTGAACTATTGTGCTGTATAATCTGCCCCAAACAGCAACTCAATAAAAGGCTGTCTTTCATCTTTCTCTTTAAAGCCACCAACAATGAACTCATATTTAAACCTAGGAATTTATCTACGATTGATTGTCTGATCAAAGACTTAAAATATTGTGTTACCTGTTCCCTTTAGGTCTGGCAAGGGTCACATTATTCTGTCTGACTTAACACCAACAAATAACACTTGTACCAAAGATTCTGAGCTAACAGGCACATAGCTGAGTATGTCTGCAGTATTAAAATATAAGAACACTGAGATCCACTGTTTCTGAGCATATACTCTTTCCATTCGCCCCTAGTTTTAAGTTAAGGTATGCAACAATAGTTCTTAATAACAGCATTTTTTTTTTTTTAATTTTTATAGTTGTGACGATATATGCTGTTATAAATATAACTATCTTTGATTTCCTTCTAAAGTCTACTGTAAAAATCTGTACGCTGCTGAATTCTTTCCTATAAGTTTTACATGTACTGCATCTAGATTACATATGGTTTTGTCTATCCAGGTGGCTACAAGATGTGTTTAATGTTCCACTCGTCATACAGCTCACTGATGATGAGAAATACCTATGGAGAGACGTCTCTATGGATAGTCTGGCCAGCATCGTCAAAGAGAATGTCAAGGACATCATTGCATGTGGCTATGATGTTGAGAAGACGTTTATTTTTTCTGACTTTCAGTTTGTTGGGTGAGTCGAAATATCAAAGTTGAATGTTTTACCCTAGTCTTTTAAGGGACATTACAGTGTTTCTGGGATAATTTAGAGTCAGGAATTTGATTGTGCGTTTAGCCTAAAATTTTACTTTAGATTTTAAAGTCTTGGTTTTGATTTGAAAAAATGTAGGCCAGAATGCTTTTTTTTTTTTTACACACAATTCTGGTATTAGCAAATTCAAATACTTTTTGCATAAAATTCCCTCTTTTTACAAAACTATACTGAGAATTATAAAATTTGTCTGAGTCAACCGCAGTCTTGTGAACTTATGTATTTGTGTAGTCTACATATACATGTAAGTTACAATTTTTTTTATTTAATATTATTATTTTTGCTGTTTCTACTTGTTTGAAGCAAGTCAATTTGTAACGTGTTGCTGTCAGGACAAGTCAGCAATGTTAAAATATTTCATGCTATTTTTTGGTTGGAACCATGCACAAGCAAAGAGTTTGTCAAATCCATCAGTCTTGGATGTGAGAACCAGTGCATGCTTAGTTTCACTTGCCTACTGGATGGTATTCACTGAACTTATAAGTAGTATAAAGTTTTGTAGGAATGTCTATGTATAAATTAAATTATATTAACTGGAGATGAATAACTTTTTTAATTTTTTGTTAACTTTTAAACTAAGCAACATCAAGTGTCCAATAATCTTAAATTTAAGTAATTTGTTCAACAGGATAGAATGAGCTACAACTTTAATATATATTTTTTAATAAGCTTAAAATAAGAAACAAGTAATAAACAAAACAATTAATTTTAAGAACAATCATTAAGCTTATTTTAAGTTTATTAAAAAAAATTACTTCATACACAGTTGTATTTCATTCTATCGCTGTTGAAAAAATTACTTCAATAGGTAAAGATTTTTTTTTTACTTTTTAGTTCATATGAATGGCCAACATAACACAGTCGCCAAAACCTTTTTGTGAGGTCCAGCGAACAAAAGCACACATTAGACTTACAGTGACCTAGTTAACACTTTTTTTTGTTGAGAAAATGAACATTTCATTGAAAAGGGCCATGATCCATCTGGGAGGGGGGAGGGTTAGTTTTATCCATGTCCAACTTCGTAATACTCCTTTAAATGCCCCACAAAATCAATTTTAAAGTCCTGAAAATATTTAGGGGCAATTTCTCTCCCCCCTCTCCCTTATTTTCCACACTTCCTGAGGATATCCAATGGTGCCAGAAGACATCGGAAGCATTTAAAAATCAATCAATGTATTAAAATTTTTCCTGCCTTTCAAAAAATGGGGGGCAAATGACCTCTTTCCTAAAGGGGTGAGGTTGAGGATCCCGAATGGCTCGGAAACACTCCAAATCGAAAGTGAAATGATTTTTGAAATTTTCAAAAATATTATGTAGCTTTGATCCCCCTCCGGGCAAATTTCCCAACAAGCCCCAGTCTCATGGATACACAAAAAGCATGGTTATTGCACATAGTTCAAAAGTAGTGGTTTTTTTTCCTCTATTCCCTCCCTTTTTGTTCTTTAGGTTATAGTCATGAAATTATTTTACTGCCATCTGGATTACATATACATGCAAAATTTCAAATTGATACGACTGTTAGTAGGTTAAAACCGACTTCCAAGATTTGTTTACATAGTTCGTTAGAAGTTAAGCTAATAAAAGTGTGTTAAAAAAGGGAAAAAAATTCAGGTAGAATATGCTAGGATCTCCTGCAACATACAATTTAATGTCAATGCCTTTTAGTCTTTAGCGGATACTTTAGTTCTATTGGGTTGTGATTTATTGCATTAGGTAGGTAGTTTAAATCATCACTAGACACTCAAAGATTTTGCAGCTTTTTGACCTGCGGGCTAGACTTGGTGTTTTTTGTAAACTTAATCTTAATCTTATTTATTGAGAAAAGACTTTCTAGCTTGATTGATGTCACTGTGATTGAAACGTTTAGTTAATGCTAGTCTCTTATTAGTTTGACTTCCTAAACACACTTAAAAACAACTATGGTCCAATTAAGGAGTGAAAAAGCAAATAAGTGTTCTAATTGTAATATGTAGTTAAATGTATGCACAAAATTTTTGGTTGTGTAATCATTACCATTGTCATTAATTTTCTGTCAGTACTGTCTCGTGAAGTGTTTGATGCTAGCCAAGTCTTTTTTTTTTCCATTGGCTAGTCAAGCCTATCATAGTTATTTATTGTCCATTTATTTTTATTTCCTGATTTGATTTTTCATTAAAATAGACCTAGTAGCAATTATAATATACTGTTTTCCTGTTAAGTTTTTCGCCCAATTTACACCATAATTTTTTTTATTATCGGAGTCACTGAGTGGAAGTAAGTCAAAGCAATTTTTAAAATTTCATGTTTTATTAGTTACATTTTGAACTCTGATATTAACATAACAGATTTTAAAAATTGCTCAACACTTTTCATAGATTTGCTTGAGATAATGCATTTCTGTGTGTACAAAAACTCAATGTGTTCACTGCTAAAACTGACTTCACATACACTTTCAATGTTGAACCACTTATCTGGTACATGTTAAATTATATAGTTAGTACAGAATGTCCATTAAAAAAGTCCTAGTTATAAATTTTAATAGTATCAACTGTAAGCATTGTAGTGTTGGTTCAAGGTCACAATTTGATAAGCGCATGCGCGAGTACTGCTTTTTGGTTTTCTCGCAGCACCACCTACACAAAATGGCGACTTCTGAGCGTAATTTCCCAATTGGTAGAGGGTGAACCTGTAAACTTTATTTTGCAACAGGATGGAGCCCTTCCCCATTGGAATCTCTTTGTACGAGAGTGGTTGAACGTCGAAGTCACTGACCATTAGATTGGTCGTAATGGTCGAGACGACAGAGCTCTTTTTCACTGGTCTCCATGTTTACCTGACATTGCCATGTGAGTTTCTTTCCTTTGGGGCTTTAAATAGATTGTGTCAATGTTCCGCAACTACCTAATGATTTGCCAGAGCTAAGACACAGAATTGAAGAGGCTATTGCTTCCTTTACTCTGAAATTGTTAACCAAAGTGTGGGAATAATTGGTCTTTTGGTTGGCAATATGCTGTATAACTAAAGGTGCGCATATTGAAAATTTGTAAGAAAAACTAGGTTAGTTCCTTTAATTTGATTTGTTGTAAATAGTCTATTAAACTGTTATAGTATACCATTGAAACTGGGACATTCTTTTATGGACATCCTGTATTTCTTTGACAATAACATTAATCACAAGCTATATTATAATGTTAAATGGTTGGGATAGGTTGCAGCAGATACTTTTATGGTTTACAGGAAATGTCCAGAGTTCTACCGCAACATGATCCGAGTGGCAAAGTGTGTATCGTTCAACCAGGCAAAAGGAATTTTCGGGTTTGGTGACAGTGACCCGATTGGCAAGATCATGTTTCCAGCAGTGCAGGCCACCCCTTCTTTTTCGTCCTCGTTCCCGTTCATCTTCGGCTCTGCAAATGTTCCTTGCCTGGTGCCGTGTGCTATAGACCAGGTACAAAACCCATATTTTTCTTCTCAGCTCTATGTTTTTTCTAACCTTCACATTTACTGAAGTTAATGAAGGCTTAAATGTCTGTAGTCATCATTGTTGTAATTAGATTGTGACTGTGAATAGTTACAAGGGTCTGACAGTGATATATATGTATACACACACACACTCTTTCAGAGAGAGAGAGAGAGAGAGTGAGTGTGAGAGAGTGAGTGAGTGAGAGAGTGAGAGAGAGTGAGTGAGAGAGAGAGTGAGAGATAGTGAGAGAGTTGTACCTCTTTTTTTGGTTATGTCTCACTATATCATATGTTCGCTATGGTAATGAGATTGTGTCTTTGTAGGACCAAGGTTGGTTAATTTAAACTACAATTGCAATTGTTTCAAACATGGTTTAAACTATGGTTTAAATTAATTTGTTTATATAAAAAAAATATTTTTTTTAATAATGTATTTTTAAATAGAATATCTTAATTTTTTTAATGAAAGGTCTAATTCCACTCTTAATAACAACATTTTTGGTCATTATTGTTTCTTGTAATTACAGGAACAAAAAATTATGTTTGAATCAAGAGCTCATCATTTAAATTATGTGAATAAATGTTAAATCATACCCACCTAAATACTCCTCTAAAGGTAAAAAAATATTAAATAGTTAATTCATACACTGTGGGAAATCCCTGCCTGTACTGTAAATCCCTATTCTGTGAGAAACACCCCTTCTATGGAGAATCTTCCTCCTGTGGGGAAATACCCTTTCTGTGGTTAAGTCCCAGTCAGATGTGCTGATTTTCTGGACTTCAGTTCTTTGATGTTATAAATTTCAGGGTTCAACATGAGTGGCAAAAAGCGGGATGTTGTATGACTTTCATTTGAACGTGGTGAGAACCAAAATAACTAACGTAATGAAACAACCTGGTTTTGACCTAAAAAAAAAAAACTTAAAAAAAACTGTTGTACACCAAAAAAAACATATTGTTTGGGTTTTTAGAAAAACTTAATTTCTTGCTGCCATCCATGTAACATAAAGTGAAAGTGTGCCGTTAGCGTGATATGCTGGCATGTGACAGGATCCGTACTTCCGCATGACGCGGGATGTGGCGCCGCGGTTGGGCTGCCAGAAGCCCGCCCTCATGCACTCAGTTTTCTTCCCGGCGCTGCAGGGGGCCCGCACCAAGATGTCTTCCAGCGACCCCCTGTCGTCCGTGTTCCTCAGCGACACTCCCAAGCAGATCAAGAACAAGGTATGGCCGGAAGTCCTGTGGGTTAAGTACAAACGCTGGCAGGGAAATTCTACCTTAGTCACGATTATGAACCAACATGCAGTATGTGTTTCCTTATAATCTGTGAGACTTGTGAGCCACTGTAAAAATAATTACATCAGCCTTCAAATAGTTAATGTGGCTATTGAATAAACTATTTTGTCAGTAAAACTAGTCTGTTGTGATACTATGAGAACTTAAATATTTATTTCTATTATTTTATTTTCTCATTACAATAATTTTAAATTTAAGCTGATTGTTTTATTGATTATTTTAAATAAAGATGTAGTAAAAACTGTTCTGTTATAAATGTTGCCAAACTTGTGCATTTCCATAGCTAACATGAAACCATTAACAAAATAAAACCACCTCCCCGACTGCCGTAACAATTTCTAACTGCTGTTGTTGTTTATGTTAAATTTCAGTTTTAATATATTTTTGGCTCCTCAAAACATTCAGCTATGTTACAATAAATTTGTGCCACTAAATATTTAAACTATTTAATAGTTATTATAGTTAAATTGCCATGTTTAATCCCATAATTGTCACACATATTATATTAAAATTAAGTTTGATAATTAGGGGTGCAATAGGTATAGTTATTCATAAAAACAAACCTATTGCTTGGAAAGTATGTTTATATTAAAAGTAGGAGTATATAATAAAATGCCAAACAATTTGAATTAATAAGTCATGCTACATTTAAAAAAAAAAAGGCATTTAGTTCAATTTTAAATAGATAAACTTAAACCTGACTCAAACATGAGCCGGAACTAATCCATAACTGTCGTCATAATACAACTAACCATGAGAGAGTGCTGGCTATCAAATGTAGTTTACTTGGCACTAGACAGAGTGTGTGTGTTGCATACAATTGGCGAGCTATCAGTATCGATGTTCTACTATGTGCACACTCTCTATACATGCATCAGTGTAACCAAACATGAATGATACCAAATAGTGCTGGCTACATTTTTATACGCGTTACACAGCGGTGACGAAGACAATGTTTGAAAAATCTTTAAAAGAAAACTTACACTTCAGACAACTTCGTATTTCTGTTAATGAAATAAGTAAGCGGTAATATCTAAACAAATAGTAGATTTCATCTTTAATATACTAGGGATGTGTGAATCCTTGATTTTCAGTTCGGTTCGAATCCGATTTGAATCCCTGGCAATATTTGAGATATGAATCCAATTCCGAATACTAAGCACAGAATAATTAAAAATAACTGATTAATTTAAAAATAATGTGTGTTCTCTTTTTTCTAACTGTAACTACTGGCAATTATTTATTACACTGAGCTGAAATGTTTATAATTATGTAAACTTAATTAATAATAAACACTTTAAAATATGAAAACCAAAACATATTCTATTCTCCAACTCAATCGTAATAAACTGCACGCCACAGGGAAATCTCAGTTTTATAAACGTTTCAGCAAACGAAACCATTTTTTCTCCAATAAATAGCCAAGAGGTTTTTTTTCTTGTAGGTATGTAATTGTTTTTAGTAGGGATGGGAAAACCGATTCCCAATTTCATCGATACCTACCGATTCTATTTAAATAATCGAGAATCGAGAATCGATGATAAAAGTCGATTCCCGCATGTAGCAAAAAAAAATCATTTCACAACATTGCAAATCTGTCAGATACAATTATTTAACGACTCTTTGAGTGGGGTTATGACTGTCTAGACGCATATATAACAGTCATATTTCCCCAAATAAACAATATCTAAAACTTGGGTCGATGTTATAAACAAGTCAAAGTACAAAAATTATTTATAAAAAAATTATCACTTTGTATTAGGAACGGGCGTATTCTTTTTGCGATCGCGATTAAACAACGATAAACGCGAAATCACCGTAAAATACAGTTTTTACGCGAAATCGCCACAACACAGCTTTTTCCCACGAAATTTAGTATTAAAATGCGAAATCGCAATGTTTTTACAGGAAATTTAAATACTGTGTAAAAGACTTGTCTCGTCACTGGTAAACAAACACCGCAACATGGCCGCCACTAAACATTAATCATAAATGCACTAAAGCAAACAAAAGCTTACACACGCTCACGTTATAATGTTAAACCCAAAAATATAGTGTAAAAATACGCAAAACTACGGCGTTTATTTTCCTTTCCGGCATAATGTTTGGATAGATATGACAAACAGGCGAAGTTTTAAAGCCTACGCACACCGCTCGGGGCACTGTCGTCAGCTTGGAACAGCGACAACGGATAAATACAAAAGCAAGCAGATGATTGGGCGAACAGTGTTTGGAACAGCCTTACGTGAGTGGCCATACCATGTCAGCCGGGGGCGCTGGCATATAGTTGGAACAGCATCGTAGTATCAAGCAGATTATAACGGGCGAACCAGGTACCAGGCTCTGTACTTCGTCACCCAGCCGTACGTGGCAGCACAAGCATTTTAAAACGCGCCAAAAAGCGGAAAAATGTAAACAAACATTCATTTTCGAATGGTGTGACGATGATGATTAGTTGGTCAACAGTGTTTTATAGATTTTGTTGGGTCGTTACCACAACGCCGAAATAACAACGAATGAATTTGTGTGTGTTTCTTAAATGTAACTTAACGCTGAAATACCACAATCAAGTACAACACTTTCATTTGCTAGTTCTCTAGTTGCTTAATTTTGTTACTGTTTCATTTCACAATTTTTTTAGTTAATTTGTACCCTTCTCTAAGTTAGGCAAGTTGTATTAACGAAAATAATTTATACTGCTCAAGGAAAGGTGAAAAATTTTTTTTAAACTTTATTCCGTATTACAAAACAAATTTTAGATTAGTTTGACCCCTTTGACATATGAGCCATTAACTTCTAATGATGTAAACATTTATATGAGTTAATGTTAATAACTTAGTTGTGTACTCAAATTTGATAAATATGAATTTATGATGTATGCTACATGATATATGTATTGAAAGCTGAAAAAAAAATGTTGCAAATAGAATTTGAATTATTTAATATTAAGTTAACTAGGTGAGTATCGAGAATCGAAGGATTTTTTAAGGAATTGATAATCGGGTATCAGAATCGAAAAATTTGGAATCGTCCCATCCCTAGTTTTTAGTTTATAGTTTGCAATATGACTAAATTCGTAATTATAGTTTAACTCTTGAAATCTCAAAATTCTTTTAATGTCACTGTGTTAATTATTTAATTTACATATCTTTCTTTGATACATTATATTATAAATACTTACGTAATAGTAGCCTAATTTTATTTTTCACTGCTAGTATTTTTGAGCTGTATTAAATTAATTTATAACTTTTGTGAATATTCGTAATACTGTTCGAATCCATGTACGTACAACGATTCCTGGTTCGGGTAATTGTGGATTCGAACCGTACCCGAAAATATCTGGTACTCGCACATCCCTATAATATACTTAGTTTTACATGGGAAAGGAAGTTAATGGGCAAAAATAGTGTAATTCTTATTGATAAAATGGCGGGACTTCAACATTTGATCGTATTGGATGGGAAGTCTAAATTGTGTGGGTAATTCTCAAAACAAGTTTTAATGTAATTGTAATTACTATATTTTACCATTATACCGTATAAACCCACGTACCACCCTCACCTTTTTTAAAAAATCATGTTCGAAAAAGTAGGGTGCGGGTGTTACATGGGTCTTGGGCCATTTTTGCACGGTGACGAAATAACGCCGGCGCGACTGGAGGTTGCTGCGATAGGCAAGAGGGGTAGGGGAAAAGGATGGGAAGGAAGCGGCAGACAGTCACGGTCACATTCCTCACAGCGTTGTCACACTGCAGCTTTGCTGGTTACAAACGCGCGCTCCTACGCACTGTCCTATCTTCAATTGCAAAGTACCCAGTGGTTTTATACGTGTGTTGGCTGCAAGTATTGTAATGAATCGTAAAAATTTGCGTTCTTTCACAGTTGTGGAAAAATTAAAAATAATCATTGAAGCTGAAGAAATTGGTAACTGTGCTGCTGGGCAAAAATTAGATGTCGACGAATCATGTGTGAGGGATTGGAAGAAAAGTAAAGACAAACTGCTTTTGGCCAGTGGCGATAGACGTGCGTTCCGTGGTGCGGTAGCAAAGTTTCCGGAGATAGAGGAAAAACTCTACGACTACATACAGGACAGACGGAAATTCGGGTACGCTGTAAGCAAGGATATGTGTTCGCTAAAGGCGCTGCAAATTGCTAGAGAACTTGGCGTGGGTGAAGACTTTAAAGCAAGTAGGAACTGGATGCGCAGGTTCATGGTAAAAAAGGGATTGTCCATGAGGCGGCGTACTGCAATCTGCCAGCGTTTACCGACAAGCTACGATGAGAAATTAATAGCATTTCAGAAGCATGTGTTAAAGCTGCGGAAGCAACACAATTATTTGTTTTCACAAATTGGAAACGCCGACCAAACACCTGTGTACTTTGAAATGCCTGCAGATACGACAGTTGAAACAAAAGGTGTAAAAACAGTGCGCATCTTAACTGGAGGCTGTGAAAAAATGTGGTGAACTGTAATGTTGACAGTCCTTTGACGGAAAAAACTACCGCCATATGTGATTTTTTAAAGGAAATCGCTTCCAAAAAATGAAAAATTCCCTAATGGTATTATTGTGAGGGCTCAAGAGAAGGGATGGATGGACCATGCAATGGTTGTGGACTGGATTAAATGTGTGTGGGAACGACGACACGGTGCTTTTTTGATATTGGAAGCATGCTGGTGTTGGACAGCTTTTGCGGTCATTTAACCGAGGAAACGAAGAATCGTCTGAAAGATGGGGGAACAGATCAGGTCGTAATACCTGGAGGATTAACTTAGTTTTGCAGCCCCTTGACGTCTGTATCAATAGGCCGTTTAAAATGCATCTGAAGCAGCAATACTCTGAGTGGATGGCGAGCGAAAACCACGAAATGACACCGACGGGGAGAATAAGGCGACCAAGCTTGTATCTTGAGTGTTAGTGGATTCTCAATGCCTGGTCTGCGATCCCAGAAACATTAGTCGTAAAGAGTTTAAAAAAGTGCTGCATTTCAAATGCGCTCGACAGCATGGAAGACGACTGCTTAAGCTCCGATGATGAGTGCTCCGACACTGGCAGCACTGTAGACAACAGCTGTGAGGAAGGTTAAGTCCGTTCTTGGCTGACGGCTGTGACATCGTGTTATTCTTTTGTTAATTTTATTGTCTGTGTGATTTTGTACGTCACTTTTATTTAAGCTCAAATAAATGCCGTATTTGTGTTAACCTAATTTATATTTTTATGTTGAATATGCCACATTTAGGCACAAGGTTTTTTATAATGCATGTAATAAAAATAGTTTTTATTATGCGTGACTAGGACTGGCGTGCTTTATCGTTTATTTGTTTGAACGAAGTCATTTCTCAGCGCACGATAATGGACGCCGAAAATTGTAACTGTAAACAGCTGGGAGCTGGGCATTGTCACGCGTGCCGAAGCCATGTTCTACTCGCGCGATGTTGCCACATTGCAGTTGCCTGCCTTCTGTACACTTTTAACACAAATGCCAAGGCTGTAATAAATAGCATAGTACGTTTTTGGTAATTCTTTACGATTTGTTACTGTTTGAAAGGAAAAGAAATCACGACTAAATTATTTTTTTTCCATGCAGATATGCAGTAAAAACATTTTTTCCCACCATGGCATTCTAAAAATAAGGGTGTGGATCTTACCCGAGGGCGGGTGGTACGTGGGTTTATACGGTAACTACCAAACTGCCTGACAGCAACTTGTAAACAGATTGCTGTTGCACAGTGCTTTATCTTATCATGTTTACTACCTACACAAAGTGTTCAGAATCTAACAGCGAGGTCAAAACAATGAGCTTTTGTGCAAGCTTTATTTTCGTAGAGTGTGACGTCCTAGAAGAACGGTGCGAGGACTATGCGAGTGCAACAATTATGCAATATCACACAGTATATTATTAACATTTTATTCGCTTTATACCACCAACTGATACACACGTTGTTTATAACATAACACCGGTGTGATAAATACCATTCAAAATGGGTTTTCATGCTCAACAGTTACAGTGTTACAGTATATACTGTTACAATGTCATCAGTTATCTGTGTTTAAAAAGCTATGTTGCTTAATGTGTCTTACATCCAAGAGAGTGTGTTCGTATGCGAGTTGAGATCCTCGGTCATTCCACTGAAGCACAGAGGCACCAATACACAAAGGTTCCTACATCTTTAACAGAAAGTGCAAACTGTTCAGTTATGCTATGGAATTGTACATTGAAGCCTTGCAGAGAGTATTACATGTGTGTGGGTACCGAGTTTCCTCGCATAATCGTCACACTTTTTATTCTAAAATCAAGTTTGAAAAGTAGGGGTGCAATGATTATGCAGAAAAAAAATTATTTTTTTTAGATAAAGTTATTCATAAAAACAAAACCAATTCATGGAAAGTACGTTTATTTAAAACGTGAAGTATAAAAAAGCATGCCAAACAATTTAAATTAATAAGTCATGCAACAAGAACCTTTCAACTTCAAATATAAAAATAAAACTGTGATCCAAATGCAAGCAGAACGAACACGTAACTATTGCCGTATACACACCACGAAAGAGTGCGTGCTATCAGATGTAGTTAAATCAGCACTCGACAGAGAGCGCGCGCTGCATGCACTCGGCGAGATATATATATTCAGCTACGTGTGCGCGCTCTATATGGGAAGTAACATAACCTAGAGGTTGGTTGTTACAGCAATTTTCGGTATCTGTTCCAACCTGATACTGATACAGAAATGTACCTAGTTACAAGTCTCTGATACTTCTGTATCAGACGGTCCCAGGAAGCAACAAAGTTCCGCGTACGCAGACCGTGCGACGGGAAGGAGAATCTGATACATTATTTATCACGCCCGGTAATTCTCTACCTCTGTTACTCTCATGCCCGCCTGATACAGCCAGTATCAATCAGTTCAACATTCACTGCAGTTCGCCCTGGCCGTGTATCACCGTGTACATTGTTGCGGGCTGTCATGCTTTGTAGTTAGTATCTTTATAGTGAAATAAGGAATGGATAAGTGCACGAAAAAGACTTCATTTGTGTGGAATTTTTTTACGGAAAATAATGTGTTTGCTACTTGTAATTTGTGTAAACAAAAACTGAGTTATAAATCATCATCGACTAATCTGAAGAAACATTTGAAACGTAAACATTGATATAGTATGCTCACTAATGTACGTATCTGTTTTTTTTTTTTTTAATTTTTAATTTTTTAAAAATCGTAATCTTTTAATGTATGAAAACACTAGTTACTAATTGTTTTCGGAAAAATGTTGATTACATCTGTTATTAGTGTCACTGAGAATTTATTTGCATTTTCATAGCTGTTAGGTGCACAATATTATATCTTGTATTAATGTACTTTTTAATATTAAAATTTGATTTGTTTTATTATTGAACGAGTCTGTGCACGCACTGCGCTCTGAGCGTACTTTGATGTGGGACAATAACCAAACGACTCGTAACAATTTCGCTTTGCGCCTCTCCTTCAACGCCTTCCCCTGCACTTCCTCCCCTACATTATTTCCCTTCTTTATCCCTTATTCGTCATTCCTGCTCCCTCCCCTTTCACAAGCTCTGCCCAAGAGACCGTCATCTGCGATCGGGTTCTGCGCACATTGGCCGTGGTGTTGTTCCAGGCGAATTCTGAACTGATAATAAAGTACCTGATACTTTTAAAGTGTACTCGTTTGCCGTTCCTGATACAGGCGCGTATCAGTGCGAAAGTATCAGGTTTATACTTTTCGACCCACCTCTAACATAACCAAACAGAGAGCGGCGTTGCATTCATCGGCGAAATATCGATATTGGGCTACGTGTGCGTGCTCTATACGGGAAGCAACATAACCAAACATTAATGATTGCAACGAGCACTGGCTACATTTTTGTAAGCGGTACACCGCGGCGACGCAGACGAAAAGTTGAACGTTATAACGTTTAAAAACGTTCTTAAAAGAAAATTTACACATCAGACAACTACGTATTTCCGTTAATTAAATAAAGTGGAACCTCGCCACTACGTGAACTGACAATGGTGGGAAAAATCCTCGTAACAATGAGTACCCGTAATAACCGACTATAAAAAGATTAAAGTTAAGTTAGATTCTGGACCGTCCAAACAGTCTTAATTTCACACTGTAACTTGAAAACGGTGCACTATAGTGAAAAAACGTGTCAAATAAAAGTTGTATCAAATTAAATTACGAATAGAAAGTGTCTATGGAATTTTTTGTATCTACAGCGGTTTTTGATTTAATCACGAATGAAATGGCCTGATACAAAGACAGGCGCCATTCACGGTCACAGAAGAAAGGTATGTGAAGCAGTGGAAAAAAAAAAAAGGAGCGAAGGAAGGAAGGAATGGTTGTTGGCTGGTCTATTTTTAGATTTACCCCTCCGCCAACTTACGATGGGAAGCAACTGGCGCCATCAAGAGAAAGAGAGGGAGGGAAAGAGAGAGGGAGCACCATTTGTTTGTCACCAGTTCTTCCTCCCCTGATTGTTGCTTATACCTGCTGAGGACTCAGTCCGTCTGGCGCCGGCGTAGCCACGCAGCTGTCTTGTGTTTACTGCGTGAACGGTATTGTTTCAACTGATGGTGTTTTTCCTTTTTTGAAGATGCCATTCAAATCACTCATACTTACGAAAGGGCCACAAGGAAGCACTCGTAATTACTGGTTTAATTTAGTATGATTTACGTCTTTACGTCTCGAAGTATCCCGTACTCGTAATAACGAGGTTCTACTAAGTAAAAGGTAATGTCCGAATAAATATTAGATTTCTATTTTAAAATACATCGTTTTATACGGAAAAATAACCACACAAAGCACTCGGAATCTAATAGCGGAACCAAAAACATCATGTGACGTTTATACGACAGGTATTTTTAATTTTGACGCCCAAAAATATAGGTGGGACGATTACGCGAGTGCAACGATTATGCGATAAAAGAGGGTATTGCTTCCTCCATGTATGCTTGTTTGGTGTTATAAATGTACGTATTGTAAATATGTGTTTAGTCCCTAAATGCCATTTTGAAATCACCCTTCACATTTTGTCAGTTTTCATATACTTTCTGTGTTACAATACTAAACTTCTGGTTTGTGTTAGTGGCTGATATTTAGCGGTGTCAGGCTGAACACAATTGTAAGCGTACGAGATTAGGTTTTGCTACAGGACCCTTAGTTGCAAATTTTTAAATTACAATTTACTATAGAAAATTATGCATGTAATATTGTACATGTCACCATCTGTACCTTGTTCTTGCTGTTCAGATAAACAAGTATGCCTTCTCTGGAGGGCAGGCCTCCGTACAGGAGCACCGGGAGAAAGGTGGGAACTGTGAAGTGGATATCTCATACCAGTATCTGCGCTTCTTTCTGGAAGACGATGACAAGCTGGAGCAGATCAGGAAGGTTTGTACTCTTCTAAGAATTTTTCATGGAAGAAACATCTTATATATTGTAACTTTTTCTTTAAAACAATATGGAATTAAAATATTTTTGTGCTACTCAAGGTTATAGCTAATATTGGAACAGTGTAGGGAAAAAAATACATGACCATCAGTTCTAATTCTATGGAATCCTCCATTATGCAATAATTTTATATATTTTAAATGCAAGTAGAGATGATGAATTTGGAAAATTGTAATACAATATGTTTACCACACTTTTGTTGTTTTATAATTTTCATTGTATAACACTTTTGTGCTAATTTAAACACTTCAAAAATCAACACTTGTTAAACTATACTTTCAGGCCACATATTAAAATTTACACCATACATTTCAAGTACTTGTTCTTAAGCAAAACCAGAAAATAATTATGTAAATTATGTTAGGCATGATTCAAGAACATAACATACAATATACAGTATGTTTTGAATGTGAGATTGTAGAAGCACTCTGAGTTTGATGGTAGTGTGTGATAGTGAGTATAGGTTGTGGTGGAGTGTGATACTATATTCTCAGTACAATGCTTTTGCTGCAATATAATTTTTTTAGGGATGGGGCGACCAAATCCAATATCCGCCGAATCCTAGGGATTCGAAGCTTCGGCAGGTCTGATATAGGATTCGTCAAAGGATTCAGTTTTTTACTATTTACGGGGGGGAAAATACAGTAAAACTCGCTTACGAGGTCCCGCATGGTAGGTTTTTCCGTATAAAGCGTTTAAATTGCCCGAGGTCTCATCATTTACGCCATTAAATGTGTGATATAAAGTCCGTTAAAATTTTTTCTGAAACTTCCTGTCTCAAATAATGGCGCACAAAAATATGAAGAAAAGACAAATGAACAACAACATACGAAGAAATATGGATGATGTACCATAACTACAGTACAAACCCAATAGTTATTTTAAGATAATTACCATAAAAAGAACAAGATTCTTTGTAGAATACCATAATTAGGTACTACAGAAGCATGATAGCTACCATATTTGCACTATAGTTACCGTAACAACCGAGATGTATTTTTACCGTGATAGTAATGTATTATTTATTTATGACATATTAAATTAAAGAACATTGTTGAAAAAAAAAAGAGGATGTTAAACTTTGATATGTACGGTTGGCACATGTTGCTAAGAAATAATGCGATCTGAAAGAATGCAGTACTACTACGAAAAGTGAAAACGGTACTCGTGGATTTTTAGGTTATGGCAGTCTCTTTCGTTTTTCAGTAATATCGGCCGAAAATTAACAAGCGTACTGTATCGGAAGTCGGCAGAAATGCCGATTCAACTAAATATTGGCAAAATCAGCTTCTTCAGTACAGCTCTACATTTGATGACATGAGTAAACATATTTCAGACTTCAGGATATTGAAAAAGACTTTAATTTCCATGTAGGTTTATTGTGTGTATGTTTTTATGCAAGTGTAAATTGAATTAAGTAAAATGCTTTTATTTTTATTACTTTCAATTGATTAAACTTTAATGACCAGTTACAGATATTTATGACACTAATTTTGAGGTTAAGCAATTTTACTAAAACATTCCAGCCACGCAGGTTGCCAGAGAGAGACTCTTCTCTTTTGCTGGAAACACTATCTCCAATCGTAGAGCTAATTTAACTCCTGAACGTGCAGAACAAATTATTGTTCTGCATGATAGATTAAAGAACATAATTTAATACTCTGTGACAATCTCTCTCAGAATTATTGTGAGGAAAAGTGGAAATGTTGAAACAATGTGAATGTACTTTTCAAACAACATGATTTTTGGTGCTAAGTTTGTTGAAGCTCAGTAAGGACTCCAGAAAAATTGACAAGGATGAAATTTTTCCAAAGATATGTTACATTTACTCAAACATATACTTGGTTATGTTAGTTGGATGATATCAGTTACTAATGAACCAATGGAAACAGGTAAGATTGAATGAAAAAAAATGTAATTTTTTTCCTAGCAGTGCAAAATGTAAACACACACTGTAAATAGTTACCCAAAATTAATAAGCCCACTTCATTTGAATACTTTATTCAAACATTATACTAAGTTTAAAATAAAAATAATTTCCCAAAAGTGTAACTGTACCACAAAAGCTCGAGCTCAGCTCGAAGTAAAATTCTTAGGCTCGCAGACCTCTAGTTATTTATAGAAAAAATCCTAACCGCTAATCTGTACTAAAACTGAAATTTCTCAAGAAAAATTTTTTGTCTTTATATACACTTATACCAGAAATGTACCAAACTACATGTGATAAAGTCAAGGGACTTTTAGTGCAAGCAGAATACATCTCACTTTCATTAGATATGTGGACATCATCTGTTAAAAGATTCGGGTTTGGGTTCGAGATTCGGCAATTCCAGTCTAGGATTTGAGTTAGGATTTGGATTCGAGGAAATCAGGATTCGTCCCATCCCTACATTTTTTGTTCCAGAAACATTCTTTATGTTTTTATTAGAAATGGATGAGTTTGCAAATTTTTGTGTCAAGTCAAGCAGAGTTCAAATTTAATACCGTATTTAATCGCATAATGTCCGCCATCGCATAATTTCCGCACATTTCTTTTTAAATACTTGAAATGGAATTTTTTTTAAATCCGCATAAAGTCCGCACCAGACAAAGCAACCTTGGCCACCCCTGAAAGACATATTAACGGGATGGATATTTACCGATGCTGTCAACAATGCTTTGACCTTGAGTTGTTAATTTCTCTGGAGCGGTCGCTGAGAGGGTTTTGTAGCGTGGTGAAACCGTCCAGACTCAAAAACTCGCACTCTACTGCGCAGCTGCCTGTCACGAGAGTTGCAAGGGGATGGGCTATATATAGCACAAGCCAGTACACGTCAACTCACACTACGTCACAAAGTAGGGGAGGTAGCGGAGAAGTGGTGGGGGTACATGCGCATGGTTTTTTTATACACACAGTGGGCAAGGGACAGGGAGGGAGGCTCGCCGGCGCCGGCTAATGCAGACATTAGACATCTGCCCCGTGCCGTCAGTGGCCATCTCAATGAAAGATTAAAAAAATATCTTTTCAAGCAAAGCGTTTATTTTGTGTAGGCTGGCTGCGACTTCTGAACGTAAGAGCGCACACGTGAGTGAGAGAAGAAGAAAAAAATGAGTGGCATCTTCCACTAATCGCCGGCACCCAATTATCTCGACACCTGTCACGTTTCTCACGTCCGCTGCGGAGGGTCGCCAGTCACCAGCGCTCTGCTAGTAAACTAATAATGAGAGAACAATTTTTTTTTACTTTACACAAAACGTAAAATTTTGAGGAAAAAAATTTTTTTCGGACTTCACCTCATAATGTCCGCACCCCATTTTTTTTGTCAAAAATGTAGCCAAATTACTGCGGACATTATGCGAATAAATACGGTAATACATTTGCGCTAAGCCAAGTCGAGTCCACGCTTCATCTTTTTTTTAAATCAAGATGAATTCTTAAAAATCGAGCCAAGTTCGAGTAGTTGCAGAAATTTTAGAGAATAATTTTTTGTTCCTGGTGTTTTATATTTTGATACCATTAGTATTATATTAAAATTAAAATTTAAATTTATTCCTCCGATAGAATTACAAATATAATTTATTGTAATTAGAAATCAGTCTATATATAAGGTCATTTTTGTTATTAATTGTGCATAAAGTAGATCTTTAACAACTATTGAATTGTGGTACTCTCAAGCCAGAATTTTCAAGGATAAACTTAGATTGATTTTTAGAGTTGTAGCAATTGTTAATAAAGAATGTATCATTATAGTTTCTACAAACGAGAGAGGTGTAAGGATAGAATATGGAATTCTCTTTAGATTAATTCAATTATTTTATTTTGAATGATTTAAATTTTATTGCTATCAGTAAACTTGATGTTGTTCCAAATGACACAGCAATATTCTAGATTAGATCTAATTTTAAAAAAATAGAGGGAAAAAATAGAATCTGAATTAGTAGTAAAAAAAGTGATGAATTTTATAAGAGCCAAAGTTCTTTGGGTAGTAGAATATAGATAGTTGACATGCTTATGAAAAAGTAGTTTAGGAAGAGTCCAAGACCTTTTATTAATGTAGTTCTGATGATTTGAGAGTTTAACAAGTTATAGTCGTACTTCGCTGGGTAATATTTCCTCGTAAAGGATATTATCTTAGTTTTATCCTTGTTATGTCTAACTTAATTGTGTATGCACCAATTATTGATTTTATTAATATGTTATAATAAACAGTCTTTAGGAGTACTAATTTTCCTGTATACCGTATTTACCCATGTACCACCCGCCCCCATGTATGACCCGCACCCCAAATTTTCAACATACTCTCTGGAAAAAATTTTTTTTCACTGTAATGTCTATTTACATGTGCCTGCATAAATAGGGAAAAAGAGTCTGTCATTGTAACAACAAAGAAAACTCTTTATAACTGCAGCACAGAATTTTACTAACACAAATGCATGAAATATTAAGAAAAAAAACCCAGTAATATTCATTGTCATTATAGTAGATCAATTTTGCTAAACAACAGACGTAAATTTGGTGAAATAAATTTTAAAATGTTTGTATGCAATAACCACAATCGTCAACTGTTCAGTCCGTTGCAACATCCTGCAAATAAAAATAAAGCTCGTAGTGCCAAATAATTAAAAATAATGAGTGATGCCATAAAACCATTTTATTCAACGTAAAAAAACCCGTAGCAAAAACGTGAGTTGTATTGATACGCATAAAATGGCGCGGGTTGCCAGTTATAGTTAACTCGGTAATAAACAGAGCGCGCGCGTAGCAAGAAGTTTGCGAGCTATCGCTATCGATCTTCGACTACGTGCGCGCGCTCTATACCGAATGATGCCAACTGGCGCTGTTTACGTTTTATAGGTGGATTATAGAGATGAGTGAAATCGTTACTTTTCAATACTGGTAATGGCAGTTACGGTTCCATCTCAATAACCGGTTATTTAAATGGTTATCGTTACCAGTTACTAAACGTAATAATCTGTCTTCCATCCCACACTAATCCATCAAATTATGGTAATTTTATTTTTTTTAATGATAATTTTAGTTACGATTGTATATGAAATTATATACAATTTGATTCAAACACATTGATTATTTGCATGATTATGAAGCATTGTCAGAGTGACAATGATTGAAACCTTTGACAAAATTTAGCTCATATTTTGCTAAAATTTGATTTGTATATGCTTTATTTTAACCTACCTGCCACTTCCTAATAGTGTTGGGTAATCAAGAATTGGTTAAAATGTTGACCGCGAGCAGATAACTCCGTTGATCACGAATAAAGAACTATTTCGGGCCTTCGGGAAATAAGAACTGTTTCGGTGGATCGCGAATAAAGAACTCTTTCGGGCTATTGGGAATAAATAACTGTTTCGATGAATCGCAAATAAAGAACTATTTCGGCCTTTCGGGAATAAATAACTGTTTCGGGCTATCGGGAATAAAGAACTGTTTCGGGCTATCGGGAAATAAGAACGGTTTCGGTGGATCGCGAATAAAGAACTCTTTCGGGCTATTGGGAATAAATAACTGTTTCTCTCGATCGCGAATAGAGAACTGTTTCGGTCGATCGCGAATCGAGAACTGATCTGTCGATCTCGAAATTATGACTGTTTATGTGATTGCGAGTACAAAAATGTTTACTTCAAATATTAGCAGATAGCTCTGTTCGGTTTATAACACTGGAATCTAACACTTGTAATTTTAATTTCAAAAATAATTATTACTTACATTCGCTGGATTAATAATTGTTGCATTTTCAGTGCTGGTAGTTGAAGTAGGTCTGCTCACTGGTAAAATTACGAGATGTTTCAGACGATAGTGTTTTCGTAAATTATTTGTTGTACTTTTGTAACACAACTTATGCTTACAAATTTTGCACAGTACTGACCGGAATAAAACAGTTCCAAATGTTACTTGTTTTCCGTCTCTTGTATTTAGTATTCATTGTCTGGTTGTCTCAAAAGCTCTTTAAAACATCACGTTAGTACATTACCGAAAATAATAATACTTTTAAAAAAAACTGAAGGCAGTTTATAACTGGAACTTAACTATTTGAAGAAGATAAAAAAATAAACTGCTAAACGAATATTGTATAACCGAGAAATCTGAAGGGGGAAACCCTGTGAATAGATAATGTCTATTAGACAGTTTAATTAAAATACTTGTAGCTGTCTCAAAATCGATACTATCGATAGCAAGAACTGTGTATGTTCAACAATTCCCAAGAACTTCTAAACTCTAAACGGTTTTTAAATACCGAGAACTGTAAGGTAAAATATGATATCGACATTTTCGTTAAAATCGATATAACGGTATGAGATCTTTATATGAACGTTTTCCAAGAAAGACTTTTAATTATTCGTTATTAATTATAGCAAATAAGTTTTGATTACTCGATATGGGATCGTAAATTAATAAATAAAACTCTGATTAGTGTTGTTATGTCCAATCATCATAACTCTTAATATGAAAAACTTCGTTTTAAAAAGTTTTACGCAAAATAAATGCACATATGGCGACATCTAGCATCTTCCTTGCTAGCTACTACACAAAAGTTAGAATCATAGTATTGTATTTCGGCGCTATATCGGGCGATGTGTTCAACCACGCTCAGTTTATATTCTCTCGTTCTTGGTAACCGGTTATCAGAGATCCAGGAACGTAACGTAGCGGTTATTTTTTCGTAACCGTTATTTTTACCGGTTACCGGTAATACCGCTCATCACTAGTGGATTACAGCGACTCCCGACACGTTACGGATAAAGTTTAATACTTTTAAAAACGTCTTGAAAAAACATCAGAATACGTCGTATTACGATTATTTAAATTAGAAAGCGTTAATCTCAGAATAAACCGCGTAAATTGCGGGAAGCAGTTTATACGCGCGTTGTAAACAACTGCAATTTATTGCATTGCATCATATGAGGTTAAAACGGGACCGAAATAAAATGGTGCAAATATCGGGAAAAAGTAAATAACGGTAACGTAAATAAGGGGTTTCGCTGTATTTTCATTGTAATAAATGCGTCCAGCATTCGGTAATGTACTATAAATCCAATTTTTTCAGTCTTCATTGTTGTCCAAAACCTCAAATTTCGTGTATGACCCGCACCCCGACTTTAGAATGTTGTTTTTCAGAAAAAATGTGCGGGTGGTACATGGGTAAATACAGTATTTTCAAATCATCTGCAGAAAGCACTCCGGTGGAGTATTTTAAGACACTGGTGATATAATTAATTAAGATATTAAAAAAGAGAGGGCGTAAATTGACACCCTGAGGAACTCCAGAACTAGCATTGAAGAAAGAGAGGAATTATTATTATTTTATTTATAGATACAAACTAACATCTATTTATCAAATAACTGGAAAACCAATTTATATAGTTATCACATAAACCAAACTGAGATAACTTTTTAAGTAATAAAGAGTGGTTAACAGTGTCAAAAGCTTTGGCCAAATTGAAGTAGCAGGCATCTACCTGTCCCCTATTAATTTCTTCATTATATTTGAGATTGAGAAATGTAATTAAGTTGGTAGATGTAGACATTCCTCTTCTGAAGCTGTGTTGACTACTAGATAATCTATTACTGAGATACAAATTTAGAAATTTCGACATAAATTTTTTTAAATATTTACCTTGGCTATTTTTCATTTCTTAAGAAACACTTTTGATTTCAAACTTGTATTAAAAATATGGTGCTAACAAATGGGAGCAACCTTTCAAAATGAAGTTCAGAATGCTAATTAGGTCCTGTTGAGCTTGACTTTTTAGGACCTTAATTCCCCGAAGGAAATGATTTTCAGAAATAGTTGGTACACTGTAAACTCATATCAGTATTAGGAGTTGGAGAGTTACAAGTGGAAGACACATAGACACTAGAAAAACATTAGACAACACAGAAGGATCACTACACATAACATCATTGATTTTTAAAGAGTATTGATCATAATAACTATCCTTCATTAATTTTCCATACTACCAAAAGTTTTTGAGATTACTCTTAGTGTTATTAGTTACACTTGATCATTTAATTTTATTCTGTTTATAAGAATTTTCACTTGTTTCCGGTAATAAGAAAAATAATTTTAATGAAAAAAGTTATTATTCCTCTTGTACAGTTTGTGATAGTGTTTCTTGGATTTTCAAGAATTGACTTATTCTTTGGAAAACCAACAGGATATTTAGATACTTTTTTTTGTAGATAGTGGAATGAAAGTATCAATTTTATCAGTTATACATTTAGATAGTTGGTCAATAAGTTCATTCACATCGGAAGATTTATAGAAATTTGTCCAATCATGATTTTTAATAGAATTATAAAGACCAAGATAATTGCCATCTTCGTAATTTTTAAAAACAGAGAATAAATTAATATTACGTTGTGTAGTGTCAATTGATAAGACAACTTTTAACAGTGGATGATATAAAATTTCTTTGATAAGAACATCTTCAGAATTGGTCACAGTACATTGGTGTTTACTAGTTAGACAAAGATCTAATAGATTTTGTGAAGGTTGGGTTTTGTCAAGGTTATTAGAGAGAGGTTGCCTTGATCGCTTGCGCATCGTTCTGCGCATCGCGTCACTTGCAGCCCCGGCTCGGCTTGCCAGCCCGTCCGCTCCTATCAGTTACTTAGTTTACAAGCACATCTGCTCGTAATAACGTGTCAAACTACAGCGTAATGCAGGGGGAGTTATTGTTGTGAGGAGTTTAATTGAGAGTGCGTGTGTTATAAAATGTTGGTGTTGCTTATATCATAAGTGCACAGGTGCTTCGTTAATTATAACTAGCAGGCAAAATGTTAAGAACACGAATTTAAAGTGAATTTGTTTTGTTAGGCTAAACGCTGTTAACAAGTTGTATTTAAACATTACAATGCCAGGTACGCGGTGTACAGTGGATGTGTGTACAAATAGTTTGTAAAAACAAAATCTTTACCTGAAACAAATCATATAAAATATCATCGATTCTCATGTGATGATCATCTGTTGAAAGTGTGGGTTCAGAAATGCCGACGTGATGGTGAGTGGAATCCAAAAACAACTTACATATGTTCAGATCACTTTACAGATGATGATTACGAGCGCGACTTGAAAGCTGAGTTGTTAAATGCATGCGCTAAAAGACGTCTTAAACCAAATGCTGTACCTTCATTAAAACTTGGAATTACAACACCTGTAGAAACATTGGAAAGTTGTGTGCGCCGAGATGACCGAGTTAAATGCAGGGGAAAAAAAAAATGTTATGTAAATTAATCGTAGATTCAAATGAAAATGTAAGTGAGGAAGAAACCTGTTCTTGTAGTCAGTTAAAGCATTCAAAGTCTTGTTCTAACAATGACTCGGTTGAAATGCTTAGGAAGGAAATCCAAATTCTTAAAGAAAATTTGTTTCTTGCCGAAAGAAAGTCAGTTTTAAATTTGGAAGTCATGAAAAAACTCAAAAAGAAAACGTAAATCTTAAAAACAAACAAAAAAAAACGTTCTTCGTTAGAGTTCCGGATGCAGAATATCATTTCAAGTGTTTTTTTTTTGTTTTTTTGCCAAAAAATCAAATTGATATTACTTTCGTTGAAAAAAAGAGTATACTGGACCAATGAGGAAATAGCAATCGCTTTCACTTTGCGTTATTTCAGTAAGCGATGTTATTTATTTTTAAAACAGAAACTTAACTTCCCATTGCCTGAACTTTCAACTCTTCAACGATGGGCATCTTCATTTGACATGAAAAAAGGAATCCTAGTAAACATGTTTGAATTTTTGAATGTAGCACGTTCTTCGTTGCTAGACTTTGAACGCATTGTTGTTCTTTCATTTGATGAAGTAAAAGTGAAGAAAACGCTCGAGTATGATGCAAAAGAGGATGAAACGATTACACGAAATCTGCTCTATTCATGTTAGAAATTTATTTTTAAATCTAACTTCAGTTTATTTATATTGCAAACATTCCCAAAATGTAGCTATGGCTACTTTTATTAAACACTAAGAAATTGATATGCAATTATTTTAAACATTATAATCTTGCTGAGAAATATTTACAAATAAACCATTTTGTTTACTAGTTACATGTTAATTATATTAATTTTTAAAAATTCACGGATTCATCATTGATATTTTGAAAATTTTTACTGTCACTGAAAAAATATGTTGAAATAATAATTCATCCTTGTTTTCAGTCACAGCATGTTGTCATTTGAAAAGCATATCAAAACGATTATAATTAACAGTAATCTACAAAGCATAAATGAAATACTATAAGTATTGCGTATCAGACATGTGAAACGAGCCGAGCTGATAAGAGAGCGCCGTCAGTCAGCAGGTGTAGTATTACGGCTGGGAACGGCGGGGCTGCAGATGACGTCAGAGCGGAGTGTCGGGCTGTCTACATTGTTCTTATGGGATCGAGACAACCTCTTTCTACTAACCTTGGGGTTTTGTTACATTGATAAAGGTTTAGGCTTGAAACAAAATTAAGTAAATGATTAGCCTTGGATTTAGAGTGACAGTTAAGGATGTTTAGCCAATCAATGTCAGGAACATTAAAGTCACCGAGATTTAATAATTTATCTTATCTTAGTTTTTCTTTAAATGACTCAAAATACGCTTAGAATGTGTTTGGAGTGGTGTCCGGGTAGATAGGTGTTACATAACGTTAGATTACTGTTTTTCAAAATTTTATTTTTTAACCAAACACTTTCAATTTCATGGAAATCATGGTTTTCAATGGGATGAACAGAAATAAACTTGTGTTTTTCAACTGCAATTACCACCACCTCTTTTCTTCTTACTGAATTGCTCATTTCTGTCATTTCTTAAGATCAAATATTGTTCTGTAAAGTAGTGGGAATTTATACTAAATTCATTTGATTTTGTTCTTAGTCCTCTGATGTTTTGACAGCCAACTACCGACTCCTTAGATATTGCCTGCACCGAAGGTCTATTGCAATGCCTCTCCAAGCACCTGGGACGAACTAGAAGGTATCGAGTTGGTAGTTAAAGAATTGGCAGTATAACTATTGAGTTTTGATGGATCATCCGAAGTAGAGCTTGTAATTTGGTCTGGGTGAAGTTTTCATAATTATGGTGTATTAAGCATCCACTAGGCCAGAAGCCAATGTTGATTTTTTCAAAATCTTCTTCTAGTACAGAGACATGGAACGAGGTGTACAAGTCATGTTTTGTTCGAAGTTTTGTAACTTTCACTGACACATGTTAAGTTCATTGGAAATGTAGTCTGTGATTTCATTCTCATTAACCTTAGGGTTGACCCTGGTAACAAAGAGGGCTTTCGTCCTTTTATAGATTGATTTGGAGATAATTATTAACGTAGAAGTTTTCTAATACGACTTTCAGTGGTGTTTTCTTTCGGTTCAGATCATTTTTGGTATCTGCACTCCCGTTGGAACTAGACTTAAGTCCATGTTGCATTATGGTGAATCCTTCACTGTCAATAGGATGAGAGTTGCGCAAGGTCATACCTTCCAGCAAAACACGTGGAGTTGTAACTGAGTCAGGTGGAGCTTACTCTGTGATTCAACATCAGATCTTTTGTTGGTAAAAACTTTTTTTAATGCTTGACTAAAGGATAAATCACAGTCTCTCATGTAATTTAAGCATTGCTTAATTTGAAACAGCTCATGCTTTATCTCAGATGTTTCAGATCGAGTAACGGTCAATAAAGTTTTCAAGATAAAATTTTCCTTCTTCAAATTCTTCAATTTTATTACAAAGAGATTTTACTAAGTTGATTAGTTCTTCATTATTACCATGTTTTTTCGCATAATCGTTGCACTTTTTATTCTAAAATCAAGTTTGAAAAGTAAGGGTGCAACGATTATGCGAAAAAAATTTTTTTTGTTAGATAAAGTTATTCATAAAAACAAAAATTCATGGAAAGTACGTTTATTTAAAACGTAAAGTATAAAAGAGCACGCCAAACAATTAAAATTAATGTCATGCAATAAAAACCTTTCAACTTCAAATAAAAAAATAAAATCTGTGATCCAAATGCAAGCCGAACGAATGCGTAACTATTACCGTATACACACCACGAAAGAGTGCGGGCTATCAGATGTAGTTAACTCGGCACTCGATAAAGAGCGCGTGCTGCATGCACTCGGCGAGATATCGATATTCAGCTACGTGTGCACGCTCTATACGGGAAGCAACATGACCAAACAGAGAGCGTGTGTTGCATGCATCGGCGAGATATCAATATTGGGCTACGTGTGCGCGCTCTATACGGAAAGCAACATAACCAAACATTAATGATTACAACGAGCGCTGGCTAAATTTTTGTAAGTGGTACACCGCGGCGACGCAGACGAAAAGATGAATGTAATAATGTTTAAAAACGTTTTTAAAAGAAAATGTACACATCAGACAACTACGTATTTCCGTTAATTAAATAAGTAAGAGGTAATGTAAGAATAAATATTAGATTTATATTTTAAAATACATTGTTTTATACGGAAAAAATAACCACACGAAGCGCTCGGAATCTAATAGCGGAACCAAAAACATGCAACGTTTACGAGAGAGGTTTTTTTTATCCATATATTGATGCCCAAAAATATGGGTGCGATGATTACGCCAGTGCGACGATTATGCGATAAAAGAGGGTATGTGCAACTTGTGGAGAGTTATCCATGTTGTCTTATTAGGAGAACGAAACATTGTCAGATACGCTTATTGAATTAAATCAGAAATAGAATCATAATTCGGGAGCACTGGAAACCCCACAGTATCTTGTAGATGAAGCAGTGAAGAGTTAATTGTGAAAGATACAATATCCCTAAGGCAGATGATGAACCTGCATATAGCAAAACGTAGAGCGCGTACATGACACGTCCATTGGACACATGCAGCCAGCATGATGCATTAAAAATAAAAAATGTTTAAATTTAAAAATTTTACAAACTTAAGTCAGAGATATTTGACAGGATTTCAAACATATCAGAGGTTATCTTTCCAAAATTTGTTATATGGAAAAATTTGAAAGCCATGTTTCGTAAAACGTATCCTACATCCTAAAATCTAAACTGCATAAAATAGTTGGAGACTGAATTAAGTAAGTGTGGTGGAATCTCAAGAAAAAGTTTAAAAAATTTTGTTGGACACATATGACACTTATTTACTGCATGTTTTGTAGTGAGCAGCGAAATTACTATAATATCTCTCTCTCTCTCTCTCTCTCTCTCTCTCTCTCTCTCTCTAATAATAATAATAATAATAATAATATGCCCACTCCTCACTCTCGGGCAAGCGTTGGTGAAGCGACGCTGCACAACTGCATTTTTCTTTATAATGGAAATTGCCAACAAAAATTAATTTTAATTGAATATGATTTGTGAAAATTTGTACAAACATATCCAGTAGGCTTATGTATAATGCATTATAGCTATTATAAACACTTTAATTCATTCTTGAAAAATGCAGTGGCAGAGAGAGGTTAAATCATGAGTGACTTTACAAACTCCCAGTTTCAACAGGAATAAAAAAACTTATTGTAATAAAATTTGAAAGCCGACTTTCATGGCCGAGGCAGTTTGGGCTTTATTATTTTCTTATCACGATTTATAGGTTTAGAAACCTGGAAATCAGTAATTTTTTGGGTTTGAAAAAAATTATAATAAATTACATTAAAGAAAACTAGGATTGATCTACATTGAGTAGACTTAAATAATGGTTGAGAAATTAAAATTACAGATAATAAACATAGTTTGTTTTCTGATCCTATCTTATGTGGCATCTTAATGACTATAATGTTAAATTCTGTTAATATTTTATGGTTTACCTTTTATTTTTAAAAAATGGCTTTAGAATTCAAGTAATTTGGTAGCTTTCAATTAATCAAGTTCTTCCTCTTCCAAAATTTTGACTGGTTTGGTCAGACCTACGTGAAAAATATTTTCACACCATGGTGATAAAAGCTATCTTAAATTGGGAAATTATTTGTGACTTCCCTTTGCAGACAGACAAATTACACAAATGTCAGGATTCAGTGAATCATTTTTCATTTAATTATTTTAGGTCATACTTATGTCATCAAATTTTTTCCCAGATATTTAAAACCAATGTCAGAGAATAATTTTATTGTCATTCTCTTTATCTGTTCCCTGGTTTGACTGTGAATTTTTGTCAGAACTGCATATAAGAAAAAAATTGCAGCTTTAAAGCTTATCGTCAAACAATTCTCAGTCTTTCCACAATATATTTAGTACTATGAGAATAAAATATTTGAAAAAATAGCTAAAATTATTCAGTGTGCATAAAAGCTTTTACACTTATATGCTAATAATTATTTTTGAGCTTTCATCACACGAGTCTAAGAAGAGATATGATGAGCTGTATATTCGTAAATTACTTATGTTGGTATATTTAAAATACCCATAAATCATGTTTAAAACAACCCTAAATCAAATCATTTTATATAAGCAAATTTTGCATTTACACCAAATATACTTCCATGCTTTACAACTTAGTGAAAAACAGTATTGGGAAACACCCTAAAATTTCTCATTAGAGTTTTTTTTTCGCGGAGTTAATGAAAACACGATATAGCGATCACAAGATTTTTGGTGACGTTAAGTTAGCAGTGAATGTTGACTTTAATCACATTATAGCATTCATTGAATGGTTTTCATTTGAATGAAACCATAAGTAAATTATACAAGATTCATTTTCTATTTTGCTTGGCTATAATGTCCAATACCTAACACAATTTTTTGTTAAATTAGAAAGCTTTAAAGGAAACAAATTCGGTCAGTCAGCCCATTTCATCTCTAGGCCCTATACAGAAAATCATAATTGTGAGAAAAATTTATTTTATATGTTGTTTGATATCAGATTGTGTTTGTTACATCAAACATTGTTCTTTCGAATTTCAGGTAACGAGATATTCAGCCTCAAAATATGTGAAGTTATTATCGGTAGAATATCTAAAACAATATCTTAATGTATTGAGCCATTTTAATTTAATATTTTGTTTGATTGATATGTAGAAAGTTTTGGTTGTTTTATTTTATGATGAAATTTGTATAGGTCTCAACCTTTGAAGTTATTATTATCTAGCTTATAGTTTAATGCTTTTAAATCAATGTTTGATTAAAAATACCAGCACACCCAAAATAGTAAGGCTAAACAACATTAGTGATTGATATGTTCCAGTATACAATAAATCGCAAAATGTGAATCATCAAAGGTCAAGTCAATTAATATGACCTCAGATTCCCAAGGAGAAAGCGGCCTGCTTGTTCCGTGATCTGTTTTCTCCAGGGCCATTCATGAAACCAGCAAACTTTATTTCTAAGGCAAAAATAAATCACGTAATAATGATTTTATTAATACTTTCCCCGCCCACCACACAATGTCGCCACCAGCTTGAGACAATTACAATGCCATCTCGTGTCGGGCAGTCCAACTAGCTTCAAAACTGCACAAAATTTTTCTTATGGCTTGACGACTTCTATAAGTATTATTTATATTCAATGCTACTATACATATACTGTTGATTTCAATGTGATTGTTTCACAGTTATTATCAAAACTACTGGAAAACCTCTATGGTACCACCAGTACAGCCGTGCTGTGAATGAACATTTTAATTTACTATATGTATTTTAATCAAAAAATGTTTTTATTCTATCTCCTGTACTCTTTCTTCTTTTTACTCATCTTCAAATAAATCTTTTGTACGTGCACACAAATTAATACATGTAAATTTATAACATTACATTCTACTGCACAAATTAGTTAGAACATATTAACATTAACTCAGTTCGCGGACACAGGTAGGTACTGAATGATATGGAGCATGTATTAATGCTCACCCACAGTTTTAACTTCATGCGATCATTCCGGTGAAAAGACGTAATTGATATGCCAGTACGCTGGCAAGGCTTCAGCCCCCATCCCACCTCCCTCCACTCTTTCAGCGAGGTGGGTGGGGAAGCATCCGGCAGGCCGTTACAGAGGACACAACAAGGCGGGAGTGCAATTTCGCTGATGCAGACGTTTACCTCTAGTATTGCCATTAAGAATTTCCCGTGGTGACATGCGTGTTAAAATGCAGGAATCAATGCAAGAAACAGGGTGTCTACTGACCCTGGAAAACCTGGAAAACCTGGAAAAATCAGGGAAAATTGTAATCAGGGAAAAAACAAGGAATTTTTTCAAAAATCAGGGAATTTTTGTTTGGTAGGTTGTAGTTGGCAATACGTTTTTTGTTTATTGATCAGCTTGCATTGACGTAGCATCATGTGTATCCCCTCCCATTTTTATTTTTGAATGGCAAATAACGAACAGTTCCCACGTCCATTTTCTTTTATTTTCCATCGGATTCGGAAGTGGCTTCAAATCACGTGATACAAACTGGTTCAAGCTGGTCTGTTATCCTGCTGACGTGACGTACTGCAGCATGTACTTCCCACGTTCGGATTATACCGACAGGTGCATTTAATTTTAAGTATCTATGGATGCCCTCAACGTAAACTGGGCATTTTTGTTAGCTTTGAAAATACATATCACAGACACTTTTGGTGAAGATTCGCCATCATTGCTAGAAATTGGTAGCTGTGGGCTTCATACGGTCCATGGTGCTTTCAAAACTGGAATTTCTGCTACACAATGGGACGTTGTTAGTTTTTTGAGGCACAGTTACTATTTGTTTAAGCATGTACCTGCAAGGAGGACAGATTACATTAGAATAACTAGATCAGAGCTTTTTCCCAAGAAATTTTGTGCAATCAGATGGTTAGAAAATACTGCAGTTGCTGAGCGTGCCATGAAAACACTACCCCACCTAAAGAAATTTGTTAGTGAAGTTTCTATTTCATCTGTCTTTCAATGTAGGTAGTGGAAAGTGCTCTTGAAGATAATCTTCTAGAAGTAAAATTTACATTTTTCCACTCTTTGGCATCAGAGCTGGATTTGTTTCTTACAATGTTCCAAAGAAATTTGTTAGTGAAGTTTCTATTTCATCTGTCTTTCAATGTAGTGAAAAGTGCTCTTGAAGATAATCTTCTAGAAGTAAAATTTACATTTTTCCACTCTTTGGCATCAGAGCTGGATTTGTTTCTTACAATGTTCCAAAGAAATTTGTTAGTGAAGTTTCTATTTCATCTGTCTTTCAATGTAGTGAAAAGTGCTCTTGAAGATAATCTTCTAGAAGTAAAATTTACATTCTTCCACTCTTTGGCATCAGAGCTGGAATTGTTTCTCACAATGTTCCAAAGTGAAGCACCCATGGCACCTTTTCTGAATGATTCACTGTTAGACATTTTATTAGGTTTGGCAGGAAAGTTTGTAAAACCAGAGGTACTGAAGAGCTTTAGGGAAAAATGCAATGTATCTCGATTGGATGTAGATAACCAGGAAAATCTATTGACTGCTAACAATATCAAGTTGGGTTATGCAGTACGCCATGCCATCAAGAAAGAGAAAGTACCAGAAAAGTCTGTCCTGTTACTGAAAAATGATGTTAGGACTTGTCCAAAGGTTATGGTAAAAGAACTTCAAGACAAAAGTCCCCTAAAGTACAAACTTACCAAAGGAATTTCCTGCTTATGTCCGTCTATGGCTTTAAATTCGGGTGTGAGGAAACAGCGTGTGAAGTACAGTTTATAATGTTGTCTTCAAAACAGGTGGCTATCAGGACAAGAAGCTGATAACATTGAGTGATCATATCAGTTGGTATGTTCCTCGCAAGATTCTGAAGCACTGTTCTCGTCTTTTTCTCGAGAAGATGGGCGCCTTGATCACTTGTGGATGCTCATTCTTAAGGCACATACAGTAGTTGCCAAAACAGGCCTTCTAAAGTTTGTGAGGATGATGATGGAAATGCATCATTGGAAAGAGGATTTTCAGTGAATTCTAATCTGCTGACTGAAAACTTGCAGGAAGAAACACTGATTGCACAAAGACAAGTGTATGTCTTTGTTCAACGTTCTGGAGGTGTAGAGCATGTTGATATCATCAAGTCCATGTTACAGTATATAAGAAATGCTAGTTGTAGGCGTAAGGAAGCCCTGCAAACAAAACAAAAATAAAAGGAAGCTACAGACAAGAAGAAGGCAGAAAAAAGAAGAGTTGAAGAGGAGATCAAGGCATTGCAGTTTAAGAAGGCTCGAGTGTTGGATTTGGCTTGTTCTGAAGCAAGTGCTATAGACGCAAAAGTTGAGTCACTGCGTATTTGACGGGAGCTTCCTTTTACTAATGTTTTTTGCAAAAGTAAATTTGTGAAATATTTGTAGCAGCATGTTTTATTTGCCATCAATTGAGTCACTTTGACCACGTCTAGAAGAAGGTAATATTTTTACTAATTTAAGTAAGTTGAAATACTTTGAAACCCATCAATGTATTGTTATGCAGTTTTTTCAGTTTCGTGGAATTTCGTAATTGTGTTAAAGAAAACCTGGAAAAATTCAGTTTTAGACCTAGAAAACCTGGAAAAATCAGGGAATTTTATTTACTAGATCTAGTAGACACCCTGAAGAAAGTTCAGGGCATGTCCGACTGGTGAGTTCCTTAAATTCTGACGATTTTTACTCCACAAAAAAGTAGGATGAATAAGGCCATTTTCGTGATATTGGTGGGGTCAGAAAAGTATACCCTCTTTTATGGCATAATCGTCGCACGTGCGTAATCGTCGCACCCATATTTTAGGGCGTCAAAATTTGGATTAAAAAAAAACCTCTCGCGTAAATGTCGCATGATGTTTTTGGTCCCGCTATTAGATGGCGAGCGCTCTGTGTAGGTATCATTTCCGTATAAAACAATGTATTTTAAAGTATAAATATAATATTTATTCAGAAATTACTGCGTACTTATTTAAATAACGGAAATACGAAGCTGTCTGATGTGTAAATTTTCTTTTAAAGACTTTTTAAACGTTATAATCTTCATTGTTCGTCTGCATCGCTGCAGTTTACCGCTTACAAAAATGCAGCCAGCGCTCGTTGCAATCATTACTGTTTGGTTATGTTGCTTCCCGTGTAGAGCGCGCACACGTAGTCGAATATCGATATCTAGCCGATTGCATGCAACGCGCGCTCTCTATGCGGAATCGAGTTAACTACATTTGATATCCCGCATACTCGTGGTGTTTACTACGGTAGTTACGCATTCGTTCGGCTTGCATTTGGGTCACAGATTTTGTTTTTCTATTTAAAGTTGAAGAAAGGTTTTTGTTGCATGACTTGTTAAATTAAATTGTTTGGCGTGCTCTTTTATACTTCACTTTGTAAATAAACGTACTTTCCATGAATGGGTTTTGTTTTTATGAATACTTTATCTAAAAAAAAGTGTTTCCGCATAATCGTTGCACCCCTACTTGTCAAACTTGATTTTAGAATAAAATGTGCGACGATTATGCTAGAAAACACTGTAAATGCGGTAACAGGGCAACTTAAATCCACCAGACTGACGTAAAATGTACTTTTTATTCCTTTCCTGCGCAAACAAAAATTAAAAATCTCAAGTACTTTTTAACTGTGTCTCATAGAGGTAAATGTAGTGTCTTTCTTCCAACGTCCAGATGACATCCTTAAATTTCAAAGATTAGAAGTTTTCTTTTTTGTAATTTTAATAAAGTTTTGGATAAATGCTGCTTAATTCCATGATATAACTTACATTTTGGTGCCATTATATGTATTAACTTGCATTTCAGTGTTATGCAGTATATTGACATGCTTTTCGGAGTTATTTCGGTGTTACTGCTATTCACCATATAATCTTGTCCCTAACCATGATGTTTAGTGCAGACAGAATGCTGAAACTGAGTTTCTGTGGTGCCCTTGCCAACAGGACTACTCAAGTGGAGCCATGCTGACAGGGGAGCTGAAGAAGGTGCTGATCGACGTTCTGCAGGAGCTGGTGTCCACGCACCAGGCGCGGCGTGCCGAGGTCACATGCGATGTCATCCAGCGATTCATGGAGCCTCGCAAGCTCAAGTTCAGCTTCTGAGCTCGCACCTCCTGCCGCCAGCTTTGTGCTTCGTGGAGTGGTGCTCACACTCGTGTGCTTGCCATGCAGGAGGCTCTCGTGTAGCTTTGCAAAGCCGTGTTTGATCGAAGTGTGGTTGAGAGTCTGACTTGTACCAGTTTCTCAGAAAGCCAGAAAGAGAATTGGGTGAATGAAAACAAATCATGTATCATGGTTTTTTCAGTTTTTTTTTTTTCTTCAAAAGATTGCTTTCTTACTTAATGGGCAAAGAATACCAAAACTGTTGTACCTAATTTCTTTTTTGTTCACTTTTATCTAAACGGTGATTAAAAAAATTATTCCATTTCACATGTACATATCGTGATATGCTTCTTTGACAGGTAGTATAAAAATAAAATAATTTTTGTTTCTTTTTATTTCAGTTGTTTTATTTTATATTGTTTCTTTTGTAATTTTTATTGAAGGGGAGAAAGTTTTACACAGGATCATGATTTATAGTTAAATTTTTATTTTGGTCATGTTTTAAAATATGGTAAACTAAATAGTGTCATAGCCTAATTATTCCTGCACACTGTAAAATATTTGAGAAGTTGAAATTTTATGGTTAGGAAAAAAAAAATTTTGAATTTACTTTAAATGGCTATACAGACAAAAAATTAGAAATTATTTTTAACTGCAATGTGATCATTTTACAAACCATAATAGTATAACATTGATCAAACCCAAATGTACTTTAAAGGATTAATGTATAGAGACTAGGGATGGGGCGACCGAATCCAATATCCGCCGAATCCGCCGAATCCTAGGGATTCGAAGGTTCGGCGGGTCTGATATAGGATTCGTCAAAGGATTCGGTTTTTACTATTGAAAAAAATACAGTAAAACTCGCTTACGAGGTCCCGCATGGTAGGTTTTTCCGTATAAAGCGTTTAAATTGCCCGAGGTCTCGTCATTTACGCCATTAATTGTGTGATATAATGTCCGTTAAAATTTTTTCTGAAACTTCTTGTCTCAAATAATGGCACACGTAAATATGAAGAAAAGACAAATGAACAACAACATACGAAGAAATATGGATGATGTACCATAACTACAGTACAAACCCAATAGTTATTTTAAGATAATTACCATAAAAAGAACTAAAGATTCTTTGTAGAATACCATAATTACTACAGATGCATGATAGCTACCATATTTGCACTATAGTTACCGTAACAACTGAGATGTATATTTACCGTGATAGTAATGTATTATTTATTTATGACATATTAAATTAAAGAACATTGTTAAAAAAAAAAAAAGGATGTTAAACTTTAATATGTACGGTTGGCACATGTTGCTAAGAAATAATGCGATCTGAAGGAATGCAGTACTACTACGAAAAGTGAAAATGGTACTCGTGGATTTTTAGGTTATGGCAGTCTCTCTCGTTTTTCAGTAATATCGGCCGAAAATTAACGAGCGTACTGTATCGGAAGTCGGCAGAAATGCCGATTCAACTAAATATTGGCAAAATCGGCTTCTTCAATACAGCTCTACATTTAATGACATGAGTAAACATATTTCAGACTTCAGGATATTGAAAAAGACTTTAATTTCCATGTAGGTTTATTGTGTGTATGTTTTTTTTGCAAGTGTAATTTGAATGAAGTAAAATGTTTTTATTTTTATTACTTTCAATTGATTAAACTTTAATGACCAGTTACAGATATTTATGACACTAATTTTGAGGAAAATCAATTTTACTAAAGCACTCCAGCCAAGCAGGTTGCCAGCGGGAGACACTTCTCTTTTGCTGGAAACACTATCTCCAATCGTAGAGCTAATTTAACTCCTGAACGTGCAGAACAAATTATTGTTCTGAATGATAGATTAAAGAACAGAATTTAATACTCTGTGACAATCTCTCTCAGAATTATTGTGCTGAAAAGTGGAAATGTTGAAACAATGTGAATGTACTTTTCAAACAACATGATTTTTGGTGCTAAGTTTGTTGAAGCTCAGTAAGGACTCCAGAAAAATTGACAAGGGTGAAATTTTTCCAAAGATATGTTACATTTACACAAACATATACTTGGTTATGTTAGTTGGATGATATCAGTTACTAATGAACCAATGGAAACAGGTAAGATTCAATGAAAAAAAATGTTATTTTTTTTCTAGCAGTGCAAAATGTAAAAACACACTGTAAATAGTTACCCAAAATTAATAAGCCCACTTCATTTTAATACTTTATTCAAACATGATATTAAGTTTAAGATAAAAATAATTTCCCAAAAGTGTAACTGTACCACAAAAGCTCGAGCTCGGCTCGAAGTAAAATTCTTAGGCTCGCAGACCTCTAGCTTATTTATAGAAAAAACCTAACCGCTAATCTGTACTAAAACTGAAATTTCTCAAGAAAAAATTGTTGTCTTTATATACACTTATACCAGAAATGTACCAAACTACATGTGATAAAGTCAAGGGACTTTTAGTGCAAGCAGAATACATCTCACTTACATTAGATATGTGGACATCATCTGTTAAAAGATTCGGGTTTGGGTTCGAGATCCGGCAATTCCAGTCGAGGATTCGAGTTAGGATTCGGATTCGAGGAAATCAGGATTCGCCCCATCCCTAATAGAGACCTATAAAATTCACAATCATCATAAGGCTTTGAAGTTTAAATGTAATTTTTTTTTTACACACATTCCTACACAATTATGCTTTCATTTTATTTTTTGCAACCTTCTCGTTACAAGCATCTTAAAGCGTCCATCGTAGCGAAACAATGCCTAGAATAAAACTAGTTGCAAATTAAATTTTGAACAAAAAAGGTCTCTTAAATTTTTGCATTTGTAACAGTTTTAATTTTTTGGCAAATCTCGATATGCCCTGCTTTGCGGCTGTTTTGTATTTCTTTCGTTGTAACTCCTGGTCCTTGGGACTCTTCACATAATGTACTGTCACCTACGCAGAGCTTAGCTGAAAAACTACATGCTTTGACTGTAAACTGTGTCACTTATGCCACGTTTGACTGCGTCCTGAACAGGCACAGGGGTGAAAATGAGAAAAGATATCACTTTAGAATGCGTGAGAGGAGTGGGAGAACAGGGACGTTGCCAAGGGGTCCGGATCCCTCCCTTCCAGGATTTAAAAAAAAAAAAATTTAAGACAGAATTATAATATTATAGCAACCTAGATACATAAGGTTACAGAGATAATATTTTTAAAGGATTATTGTAATCCTTAGAGGGCTACAGTAATTTATTTCCTCCCCATAATAGCCCGACTTGTCTCATACACAAAAGCATCAGGAATTGTTTTACCAAGCAGTCTACATCTAATACCAATTTTGCACGCGTGTTTTTGTAAGCATGTACCGTGTTTTCTCGCATAATCGTCGCAGATTTTATTCTAAAATCAAGTTTGAAAAGTAGGGGTGCGACAATTGTGCGGAAAAAATTTTTTTTGTTAGGTAAAGTTATTTATAAAAACAAAACCTGTTCATGGAAAGTACGTTTATTTAAAAAAAGGCGGAGTATACAAGAGCACGCCAAACAATCTATATTAATAATTCCTTAAACAAAAACCTTTCTTCAACATTAAAAACTCTAATGCGAACGCAAGCCACTAGAATCTGACGTGAACTAACGTGTCGTAGTACACACTTGCCACGAAATAATGCGGGCTATCAAATGTAGTTAACTCGGCACTTGACAGAGAGCGCGCGTTGCATCCAATCGGCGAGATATCGATATTGGACTACGGGAAGCAACATAACCAAACATGAATGATGCGCTGGCTACATTTTTATAAGCGGTACGCCGCGGTAACGCAGACAATCAGATAAAGTAAATACCGTTTAAAAACGTCTATAAAAGATAATTTACACGTCAGACAGTTTTGTATTTCCGTTTATTAAACAAATAAGTGGTAATGACCGAAATTAAATTTTAGATTACACCTACACCGCGGCGACGCAGACGATCAGATAAAGGAAATAACTTTTAAAAACGTCTTTATAAGAAAATTTACACGCTAAACAACGTCGTATTTTTCCGTTAATTTATTAAGTAAGTGGTAATGACCGAATAAATATTATATTACTACTTTAAAATACATCGTTTTATACGGAAAAGATACCTACACAAAGCATTCGGCATCTACTAGCGGGACCAAAAACATCATGCGACGTTTACGCGAGAAGTTTTTTTATCCCAATTTTGACAGCCTAAAATATGGTTGCGACGATTACGCGCGTGCGACGATTCTGCGATAAAACACGGTATTTCATACATACTTTACATGTGTGTTTCATGTATTTAATAACATTGTGTTTATGAGGTGTTTTAACAAAATCATTAAACAATTTACTTAAGAACAGACTATTAAAAATAAATAAATACCAAAATAAAAAAATTTCTTTTTCTTTTCTCAAGTCACATCATTACATGTATTTCTAAGTGCAAACGGTGACGTTCTAAAAGTATCACTTACTCATAAAATGTTATATAATAGTTATACTGAAAACCGTCTTCAAAAACTTCTGGTCCTTGGGAGAGAGCTCACTATTGGAGTTATTTGGGCAGAGTCCCTTCCACTTCCTTTCTTTTACTTTGGCTGTCAGCAAAGACTATCTTTAACCCTTCTCTGTTTTCTCTCGTAAGTGACCACAGGCTATCGTTTCATTATTTAGTTTCATTATTTTTTATACGTTTGATTTCTGAAGGAAAATTGTTCTTCTGCAATGGCAAAACTTTTTTTTTTATGTATATCTGCCGCTTTCTGTTTGAAAACAAGCGGTGTAAAAATCACTCATACTAACGCAAGTGGCACAGAAAATCATTCATTTAATACCATGAAACCAGAAAGAAGCCAGTGTTTTGAAGTGTTCACTATGTTGTCTTTTTTTGATTAAATTTAACATAAACAAAATTTCAGAATTTTTGTGCACTTTTAAGTATTTAATTTCAAAGTAACAGTCATTGGAAAATAAAATTTCTGTGATTTTATTAATTATCAATAGGTTTGAATTGAATTTTTATTTATTTTTTTTAAGGTTAAAAACTACAAAGTCTTCAAACAAAAGCTCACATAAACTAAACTAACCTTGTTTTTATTTTGTCGTGAATTTTGCACAAAAAAAATAAGTGTTTAAGAAAAAAAATCACTTGGTCTCCTTTTTCAGGTCTCTACTAAATGGATTATGGTAAAAAAAAAATTTTATGCACACTTTGTATATTATATGTGTTTTGTTCTAAAAATGTAATGAAATACAATTTAAACATTAATATATATTTACATTTGTAACACCACACAATTTAAATGTTATAACTAAAACTAAGTAAAAAAATGAAGAAATAAGTTAGTTTAGGATGATTTAAGTGTCCACTTTCTGCTGATATCATGCTACCAACTTGTTTTGCACCTTTAAAAAGATGGCAATTTTGAAGTGTTTTGAATTATTACACTCCAATCTCATCTTCATTCTGAATTCTTTCAGGAGGGGGAATGGGCCGAAGAACTTGCGGACATCTTCCAAATTATCAAAAAAAATTTACCCTCATTGGTTTTGCAATAGCAAGTCACGTGTAATAAAATTCCCCATCTCCTCTTTGGTCTTCGTTGGAGACTTCTTCCTTTGTACATAAACTCCCATCATTTTTCTACGCAACCTCTCTTTTCCCATTCTCTGCACATGGCCATACCATTTCATTCCTGCTTTTTCCAGTATCTCATTCAAGTCCAGTATTCCTGCTCCTGTCTCGCACTGACAACATACTCCGCATAAACTTCAATCCTAGTGCTCTGATCTTCTCAGCATCTCTTTTATCTACAGTCCAAGTCTCTGCTCCATGACCATAAGCACATAGGTATTGTACACTTGTTTGCATTTTAATGACACCTTCCTCTTCCATACCAAATCTCCCACACACCTGTAGAATGCATCTCTTTGTCCTCTCCTTACAATTTCCTTCTTGGTTTTTCCCTCTCCCTAGATACTTGAAGGTTTCTACCTCTTTTAACTCAACACCATCTAATTCAATGCATCATGTGTCCACTCTCTTTTCACTCTTAGATCCCTGCAGGGGCAAACATCTGTAGGAATTCCTGGTGGGGGGAATTCATTTATCATTTCCATTTCACAGTTACGGTTTTGCGAGTGCAAGTGGCACCGCTCAATGAGGGTCCTTTTGATTACGAATGGGACCTGGGCCCCTCTGGCCCCAGCGAGACTTACACCCACGGCTCTCTGTATTTCTGTATTTGGTTAAAATGTTACGTGTGACAAAAAATTACATACGAAAAAGTAGTGATTTAGAATGATTGTGATCTCAAACACTTAACACAATCATACTCTTAAAAGAAAATTAGACCAATTTTTTTTCCAACTGAAAATATTTTCTATTTTACATAATAACAAAAGCAAATTGTTAGCTCTGTGTCTGCATTCTAGTGTGTAAACTTTTAATTAGTACAGTTGTTGATGCATAGAAAGCAGCTTCTGTCTAGTAGAAACTAATGGTGATGCTAGGCAGGGGCGTATGGATGAGGAGATATATCACCCCTCCGGAAATTAAATTCCACATACGCTCCTGGTACTAGTTACACTAATCTGTGATCAAAGTACAACCACCTCCCTATATACATCTAATGCATTTTGTCTTGTCAATTTTTGCCTTTATTAATTAGTTTTACAAATAGAACAAAACATTTGACTGTGATTCATAAGCTGTTTCAAAAACATGATATGAAGGTTTTTTTTCCAGCATTGGTATAGACATAACTTGTTTGACCCAAAATTTAAAAAAAGAAAGAAAATCTTGTAGTTGAATTATAGTTATTGTGGTATAATGAGCATTAACAACTGGTGTGTTGCAGCCCTTTTGGTGTTTACAAAAGCATTTGTACTTTATTGCAACTAAAACCATTAATCATTCTGCTTGCACTTAATTTGCAGTCTCTTCAAAATCATAAATTTAAAAATAAACAAAAACTTTGCAGTTTTTACATAATGTTGCACACAGTTTACTTGCAGTGGCATAATAAAACTGGTTATGGTTTTCTTCTTGGGAGTAGCTGAATCATTCTTTAGTAGGGCCACAATTATATTGTGAATCGCGAAATTTTCCACGAATTTATATGGAAAATGCGGAAAAAAAGGGGTTTTTTAAGAAAAACCACTAAATAACACAGAAATTACACAATGCAAGTCTCTTATATTTTAATGTGAAAAGTCATGAAGCGAAAACTACATACACTAGAACCCCGATTTTACGTATGCTCACGGTTCCACGGATTGCATTTGTAAAATCACTGCCTTCGTAAAATCGGGGGTTGCCCATTTTGACCCCCCACCAACCAGAAGAAAAAGATTGGTTTACGTTTGTATTAAATGTTTCTAGTATTATTCGTGTCTATTTGGTCATAAAAATAATATACTTTTAAATATTATTACTATTAAAGCAACAAAAAGAAAACCCCCGACGGAAGCGTGTGAACATGGAATGTGTGCTGACCCGCTGGCGCCAAGCAGACGGGCGACCGCTCACTCACTCGCCTGCCTGCCGCCTGTCTTCCCTTCCCATCCCAGCGCTGGGCTACCGTCTGTCGCGTAGCACACATTAGGTAATTATTTAATGTTTGCTACACGAAAGGATACCACGTTATTTAAACCTGCCCTCCTTATACAAACTGTTATTTCTACGATTGCGTGAATAGCCACATCTTCCAGTTGTGAACAGTGTGGAATATTAATGCTAATAGCAACAGAAGCTTGATAGTCAAGACTTGCCCGGGTCCTGGTTGATAAGCTGGAAGAATTTCCTGCCTTGCATTTCTACATGCTTCCTCTAATCAGCTTTAGGGCGCCGTCTAGTCAGCGTGTGTGTTAGTGAAGCGGGATGATAAGAGCGACGCTCAATGGTAGTTCTAGCGCGGTAAAACCTCTAAGTGCAAGGCTCTGAACTGGTGCGCAGTCATCTCGTTCCTGTCAGATCACTGTGAAATTTGAGCGGTGACCGTAACATTATATGGCAGAAAAATAAAGATAAAGGTGTAATGCATTTCCCTCTGACACTTTCAAGAAATTTGTAACGGGTTTTTTACACCTAAAACTTCGAAAACATGCCGTTTAGCCATTTTATCTCCTCTAAATCCTCTTGATCTGATATCAAAAGAACCAGTTGGGCATTAACAAATTCTTAAATGCTTTTCGTAAACAGACTCCAGTCGGATATCTAGTGCAGTTTGGAAATCGCGTAGGTTTTTCGTGGCTGTGCGCGGCACATGACTGTAGTTGCCATGCGTCACGCGCCGAGAATGTTGTCCGGCAGGAAGGGTTAGTATAGTTCATTTGCGGTAAAAATGAATACTTTTACGGTCCTGCTAAATTTTTCCATTAAAGAAATTTTGAAGTTCCAGTGATTTTCCAGCAGATATTATGTTGTGTAACTAACAAACAAATTGTATCAAAACAATTAACGGTAAAGGCTGTTGCGGGGGCCCTTAAATTTTTTTCATTTTACCAGAAATTGACTATACAAACCTGGCTTTCGTCGCACACAGTTTGGTGATGAGGAGGAAGGATGTTGACAGTTTCACATGCCAAAGGACGTTGAGGGAGGAGGGGGAGAGAGACACGATGGTTTGTATGCCTGGGAGGGATGAACCTTGAAGTCTGGACAAGGGAAAGAGAGGTAAGCAGGGCCGCAACTTGGGGGGGGGGGGGGGGGGGGGGTTAGGTGTGTTTCAGTTAGTCAAACCAAAAAGTGCAGATGTAATTACTAATTAAAATCAGAATTTTAAGACCCGCTTTGTGAATACATAGTTAACTTGTGGCAACTAACAATAAAAAAGAGAGGTGTTTTAATGAAATATTTAAAGGTCTAACATGTAAGTGTATTATATTATAAATCCATGTTAAGAAGTTTCTCAAGGTACTTAAAAAATGTACACTTAACAGGAAAAACATATAAAAACAGTAAAATTGTAATGACTGATAAGTAAAGTGCTAAATTTTTTAACTTGATGCTTAGGAAATTTTTTAAAGTGGGTTTTACTCTTGTTAAGATTAATTTAAAGTTATACAGCTAAAAATAAAGATAAACAATCTTAACAACAATAATAAAAATGGAACACTGAATCAACCTTAACAGTAAGTGCAAGACTATGTTAACATTATGTACAGTGCACGATTAATCCCATGTTTACTGGGAACTACCTATAATATACAATATACCTACATACTTTTAGGAATGCAGGAATCCGAAAATGCACATTTCCATGTGAATAAGTATTTGATAGGGATGTGCAAAGCTTCTTAAAATCAAAGTCAAGTTGAAGATTAATTTTGTTAGGAAAAGTTCAAAAACTTTGAACATCAATAGATATTTTTCAAGAGCAGGTTGTTTATAAGCCTGATTTAAACTGGTTAGGAAGAAAAAGTCAAATGGTTACAAATGAATTAGAACTGTTAGCATGTTTGTTTGGTTAGACAATACACAGCCAGCAGGCCACACACCCATTGTCACTACTTTGCATAACAAAACTACAGTGCTAGGTAAGACAATGTTAGCAATGCAAATTTTTGAAATAAAACTTATTTGATGAGGGGCTACAATTTTTGAGCATTGCGAAAATTCTGATTGCATGAGGGGTATAGTTAGGTAAGCAGTAGGTGAACCGGTAGAGGAGGAGTGCGTCAGCGGTGATGCCACTCCAATGCATGCACTAGCGGTCGAATGAGAAGACAGCGAAGGGGGGGGAGGTACATAGTGTAACGTGCTATATGCTAGTTGTAACAGCCAGAAGGGGATACTCCGAGAGAGAAGGAGAAATAATGCAGCATGATGCTACGGAATTCTCGTAATGCTGCTTGAGTTTGTCTACCCTTCAGTTTTTGTAACGGCTAACAATTGGCGTGACCATATTTATTTTTTCATTTGCGGTCATGAAGTTTCACTTCTGTCGTGTGCGGACTCCGCGCGTGGGGGGGGGGGGGGGGGGGGGGAGTGGTTAAAAAAAGTTTGGACCAGAGAGTTCCAAGAAGATAAACTAATACTCATTTCTGTATCTGCCAATGGTGATGTTTATCTGACAGCTTAGACAATTATTTTAAAAACATTTTTTTTCGTAATATGCCATTTCTGTTTACACTGAATGTCATATAGAGAAACTGGAAATTCAGTGTATCCAGCATTGGCATAAGTGAAAAAAAAGAATTATGTTCTTCCACAGCAAAAAAAAAATCAACTCACAATCTCGCACTCGCAGGCATTGGAGTAAGAAGGAAATAAATGTGCTAAGGTTGTATCAAACACTGTTCAAGCTTCAAGTTAAAGGTGTGACATTTTTGACAAGTGATTCAGCAAACATTTGAAAGCTTTGGGAACTTTATATTTCTATAAATTTAATAAAATAAACAATGATATAAAAATAGCTGGGCTGTTGTTGCTTCAATGTTTGTTTTACAGAATTTAGGTATTACATCACAATATTGAGTTGTCATGGTCTGAACGTTTGCTGAAGTGCTGGTCAAATTAGTCTTGCCTTATCAACTTATTGTAAACAGTGTGTACCTTCTTTATTGCTATATGTAAGAAATCAAATTAAAAAAAAAACCATTTCATTAGTGTTGGATAGTAGTGATGTGATGTATCTGTCCCTAATCTCAGCAAACTAACAAGAATCTAAAACCGAAAATATAATCTGGTATCATGGAAAGCTTAACAGTCAAAATACAAACACCCCTCTTCCCCCCTTCTTTTCCTCCCAATTTAGGATTTCATCTCGACAATTTCTTGCTACTATATGATAGATAAATGTAAATGGTTCCCAACTCCTGCCAAGAAGCCAATTTACTTTGCTCACATTCTCTGCTGCACCATGCTTCTGTAAAATAAATAAAATACATAAATTTGGCCGCTATGCACACAAACTTACTATTGGAAGTTGTGAATCAGTATGTTCTATGTTATTACTTTTATACATACATTTAAATATATATCACACACTTATCAAGGACCTTATAAGATGAAAAGAAGGAGAATGTTTTTAGAATGGCTTAAAGCCAATGTGCAGCCAAACATTTTTCCTCCCTTTCTCCTCAAACTCCTCTGGAGATGTAACTCACCCCTGTGAAAATAACTTTTACGACTTGTGGCAACAGTACATATTACTTTAACATGGTAATTAGGTATTTTGAGTGTAAAGTCAATTTTTGTACTATAAATTATTTAATTTATACTATCATGTATTGAAATTGCCTAGAATATTTAAAATGCAAGTGGAAACAAATAGTAATTTTTCTTTTATAAAACTGTGAATAATTTTTTATTTATTTACACTAGGCATGTGCAAGGATGATGGAAAATTAAACCATCCATATATTGCACTAGATTGTCTACAAGCCCTTGCTAGCTAGTACACTCTGCACCTGTACACAATCTTATACAAGGAGGCTAGTGTGTACTGTGCATGAAGTAAGGAGTTTGACTGTTGAAGACAGAGATATGGGGTTTTGCACTAAAACTTCTTTATAACAAAACTAAAGTAACTGCATGTTTGTCAAGGGAAGTTCTCTGTTAAGTGTTGGTTCGAAACAAGTACATATATACTAATTTTACAACGCTATATTTGCCTCTATTTACTGTCACACCATGTAAATTTTTAGTTTATTTGCCAGTCAAAGAAAAAAAATTAAATTTTTTTTTCATTCATATTAGAGCTGCAACTCCATAATGTCAAATCATCAATCAGGCCTCATATACACGACGCCTACAGGTCACGAAACTTAAGACCAGCTATGAAAGTTGTCTTAAGTACTAAAATAAACTTAAATATTGCAAGAAGTCACAAAACTTTTATTTTCCAGCAGCCTTCTGCTAACTTGAATTTTCTAATGTGATGTCTCTTCACTTTATAGTCACACATGAAATATAAATATATTTTTTACTTGATTCAGGTGTGAAATTATATCTGAAAGGTGTTTAGCTTTTAATTTAAAAACTAGCACATTCCTGCCAATAGAGAAATCTATTTAATAGGTATTGTTTAATTTTTATTTCAATATAATTATGACCCTGTGATATAAAAAAAGTTATGAGTAATTTTCATTTAAATGTCATAAAAAAGTTCTGAAGTTAGTTCACCACATGTTCTTGATGTAGTATGCGGTGAAAATATATAACTGTGGAAATGAGATACACTTTAAAGAAACATGAACACACACAAGCATCATTTTAAGTCACTAGGAAAATGTTTTAGATATGAATGTTATGTTCAGCATGATATATTAAAAATAGTAGCTGTTCAATTGTAAATATAATTTTTTTTAAAATATTACAGCTAATGTGAAGTTATTTCATTGCCTTAATATTAATATAATAATAATATAATAATAATAATTATAATTAATTTTCATTAAATAGAGATGAAAATGATTTGTTAGGTACAGTTTTAGCTGAGGCTTAGCAAATAGTTATATGAAGGTGTTCGTGACAAGTTTACTTAGTGTATCCATGCAGAGGTTTTCTGTACATCCTTTAACCACATTTCACAATACATGCCACTTTTAAACAATCATGTTGTGAATTGCTAAGAAGACAACATAGCTAAGTAACAAACAGTATGAAATGATTTGTATTTATATATTTATTTATATATACATGTATGTATATATATATTTATACACACACATGTATATATAAATTTTTTAGTTTTGTACAAAAAAAAATGCTATAAATACATACTCTGCAACACACACAGAAATGTACCCTTCTCTAGCTTAAAGAGGAATGCAGTCTGTTTGTGCTGTTGAAAAGATGCAGTAGCCCAAGTCACGGGATGCTGCATGTCACAGATGGTGGCTGCCGAGCCATCACTTAAATCCGTATCAGCATTTTCCACACACCAGTTTAATTCATGCAGTGCTGTCGCCCTTGCTGTGAACTGTGTCGTTTAGCACAGTCACTAGGGATGGGCAAACCAAATCCTTAGTATTCAAAGGATTCAAGGTTTAAAAATATATATATTAGAGGAAATACAGTAAATTAAAGCATCAAAACTAATAACCTCCTAAGTTTACTATGGCGGTTTAATTCTTATATCTATCCTGGAAACTCAGTTCATGAATAAAACCATTTAAACATTTGAGACTACGTATTCAAATTCAAGAAAACTGGGATTTGAACAATCACTAATAAGTCACATTGCATTTATTGATGTCTTTTCATAAGTGCATGCATTAAATTAAAGGACACTGAAGCATACCAGATGCACATAAAATATTTTGATGTATATGTATAAAATAAGCAAAAGAAAAACTCCAGTGTGCCATCAGTTGATAGACTATATTTTGGGATTCATAATTTCCAAAGATGTGTTTCTTACTTTAAGTGATTAGTGAAAAGTAGAAATACATGCACACACATATATTTACATGAGAGATGGTGAACCAAGAAGTTTTACTTCTGGCTGCCTGGAGCAAGGACTTGCGTCATAAAACAGTACAGTGACCAGACCATTACTTTGGCAATAAAACCAAGAAATGGAAATGAACCCAGTAAATCCTAGAGTTTTTAGGTCAACTACCATTACTCACCTTGAGTATATCCAACATTTGCAAGATGAGAGGTCTTGGTAGGTACTAGAGCCGGGGCCGCCCTGTTGGAGCGACAGAATGGTCCAGAAGAGAATACAGACTGAGCATCACAAGCACAAAGAATTTAATGACTAATATAATTAGGTATCAATTTTGACTTGGGTGTTAATGCTGCAAAAATGTTGCGTTTTCACCAGGCTGTTTATTGATATGTATTTCGGCATACTTTTAGTCTTGAATACTAACCTGGCCTAACAACTGGGTTCAAAAAGCTACACTGAATTCTTCTACACTTATTTTCCCTTTAAAATAATAAATGGTTAAAGTGTTCAAAAATTAAACTTGAATAGCTGAGAAAATAAATATTTGGTGGTGAAACCAGAGGCAAAGCATAGATTGAATGCATGTGTAAGCAATGAATCAAACCTACCTTACTTAAATTACTAAAAACTACAAACTTACTACTAGCATGTACAATGTTAGTGAACTGCTATAAAAACAAGAATTGAGCTGCAGATGCCAATTCTAAAACTAAATTAAGTTTTTTTAATCTTGTTTGTAATATGTTTTAGATCTTTCACTTAAACCACATTTCTAATGATATCGCTGTAAGTTACATAAAAAACTGTTGTCAAGCCAACAACACTCTAGGCTTGGTGTGGAGGATAATGTTTCCCCTTCCTCCTATGCACAGAGGTCACACCTGTCTTGGTCATCTCAAATTTTCAGTCTGCCGATACTGGCTGCAAGCAAGAAGCATGCTGCTTACAGTATGAACAGCTGGATTGTCGACATCCAGGCGGATGGTAACAGGCTGGCCAGCTGAGCGGACCTCAACCCTCTCTCTGGAACGCGCACTTGCGAGTGGAGGTGATGGTCTGGTCAATAAGAGCTCCACAGCTGCCTGTATTTAGTAGAAGTGCTTACAGGAGGGGTATCCACGACTGGGAAGTGCTGCCACACAGGGCATGGGGGCGAGAAGGCAGCTCGGCTGGCTGCATCCAGCCTGTAGTGATGACGAGCGGTTAGACAGAGGGGTGTCCGGCAATTCCAATAAAAGATTGCAAAGTCAGAATGGAAGTGACTATATGAGGTGCGCTCAAAAAGAATTGAACCTTTGGTTGGCAAAAATACATTTATTTATCCGAAACACCAATCCCCTTCAAAGTGACCTCTTTGGTAGTGCACACACTACTCCCAGCATTCCCACCATTGTTGAAAATACTTCAGTTTTTGGAATGGTGAGGAACCGTGTCATTGCATGCTGCACAATGTCTTCTCTTGACTCAAATTGGATCCCTTTCAGCAGCATTTTCAGCTAGGGAAATAGCCAAAAGTCACACGGAGCCATGTCGGGTGAGTAGGGAGCCTGATGAACCACAAGAATGTTTTGTTTGATGATGAAAGCCTGAATAAAATGCACACAATGAGCGGGTGCGTTATCATGGTGAAGCTGCCAGGTTTTCGCTGCCTACCGATGGTCTCTTGCTCCATACAGCATCACGAAGACGACATAGGACCTCCTGGTAGTACTCCTTTGGCCTTGTGGTGCATTCTCATGATGCACACACCACAGGAGTCAAAGAAAACAGTCAACATGGCCTTAGCGTTGCTGTGAACCTGCCATGCTTTTTTTGGTCTCAGGGATGAGGATCTTGCCTCTGTGATTGACTGTATCTTCATTTCTCTGTCGTACCCATAAACCCACATTAAAGCTATCTCTTAAATAAAAATAACTTGGACTTATCAGGATTTGAACCCAGATAAACTTGGCTGAAGGCAAGTGAAACAACATTAACCAGTACTTAGGGATATTTTGAAGTATTACATAACAAGTAAAACTAAGATGCTACGTAAAACAATGTCAGCAACGCAATTTTAGATAACTTTCGAAAAAAAAACTACCTATTGTAGATGTTACCATAGAGAAACTTCCAGAAAATTTTTATATAGTTTTTGTTTCATGGTTCATGGACACCTAAAACGTAAGTCAACTCAAAAGTATATATCAAATTTTAATGGACACGAATACTGCCATAATTTTGAACAAACCACTTCCAAACTAATAGGGTAATAGAAAATTTTGATAGAGTTAGTTAATGGTAAAAATACAACCAGAGTAGAAATGGGGTAGGTTTTTCAAAAAACAGAAAAATTGCTAAAACTACTATAATATGACAACTATCTATCTGTTTGAACACATTATAACTTGTAGGAGTAATACCAAAAACTTTTGTCTAAATATATTTTTGATACAACCAACCATAACTGCAAGGGGTGGAAAAAAAGTTTAAAAGATAAAAAAATTCATAGCTCCTTTAGTAGGCACACAATCCAATCCATCCAAATTGTTTGTAAATCTTATAATTCTTATGTAAAACTTGTGTCTGAACCTATTTTTGTTGAGACAAACATTCCAAAAGGATTTGAAAAAACTGGGGTAGATATTTTAAACAAATATTGTAATTTCCATATTGTTTACACTATTAAATTCATTTATATTAATTGAGAAACCTAAAAAAATTATTTAAAATATCGTCCAAAATATTTTTTTATATGACCAACCATTACTGCAAGAGATGAAAAATAACAGAGGTTGAAAGAGAAAACGTTTAATAATCCCCTTAGTAAGTGCACTATCAGATATGTTTAAACTTCATTAACATAAATATTATTTAAAACTTTTTTCTTGAACAGTTTTTGATGCAACCAACCATTGCTGCTAAGGGTGAAATAAACAGGGGTTAAATGACAAGATAATTCCTAACTCCCTTATTGGGTAACCTGTTAAAATCTATAATAATTAATTGTAAATCTAAAAATTAATCTAAAATTTCTGATAAGATTACTACAAGGATTTTAAAAAAAGGGGTGGATTGAAAACTTTCTCTCTCTCTCTCTCTCTCTATATATATATATATATATATGTATGTGTGTGTGTGTGTGTGTGTGTGTGTGTGTGTCAGTGTGTGTACACACACACACACATTAAATCCATTATTGTTTATTGTTAAACCTTAAAATATTATCTACAACTTTTGTATGAACTAATATTTTATGCAACCAACCATTACTGCAAGGTGTGGAAACAAGGGTTGAAAGACAAAGAAAATAATAATTTGTTTAGTAAGTACACTACCAAAACAGTTAAAATTTATAATAAAAATTCTAAATAGTTACTAAAACCTTTTGCTTAAACAATTGATGATACAAACTATTACTGTAAAAGCAGGGATATAATTTTAAAAAAATTAAAAACCTCTTTAAATTCAAATTTGTTGGAATATATTTCAAACTATCATAAAATTCTGTACAAAGCAAACTTTTATATGACTAGGTATTGGACTCAAGGGATAAAAAATTTTGTTCAAAAGTAAAAAAAAAAATTCATTACCTTAGTAGTCATAATATGAAATTCACTCTAAGCTATTCAATGCAAAACATTTTTGCTGCTTAGAATATGAGAAAATGTTTTATCAATCATTTGGGAATTTTTGACAACATATGGGATGTTGTGTACATTATGTTCTTATTGTTCCACAAGTTTATAGAAGTTGCTAGAAGAAATAAGTACTTTGAAATCTACCTACGCATGTAGGTTGTGCCAAAAGGGATATTTTTTTAATTAGTTTGGACCAGGGAGTTTCAAGAAGTATAAATTGGAACAGCAACATGTTATTCACAACAATACCAGAAAAAAATAAAATTGACACACTGTTGATTTATTCACAGTTGCTTTTGCTTGCAACCACTTAATTCCTGCATATCCTAGAACACTTTCCAACATTGTAAGTGTAATAAATAGCATGCATGCATAAACATAATTCATAACTTTATTGAAAACCTTGATATAGCATCCAAATTACAAATCAAACATTTTGCAACCAAAAATTTTTTTTTGCAAACATAACTTTTACAACTTGCATTTGAGGACTAAATTAAAATAGAATGCTGATATGATGTGAAAACAAATTACTTCCTCTGGCTTAACAATCTTATCCATCATCAGGTAAAGGTATGTAGTTACATATGACATTACCAATGGTTTCAAATTTTTAACAGATCACTGTAGATCATGCGGTACTCGTTCCATTATCAATCTTTGTGTACCATGTTTAACAACTAAATGAACAATAAAAAAATATGAACTAGGATTTTGATTTTCTTATGACTTTGTTTTCTAATCATTACTGTTTGAATTTGAAGTCCCTCAGTCTGCAGTGAATTTGTTACCATATATATATATATATATATATATATATACACACACACACACGCACACACACACACACACACACACACATTTATATTCCAGTCAAATATACTTTCCTTTTAAGACATCTGTACACAATACAGTACTGACAAAGATAAAAACAGCATGACTGTTAGCACAAAAAAACCTCACAAACAAAAAATGTTTAGTAATTTTGGAATAAAAAAATGTATTTTAGCAGGTTTCACAGATGACTAAAACTATCATTTTTAACATGAGAGATGTCACTCTATTAACTTAGATCCACCCACATCACCTAAGTTTATTCACATATATTGGCGACAATGCTAACACACAAAATTGAGCAAGTCACATATCAACAAACACGTTGTTATGGAGGCAATAAGAGGCACTGCAAGCATAAGTAAAACTATCAATAATGCTGAACTTTTGGTCACATATCAGGCAAAATCATTTAATTTATGATTTTTTTTTTTAATTTCCTTCTAAGGTATCATATCTAATCAAATTTTTACTACTTTCATTTTTATAATTTTTTTCCCCAAGTCACCATTCATGCATAGGCCAGTGTTATACATGCAAGTTAAAATACAAAAAACAAAACTTAGTGCAACATCTTAAGATTTAATAAAATTTTATGAGAGACAGTGTATTACAAGTTCGTTTTACTCACCGTCTCTTTAGCTACCTAGGAGTTGTAAGAATTAGGAGCATATGAACATAGGTCCAGGAGAGTTGGAAACTCTCATATAGGCAAAGAGAACGAATTGAGGAAATTCTCAAACCTGGCAAATAAGCAGATGTCTTGAAAAATACACCTGCAAATTAAGTGTCATCTGCACGTAAACTACTTTGGCATGTGTTTACATTAGATCCATCTACAAGGATATGCTTCACATAACGTGTAGTAATTAAATAAATAAATGTTAACAAAAACATTATTTAAAAAAAATTATACTAAAAGATGATCCTCATTGCTTTATTAAAGTGATAAATAAGCTACTCATTGTCCTAAAAAATTACAATATACCAAACATTTTGAAAATGCAGAAGTAGACATTTGTGCCAAAACACCTAGCACCTCACTTCCTCGAGAGGAACTTTGAGAGCATGACTCCACTTACACGGAAGCATCTAGACTTGATGAGTAACACAAACAGCTGTCATACTGTTTCCAGAACATAAAAGAACACCCAGTGTTGAAAGGTCTAAAAGAGAGGGTTAGTAAAACAAACTTATGGATTAAAACTTGTATGCACAGTGAATTACTCAGCAGAGTCACTTATTTAATCTCAAAAACAAGTGGCTCATCCGTGACTTCAAACTTATGACCATTTGTTGACATTGTCCCCAAGTCCACACATTTCGCTGGCACACCGTACACACGGCCTAGTAACTTTGTAACAGCAACCACGTCCGACTCCAAAGAAAAGTCTCCAGCAGGATTTTCGAGCAACAATGTCGCCTTCTTCCTTCCACAATCTACGTTTACAAATTTTGAGGACGGCACATCCTGAGAAGGCTTTATCCTATTCTCTTCCCCTATTTTTGCTATAAGAACAGTCTTCTTATGAAGGGAGTCAATATCTAGCTGGTTTTTCAGTTCACTTTTTCCATCACCATGCTGGAGTTCAAAATTCTGTCCATACAGACCAAATACCACTTCAGCCTCTTTTTGAAGCTGGCTGAGAGACAGGAGGTTCTCGCCTACTGGATTCTCTAGCAATACGGTGGCCATGCGGCCCTTCGCTCCATACCTCGGCTGCAGGTTCTCGCACAGCTGGATGTTGACGTAGCGACAGAAAGGTTCCACCTGTCTCTTCCCTGGGTTGCATGAAACGTAATCGGATGGAAAGCCTTTCACCAAAACAAGCTTCAGTTCATTACCTTTCACCACCTGCGTTTCCTCTGCAATGATGAGAGACCGGGCTGGCTGATCCTCGCAACGCCGCCACGGGCCCTTCACCACGTTCTCAATGAAACTTGCATGAGAGACAGCAACACGTTCAAGCTGCCCGTCTCTGGGACTGATGGAGTAGTATGCGGTGACCTCGTCAGAGGGAACGAGATGAGCTTTCTTACGAAGCTTCTGCACTCTGTTGATCAATTCCCTCGCGATCCCCTCATCCTGCATGGTGTCGTCTGGCGTCACATCCATCATGATGAGGAAGTCGTTCGAGTGTGCCTCGTATCGCTGTGCTAGATCCTCTGCGGCAGCTCCGGTGAAACTGTACATTATCCGCAGGTCTGCAGGTTCCAGTCTGTGCCCCAGGACATCAATGAATCCTTGCGAAAGAAACGTCTGTACATCCCTGTCTGACAATGCTTTTACTCCTGCTGTTACAGCTTTAAATTCTCCTTTCAGTCTTGCACCAAGTGTCTTATGATCGGGTTCTGCTCTCAGACACACGCCATACTTCTGTTTTTCTTTGGTAAGCGTGACTTTACGGACATTCAACTCATCCAGGATGTACTTCTCCAGGGATCTTATGTCCTTGAGACACTGTTCATCCTCATGTATGACCACGACTTCTGGAAGTGGGTACTTTATCGGGATAGTTTTCCTGTCTCGAATCACTCGCCCCAGTTCAATCACAGACTGCATTCGGGAGACAGCTCTCTCTATGTCTTCATCAATCAAAGAAATACTTGGCTCTGGCAGCATTAAATAGTGGACACTTGTTGTGGTTTCCTTTGAATCATGATAAACTACAAGATGCTTCAGGTTTTGGTACATCAGCTCTGTAATAAATGGTGTGAATGGTGCCATTGTGCGAACCATCGCAAAAAGAACATGAAATAACGTGGTTAGAGCATTGCGACAGTCATCTGGACCACCCTCGCCTTTCAAACGTTTCCTGTTCATTCGCACATACCAGTTGGTAAGGTGGTCAATGAACTTAACAAGCTTGGGTACAACTGTATACAGACGATAGGCTGCCATCTCCGTCTTAACAAACAGCAGTAGTGACTGTATAAAGGAAAGTATCCACCTGTCCATTACATTCTCGGATACATCTTTGACAGCAACTGCTTCGTCAAACGTAAACTGCATACCTTCCTTTAACTTCTGGGTTAGGTTTTGTGCAAGAAACCTGTAGGCATTGTACCATGGCAAAAACACATCTTTCAAGAGATCACGAACCCCTTCCTCCTTAAACCTCAAATTCTCTGCCCTCACCACAGGAGAATTGATGAGGTACAGTCGTAATGCATCAGCTCCATACTTTGTTACAACTTCAACAGGATCTGGGTAGTTTTTCTTTCTTTTAGACATCTTTTGTCCATCACCAGCAAGGACCAAGCCATGCGCAATCAGATTCTTGAAAGGTGGCTTGTTGAACAGAGCAGTAGAAATTACAAGCAATGTGTAAAACCAGCCTCTAGTTTGATCAATACCTTCAGCTATGAAGTCTGCAGGAAAGTAATCCTCAAAATCCTTCCTGTGTTCAAAAGGGTAGTGGAGCTGGGCATACGGCATAGATCCAGATTCAAACCAGCAGTCGAACACTTCAGGAACTCGTTTCAAAGGTGGTTTTCCCGGACGAGCCGATGGGATTGTCAAGTGATCTATGCTTTCGCGATGCAAATCTTTCACCAACTGTCCTGTTAGCTGTTCAAGTTCGGCAATGCTTCCAACTACAACAACTTCTTCTCCATCCTCCGAGACCCAAAGCGGGATGGGCGTACCCCAGTATCGGTTGCGACTCACTGCCCAGTCTCGTGCATCACGCAACCAATTTCCAAATCGTTTCTCCTTCACAAACTCTGGCACCCAATGTGTACTTTGAGAGTTCCTAAGAAGATCATCACACATCTGCTGCACACGAATGAACCAAGACGGAATAGCTCTGTAGATCAAAGGTGTTTCTGATCTCCAACAAAATGGATAGCTATGCTTAGTTGTTGAACTGTTTACCAGTAAATCTTTATCTTTCAGATATTTTATGATGTTCTTATCAGCATCTTTGATGTATTGGCCTAAGAAATCTGTAACAGGCTCTGTGAAACAGCCACACTCATCCAAAGGACATATCATCTTTTGATCTCGTGTAATGATGCCTGCAGCAAGGGCAACACGGTGATCATCTTCACCAAAATAAGGAGCTTGATGAACAATGCCCGTACCAGCATCTTCAGTAACGTAACTGTCAACAAGTACCTCAAATGCTCCTTTAGAGGCATAGTTCTCAAAATAAGGAAAGAGTGGTTTATATTTCTTTCCTTTCAAATAAATACCTTTAAATTTATCAATTACGGAGTATTGATCTTCTTTGGTATACAAAATTCCAAGGCGCACTTCCATCAAAATAAATAACTTCCCAGTTTTTGAATCTTTCACTTTGACATAGTCAGAGTTGCCATTGACACACAGTGCCAGATTGCTGGGGAGTGTCCACGGTGTAGTGGTCCATGCAATAAGAAAGACATTGCTGTCCTCAAGCAACGGGAAGCCTACAATAACAGCCGGGTCGACAACCTCCTTGTAGTTCAGTCCAGCTTCAAAATTAGAAAGTGGTGTGTTACAACTGGTCGAGAAAGGCATTACCTTAACCCCTTGATATACCAATCCTTTCAAGAACAACTGGCTGAAAACCCACCATATGGACTCCATGTACCAGGGATAAAGTGTTTTGTAGTCATTCTTGAAGTCGATCCACCTACCCAGACGACCTATTATCATCTCCCACTCATTCGCGTACCGCATCACTATCTTACGGCACTCGCTATTGTACTTATCAATGCCCATTGCGGCAACATCTTGGGGTCCTTTAATTCCCAGGGCGGTATCTATTTCAAATTCCACGGGTAACCCATGACAATCCCACCCAAATCTACGCTCTACGTGAAAACCTTGCTGATGGGCATACCTTGTCACAATGTCTTTCACAGTTCCTGCAAGCACGTGGCCATAATGTGGCAAACCAGTAGCGAAAGGTGGGCCATCGTAGAAAGTATAGCGTGGTTTACCTTTAGACTGTTTTAAGCAAGTTTTCAAAACATCCCACTGCTTCCAAAGTTCAAGAATTTTTTCTTCTTCTTGAGAGAAGTTTATATTTTCTGGAACAGATTGCATCATTATTTTCCAGGTAGTTAACTTAAGTTCATTTATTTTCTATTTAAAAATAAAAGAAAACGTAAACGTTTCACATGTTTAAACAAGATATTTAAAATCTTTAAAAATGTAACATGAAAAATGTCACAAATAACCTATAAACATTCAGATCAAAGAAGAAACCACACGCAAGCAACGACAGTCGGCACACATGAGTGGCCAACGGTTCTATAACATGAGCAAGACACAGTGACCCATACAGTGAGGGAAGTTTAAGATTCACCTATACCAAGGACCGAATAGGTCCGAAGTTCACCGAAGTTTAAGATTGCAACTTCGGCAGCAATACAATAAAAGAGAGATTGTTTCGAGTAGCCGTAGAGTACCGACATATCCATATGAGCTCCTCTGGTGTTACGGATAAGTATTGCCTGTGCTTGCACACAGGCCCAACTGGTATTACAGTTACTCATAAGTGAGTGTAAACCTAAGAAAACATCCGAAGCCTAAGCATCTCTAAGCCTAGCAAACTAATTCAGTTCTGGGTGCGTGGTCAGTGGGTGTGTTGTGTGCTGTATAGTGGCCAGTAGTGATGGGTCGTTCGTTAACGATTCGTTCAAAAAGAACGAATCTTTGAAAGAACGAAATCTTGCGATTCGTTCGCGATGTAAAGAACCGGCTCTTTGAGAGCCGGTACCTTGAAAGATTCGGAAGAACGAAAACGCGGAGAGAACGAGAGAACGAGAGAACGAGATGAGAGAACCGGTCACGCGCCCGGTCTGATTCGTTCGTAAAATGATTCATGACGTCAGGAGTCTGAAGAATTAGTAATCACAGCGTGCGCATGTTCACAAGAGCAAACGATAACTGATCAAATAAAATAACATGAAAAGTATCTATACCTGAAAATGTCAACTGTTAAGTAGTGGTTTAAAATTGCTTTTTCACATTCACATACACAAATTTGGAAATAAAAAACTAAAAAAAAACCAAAAAACCCCCGTATGAATTAAAAAATAACAGGGAAAGTAACTACAAATGTTCACACTTACCATTTTTGGGTTAATTAATGTACTTCATTTGTTTCTCTTCATACTGAATTGCAGTAGTATTAAATTTTTGTCTTTTTTCTCTAAATGTGTTGGTCTACATGTAAACACTTTACTGTCACTAGAGTGTAAATAGCCTATATATTAATATTTGTAACTTAAAAAGTAATAAAATATAAATAATCTTGTTTCATATACGCAACTGTGATTCACTGGCTACGGAAAGCAATGTTCAAATTCAAATACAAAAACACGTACGTAATACTCTAAAAGATGAACGAGTTACGACACCTGATAAAAGAGCCAGATCCCATACACAGAAAAGAACGAATTGACCGAGATGAACGAATCGTTCTGAACGAATCATCTCACGGAACTGATCCAAAAGAACTGATTCGATCAAAAGATCCGTTCTGCCCATCACTAGTGGCCAGGTTTTTTTTTGTGTTTTTTTTACTTGAGACCATAGAAGACCAGTCAGGTGCCATGGATGACATTCTACAAGTGTATCGTTCTACACTGCCAAGTGACCAAGAAATATTTGATTAGGAAAAATTGAAGAGCCTGGAAAATGTAGGAAAAGGGGAGAAGAGCAAGAAGGGCCATGCAGATGTCTAGCCAAAAAACTGCATCCAAGAGCGCAGTATCCCCATCCCCCTCCACAATCTTCAAGCCATAACTCTGAGCAGGAAGACAACAATTCCAAAAAAAAAACTCCATGCAAAAAACATGTTAAACTCCTATATATATTTGTTAATTAAAACCACATATATCCAGTGATTAAGGCCCTCCTGGTTGCGACCTTGAATAAGAAATGGTCACGTGACCAGGGGTTGTAATGGAATAATAACCACAATTGCCACTATGGACGAGTATCACTGTGCAGTGCACATATGTACTCCTCCAGTCCATGGTGCAACACTTCATGTTACCACAGTGAATCGAGATCTCAAAGGAATTGGTGTTCTATTGGGTGCATGGCAACACTGACAATAAATTATTGCAAGCCGAGTTCGCTAAAATAGGTCTGCCTGTGCAACAGGCACTGGCTTGTGCCAACAAGTAGACCCGACAATCAACTGACAAGATCGTTGTTGAGGTAGGCCAAAATGTAAATTTTAGAATGGACCTACTATTCATGGGCCAGAATAATAGTTGAGGATTACAGGCACCCCAAAGGCCCCATACAAATTGCTGAAGGTTTGGTCATGTGGGCAAGTGGCTGCAAGGCTTCCCCAGTGTGAAGCGGGAAACACGCAATAACAGAGAGGGAAGCACGACCATGCAAAGTGCGCGAGAAGTGAGGGCAAGGCATACAAGCTACAGGGCATACAAGCAGGAGGCTTAGTGCCATTTTCATAGGTAGAAAGGAAGAAAGGGAAAGCACAGTCTTGTAATGCACAGCGCGACAACCAATGGGTTGCAACAGCAGCCCAGTTTCCCTTCTCACCTTAAGCTAGCCCTTTTAAGCCACCTGTCCCAGTAACAAGCTTACCATACTTAGAAAAAATGCAGCTCCCCAGCAATGGCAGCAGCCAAATTAAAATTCTCTTAAACCAGTACATGGCTGTTGACCAGTAAGATCTGTAGTACCCAATCATGGCAAACCAAACCAAGACTAGAGACCCCTGAAGAAACACCATTCGTAATGGCGGGGGTGGTGGTGGGGGCAAAAAGAGGTGAAAGAACAGCCAGCTCCTAAGGCTCCAGCCACCGCCACATCTCTTTACAGGAAATCCAAGAAAGTTGCTCCCAAGAAACAACAAGAAGCCAGCCAGATGCAGATTAGGTCACCACCAGTAATGCTGTCAACTGTTCAACTGCAACAGAATCGTGCCGAGAAGCCAGCAATTTATTGACACTTCTGGTTCAATCGAATACCTTTACTCAGGACTAGTGATGCGAATCGGTTCATTTTAATAAGTTCCAAGTAATAATTCGTTTAAAAGATTCGTTCTTTTCGTTCTTCTACATGAGTAGGCCTTATAAAGAATCATAACTCGTTTACCCTTTGGAGTGCCGTCGTCCGGGGTCTCGGGCTCGAGTCCCGGTGCGGCTCCTAGCGGGAATGGCTGTTGTGAATGTAATGTGTCCGGGTGGGCGCCAGACTAGCTCTGATTCTAGTCGATAGGTGGGTCGTGGGGTCGATTTCCCTGCGTGGCCCACTAGGACCGTCGGCGATGTTGCGTGGGTCTGAGGAATTCCCTACTTGGCGGTGGTTGGGAGTCGTAGGGTTAAGTAATCATACGCTGAAGTGATGCAACAAATGATGTGCGTCATTTATTCATGCGACTGTGGTTTAGGTGTAACGCCGTTGGTTACACGCCACGTCGCACAACAGGTGACGTCACACAATACAGAAATTACACAATTACACAAGGATAATTTGAAAGTTACGTAATAAGACGTGGCACAAGTTCATAAAAAATGTTACGCGGAGACGCATCGCACAAGTTCACAAAAGATTTAGATTCAAGTCGTCGCACAAAGTTACTAATTATTACGTATTAGCGTGGCACTAGGCGTTTCTGAGCCTGGTTGCTCAGAAGAGGGGTGAGGGCGATTGGAGGCGGCCAATCACGTATAACAACGTCTCGAGGCGGTGTTCGCGTCCACTGTAGTGGAGCGCGGACCGCAGCTAAATTCGCTCAAAGTTCCCTTACAGGTTGGGGTCAGCGCCGGAGCGGCTGGTTTTAATTAAAGTTCTGTTCTTCGGGAGGCGGCCCGTGCCGTATGCTGAAACTACCCCGCAAACCAAGTGTGGTGCAGGGGTTTTTAAAAGTTATGTGGCCGGATTAAGTCCTGGACTGAAAATTGGACCGGGTACGCACGGAGAGATAATTAAAAAGGGGTTTCGAAGAAGTGACTATAATTACCAGAAGTGAGTTCCATGCAGACAATGGATGATGTCTCTCCGTGGGACGTGCGTCCGCCCCGGTCCACGAGTCGCGCTGTACTGGCGTCATGTCATGGCGGCCGGCCGAGGCTCGGTGTCCCTCGTGCCAGGTTTGACCTCATTACGTTAGTTTCTAATGTGACATGTTAATAAGAGAATTTAAGGGCGTTAAATTCTTACATTAATTATTAAGGCTGGATTAAGGTCACTTGTCCCTTCTACAAATTGAAGTTAGTATGTTTAAGAATTATTTCATTTAAATTTTATGTCACACCAGCGACTGTTCGTCTCTTGCCTAACTGCTCTGGTGGGGGTAATAACGCAACACAAGGTGTTAATAATTATGTCACATGGGTAAATTGACTAATTTAGGCAGAAGGCCGCCAGGGGGACACTCACACACGTATCGACGTATTTACACACGTGAGTGCCCGGGCACTCCTACGTCGCACTTTCGTTAATCAACTTTGAATGTGACGTCGTACCGACCATGGCCTTTAAGCCCGTGCTCCGCACCGCCAGTACCGTATCCCGTTTACGGAGCACGCCCCTTGCCCAGCCGGATTGAGTCAGGCGAGCGTCCCGGGCGTGACCCCAATAGACAACAAACCTTATTAAAAGTCACCGCGGCCACTGGCCTTAATTAAAATGTCCGTGACTAGGATCGTGTCAGATTAGAAGAAATCCAACTATTACAGCTCACAGTGAGACAATATGTTGATAAATACAGTCGCCAACTTGATGTCACATTTTAAATAATTAAATACATTAAAACTATTGTTAAGCCTTAAGCACCCAATTACCAGGTGCTACATTTAAATTGGGCACCTGGAACATGTTTTAACTGGTAATATAGTAAATTAAATTAATATATGTTTTTTGACGCCGACTCACAAAGAAAAGAAAGTTTCTCTTCCTTGCGAGGCGGCCATGTCCGGCAGTCTCGAACCACTCAGCGCCGGGAACAGACGTGTGTCTGTGGGCAGCACCAAAGTTTCTTTCATTTTATTAATTTTTATTCTATACTAAATCTTTAAATTTAAACCTCATTAATTCATAGCTGCCCACGTCGACTCGGCGCGTATTTTACGGAACCGGGCCTATCCCGACCGTCTTCATCGTGATACCGTGCGGCAGATCGTATCACTCACGTAAGTGTTTCGCCTAATTTAGGAGCCCGCTCATAGAGCCCCCCCCTGCACCCGTTAATGTTCGGCGCTGGCCGTCTCCAGCGAGCATCGACCCGCGTCCCGCGAGACTGCCGCGGTAACCATCAGTGTCGCGTAGTGTTCTGTTTTTTCTATGTTAATTGTGTAACGGCTAGACATCGCCAAGTGTTGGTGAGAGTGTTTTGTAGCGGGACTAGATTAAAGGTAGTTCTCACCAACTCGTGTATACTAATTTTCCGGAGTCTCCCGTCCTCCACACGGCCGAGCGGCCTTCACAGTCAAGGAAGAGCCATTCAGGGTAGATTCAAGCCGTGTACCTGGCGGGGCACGCGGGGGCAGAGTACCCACGACCCAACACCAACGGCCTAGCAGCCCGCTAGCCTGGCGCCCCTCCGGACAACAAGAGCACCGCGATGCCTGTAGCGCCCGTCAGGTACCCCCCGGGCCTTTCACATAGGTCGGGTGACGGCAAATGTATACATAATATTGTTTAATATTCTGTGTTTGTTTTTACACCGTGGTCGGCTGTCATGTCGGTCTGTTTTTTAGGGGGGCTGGGTTCTACCTTGGTTTCTGGTGGCTCGCCTGACTCGGGTGGGCCATGGCTAGGGGCGCGTTCCGTTAGCGGGGTTTAATACTGGCGGTTGCAGGTCGGGCTTTAGGGTGGCCTTCGATCGGACGACGTCAGGAGTATTAGTTACATCTTTGTACCTGGCTGGTTATTGCAATCTTCTCGGTTGGAATAGCTAAAATTCTCGATGTCTAGCTGTATACTGACTGTTATTTGATAACAATTTAATATTATAAATTTGTCTACAGTAAAAGCACTGTTAAATAATCTTTATTTCGTGTGTTATTTTTCTTCATGTAATATTTATAACAACTTGGTCTTAAGACAACTCTAAAAAGCCAGTACAAGAAATGTAAAGTAATTTTTACAAAAATGGTAAATGTGCTGCATTGTTTGTTGTTACTTTCACCGTTATTTTTAGTTTGTATTTGTGTACGTGAAAAATAAATTTTAAACTACTACTTAACCATTGACATTGCCAGTTGTAGATACTTTTCATGTTGTGCTGTCGGTAGTGTTGGTGGAAGAAACTATCTGAACTGCGCGCCTCGTTTCGTCCAGAACGTCCAGCCATGTGATGCCTCCCTTCACCAATTGACAACTTCCCTTGCCTCCCACTCTTTTCCCTATTCGCGCCGGAACATTGATATTTTAGCAAGTTGTATTTTCGTAATTACGAGTTGAATTCCTCCTTCTTTGATATTGTTCGGTCCTTTCGTTGGTTAGCCGTGCTGTTTTTTCTTTAAATGATTTGAATAATGCCAATTGCTCCATTTCAAGTTGTTGCTCCTTAGTCTTATAGTTGTAGGTCGCACATTCTCTTTTGTTTATTTAAATTGTGTATGGCAGCACGTAATATTATTGTGCATAAGGCTAGAGCCTCTGTGGAAATGTTGACGCCGACCCCCAATGCTCCTCTATGTCGCATAGACCGCTATGTCTCATCAACGTCTCGCAAAGGCGTGTGCACTGAACGCGCTCGTGCGCGCACCAAAGTGTAGATCGTGCAACGAGGCGAACGCCAGGCAACAAGTGCTACGTCGGCGGAAGGATCCGGCCGGATGTGGCATATCCCTCCGCCGAACTACAACAAATGTAATTATATATATTTTCTACAGGTTTTTATTATACATTATTTTCATCATTTAATATTTCAGTCCTTTCAAAATTATGTTTCACTGTGCGCCTTGTCCCGAACCTGGCCGGTTCAGTTTCCCGCGAAATTCACACGTTTCCGCGGGAGGGCTGGCTGGCGAGGGGGGTCGCGCGTGGTGAGAGCGGCAGTGTCCTTCAGGAGCTCGGAGGGGCCGGCAGCTTCTGCGCAACACGGAACCAGCAACTTTTGTTTTCACCGACATGTAGTCTCAATAGTCGTAATCTTTCTCAATCTTTTTCGTACAGTTCCGGGGTGGGCCTCAATTTACTATGTGGTATTTTCACTTAAATTAATCAGTGCTCCAAGACGAGTGTTCAGCATAATACGTAAGTACTGTGGGGAGTCTACGAGAAGTTACGTCGGCGCTTCACGCAACAACCTAGCCGTCCGGCTAAATAGTTTCAGCCCGCACGGGGCAGCCAGTAGGCGACACGTGCCACCAAACTTACTAACGAGTCAATATCTGGGACAAGTCTAAGAGTCAGGTAGAGTCGCCGGAGTTACGGGCCTACGTGTCATTAGCCCAGTGTAATACGTAAAGTGTAATAGTGAAGTGTTTTATTCGTCAGGGTATAATATGTCATGTTAGGGTCTATTCTGTAACCGCCACATCATGTGCAAGAGTAGGTCCTTCACGCGTAGTAAAATCGTGAGCCGCCACTGAGGAAGTGGCTGCGCGTGTGACTATTCAATTCGGGACAACCGTTACGGCCAGGACGGGCAGCACTATGTATAGGGCTGTGCCGTAATAAATTCATCAGGCATCAATCAGTAACTTTGCGTTCTTCTTTAGGCATCCCGAGTGGACATAACAGCTCGGGGGGCCCTACTGCGTTAACCCCTACCTCTAGCCACGAGGCCGAACCTTCCCTGAGATCACGATCCATATAAATATCACGTAACAATCAATGGAGGTAGAGGGGACGGCGTCAATGTGTATAATCTATTTGACTGATGTGTCATTGGAACCATATGGACAATTGTGCCGAGTCGTCAACTTCTGAATGACGTTTTTAAACGAATGTAGTCACTCACGATTTGTGAAAATTCATTGCTTTGATTAAGTCTTGCATAGGTATGTTTCATTTTGGGTCAAACTTTATGATTACACATTTGGATATGCCATCAGCCGGGGTTTCGGGTGCGATTCCCGCGGCGAGTCTAAGGAGCTGTACGTGAAAATTGGGGTGTTTTCCGGGAGGGCGCCAGGCTAGCTCTGTCGTCTAACCGTGAGTGGGTCGATCGGCCCCAGCGTGTCTCCTAGACTCGGTGGCTTGACTTGGAAAGTAGCGACGGCCGGGTTAATCCCTGCACCGTAGAAAAAAAAACCGACCCGGAGTCGCGTGGGGAGTTGCGTTTAAAAAGGTATTCGGTGATGACTATAGTTACCAGTCGTGAGGGATCAGAGACAAAACTTGAAGGCTCCCCACGGTACGCGCACGTCCGCTCCGGGCCGCGAGCTGATCAGAACTGCCTCAGGGGTTGGCGTGCGGAAGGGGGGGGGGGACACTCCCTCCATGCACCAAGGTTACGCCGCTCGTCTCATTTGGGTGAAGACTTGGCGAGGGGTGCGTTCCGCCAGCAGGAGCCAGTACTGCGGGCTGAGGCCGGGCTAATGGCCTTCGGTCGGTACGACGTCAGATATATAAAGTGCAGGTCTGTCAATGTGTTTCCGTAGCAAATGGCTCTTGAGGAAGTTTAATTAAAATTGATTGTTATTTTGGAAAACTAAATCGGGGTACGAGTTTAAATTGTGGTTGTTTATGCTCAGTCACCTGTTCCTATGTAGTGGAAACCTTTCAGCAATAATATAACAATCCTCTCAATATTTTCATAAAACATTAAGGGCACACGGCCATGGCCAACTTAAGGCCTTAATTCTCTCTTTTACTTGAAATTGGCGAGGCAAGGGTTTTGGATGGATTAAGTAACCGCTAGGGCTCTGGTTGGTTTCAATCAATGTTACCCTATTTTATTTTATTCAAGTATCATTTGCTCTGGTGTATACACACGCACATGCAGCGCTTACTGTACTTATATTTCTGACTCCCGACATCATGATTCATTTCACGAACGAATCAGACTGGATGCCTGGCTGGTTCTCGTCTCGTTCTTTCGCTGTATTGTTGTGATTTGTTTTCAGTTTTCAAGGAATTGACTCTCAACGAACCTATTCTTTACAGCGCGAACGAATCACTTCGTTTAGATCGCTCAAAAATTCATTCGTTTTGAACGAATCGTTCACGAACGAGACATTACTACCTAGGACCCTAACCTGGCTTACACCCTGGAACCGAAGTTGCTTTGAATGGTTATTTGATGTAATTCGTCCAAGTCACTAGAAGACAAAATAAAAAAAACCACCGCAGGCTTCACGATAGCCTTGGCGGCCAGCTTTAATGCTGCACACCTTTAATTTCTGTCATTAATCCTACCCTTTTGACAGTTGATTACCACATAAGAAAGTTTTTCGTGGGTCGAACATTACTGCTATCTAGCGGCGAAACAATTTAGTGTGTCAAACTTACAACTCGGAACTTCCCATATAGTAGTAACCATGGAGGTAAGAAGTTCTTAACTCCATGGTAGTAACATCAACTTAAAGAAAGTTAGGTTTCCGCTTAGAAGCACCTTTCCTTAGAAGTATTTCTTACCTCCATGGGATGGATTTCCCTCGGTTTTTTTTGAAGTTTTTTTGACCATATTTGTTTTGAATTTAGCCGCTATTATATTCAATAAATTTAAATGGGCGAAGTTGACAAACTGTGTGCGCTTTTCGTAGGAGAAAAAGTTTTTAAAGTCAGATGGAGGCCAGAAAACATCGTTGGCCTTGATTCACAATATTTTATCACAGGGAGTTGGGATTTTACGGTAAGTAGCTCAAGTATCTACACTGCCTCTTAATTAATGTAAATATGACAAAAGTTTCAAATAACATATATCCATGTTTATCCCTTAATCCTGAAGGTATGATCCTATGTACAGTTCTCGTGTGGTACTTGATGCTTACTGTTTAGTAAATTTAGTACATCAAAAGTGCCTGGACATAACCTAAACTTGTGATATAAAATTGAATTATTATTGAAAATTGAATACAAAAGAATAAATTTCCACAAGACCTGACGTAATTTGTTTGGCTTGTTGTATTCAAGTTTCTGTTTGGCCAGGATCTTTCTGTGTACTAAATTAAAACAATAAGTATCATGTACCACAGGATAAACTTATACCCTATCATGTCATCAGGATCAAGGGATAAACTTGGATACGTAATATTTTTAATTGTTATTTTCTGTACAATTATGTAATTTCCTTTAGGGGATTAGTGCAGGGTTAAAAACAGTCATACATCAGAACAAGCTGAAAATTGGCTTCTCTTTTTCATAAATGCTTGCTTATTAATAATACATAGTCAGCCGAATCGTTTATAAGCTAGTGGGTCACACATACCAAGTTAGTGGTGAAACAGCTTCCGTGAGGTAGGGTTGTGGAAGGTAGTATCTCTGAGGCCTGTCATCTAGTGGGTATCGCTGGAAGATCTTTCAAAACTCTCTCAATCCCGTCTCTCTCTTCACAGTTTTTCTTGGGGGTGGAGAGAGGGAAGCAAGCCACAAAGAGAAGCCATCACCACCACCCCCTGCACATAATCCTTGCAACCTGTAGCCGAGATGTGATAGTCGGTTCGAGCCAGGTTTTCTTGCGTTTGGCCTTCACAGGAAACTGAAGACTTTAGATTGCACAACTGTGAAAAATTATTTACCACTGAGTATTTGTACTAAGATAAAGAGTCAAGAATTTTTAATAACTTTCCATAGGTTTACTGCTGTACACATTGTGTTTCACACAGAAAAAAGTATAGTTAAGTCCTAGATGATGGTATCTTACAGCTTTCTATTAAAATGCCTATATTAATGCAGTACAGCCATTCCGTATGTTACGGATGTTACATTTTGGTTTGTTTTTACCTTTAATTTTTAAAATTCTTAAATGACATATTAATTCTATTATGAAATACTTAAATAACTATGAGAAACCAGTTATGGTTGAGGTTTCTAGCTTTGTATTGTAAGTGGTGTGAGGATTATTTAAGAAAGAGTGCTGTTACGGATGTTACAAAACTTGGGAACAATCAGATGAGATGGTTGAGTTCAGCAGAAAAATTCAGGTGAACCGATCAATAAAATGAATTCAAATTGTTTATAATGATTTATTGAGGTTTTAAACAGCTTCTGAAAATGTACCAAAAAAAATTTAATAATAACACTGGTTTTATACAGTTTTTCTGCTGTTACGGATGTTACACACACTGGTGTTACGGATGTTACAAGTGACCCTACATCAATATATTTTTGGATTTTATGCACATGTGATTTATTCTTTTTTACTATACCGTGACATTAAGTAATTAAAATTTAAAAAAATCACAATTTAATCTGATTTTGGAACTCATAGATCAGTCTGGTTCCAATTGATTTAACATTTGGTGTAGGCAGCACTGAACTTATTTTAACCAAATTGATGTCTGTTTGATCATTTTCATCTGTTACAAACATTGTTCCAGTTTTCCCATAACTTTTAAGAAACATCACTCCAACTTCACCCATTTGACAGACGGCTGATGACTCCTTACGAAGGCCTGTTTGACAAACAGCAACCAGTGGCGGATCCAGAGGTTCACCTCGGAGGGGGCACTCTAGGATTTCAGAATAGCCAGAGAAAACAATTGTCATAAAATTACTAAATTTGTATTTAATCTACTCACACTACACATAACATCCAACCACCAGATTTTATTGTTTATTTATTGTTGGCTTGTTTTTCCTTCACAAACGTGTGACTTTTGAAGCTAGGAAGAACCAAGTTAATTTTTCTTACGAGTTCTTCAAGAGATCTAGTGTTCTCGTTTACTTGTAACCAACCATCACACTTTTTCCATTCCATCCATTTCACTTGCTGAGATAGATTACAGTCAGTTTTTAAAAGAACTTTTATACCATGATAACATGTTTCACAGTTATTCAACATACAACATTCACTTTCTGTATCGCAGCACATTTCTTCTAGGGTCACATTTCTTCTTTATGGGTCACAGAAGACACCAAAATATCACACTTCTGAGAAATGGCATCACTCAAAAAATTAAATTTAGCATGTTGCATACAGACACACACGTTATGAGGTGTATTACCTACAGGAATTATATACTTTGGTCGTAACTCATGAAACTTCGACAGAGATTTCTCAATCTTGTGTTTATCCATAAAACATTTATGGGCTTCTGAAATGGTCATGACTAAAAAGCGCTTTTGCTTTCGAGTCTTCTGGCCAGTATTTTTATCCTTCATTGATACATAGTCCCTTTTTGATGGCGCTTGCCAACTAATTTCATCTGTTTCTAGAATATCTCGCACTTTTTCAGCAATATCTTTAGGGAGTAAATGAGTTTTTGACAGTTTTGTCACAGTGTAAAGTTTTGAAGAACTATTAAATGTTTCCTTTACAAGCTGCCGGACAACTGCTCTCTTCTTTTGAGGACTATGTGGAAGATTTCTTTTTGCTTTAAAGACTGCTTTCCGAAGAGTACTTGTGGATGCATAGGAACCAATAATCCTATCAGGAACATTACTGTTGTGGCTCAATTGATTTTTTTTTCAGAGTCTTACTTTTTGCGCCAAGTTTTTTATCCTGATTCGGGTCATTTCCCTTTTTTTCTTTAGCAATTTTTCATTTTTGGCACATTTTCCTTTTTCTTTTTGCCTAACAACACGATTTCTGTCTCTGTCTTTATTAACTAGCTCTTTCCACATTTCAGGATTTTCAGCCTTTAATTTCTCCCAAAATTTAGCAACTCTACTTGCAGATGATGTTGGTGCCATGATCCTGCAACAATGACAAAGGGCTTTGATTAATATTTTTTTACTGTTATAAATTAAATGGAGTACAAACTAAACTCATACAAGTCTGGTTTAACATTCTAATAAAGGCTTTATGAGCCCCCATTTATAAAATATATGCTTAACCTGGTACATCATTTTAATTAGTTAGGCTCTAACTGAATTCTGGGTTTCGGTAGATTATTCCAGAATCATGCTTGTGTTTATCAAATGACAAATAGTAACTTATTGGCAAGTGATAAATCAGTCATACGCTCGTCACTATGATATATGTAACATCCGTAACACCTATTTATTGGAAATAAAAACCTAGAAAAAATTATTAACTGAGGTTAAAGTAAGTTTGTAAGTAGTATGTCAACCTTAACCTAAATTGCAATGTAAACTAATAAAGCTGTAATGTACAGAAAACTTTTTTCTAATTTTTGTTACGGATGTTACACTAACATGCCTCTTTAGTTAAAAACTCAAAAAGTTAAGGTAATTTACTTACCATGTTCCTTGAAACTTATGATGATGACACACAAGACATTTCTTCAAAAGCACAACAAAATTTCTTGGAAGTAAACAGCTGATGAATTACTTAACAGGTACACCTAATGTGTCATCCTTTTTATTAAAATTTCCTGTTTTGCAGTAACCTAGGTTTCAAACTGTAAAATAAATACTTTAAAATATTGGTTTCTTAAATATTGTAACTGATCTATTAAATATAAACTATCATGAACATGCACCGGTAAATAAAATATGGGAATTTTTAAATTTACTTTTTTACATGTTTTCCTCTTTTATACGGAATGGCTGAGTAACTATAGTAGACTCTAGGTAAAGAACTCCAAAATATTATGGAAATGATTTTGTACAAAATCATGTTAAAATATCTCAAGGTTTTATTTTAGAAATAAAATATAAATTAAGTTATGATTTGCCTGTCACAAAAATAAAAATAAAATTCACGAAGGTACTTACTTTGTAATCATTTAAATATATGATATATTTTTTTTTTAAGTAGGTTTGTTTATAAATAGTCTAGTGTTGTTAGTAGGATCGCTAGAACAGCCCGGGTATTACCAAGTGTATTGCACTGCAGTAGACTGGAACATTCGTTACACGTGATCTCGATAACCAAATATGAAAAATTTCAGGTTTTATTTGTTCAGGGATTGCTGCAGTCACATTGAGTTTATCTGATTGAGTATTAATTTCTTTCCTTATCATGAAGGTTTTTATATATCTCAAAAATCACATTTTGAATATTTCTACTGCAAAATTGTTCATTTAAATGGTCCAAAATGATAAATTAGTTTGAAAATGATAGACCATAGCTGTTTATTTTAAGTATATTTTTAATTAATAATTTGAATGTTATCATGGATGTGCTCTTTGTTTTTGCTATAAGTAGGCATTAATTTAAACTAGATGTTTTCCTTCAAAAGTTTTAGTACATGTATTTACACACCAAGAAGGTTATATATTGTTAAGGAAACCTATAGTGTTGAATATACAAAATACTTATTTTAATCAACTAGTTACATTACACAACTAGCTAAATTAACATCCTTTATCTTGGTGCGTTTTGAATCAGTAATACCCAAGGTTCTATCTTACTCACCAAATTAGTTAATTTTCTTATCATTACTATTTATCATTGGATTATATGGCAAATGTTTTTCTTACATTTGTTGTTGGATCACAAATTTCCTCACCATTATTAATTAAACATTATTTTCAAGCTGTTAAATGTAAAGCAAGTGATTATAATTATGAATGCTTCGTGATATATACCATCATTAGACAATATTTTGTAAATATCTGCTGGTAAAATTTTATATGGAACATAAAATGCAAGACTTGATGTAAGTTTTTGGACATACGCCATTGCTAAGAACTTTTTCTGTTGAAGAAAAACTAATAAATAAAATAAATAAATAAAAATAAAAATACTCAAAAAAATATACAAAAAACACACAAAATTAAGCAAACAATTGCTGTTGTCAACAAGGATATGACCACCACAAAATATGTATTTGTTTGTTTTTTCGTTTTGTCATGTTTTTTGTCTCGCTTCAACTGTTGTGCTGAATTATTTTGGGTTTCAATATTTTTGTGTTGTCATCATTTGTGGGGATTTTTTCGTTCTCTTAGTACATTTTTCTTTGTTTTTTCTTTGTTTGCTGACCATATTCCTGTTTCGGAATATTTTGTGGTGGTCATATCCTTGTTGACAACAGCAATTGTTTGCTTAATTTTGTGTGTTTTTTGTATATTTTTTTGAGTAATTTTATTTTTATTTATTTATTTTATTTATTAGTTTTTCTTCAACAGAAAAAGTTCTTAGCAATGGCGTATGTCCAAAAACTTACATCAAGTCATGCACTCCCATTGCACAAATCTTTTAAAGATAACATCAATGCCCGGTATGGACCCGGTATGCATATTTCTCTGAGGAAGTTGGAAAAGAAATTAATTGATTTATCACAATGTTCAAATAACTTGACTTTTCTCTGTAAATGTCGCAGTAAGGGAGTCATTCCTAGAGGACTCACAATCAAATCCCCGGTCAACAGCAAAAAGGCTCAACAAATAACCCGGAAAGCCAGCCAAAAGCTTCTGAGTGAAAGAATTGCCGCATATCACTGCCAAAAATCACATTTGAACAATGAAATTTCGGCACTACAGCTTGAAATTCAGTCTACCCTCAATACTAAAGATTTCAATCGCATCTATCAGTCCATCACGAATCTGGTCCAAAAGAGGTCTCTACAGTGCAAAGAGAAGCAAAAAGATAAATTAGCCAAACTGACGAGTAAGATGAATACAAAAACACATCCCACAACACAGAGCATCAACACTGTCGTTAATTCATCTTCAAGAAAGCTGTCCAATAGCGAGGAAAATGTTTTACAAAAAGGCCTCAATTTCAGCATTGCTCCACGACACATTCCTGCACTTGACATAGTTTCATCTGTTGAGAGTGCAATATACAAACTTCCTGCCGCCAAACAAGATGAATTTCGTTGGAATGTGCGTACAGCAATCACTTCAGCTGGTCCACCTAAACCGAATCTGCCGCCTGATGAACTAAAGGCCATCAAAACTCTGAAATCCGACCATACCATTGTAATCCTCCCAGCCGATAAGGGTCGTGCTACAGTCATACTTGACAAACCAGACTATGAGCAAAAAATTACTGATTTGATCACCACAGATCAATATACAAAACTGGTAAAAGACCCCACAGCCAGCATTGAAAGAAAAGTGTACCAAACTCTAAAAAAACATCAGAATCACATCCCAGAAAAAACTAGATCAGAACTGACACCACACAGCAGTAAAGCACCCCACATTTACGGTCTTCCAAAGATTCATAAACCCGACATGCCTCTGCGCCCGATCATCAGTTGTTGTAATTCCCCATGCCAGAAACTATCAAAATATCTCCTGAAAATTGTTGAGCCACTAGCAGGACAGACAGATACATTTGTCAAAGATTCTAATCATTTTATTTCTATAGTCAAAACACTGAAAATAGAAAACAATGATACCCTGGTGAGTTTTGATGTCCAAAGCCTCTTCACTAATGTGCCAGTAGCCGAAACACTCAGCATTGTCAAGTCGAAATTGGAAGCTGATCCAACCCTAAAGGACAGAACTATAATACCAATCCCATCCATCATGGAAATGATTACCCTCTGTGTCACCACAACATATTTCCAGTTCAAGGATATTTTCTACAAACAGACCGATGGCATGGCAATGGGCTCTTCTCTTTCACCATTTATGGCCAATATATTTATGGAAAACTTTGAGCAAGAAGCACTTAGCAAAAGTAATAGCCATCCAAAAATCTGGCTCCGTTATGTGGATGATACCTTCACTGTCTGGCAACATGGACCTGAAACTTTGGAGGAATTTGTGAACCACCTCAACTCTCTGAGGCCATCAATAAAATTCACATATGAAAAAGAAACCAAAGGTAGCATTCCTTTCCTGGATGTACTAGTCAGCAGAAAAAACAACAGCCTGGAAACAAAAGTATACAGGAAACCTACGCACACAGGCCAATACCTTAATTTTGCATCCAACCATCCCAAAACAACAAAAACTGGCATAATTCACACACTAACCAACCGAGCTGAGATTATTTGTTCTGATGAGAAATCTATTGCGGTTGAACACAATCATATAAAAAAAGAACTCATAGCCAATGGTTACCCTGTCAACACCATCAAACAGCATTTGAAATCCAACAAAACACTCAAATCCACAGAAACTGAGAAACCTGCAGGAACCCTAGTTATTCCATATGTTCAAGGGCTTTCAGAAAAAATAAGACGCCTAGGAAATAAATATGGACTTCAAACAGCATTCCGTTCTAAATCTACTATTAAAAGTATTGTTACCAAGGTGAAACCAGCCACAGAAAAATTACAAACTCACAACTGTGTGTATCAAATCCCCTGTGAATGTGGCCACATGTACATAGGTGAAACTGGCAGAGCTCTATCCACCCGAATCAAAGAACACAAAAACAACTGCAAGAAGGGTGAAACCCTAAAATCCAGACTTGCTGAACATACATGGGAAAATAGCCACAAAATTCTCTGGGAAGACTCCACACCACTCATACAGGAATCCGATAAAATAAAAAGGAAAATCAAAGAATCAGCCTTCATTATTAGCAATAAAAATATTTTCAGCCAGCAGAGCATTGAATTAAAAAATATGTGGATCCCTTTGATAAAGAGAGAAACATCCCTGCAGCACAAAACAATAGCCAATACTCAACCCACCATAACCAATCCGCTTTAACTACATGGTGCACAGCCAATGGGGAGACAGCTCGTCTGTCATTGGCTGAGCAAGATGTAGCCCTTTCTCTGATAAATACCCTCATTTTCCAGCCCCTTCTCAGTCGCACCTGTGTTTCCGTGCCATGTGCGTCTCTGCCTGAGGACGGGAGCAGATAGCAGTTCCCGAAACGTCGCTTGTTTCTGTTTAGGTAAAACTATTGTATTTGTTTGTTTTTTCGTTTTGTCATGTTTTTTGTCTCGCTTCAACTGTTGTGCTGAATTATTTTGGGTTTCAATATTTTTGTGTTGTCATCATTTGTGGGGATTTTTTCGTTCTCTTAGTACATTTTTCTTTGTTTTTTCTTTGTTTGCTGACCATATTCCTGTTTCGGAATATTTTGTGGTGGTCATATCCTTGTTGACAACAGCAATTGTTTGCTTAATTTTGTGTGTTTTTTGTATATTTTTTTGAGTATTTTTATTTTTATTTATGTATTTATTTTATTTATTAGTTTTTCTTCAACAGAAAAAGTTCTTAGCAATGGCGTATGTCCAAAAACTTACATCAAGTCATGCACTCCCATTGCACAAATCTTTTAAAGATAACATCAATGCCCGGTATGGACCCGGTATGCATATTTCTCTGAGGAAGTTGGAAAAGAAATTAATTGATTTATCACAATGTTCAAATAACTTGACTTTTCTCTGTAAATGTCGCAGTAAGGGAGTCATTCCTAGAGGACTCACAATCAAATCCCCGGTCAACAGCAAAAAGGCTCAACAAATAACCCGGAAAGCCAGCCAAAAGCTTCTGAGTGAAAGAATTGCCGCATATCACTGCCAAAAATCACATTTGAACAATGAAATTTCGGCACTACAGCTTGAAATTCAGTCTACCCTCAATACTAAAGATTTCAATCGCATCTATCAGTCCATCACGAATCTGGTCCAAAAGAGGTCTCTACAGTGCAAAGAGAAGCAAAAAGATAAATTAGCCAAACTGACGAGTAAGATGAATACAAAAACACATCCCACAACACAGAGCATCAACACTGTCGTTAATTCATCTTCAAGAAAGCTGTCCAATAGCGAGGAAAATGTTTTACAAAAAGGCCTCAATTTCAGCATTGCTCCACGACACATTCCTGCACTTGACATAGTTTCATCTGTTGAGAGTGCAATATACAAACTTCCTGCCGCCAAACAAGATGAATTTCGTTGGAATGTGCGTACAGCAATCACTTCAGCTGGTCCACCTAAACCGAATCTGCCGCCTGATGAACTAAAGGCCATCAAAACTCTGAAATCCGACCATACCATTGTAATCCTCCCAGCCGATAAGGGTCGTGCTACAGTCATACTTGACAAACCAGACTATGAGCAAAAAATTACTGATTTGATCACCACAGATCAATATACAAAACTGGTAAAAGACCCCACAGCCAGCATTGAAAGAAAAGTGTACCAAACTCTAAAAAAACATCAGAATCACATCCCAGAAAAAACTAGATCAGAACTGACACCACACAGCAGTAAAGCACCCCACATTTACGGTCTTCCAAAGATTCATAAACCCGACATGCCTCTGCGCCCGATCATCAGTTGTTGTAATTCCCCATGCCAGAAACTATCAAAATATCTCCTGAAAATTGTTGAGCCACTAGCAGGACAGACAGATACATTTGTCAAAGATTCTAATCATTTTATTTCTATAGTCAAAACACTGAAAATAGAAAACAATGATACCCTGGTGAGTTTTGATGTCCAAAGCCTCTTCACTAATGTGCCAGTAGCCGAAACACTCAGCATTGTCAAGTCGAAATTGGAAGCTGATCCAACCCTAAAGGACAGAACTATAATACCAATCCCATCCATCATGGAAATGATTACCCTCTGTGTCACCACAACATATTTCCAGTTCAAGGATATTTTCTACAAACAGACCGATGGCATGGCAATGGGCTCTTCTCTTTCACCATTTATGGCCAATATATTTATGGAAAACTTTGAGCAAGAAGCACTTAGCAAAAGTAATAGCCATCCAAAAATCTGGCTCCGTTATGTGGATGATACCTTCACTGTCTGGCAACATGGACCTGAAACTTTGGAGGAATTTGTGAACCACCTCAACTCTCTGAGGCCATCAATAAAATTCACATATGAAAAAGAAACCAAAGGTAGCATTCCTTTCCTGGATGTACTAGTCAGCAGAAAAAACAACAGCCTGGAAACAAAAGTATACAGGAAACCTACTGTAGGGCCGCGACGTCTTGGCGGGTGGACTCCCTAGAGCTCAGCGACCTTGTAATCGACACGTCCCGCCTTGCCTACTCCGCTGATAGCAACGGCCTGGAAGTCTTCATGCCGTTCCGAAAACATTGGTCGAGAACAATCTCACGTACGGTGCAACACAGCGCAGATCTTAATGACACAAAGATGCGATAATGCTTTACGGTAATTTATTATTTAAAGGTAGTGCACTATTTGCTCGACTGGGCAGCTTAGTTAAACATAGTTAAACATAGATATACAATACTTTAAAAGTTAAGAACTAAATTTGTAATTGTGGGTTGCTGTAGGAAACACAATTAATTAGGACTTGCAGCTAACTCCCTCGTTGATGCTTTCTTTTCCATTTAGTTTGGCTGAAATGTGAAGACGATCGACAAGACTCTTTCACGCACGTCAAGAACCTTACCACTTTTATGCACTCGGGTTGGTATTTTTTCCAGAATAGCAGTCTGAAAGAAAACATTTAGTCATTTTGAGGGGGCCGAAAACCATATTTCTAGCAAACCATCCTCGGGTAGCAATATTGGCTACACTTGTAGCTAACAAATATTCTAACAAGCGGTGCAGAAAGTCTGGAAAATTGCCAAATGCAAAACAAACAAACCGCGGGTGAAAATACGGGGAATGCGTTGAAAAACTTATAATGTAAGTGTTATTATTTAAAGTTATAATTATCTTTTATTGCCTGGTTTAATTGTTTTTTATTTGGCGTCTCTCAGTTGTGTTTTCGGATGCGCGAAACTGATCTTTGGCTTATACCTGTGTATCGCGCAGCTCTTTCGGTTGCTTTTGCAAGAGGAACTAGCAGACATTTGTTGGAAGCTTCTTCATTACAACACTGGATTACACTACTTATAATTCCCCTTTCCCCACTATGTATTACTTTATTGTATCTTGAATGTCCTGCGTCGGGCTCCATTGCTCACTTCAGACTGAGAGCGTGGCGCCTGATGTTTTTGCTATGAACCACATAGCGGCTGATGTGCGCGCGCAGCTGCTTCCCCTCTCATTTACTCTTCCCCGCTTCTCTGCAAAACGACACGCCAAGACGTCGCGGCCCTACAGTACGCACACAGGCCAATACCTTAATTTTGCATCCAACCATCCCAAAACAACAAAAACTGGCATAATTCACACACTAACCAACCGAGCTGAGATTATTTGTTCTGATGAGAAATCTATTGCGGTTGAACACAATCATATAAAAAAAGAACTCATAGCCAATGGTTACCCTGTCAACACCATCAAACAGCATTTGAAATCCAACAAAACACTCAAATCCACAGAAACTGAGAAACCTGCAGGAACCCTAGTTATTCCATATGTTCAAGGGCTTTCAGAAAAAATAAGACGCCTAGGAAATAAATATGGACTTCAAACAGCATTCCGTTCTAAATCTACTATTAAAAGTATTGTTACCAAGGTGAAACCAGCCACAGAAAAATTACAAACTCACAACTGTGTGTATCAAATCCCCTGTGAATGTGGCCACATGTACATAGGTGAAACTGGCAGAGCTCTATCCACCCGAATCAAAGAACACAAAAACAACTGCAAGAAGGGTGAAACCCTAAAATCCAGACTTGCTGAACATACATGGGAAAATAGCCACAAAATTCTCTGGGAAGACTCCACACCACTCATACAGGAATCCGATAAAATAAAAAGGAAAATCAAAGAATCAGCCTTCATTATTAGCAATAAAAATATTTTCAGCCAGCAGAGCATTGAATTAAAAAATATGTGGATCCCTTTGATAAAGAGAGAAACATCCCTGCAGCACAAAACAATAGCCAATACTCAACCCACCATAACCAATCCGCTTTAACTACATGGTGCACAGCCAATGGGGAGACAGCTCGTCTGTCATTGGCTGAGCAAGATGTAGCCCTTTCTCTGATAAATACCCTCATTTTCCAGCCCCTTCTCAGTCGCACCTGTGTTTCCGTGCCATGTGCGTCTCTGCCTGAGGACGGGAGCAGATAGCAGTTCCCGAAACGTCGCTTGTTTCTGTTTAGGTAAAACTATTGTATTTGTTTGTTTTTTCGTTTTGTCATGTTTTTTGTCTCGCTTCAACTGTTGTGCTGAATTATTTTGGGTTTCAATATTTTTGTGTTGTCATCATTTGTGGGGATTTTTTCGTTCTCTTAGTACATTTTTCTTTGTTTTTTCTTTGTTTGCTGACCATATTCCTGTTTCGGAATATTTTGTGGTGGTCATATCCTTGTTGACAACAGCAATTGTTTGCTTAATTTTGTGTGTTTTTTGTATATTTTTTTGAGTATTTTTATTTTTATTTATGTATTTATTTTATTTATTAGTTTTTCTTCAACAGAAAAAGTTCTTAGCAATGGCGTATGTCCAAAAACTTACATCAAGTCATGCACTCCCATTGCACAAATCTTTTAAAGATAACATAAAATGCAAGAGAGCTATAGGCCTAGTAATAAAATTTCAGGAAAAGCCCTTAAGTAACAACTAGGCCTATAACAAGAAAATGAAGTAACCAACATGGTGTACGAAACCAAACGTGACACTTCTGTTACCTGAGTTTATACTTTATTTAATTTCATTATTTTCGAGAATCAACGTAACATTTACCCGTAGTCAAATCCGGCCTAAAGACTTATATGAGGCTCACTTGCATAATTAATATTAGCTTTGATGTCAAATCTGTATACCCTTGTTGTTGCTATCTCGGTTTAAATTCTGGACTGGGGTTCCGTATGACACGGGACAACATTGCTAACTAAAGTATTGCAAGGGATTTTCATAAGTTTTAATTCTGCTAACCCGAGAACAATGTAGATATGCACAAATCTTTGTACTACGTTTCTGAAGCAATGGGAGAGCAGTGTCAGTTTTGGTTTTTTTTTTTACACAGCATTGCAGTTGAAAACTTTTAGGTAATAAAATTTAGGGCACATAAAATATGTCACTATGCACATGAGAAGCTTGCAATACTTAAATGAAATACCTGATATATGAAGTGACTGGGTGTGACTCACAAGGACAATTATTTGTATCAGCGTCTGTAACATCCATGTTCACTGTCATATACCTGTGCAAAAGGTATATTTCAAGCAAATGCCGGACTAAAAAAGTTGTAAACAATTATCTTTTAAAATTGCCCTGGTGAGATTGCAATCACGGCTGCAACAATGAAATGCTTATACATTTCTCTGGGTTTCTACAAGTTACTGTGGCACAGCTATTTGTTGATGGATCTCAAATCATTCAACAGATGAAAATAATTCTAAAATCGAAGGAAGATTGTTTATCCAACAAAATTTGCCATAGCATATATTGAGATTTGTATTGTTATGAACATAGACAGGACTGTGATGCGCGCCATGTTCGGAGCTGGCTGAAAACCCTGCACAGCCACTGACGTAATGTGCCGTCCACTGATGTAAGGCATGCCACGCGTGCCTGGCCGGATTACATACCCTTTTAGTGGCCTGTGAATTCTGCGAGTTTCCAGAGGCTGCCGTGCGGAGTGGCATGAATAAACACTGCCTTCCTGGACGTTTTGGGGGTCGGGTTGGTTGGGGATGACGTGACTCATCACAGCCGTTTTCGCCGGTTCGAGAAGGGCTCTACAGGTATTTAAGCAGAGATGCCGGCTTCTGCAAGAGTTTTGTGGGTTCTGAGTGTTCCATGAGTGAAGGGAAGTGCGACATCTGCGAAGGTGGGAGATCCCCTCGAGAGTGACGTGACGCGGAGCGACGGGATTGAGAGAGTGCGACTGAGTAGCGCGAGACTGTGTGTGTGTGTGTGTGTGTGTGTGCACAGGCGCGAGGTAAGGGGCGAACCACTGTTGAGCCTAGCTCCAGTGAGGAGTGCGAACTGTGGAACTTGACAGACATTGAGTGACTGGCGAATAAACCTTTTTAAGTGCCAGTGATTAATGATCAGACATTTTTAAGTACAATTATGTATGACTTGATGTAAGTTTTTGGACATACGCCATTGCTAAGAACTTTTTCTGTTGAAGAAAAACTAATAAATAAAATAAATAAAAATACACAAGAAAGACTAAAAACACACAAAATTAAGCAAACATTTGCTGTTGTCAACAAGAATATAAACACCACAAAATATTCCGAAACAGAAATATGGTCAACAAACAAAGAAAAAACAAAGAAAAAAGTACTAATTGAACAAAAAACACACAAATGATAACACAAAAATATTGAAACCAAAATAATTCAGCACAACAGTTGAAACGAGACAAAAACACGACAAAACGAAAAGACAAAAAAAATACAATAGTTTTACCAAAACAGAAACAAGCGACGTTTCGGGAACTGCTATCTGCTCCCGTCCTCAGGCAGAATTATGTATGTATTAGTAATGTAAATATTAGTAATTAATAAAACTTAAATGTTCTATACCTTACGAACCCAATTCTCCCCATGTAGTTGATAACAGTATTATCTTATATTTTTTCATGTTAACATACTCGTGTTCTCTTATAATATTATTTATTTGCACAAGGGCATAGTACACTGTTAAGTTACATTTTATAGGTATTTTTTTTGCTGCTATATTAGACATTATTGGTATCCACTGAAGTAACTTCAAAGCATATTGTTTGTATATTAAAAAAATATACTATCAGTGTATCATCATATATATAATATTTTTCAAAGTTTGTTTTTCAAATACGTTTTTTTTTTTTTTTCCCAGAAATAACTAATCTCAGTTTGTCTTGTAAACATATGATCATAGAGGCCCGTCTACAATTGCAATGTCCCAAATTGTGTCTGACGGACAATGATCAATGATTGGCCCATGCGACTCTTTGATGTCATGGGTGGTGTGGGCAATGCTCCGAATCTTCCTGGTCCGAATACTTTGGTCAACTGGAACCTTTTGTCCCAGTCTGTGTTCTTAGTAGCTTAGAAGAACAATATTAGTGATATTTGCTATTTCCAGTTCCCGCTTCAAAGAGGTAAAGAAAAAATAGTGAATTGTGTGGTAATTCATACATGCAGAGGGATTACTGGTACATTGTAACACAAGTCGGGGGAATACTGTTATGTCATACACTTGTATTTGTATTAATGGACACTGTAAGAAGTTAGTTTTTGTCGAGCTGGTAATTTTTTATGCAGAGAACGTGAGCCTACAGTTGTCAGTAAATTTGTATAAAGTTGTAAATTCACATGTCGTCTCTTATCTCATGCACGAGAGTATATGGGCGGGATTCGAAGAAATTAATTGTATGTTTAATGTAGTGAACACTTTGATATAAGCAACTGCGCTTTCACACACATGCAATCAAATGAACTAGGGTTTGTAAGATGTTTTGTTAAGTATTTGTATTTGTTAAGGTCAAAGATTTTTTGTGTACTAAACTTTTTAACAGAAATAAAGATGATCACGAATGAGCATAATATTCTTCAGGGTGGCCACTCACCGGGAAAACCGGGCAAACCGGGATTTATCAGGGAAATCATGTTGATAGGGAATTATCAAGGAAATGTCAGGGAATTTTTTTAATAACCGGGAATTTGTTGTGTCATGTATATTTCCGTGCGTGTTTTGGCAGTGGCCCTTTGAACGTCCGTAATTTCTTTTCTTAAGTTGTGCCGAACCGTGCCAAGTAGCATCAAGCCAACGCCGCGCCAAAATGTGCTGATTAGCACTACGCTGCCCGGTCCGTGCTGAGCATTGCTAGCTGTAGCTGCCGTCAGGGCCCCCACATGGCCGGTGCTACCGTTGCTTTGGCAACAGGGCCCATGGGTCTAGGGGGCCTGTGAAGGAAAGAAAAAAACTTAAAACAAAAAATAGACAATTTTAAATAAATCATAGAAAACAATTAAACAGTAAGGCCTAAATTGAGTTACCTATGAAATATTACACCAGAGTAATATTATTCGGAATATGCTGTGCATACAGAACGTGTCTTAATCTACAACTGTGAGTAACAAAACCACCACCAATTGACGTGACACCATGTTGACAGTGCAGAACACTTACACTCATTTATTTGCCATTATTCAAAATAAATTTACGTTGACATTCGAAACACTTGACTTAAAACTAGTTTTAATATGTTTTAAAAATAACTGTGAAAAGGTTAAAAAATATATAATTAAAACAATATACATAAAGGAAAAAAAAAACATTTTTTTATCTCTGTTAGAAAAAAAAAAAGGGGGTGGGGGGCATATAACTTCTTCCTACAACCAACGAAAGAAATTATTTAAATGAATACCAGCGAGCAGTGCCATAGAGAACTTAACAAATAAGAGTATGTGAAATTGTTACAGTAATGATTGGACGAACCTAACATGCTATAATATGTCAGGAAGGACATTTTTAAATTGTTTTTCTGTGCTTGATTTGTTGTTAAAAAGATAGTATGATGTGTGTTAATCATATCGGACCGGCCCTCCTTTTAATAACTTGTTAATACCTTTCTTGGTGAAACTAAAACAAATGGTAAACAGATTTAATTTAATACTTTTTAAATAAAACAGGAATCCTATAGACCAATATACTTATGTAGTGATTTATTTATTTCTTATTTACCTATATCTATTTAAACAATCCACTAGCTCCCAAGTCGCTTGTGTGCAGGGAGTATAAAATTGTCTTGTTCACCACCTCGTGCCACCTCTGGTAATACTTGTATTATTCTCTATAATTTTTTTTCCAGCTGTTTCCTAGGATTTTTTTATTAAATTAAAATAATATAATCTTGGGGCACGAGAAGCATTACAAGAACACTGACTGCAGGTCATTGAAAGGGATGCTATAATGTAAAGTGACATATTTAAAATGTATTATGTTAACTAACTTCCGTATGTATATAATGAAGAAAATACAGCAGGGTGCTAAAATGTCAGTAATCTCTTTCTATAATATTATATTATTTCATCAAAAGTATGTTTTTTTGGTAATTGTAAATATCAGGGAAATTTTGAATTTTTAAACCGGGAATATTTTTGGTGACTGTGAGTGGCCACCATGATTCAAAATGCAACCTTTCTTATTTTTCAGGGTATTAAAGTCAGTCACAGCTTATGTGTTTGTTTTCAAAAGTCAATATAAGAGACTTCAAATTGAATGAATTATGTAATCCAGTTGTCAAGTCTTCAGTGGCTGTTAGTGTTCACTGATTAAATGCTTTATTTTATGTTTAGTTTTCCATAGAATGGTAACATTTAAAGCAAGATGCATGAACACGCTTTTAATTTTGACAAAGATGCTCCTTTCCTAGGATCATGAGTATATACTTTAGGTGCAGCGACATCCTTAATGCTAATCATTGACATGACAATTACAGTTCTCACACTTTTCTTTGCACCAAACTTAAGAAGGCAGGGGAGGCAGGGGAGCCGAGGCCCGCCACGAGAGGGTGGTTAAGGCACTGCACCCTCCTTCGTACAGGTTCAAGTTTTCTGACCTCATTACTGGTGGCATTCATGCTCAATTGCGAGTTGAGTGAAAAGATCCAGATAACTGCTGGAAACATGGTAAAACTTTTCAAAATAAAGTAATCTCTTCTTTTCAGTTTGGAAATAAACAGTCAAAAGTATTTGTTCCTGGAATATTACTAACAGATTTTTACCAGTTGTTTCAAAACTTTTCATGTGCAGTCATGAACATAATATTTTATTTATATCTGTGAACGTACATATTGATTCACAACAAATGGTGGTGCTTGCCTTGCGAATCTTTGTCACTTTGCGAGAAGAGTTCACTCATATACCTACAGTTTTTTATCCCTTGTTGCTCCCTGTTGTTTAGTAGTTATTTATTATGTAACTAATTTATTTGAATGCAAATCTAGAAATGTTCAATTTTTATTTGATTGATTGAGTAAATTTTCAATGGTGGTTTCTTAAAAATATTGTTGTTTTTTTTTTTTCCCAGGAGAATTTTCTAACAGTATGGAAACACTCTTCAGACATGGATGATCCTCAGCAGCTGAGTTCAATACCTCACGAAGGAGATGTTACCGAACTGAAGGTAGCTATGCTCACACCAGAGATTAATTGTAAATATTTACATATACATCAAATGTTTTGGTGTCTTACTTTATGCTACAAATGTATAAATGTGGAAGTTTAGATCATACTCACTATTCAAGAATGAAAGTTTCGCTTGTAATTCAAACTTGTCCCAGGGATATGGGAGGGAGGGGCGAAGCTCTCTCTTATTCAGCGAAAATGTCCATGAGCTAGATTGTGTTAAATCCTATGGAAGACTCCCCTAAAAAAAAAGAGGGGGGGCGGCAAACCCTCAAAGGTGAAAATTGGATTTGGAATAATTTTGGCAGTCCGGATAAGGAAAACAATTGGCAAGGATTTGTAAGGACGTTGTGGTGTTGGTCTTATATTAGCTGTGTTCGCACATAAACGGATTTGGATAAAAGTTGAAACACAGGTAGCCTCTATTGTGGATAACATACAGTATAGGTTACATGTAATTATGGAATTCAACATCTATGGGACTGAAAATACATTATACTGAATTTTATAATAGAAAATAACAATTAAGAATTATAAACAACAAACAGAAGTTCTTTTCTTTATGCCTGCCAAGCAAAATCTGTTAAGGCGTGGAGTTATGCTTCTGTTTAAAGACAAGCCATGTGGTCGTTATTAGCACAAAACATTGAAGTTTCTATATGATTACGACTGGTGTCTACAAATCCTGGGCGTCAAGTCGCCATAATGGGATGACGCCTAACTTTTTCTTTCTGGCAACTAACTTCTGCCAAGATACAGTAGTTTTGAAAAACATCAGCTAATATTATTGTTATAAATGGTTGATGTGCAGAAATGATTGGATCCAAGAAACCGGCAACTTTCAGACCTTTTGTTGAGGCCTGGATTATGACATAAAATACTAAAATAGCTGACTGTTGGCGAAGTGGTTATAATTTGGGTTCTGCTTGAGTTTCTAGCCAGGTCAGAAAATTTTTAAATTTTCACTTGTGGAAAATTTTTTCGCAGGAACCAGGAGTGGGCTCTGTGTTTTTCTTTTATTTTTGAACTGGTTCAGAGGTCAGACCACTTGCCTCCCTCCAGAAAAATCCTATCCATTTTATTTGGGGTAAAATCTGAATGAATTTTTTGCTTGTGAACATTGCAGTGAGTTGGTAGGTTTTCTGTGGTAGGTATCCCGGTTTCTGCCACCAAAAACAGCAGTATTTAATTATTGTATTTGTAACAAAAAAAAATAAAAAATCTTTCTTCCTCAGTTAAAATTAGCTTGTTTATTCTTACAATCACTAGAAAAATGTAAGCTACATAGCCGGATGATGGCTGTGGAAAAACAATTGAACTGAATGCATAAACATACTTACTAACATGATTTAATGTTAAGAATTAAAATTTAAGTGATAAACTAGAAAAATTGTAAATGCATTTTTCAGTTCAGTTTAGTTGAGTCTCGTTAAATTGGGTTTTCATTTCAAGAAAACTTCTTCCGGAACTTGCACTATTATCACAATTTTCGCTTCCTTTCCTCCTCGCATTAGCCAGGACCTTATAAACACGACGTGAAGACCCGTCAAAATAGCTGGTAACCAGCATTTCGCACCGAGATGACAGCCAGAACTTTCTAGGTGCCTTGGCACCAGGCTGGGTCAGATGGTGGTGCTATAGGGTTAGAAAAAATTCAAGGTTTAAAAATCCAAACAACATGGTATATTTTAAACCAGGTTTTTTTTTAGGTTCAAACCAGGTTTTTTTTATAACATTAGTTATTTTGGTTCTCACCATGTTCAAAATGAAGGCCATACAAATCCTGCTTTTTGCCACTAATGTAGAACCAGAAAAGTTATAATTTCAACGAACTGAAGTCCAGCAAATCTGTGCATCTGTCTGAGACTTAAACACAGTAAGGGTATTTCTCCATAGGAGGAGAATTCTCCGTAGAATGTTTTTCTCACTAAATGGGGATTTGCAGTACAGTCAGGGATTTTCTACAAAATAGGAATTAATTACTTAATATTTTTTACTTTTAAAGGAGTATTTAGCTGGGCATGATTTATAACTTATTCAGATTAATTTAAATGATTAGAACTTTATTAGTATATACTTTTTTGTTCCTGTAAATCAAAGAAACATTAATGACCAAACTTTTGATGTTATTAGAGTGGAATCAGACCTTTCATTAAAAATTTGAGTTATCTATTTAAAATATATGTTATTACAATTTTTTTAATATAAAAACCACTTGGTTTAACCTGTGTTTTCAACCAATGTGGTTGAAATCAGCCAACCCTGCAGCGCAGTGACGTCAATTGTTGTGCGAGGGGCAGGTCGCTGGCATGCGCCACATTCCACAGGCCTGGCCAGAGAGGGATGGGGTGTTGGTATCTTCCCAGGAGCCGAGCCAGGTGCATTGGCTGGATACACAGTAACATTGTACATTGTATAGCCTCAAGTTCTCATAGGAAATATATATTTTTTTCATTTTTTATTGAACATTCTAATTTATAAGATTTTTTTTTTTTTTCATGTTCGGACACATTTAAGATTTTGAAACTAGTTTTCCCAACAGGGGCAAATTTACACTCTAGATTTGCTGCCGGTTCTTCGTGGTTTTAATTAAGTCTGGTACAATTAATTTGTTTTTTTAAAAAAATGCAAACTTTTGTTGGGACTTAATAGTATCAGGGTTTTTGTAGAGTCAATCTAAGCAAGATAGAGGGTCCTTGGTTACCATGATCCCAAGTGAGTCCTGTTTGTGTAGCGAGGGTATTGGGTTTGATCCCAACTCCCAGCAAGACTCAATGTTAGTTTTGGGAATCCACCTGTTACTCAAGGGGAGTTCTGGTCGTGTTAAGCATCTGTGTATTATCATGCTACATTAAACCCAACTTGTTGTTATTCATGGTTTTTCTTAGTGTGTAGGTATTAGTCCTTGAAATTTTATGTTTGTGAAAATGGGTTAATTCTGAATAATATTAAATTGTACGAGTAACAAGTAAGGACTGATAGGTATTTTTGCCTTGCAGGGTTACATTTACTCACATGTGTTTAATCAATACAGTACTACTGCAGACATTACCAGGATTTTCTTATTATTTCTGTAATATTGTGTGTGTTTTCTTTAAAATATATTTTTAACTGTGGGAATAATATTTGTAGGGGTCTTGCATGCATCATGTATCTGATTTTTATCTCTAAAAGAGACTATTAATTTTAACTTAAATCAATATTATCAATCTTGACCTTAAAGTCATAATTTTGGTCTCTTGAATTGACTATGGATGTACTTGAAAATACAACTTATGTAAATGTAAAAACCCTGATCATTACTAAGGAACATTAATGTATACTTTATAAGTTTGGTTGGTTTTATCCTTTGCAGTTTATAAATGACAATGCATGTGTTGCATCTTCATCGCTGGGGTGTGTCAAGCTGTTCAGCCTAGATGTTACCGAGGAGAACTCAGCACAGCTGAAGGAACATACTACATGGGAAAAATTGCATTCAATTAGGTAAGGTTCTTCATATCGTTACATACTTAGCTATCTGAATATTTTGTACATTAGTTCTATAATAATATAAAGGCCTACATAATTTCTACGAACACCAAGTGAAAAGTAATTTTTTGTATGGAAGTGTTACTACGTATTTACTTTGGGATCTTCCGTAAAAATAAATTTATTTGACTAATGTATCTCATGAAGGCCTACTATTTCGATTTTAAAATTGTAGGACATAATGGTCATAGTGGGATTAATTTTTAAAATTTTTATAACACATCTGACATCACATAGGTACTTGTGTTGTCATTTCTTTTCCTTTATTGTGCTCCGTTTTGGCCAGCTGTCCTGCACTTCCTTATGAAGTCACTGTACATAATGTGTCTGAATTTGACAGATAAACTTCGGCTGCATGTTTAGCACGTAAAAATAAGTTGCAAACATATGTACGACACATGGTCTCAAGTGCTTCCCAAGACTGCAGTACACCTTTGAAGTTGCAGCTGAAAATAGTAAAGAATCTTTTTATGATGAAATGCCAAGTGTCTGCGTAATGTCTAAAGACAAGATTTAATGATTTTATTTTTAGGCCAATGTGGTTTTTGAAACAGGATATTTTGGTGTTATTGTTTTTATATTTTATGAAATCTTTTAATAAAAATAGTATATTACTGGACAAATATGACACTTAAATGTTCCAAGATATTGATTGCTTCAAAAGAGCGCCATTTTGACTAATAGTACATGATTCACTTTTCCTAAATTTTGATTTGTAATAAGAATGTCTAATTATATGGGACAAATAAAATAAATATAAGTATTTCTGTATTTGAAAATTGTACTAACGTAAAAATGTAAAAATGAGTAACTAATAACAGTTACAAGATTTAAAAAAAGAAATAATTTTCCAATATTTTTCACATAAAATGTTGTTTAAACTTCATGCTAAATAAATTACTTTCATTGAATTTAATTTTTAAAAGATTGTGTATGTCATTAGAGTTATGTTTTGATTGAGAATGCTGAATTTTAATTGCATTTTGGTGCTTTGTAGTGTTTTAACTTGAATTTAGGTGTTATTTTGTTTATTGGCATTCTTTTCTGTGTTATTTCGGTTTTATCGCAAATACCACATAATCTTGTCCCTGGTTATGTCTAACTGAACAAAGTTCTACAAACACTGCATAGCTTGTCGCTGAAGTAAAATTATTTAATGGATATAATGTAGGGTAACAGCCTTTTTCTCGTAAATTTTGGTGAAGTGGAGGAATAATGTGGTTTTTAAAGGCTGAATATTAATTTACATGTCTTAAGTAACGAAAAAGGTCACCTTGTTGTACTACCCTATACTCCACAGTTTTCGCAGAAACTAAATAAAATTTAGTACAAAATATTTTGATGCCTGACAGGTGTGCAACATTCTCAACACTTAATTTCAAACAGCTGCCTAAAATCCAGTGATTGTTAAGTGATGTACATGAAAATGAAGGTATTTGGAAGAAAACATTGAACTAATAATTAAACTAAAACAACTGCAGACGTAAATTAAAGCTCTTAAACGTGAATGCTCAACAAACCATATGTGTCATCAAACTCCACAAAAGAAAAAATTCAGTCACACCTTTATTTGCTGGGAAAGATTTGTTTCATAAAACATAAATTGTTAATTAAAGTATATTTTGCTTTAGGTTCCACAGTTCACAAAATTTAGCACTTGAAATTTAAAGATTTCGTTTGAAATATGGAAGTCTTAACAACTATCAACACTTACACTAACATAATCAGCTGCAACTTCTAAAGGCATGTACCAGTTTTGGGAAGCACTTATAGACTACATATATGTCTTACATATGTTTTGAACGTATTTTTATGTGATGAATCTAGCCAAAGTTTGTCAGTCAAATTCAGACTCATCCTGAATATGTGTTGGTCCTCAAAACTTCCAGTGTTCATTGATATTTCAAAACCTAAAATATTGTAAAAGCCCAATGTTTATTTTTACTAAGCACAATTTGAAATGATAATTCATTCAAAATCTCTAACTAGCCAACATCTGTTTTATCATGTGGATATATTATGTACTGTATGTTTAAAAAAATTTTTTTTTTCCAAATTTGGGAAGAATAACTACCACATTTATTATGGTCCTCTCGTAAACATTATTTTAAATCTAAACTGCACTATAGTTGAAACCCTGTAATATATATTTTTTTACAAGTACAAGGAATTGTTTAATTTTACCTGTCCAATATCTTTGTGTGAACCTTTACACTAATAAACTTAACCAAATTTTCAACTTTGTAAATGTAAAAACCTTATGACATGTTAAAATAGTGTAGAAAATCCCAGTGGAACCCTATAATATTTTTTTGAAGGGACCCAGCAATGTTAACTTTGTGAAAATACTAACAGGAAAAATACTAACAGGAAAAATTGAAATGATTAAAAACATGGTTTGGTGATAAAGTGAAGGAACTTACTAAATATAAATTTGTGCTAACAGGGTTTTACTTTATTGTTTTTTTGATCTCAGGTGCATGACAGAGTGCCCATGCACTGGGCTTGCATGCTTTGAAGAGGATATTGTCACCATCAGTGAGGATGGGACACTGGCTCTTCTCACTGCCAAGAGGGCAATACCCGTTCAGAAAATTGGTAAGTGTGTTAAGTGGTACAATTCAATAAGTAATGCAGGAGTTGGTACTCTCTGTTCTCCAGATAAACTGCGGGAACTGGGATCTTCCTTGTTTTGCTGTTTTGTGTGGGTTAAGCTAACTCTTGTTTGGCTCGTAATTGCTTTAGGGATGGGCATGTTATTTCTTCAATGCTTTGCTTACACTGATTCTACCTGGAATCCGAACTGTTTATTCTTAAGGTATGGTATCATATTTAGAACGTTAGGAAGTAAGACCTATCTATAATATGGATGCAACATAGATTTACATAAAACCAGTGATTCTTTCCAAAATTACTGTACTTTTTGGCCAGTAAGCTCACAATGTTTAGCAACTCGCCTTGCACTAAATTACAAACAACGTGGTAAATTTTTATCTGTAACATTTTAACAACCAAAGTTATATTTATGAACTTTCAAGGAAAACATTGTAACCTCACTTCAACATAATAACTTTAATTCATAAATACAATGTTACCACTTCCAAAGTTGAAAATAATCAAGTTGCAGTTTGAAGTAAATAATTGAAAACAGGCTGGCCAACCATGTAATATTGTAAATATATATGTATGTGTGTGTATATATGTGTGTGTGTATGTATGTATATGTGTGTGCGTATGTATGTATGTGTATGTGTATGTATGTGTGTGTGTGTGAATAAAGTCTTTAGTACTTATACTACAACCAATATTTCTCATAATTTTGATACTTTTATGTAAATATTTTTCACCTGAAAGAGGTTAGTTAAAAATATGATTCACATATTTATGTAATCAGTAAATTAAGTTCCTAAGTTTTATTTCTTTGGCATAACATGTTGCTGCCCATGTGTAAACAATTTTCGTACAATATGCATTGTTTTCATGTTTGTGTTAATGTTTTATTTGTTGTGACCACTATAGCTTTCATTATTTATAAATCTTTTTATTCTTTGAATGGTTCTTGCAATGATGAAAGTTGATTGAAAATGTTTTTTGGTAACCAGCAATATTGTATGTCCAAAAATTTTTTTAAATTAATCTATAGTGAATTTGAATCCTATAAAACAGATAATATCTTATGTTCACTTAGTGTTTTAATGAAAATATAAATATTCATGGACATAAATTGAGTGAAACACAACAGTCAGAACTGAAGATCATGGCAGGAAAGAGGAATTTCACAAGAACACAAACTCATTATTTTCGATAATTTAATGGTGAACTGCGGTGACTAAAATAAATTGTCAGTTGCAGGCTAAACATTTTTATTACATTATTATGTGCTGATATGGTGTTGGTGTCTTGGAATGGGGAGGCGGGTTACGGAAATACTACATTACTTTCAATTTCAAGCTTTCTAAAAATAATTTTTTTTTATTGATTTATTGCACACTGAACTCTGTCATGCCTGAAGATCAAATTCCAAGATGATGTAGGTAAATTGTATAAGTAAAAAAGAACAAAAATTGCTACAGGAGAAAATATTATTAGGACTTATTATGCTCATTTTGTCAGAAAATGTACCAATATTGAGATCTCTTTTGTTATTATTTGTTTTGCATTTTGCTTGATTTTCAAAATTTCATATGGAAAGAACATGAAATTTGGAATCGGAATCAAACCCAGATTCGTGGGAAATAGTGGAATCAGAATCAAAAAATGTGGAATTAAAACATCTATACTTTTATTGCTTTATTAAATTGAGTTCAACCTCAAATGTCAGCATTGAAATATTGTACTGCTATTACTTTTAAAAGTATTTTTAATGTTTTATTACACTTGTCACTGTACACACAGAACAAAATAAGTTTCTTAGCTTCTTAGGAAACACTTTCAAGGAAAGCAAATTGTATTAAAACACAACTAGGATGAAGTGTTTGTAAAATATTAAATATTTTACAAACACTATTAAATATTTTATGATTAATTACTTACAAGTAGACTGCTATTCACAAATAAGTTTTATTTTCCTATTGCCATTAAGAAAACATTTATCACATTTCTTGATTTTGGTTGAACACAAGTTGACATTATACTATCAAACAACTTATCTTCTTTTCAAGACAAACTAAAATTTTAGTATTATGTACTTTGTTTTTAAAGGTTAAGTAAACTTAAAATACCATTTGCAAATTTCATGTTAAAAAGCTAATATTTTTATGCATTATTGGCTGACTATATTTTCAGCACAAGAGGCTTTTGTGTTTACATCTGAGTATGTGAATTTCTTTTTAAAGACCATTAGGACAAACATAGTCCTTGTTTTTATTTGATATGGGCCAAAGGCTGTATGACATTTGGATTATCTTGTCAGTTCCCAACCATATTTTTTCCTTCTCCCCACTCCAGTAGTGGGCTGTGGAGGCTGTGAAAGGGAGGTTAAAAGAAAATGGCAGGCAACAAAATGTTTAAGCCAATAGGAATTTTTTTTGTGTGTACATTAAATAGAGCATACCATGTTTAATAGTATAATCTTCACACATTTTATAGTACAATCAAGTTTTAAAAGTAAGGATGTAATTTTAATTTGAAAATGCATTTTTGTTGAGGTAAAGTCATTTATAAAAACAGTCTATTCATGGCGAGTATGTTTAATTAAAAAGTAGAGTTTAAGAAAACACGCCATTCAACAAAAACATATTTAGTTAAACATTAAATAGAAAAACGAAAACTGTCACCCGAACGTGAGCCAGAACTAATGCATAACTATCGTCCTAGTACAAACTAACCATGGAAGAGTGCGGGTAATCAAATGTAGTTTCTTGGCATTAGACAGAACATGTGCGTTGCATGCAATTGGCGAGCTATCAATATTGATATTTGACTACGTGCACGCAGTCTACGGACATAAACATAATAAAACATGAATGATGTCAACTAATGCTGGATACATTTCTACACACATTACACAGCAGCAATGAAGACGAACAGATATACGTTATAATGTTTAAAAATGTCTTAAATAGAAAATTTACACATATGACAACTTTGTATTTCTCTTTTTTAAATAAGTGAGGGGTAATGTCCTAACAAATATTAGATTTCAGCATTAAAATACAACTTTTATATGAGAAAAGAGGTTATTAGCAACATCTTACATAGAAAAAAATAACATTGAGAAAACGGTGGGACTGAAAAATTTGATCATATTGGACTGGTACTTTTTTAATTAATTTTACTGTAATTTTAATTACTGATATTTCCCATTAAAACTACCAAACTGTGTGACAGCAACTTAAAACTGATTGGTTTTCTCACGGGGCTTTATCCTGTCATGTTTTCTAACTAAACAAAGTGCTCAAATTTTAAAAGTGGGCCCAAAAACATTATGTGATTTTTATGCAAGAATTTTGTTTCCAAAATTTTGCGCCCTAAAATAACGATGCAATGACTATGCGATAACACACAGTATTTTCGAGCAGTTCTATTGAAAAAGTATCTGGAGACAAAAGTTAAAGGATGTTCATTTCTGCAAAATCCAGCTTATCTTACTGTCCAACAAGCCTGCCTATTTTTGTCCAAGAATAAAATCACTAAACTTCTTGGGGGGAGGGGGGGGAGCACCAAAAGCTTTGAAACTTTGTAGACGTGTCACTTCCTAGTTCCTACGATCTACATTGTTGAAAAAGTAATCCTAAAAATATAGTATGGTATTAAGTTCAATAATTCTAAGAAACATGTTGGTGTGTTTCATTTCAAAAGTAAACAAAAACTTGTTACATTGTTTACATAAGCTGATTCTGACACTTTTACTGACAAATCATTAGTGCATGATGGAGTCATGTGCAGGAGATCAGGGCAGGTAACCTAAACCTGCCTTTCTCCCTTCAGTGCCATTAATGCAACTTATAAATAAAAATAACCAAGCATTATCAGAAAAACAACAGCTGTCTTCTATAGTAATAGTGAAGTATTCTTATTTACTTATTTTGTATTTTGATAGAGAGAAAGTGAGAGATAATCTCTGCAAATTTTTTTTTTACATCGACAATATCACTTTTCTTTGCAAGTACGTAATATGTTTTTTTTAAAAATTTCAGATTTGCTGCACAGGTCATTTATTTTCAGCAATGTAGAACTTAAAATTGCTTTGTATAATGTACTTCAAATGCAGGGTACTGCTTTAGTTCATTTATTCTTTCCTTTTGCTAATTCATATTATTTATTGTCATTTTACACACCACATTAAAAAACTTTAAGTGATGGAGTGTAAATGATTACACAATATTGTGATCTTAGTTTCAATGAGTGTCATATTATTTCATACTGCAGGGTCTGATGACTAGCCAGCAGGGGCGGATCCAGGGCCGGGCGACCCGGGCAATCGCCCAGGGCCCCGCGCAACATGCAGGGGACGAGCATCAGATAATCGGGTTGGCAATATGTGGATCACATTACCTGACACTTGCCAGCCGGCGATGCTGATTAGTGTTTGCTTCAGGTTACAGTTATCACAGATACCTCGACAACAAGGCTGGCTCTGAGTGTCGTTTTCCTCTGGTATATCTCTGGGGAAGGGCGGTGAAAAGTACATACAGTTGTGCTTTTTTTTATGTTTATATTACTTCTGCCAGTTATCAAAGGAATTGAAAATATAGGTCGCTATGTAAACCCTAAACTTCCTCTTAACCTTCTAAATTTATGTGACTTTAGTCAGAGGCTGATATTAGCCTTCCCTTCCCTTTTACGATATTCAAAAATGGAGGGGATGTGAACGTACGCGTTACAGACCGATGTTGTTACTGCAGTGTCGCCAGATCAGTGGAAATATTAAGTCATGTATCGTGCAGTGCACATTTTGAAGCTCTATTCGTTCGTCCTGTTATTTTGTTGTAGCTACTTTCAATATTTATTAATAGGGATAGTTATTTTTAATTAGACAGTTTTATAATCAAGGCTCAAATTTTTATTTGTTAGTTTCAGTCAGATTAATTTACAATTACCTCTCGTGATCGTGACTTTGGTAGGAAATATGATTCTGGCATTTCCAAATGGAAAAAATTTGAAAAACGCAAAGAACTTGAAAAAAAAATTAAGTGGTTCTTTAACCAAATATTTAAATACTGATAAAATTACAGGAGATAAGGAACAGTTGTGCATTCAAGATTCAATACCATTAACATAAGTTAAAGACATAAAAATACCCAGTAGCCAAAGTGAATCTCCCCTGAAAAACAATGAAGTGTTGTGTTCCGAGTGTATGTCTGCGTCATCTTAACATCTGTGCGTGCGAGATTCAATGATGGCAGAGGAAGAAGTTACTGTCGCTGCAGAGGTATGACTCAGTAGCCACAGTGATATATCTTTCGGAAGCAACGAGGTGATGTATCCTGAGTCGACGTCATCATCATCTGCACATGTGCCATTAGAGGATAACGATGTGGACTTCGACATTCGTGAGGAAATCGATACCTTACCTACCAATGTAACTGTGAGTGACCCTATTTTATGGCCTAAACAATTAAGTGTCTTACAAATAACTAGTATAGTTCAAAACGGCCCCGTGAGGGTATACAATAAATCTTACCCCAAAAATGAAAGTGGTTGACATTTTACAGACACACATTATATAAAAAACATATAAATGTTGAAGAGCAAGATAGGCGATGGTTAGTTTATTCCGAGTCGAAAGATGCTGTTTACTGTTTTGCATGTCGTTTATTCTCTCTAAGACCTAATTCCAACAGTGCCCTTGGATCTAATGAAGGTATAAGTGACTGGAAGCATCTATTCGAGGTGCTCAAGTCTCACGAAAAGAGCAAGTGTCACAAAGAATGCATGGTAAAATGGCTTAGTTTAAAAAACCCCTTTCTTGTGAAAAAAAATATTGATTCACAAACCCAGGCCCAGATTCGAGCTGAACAACAACGCTGGAGAGACATTTTAGAAAGGCTATTAGCCATCGTACAGTTTTTGGCTGCTCATAACTTGGCTTTCAGAGGGCATGAAGAGAGGTTGTCCAATTCGAATAACAGTGGAAATTTTTTGGATTTTGTTAGTTTGATTGCACGATTTGACCCAACATTGCGAGAGCACTTGCACCAAACTATAAACAAGACAGTTGCCAGAAACCACTACCTGAATAAAACTATTCAGAATGAATTTATCGACATAATGGCCAACCATGTTAAAGCTAAAATGATAGATAAAGTATTAAAGAATAAGTACCTTGCAATCATTTTGGACTGCACTCGAGATATAGCTCGGATTGAACAATTGTCAATAATTCCAAGAAACACAAACCAAAACACTGCAGAAATTGAGGAAAGTTTGTAGAATTTGTAGCTGTAGAAAAAACTACTGGTGAAAATCTGGCCGATTGCATAATAAACAAATTGGAGGAGTTAGGCTTGTCCATTGTCAACTGTAGGGGTCAAGGCTATGACAATGGTGCTAACATGCGTGGGGAAAAGAGCGGTGTACAAAGAAGGCTACTCAACATTAATCCTCTTGCATTCTTTGTACCGTGTGGAAGCCACAGCTGGAACTTAGTATTGGGAGACACTGCTTCATCTTGTGCTCAAGCGCAGAGATTTTTTGGTCTTTTGCAAAGACTGTACACAATTTTCTCTTGCTTAAGTGAACGATGGGGTATTCTGAAGTCGCATGTCAACATTTCTCTCAAACCTCTTTCCGAAACCAGATGGGAGTGCAGAATTGAATCTGTAAAAGCTGTGAGGTATCAGCTAAGCAATGTTTGTGATGCTTTGTCAAGTCTTCGTAAGAGTAACACAGAATGTGGTTTAATAAGTGAGTGTCAATCGTTAGAAAACGAAATTACTACATACGAGTTTGTTGCATCTCTTGTGGTGTGGTACGATATTCTTGTCAAAATAAACACCATCAGTAAGGTATGGCAAAACGTAAATGTGCATTAAGGTGTTGCAGTTAAGCACTTAGAAACATTTGTCAAGTGGTTAGATGAATATTGTCTGAGTGGCTTCAATAAGGCATTGGTAACAGCAAGAGAAGTAGCAGAAGATGTTGGCATCAATAGCGTGTTTAAGAACAGCAGAAGACGGTGTAAAAAGAAAATGTTCTTCTATGAAAGAGAAGATGAATCTCCCGAGCTTCCACCTGAAGATAATTTCAAAATAAACTATTTTCTGGTGGTAGTAGATGCAATACGAATGAGCTGTCAGCCAAGATTTGCAGCTTTGAAGACCTATAAAAGCAAATTTGGCTTTATGTATCAAATCAAGGGCCTACAGAACATGAGTGATGAAGATCTGATGAATAATTGTCAAGCGCTACAAATTTCATTGTGCGCCGGAGATAAAAGTGATATTGACGCTGTGGAACTCTATGAGGAATTAAAAATGTTGGCCCGTGTCTACAATGGAGAACAAGACAATGCATTTTGAGTTCTTAAGTACATTGTACAAAATAGCTTGATAGATGTATACCCAAACATTTTTGTAGCATTGAGAATAATACATATGTACAATTCCTGTGACACTAGCATCTGCAAAAAAGGAGTTTCTTCAAGTTAAAACTTATTAAGACTTATATAAGAAACTCCATGACACAAGATCGACTATCATCTTTAGCCCTCCTCTCCATAGAAAACGAGTTGGCAAACAGTCTAGATTACACTGATCTCATAGAAGACTTCAGCCGGAAAAATGTCGCAGGGTTACATTTTAATGAAGTGCAGTAACAGCAAAAAGACACAAGAGCTTGTATTGTGAGATGAGTTGGTGTTGTAATATTTTGCCTTGAAATGTTGTTGTTGGGTTTTTTCCCTAAAACCATTTATTTTCATAAGTGAAGGAAAAAAATTCACCCATATGATTTTTGTACCAAATTAATTTTACGACTAATTTACATAATTATATAGCCTAAACAGCTATATAAATTAACCCTCATTTACATGTGGCATATATTTGAGTATTTGTACAAAAACAATTCAAATTTATTTTCGTATTTTTATTTTTCTTCTTTGTATAAATGTGAAAAAATATCATCTGTATGTATGTAACAGAAAAAAAAAAGGAAATATTATTGTTTTTTTTGTTTTTGCTTTTGATATTTTATATTTTTTTTATGATTTCACTTTTAAAAATATTCACAGCTTTTATAGACTTATAAAATGACCAGATTTCACCAGAATTAAATTGTATGCATTAATAAAACCAACCCAATTACAATTTCCACAAAAGAAAATTTCTTTACAATCGTCGAAATTTAGGTTCAATGTAGGCTCAAAAGTTTAATTTTCTAATTTTCCGGGAGAGTGACCACAAAGGTATTCTATACTCCAGTCTGATAAGAACCCCCCCCTTCTCACAGAGATACAAGGGCCCCGCTGAAATAAATTGTCCAGGGCCTCGCAGAGTCTAAGTCCGCCACTGCTAGCCAGCTTGCTTCGTATTTGGATGTGTTTACATGGAAACTGCCAACTATAGGATGTCTCGTGATATCTTTGCTTAATATTAGTAATAGTTGTAGTGCATCCTATTAGACAGAATTTAGTGTAAATAAATAATTTATGTGTAACAACATTTTTTATATGAAAATTTGCAAGAATTTACTATTATTTTTTATTTAACCAGTGAAATGTCAGCATTTAGTCAGCATTATAATGTTGTTTTTACTGCTCAGATTTCATAGTTGTCCTATGCATGACAAGAAATTAAGAGTCTTGCGCTTAGAAGTGATACCTCTCCAGAAGCACCAGCAGGCGTTGCACTTATTATTCCGCCTTGCTAACAGATGCACCCATGGCCAGGCGGGCCCCTTAACTTTAAACAATGACACTGACCTTTTTTTCTTTCAGTAGAGATGTTTATTACATCCTTTTCTATATTGATGTTTGGTATTTCAGCAATATTGTTAATCCAGCATGGTCGTTATCCTGGAAATATTGGGTTAAATACCTTTCACTGTATATAGTAGTCATTGGTGACACAGGCCACTGTCGAAGCTTAGGCGGGCTACAGGCCATTGTTGGGCCATCGTTAGTTTAAAGGTGTTATCCATCCACAGTCCATGCATGTGCGAGGCTCTGAAGGAGGGCTTTCTGGCTGTTTGCACAGATAATGCAGATGCGGTGTCACTGAGCTGCATCTGCTTCCTGAAGCACAACCAGGTGCTGACAGGCAACCGAGTGGGCGGCATGAAGATCTGGGACTTCGCAGGAGCCTCGCAGGCGCCGGCGGCCATGTTCTCGCTGTCCAGCGGTCAGGTCCGTAGCTCTCCGTAGCTCTCTGTAGCTCTCTGTAGCTCACTGTGCTGGACGATGTGCCTTCGTGGTGGTCTGAACGTGTCGCAAACAGACATGGAAGAAAGCACTGCCACTATTTAACATTGCCTGGCAAACACTCAGAGAAGTTAGCATAAAATTAGTAAAATTACATTTTTGCTTTGTGTTTATGTTTATTAAAAAATGAATTAGAACCCTGTTATAATTTTCCCTGGTTATAATGTTTTCCTGCTCATAAAGTGATATTTTTGAAGTCCAAAATTTTCCCCATAAGGACAAAGTATTAATTTCTTGCATATAATATTTCATGAATAGTGCATTTCATGCCTATAATGTTTGCTTTATAAATTTCAATAATGAATATAAATTTTTTTAAAAACCTAACTATTCCAACATTTATCCCATCTGTGAAGTTTAACATGTTAAAAGGTTTACTTTATACTTAACATGCATTTTTGTTTACAGTCATTGCTATACCATATATGTAGATTGTTCAAATAGGATTGTATAAAAAAACAAAATGTAAGTGTTCCAGAACACTAGTGCTGCATGTTAGTGCTGGGTAACACTCTGTATTCAATGTACCAAAGGTACATAATAGTGTTTTAAATCTTAAGCTTCAGTGGTTCAGTGTTTATGCCAACCACCTCCCACCAAGGCAGTCTGATTTCGATTCCTGGAGGAGGAAGGGCCAAGCCCAGATTTATCACAAGTGGGAAATGTGATGAATGTTGCCATAGCAGTGGTTTTATCTTAGTACATCTGTTTCCCCAGCCACTGTCATCTTTGATGGGTCCATGTCATTGTTCCAAACTTCATTTATCTCCATCTCAATGCCTATGAGACATTAAACTCTGATTTGTTTGTTCTTAATATCTCCAATTTTTTTTTCTGCAAGTACAAAATGGTAGCACTGATATAAATTTTCCAAAATTTAATTGCTATGAATTAAATTTGTTTAAATGTAATATTTTTATGTATATTATATTTTATATTTTATCAAGGAATACCTATACAGTATTTTCAGTTACAGTGCAACCTTACATATGCTTTTTTAAGGCACTGATATTAAAATACATGTAAAATTCAATGCCTCAAATATAATCTCAAAAATAAAATCTTAAAACTATTAGCATTTTAAGTGACAAATATAATTACTACATTAAACAGGTTTTAAGATGTATAACCTCACTCATGTTCAAAAAAACAAATACTGTATTAAAAAATTTAAAAATCTTAACACTTATTCAGTTATAAACTACTATATGAAGAGTTGTTCAGAAATTGCAGGACATAACCTTAAAGAGTGGCAGGGAATGACAAAACAAGCCGTTTTCGTTTAGGAACATAAGTCCTTAAATGCTTTAGCGGGATGTACGCTCGTTACTTTTAAACTCTCCTCCGGTGTTTAGGATAAAATATTAAATGGAGCTCTGGGAAAATCTTCGAAAAGGTCACCTAGTATAAGCGAGGTGTGCAATGGAAGTCACCCCGAGTTGCCGCTATCGGCCGAGGCGATAGCCTAATGAAACAACTAATGACATTGGGCAGAAAATGTCGGGAATTTGAAAGGGCCCGGGAAAAACAGGGAAACTGTCTGGAATATTTTCTTTTCTCCTGGGAAAATACTGCGTGTGGAATTTGCACAATTTTTATATTAGACATACATCATAGCATCCAGATGAAGGCCATTATAGCAGTCTGACCAACGAACCATGAGCGAAAAGGTCATCGGTGAGTGATAGATGTTTTAGTGCCCCGCTGTTGCACTGCTGAGCATTGTCTTGGAACCCCCGGCCTACTCTTCAAGCTACCGCTGGCAGTAGCCCCGCTACTGGTTCAAGTAGGAACTCACTCCTGAAATTTGAGATGCGGTCGAGCCAGCCTGGTTGGCTCTTTGTCTGCGGTAGACGTGGCTAGCCTACTAGCCCGGCGACAGAGAGTTGCCTGGCGAGTACCTTCCCCCCCGGGGGGGGGGGGGTAATTGAAGGAGACCCTGACTCGCCACTGAGTATGAGTCGCGAGGCGAGCATGCACTGGAACCTACTTAACCTCAGAAATGCAACTCTTTGAAGGTACAGTCATAAACAGTTCGCATGCATTAGACAGCACTCCATTGGCCAAGAGAATGCACAATTGCAGTGCAGTGACGTTTGAATGATCTGTGGAAAGCAGGCTACTAGTTGGGTGCAAACTTTCAGAGTTAGCTATACGTGGTAGCTAACTCAGTCTGGTGTATAGCACATTGGATGGTTGATTGTAGTATGTTTACAGGTTTGGCCGTGCTACAATTGCAGATTTAACGAACAGTATCGACATGACAGGCGATGTGTCAGACATGACCATATGCACATGGTGTACGGGAAGGCAAGAGGAAATGCAACAGAAGCAGTGCGCGAGTTTTATACCTCAAAGTTTACATTAGACTGATGGTTGCTACTTTGTATCGTTAATTTAAAACATCTGCTCCCAGCTCATCGCTTTCTTCCCGCAGAGCATTTTAACATTACAGCACCGCAAGTACACGTCCTCTCAGCCAGTAGAGTAATTTCTTATGCGTACAAAATCCAAATTTATGGATTTTTATTTATGCCTGTAACGTAACAGGATTGTGTTCCGCACATATATTCCTTAACAAAAAATACCTTTCGGCACAGCCTATTGGCTTAGGTACAGGATGGCCACCAAACCGGAAAAACGGTAAAAACTGTGAAAATGTCGGGAAAAACATGGAAATTATCTGAAATTTTACTTTTTCCTTGAGAAAAAATGTTGCGTGTGGAATTTGCTCAATGTTTATATTAGACATACATCTTAGCATCTGAAAATAATCCGGCAGCGAACCTGTAGAGTGTTATGTTGGCAGCGACTGGAGTGTTCCTGGACATGTCATGTTTCTCCTCTTTTCATAGACGCAATACATCACTCCTTTGGAAAGAGGGGGAAGGGAACCGCACTCTGGCGCGGCACGGCACGTACTTGTTCTAACTTTCTCTATTTAGTACAAGTCCTACACAGTACAGTGTCTACTAGTTATTCCTGTCGCTGTGAATCTGAGTTTGCATGTGCCACCAAGGATGCAAAAGACAGAAGCAGGGCGAGATGCGAGACATGCCATTAAGTTTCAAGATTGATTCGATGGGTAGGAAAGCAATTACAAGCCACACCAAATCCAAGTATCACAATAGTTATAAATAACCAAGCAAGAAACCTGCAAGTTACAGCATTTGTTTTACAGCTAATGCTTTCTGTAATAAAGATAATGTGTAGGTATACACTTTTATTTTTTTAATTTATACTATTAGATTCCAACTGGTTAGCTGTATGAGAAACTATTGCGGCAGCTCTGTGATAGCAATATCAATAAACTGTCAAATTAGTCTTTCTGACTTTAACGCCATCTCACATTTGATGCGTATATGGCAGCTGTGTGTTAAGAGCGAGCGGCCAAATAAGCCTTCAGTAATAAAGTACCTGTAAAATTGGAAATGCAGCGTTCACTCAAATTTATTAATATAGTACCTAAAAAAAAGTAGGTCTAACCATTGTAAAATGTAACATTCAAGATTATGTGATATGTTATTACTTAATAATGTAGAGTTAGTGGCTAACAGAAGCAGCTGTGTTATCCCATGACACAGATAAGGTTACTGTCAGGGTTTTTCTTTGTAAATATAGTTATGATTTGTTGACATTTTCACGGGAAGGTTCGCGTATTCAGCCTTTCCTACTTTATTACTGAAGAGGTAGTGGGGGTGGAATTGGGGGGGGGGGGGGGGGCATTTGCCCACTTGTCTCCACCATCAACATTGCTCGAGATATGGTCACACACGCTCATGAAACGCATAATCACACACAACTCTGCCTGACTTAGGGGTCGTCCATTAATCACGTGATGTTTTTTTAGCAAATTTTTAACCCCTCCTCCCCCCTAGTGATTTGTGGTGAGGTTTTAGACTACCCCCCCCCCCCCCCCCCCCCCCCCAATAAATCACGTGTATTTTTTCGGTACAAAATATTTTTAAAATTTTCAGAATATTATCTTTAAATATAGGTATAATCTAATTTAATTCTGGAAAATTAAGCACAGCATGTATATTCGGCGCCAAAATTACAGTCTTACTGGCGACTGGCAAGCCGAGCCGGGCGGGGATATTGTTGCCAGGCTACGGCGAGTCAAGGTCACGCGTCACTTTTCGGTTTAGTAGAAATCGCGTGAAAAAATAAATACACGTGATATCTCTCTACACCCCTCCTCCCCCCTTGTGATATTTCGTGATTTTTCCGAACCCCCCCCCCCCCCCCCCCCCCCACTTTCAAGCCTCACGTGATTAATGGACGATCCCTTATGTTTAGTTTTTCCCTCTAGTCGACAAGCGAAACCACCAGTCCCCCACCTAGCCACGCACCCTCTCCTCTCTCACTTAGCAGTTTTTGTGTGAACTGCGTGAAAATATACGGCCGTCTAAATAATTTCCGAAAAAAAAAAAACACAATTTAATTCGTTTCCAAAATATTTCCCGTGTTTGGATGTTTAGATAAATGATACTGTACTGTATATAATATTTTTTACTTTCCATTCGTGCTGATTAAGAATCATTTTCTGTGGTACAGAGCTTTGTTATTGTTAAGCACAAGGTAGCTGCGATTTTGAAGCAGTAATCTTTATAATTTCAGTGTTACTGTATTTTCAATAGCAGGAAAAAACTACCAATGTACACCCTCAATTATTATCACTCATGCTGTTTTATTAGCCAATTACATACTGACAGTGTACCTCGGTTATGAGTGCTTGTGCTTTCTATCATCATGTATTACAAAAAATATTTAAAAAAAAGTTATTTTTTATTCCTTATTGCAAAACCTGGAAAATCTTAACAAAAACCTGAGAAAACCTGGAATGTTGTATCTTGAATTGAGTGGCCACTTGGTAGGTAGATTTCAAAGTAGCTGAAAATGTTCTGGAAACTTCTATAAACTTCTGGAATATTATATATATATTCTACTATTACAAAATGATAGAGCATATTCCATTCAGCAAAAAAAAAAAATTTGAATGTTTTTATACACTCAATGCATCCAGCATTTAATAGCTTAGAATGAATCTCATATGCCTACTGAGGTAGGTAGTTAATGAATTTCTTGACCTTCAACCACTATTTTTCATCCCTTGCACATATTTGCTTTGGGAAATAGTAATATTAAGATAATTTTAAATAAATTCAAATGATTTTGATGGTAAAGAAGTTTTGAATTTTGTTTTACTTCAACCCCTGTTTTTACGGTAATAGTTTGTTTCATCAAAATTTTTTTCAACCAATGGTTTTAAATTATATTTAGAATTTTTACAATAAATTATAACGGAGTTTTGAATTTTGTTTTACTTCAAACCCTGTTTTTACGGTAATAGTTTGTTTCATCAAAAAATTTTTCAACCAATGGTTTTAAATTATATTTAGAATTTTTACGATAAATTCTAACTGATTTGAAAGTAGGTATACCTAATAAATAAGTTGATTTTTTTATTTCAACTCTTATTTCCACCCCTTGTAGTTGGTTGCATAAAAATTTACTTAAGAAAATGTTTAGAGAGTTAAAAATATTTCAGATCAGATTAAATATTGTACGTGGAACAGAAATATTATATATTTTTTAAGTTATACTTCTTTAGGTACATCATGAAAAAATAATGCGAGTAAAATTTTACTATGCGTGCGTACCATGAAATGAAATTTTCACAAAATGAAAAAAGACTACATACAAAAATTATATATGTGTTTTTAAATCTTTTACTTATTGATTGGTATTTAATAATGGTCCACACCATTATGTAAAATATTTATTTATTGTGAATATTAGTGATGGAAATTGTGTTTATAAACTTTTTGAAGTATATTATATAACTGAGGTTAGGTTACACTTCTGTAGGCACGTTATGAAAAAATGATAAGAATGAATGAACTTTTACCATACACGTGCAGCATGCAACATTATTAAGTACATTATTATTATTATTAAAAAATAATTAAATTTAATAAGTTTGAATAAATCATTCAGCATATTTATTTTCATTAAAAATTAAAAATCATATCTATTATATTACTAAATTAAATAATTAATTTCATACACATGTTCATATTTATATTGAATACAGATAATAATTTAATTTTTTAATTTGAATTTATGCCTTCCAACCATGTTTATAATATCACTCCAGTTCTTTTATTATTTTATATTTATTGATTGTTTGCCTGCAAAATTAATTTTAATTAATTTTTTATTGTACCAAGTAAGAATAACTTCTAACATGTGTACATAAGTACATGCACCCATTTTTTAAAATTCAATCCCTGTTATTATTAAACTCCTGTGCAGTAATGGTTTGTCTTGTTTAAAAAATTTTTTAGAACAAAGTTTTAGATAATTTGTAGATAATTTACAATTATATTTTATAGTTTACTACCTAATAACTTAAGGGAGTTATGAATTTTTGTGTTCTTAAACCCCTGTTTATTTCACCCTTAGCATTAATTGTTGGTTGTAACAAAAATTGTTTCAAACAAAAGTTTTAGGCAATATTTATAGGTTTACAAACAATTTGAATTTATTTTTAATAGTGTGCATACTAAGAGAGTTACACATTTTTTTGTTCTTCTATTTTAGTTTTTTTTCAACCTCTTGCAGTAATGGTTGGTTTTATAAAAAACTATTTCGTTCGACAGTTGTATATATTTTAAGGTTTTACATTAAATAAGAACAGATTTAATAGTGTACATGGTAAAGAAATTTCTTTTAAAATTCTACCCTTGTTTTTTTTTCAATTCCTTGCAGCAGGGGTTTGCCTTATCAAAAGTTTTTTCTGACAAAAGTTTTAAATAAAAATTATAAAATTTACATATTTACGAACAATTTGAATGGATTCGAAGGTGTGCTTATTAAGGCTTAACTGGCCTCTCTGGTGTTCTGTCCGACAATCATACTGCTCTATCCGTTCAATCTGCCAAGAAAGTTGACCCTCTGGATTCTTGAACTGTAACAGCCACTTAATTGTGGTATGGTCAGTGTGGGAAAAGATTCTCCCATGTAAATTAATATTTGTGGAAATGTTGCAGAAACTTCACTACAGCCAGGTTCTCTTCTTGCGACACAATATTGGCAGTCAGGCTTAGACAAAACTTTGCTGTAGTATGCTATTACTCGTTCATTTCCATTTTGAACCTGGGAAAGTACAGCACCTAACCCATCTCTGCTTGCATCTATGTCGAGTATGTAGGTACTCTCCATGTTGACATGGGTAGGCAAGAATGGGGCTAGTACACAAGGATTCCTGGAGGTGTTGAAAGACAGTTTCACGTGCTGAAGTCCATAGAAATTGTCGCTTGTCCTTGGTCAGCGATACAGTGGTTTTGTGACTGCTGAGAACCCAGGCAAAAAACACCTATTGTAGGCACCGAGTCCCAAGAAACTCTGTAACGAATCCATATCGATTCATTAGGTCCACTCCTAGAATTACTTCATCAGTGCTATCAGAAACAAGAAAGGCCTGTGATAATGTCCAGGTTCCAATCCTTACCTCCAAATCCAGCTCTCCATGCACAGGTGAAGTTTCTCTGGTAGCTATTTTGAGTCTGTATGTAATGAGTGTTCTCTTCAACTTTTCCCTGCTTACAATATCTGTAAAAACTGTAGATGCCAATGCCCCTGTGTTAACAGAAAGTAAACACTGTCTGCCATTGATCCATCTATTACCCAACAAACTGTCAGTCTCTACGAAGTAAGAATACACAGGGAAAACCCTAGGGGCTACCATTTCCTGTAGGACTGATATGCACTCCCTCACACCAGCTACTGCTTGTTTCCCTGTTGTTCTTCCTGCTTCTCTTCCTGCTACGATGTCTTCCTGCGTGTCGGGTAGTCCCACTGGATGTGTCCTAGTTCTTGGCAGACTAAGCACTGCGGGCGTCCTACTCTTCTGATCTGGGTACCTGGAGTGTCATTCATCTTATTCGTTAGTGGTGTTTCTGGCATTTGCTCCATTGCAGGGCTCCAGTACAGCTTTCCTTGTCCTGATGCCTGAATGCTGCCTCGATTTCCAAGGCATGGACCCATCCCAGCTCTTCTTGCGCCGGGCAAAACGAAGAGTTTGCTGGACTTATGCATCTCTGAGTCCTCCTATAAACACACTGGTGGCTAGTTGCTGATGGAATTCTGTTAGTGCTTCTGTGTAGGCAATGTGTATGATTCGTTCAGTGTCAGCTTCAAATTCCTGGATTGTTTCCAAGGGGTGCTGTTGACTTGTCTTCAGGGCTGTTCTGTTCACTGCCCACATGTTTGTCACCATTACTCACTCAAGAGCTTCTACGAGTACAGCATAGTCTTTCTGCTTCAGAACTGGTATGGTCTGAAGCAGCTTGAGCAAGGATCCTCGCAGAGACAGGACAAGTGCTGTAGCTTTTTCTTCTTCACCCCAGTCATTCACTTCAGCAACTACCCCGAAGTATCAACTGTAGACAGCGCACGACGATTGGCCATCAAAGGTGGGTGGCTTGAATTTTGGGTGGTCGTTTTCAGCGCCTTCCACCTTCACTTCCCCGGAAGAACTCCTCCGTTTCGTAGCAGCTGTAGCTTCCTTGATCATTTGTAAGCATTCTTCAGTTACAGTTGCTACTCGTTGTTTGGTGGCCTGCTCGAGTTGAGCTAGCTGTTGCACTAACATTTCCTCATGTTCAGCTAGCTGTTGCTCCTTTCTGGCAATTTGCTGTTTTTTTTGTGCAAAATGCTGCTCCAAACACTACAATAATACTGTGTTTATTACTACAATTTATCATTAAACTAGCAAAAATTACACTCAACATAAAATATATCACTTCCGACGTAAATATTACATACTTTGTGAATCCCATATATAATTTTATTAAAATTACTTAAATAAAATATAAGTCTTTTTCATTCGTTTTGTTGCCACTTTGACGCCATGCCCACTCGCGTGTCAGTAAAGAAGGGGAGAGTATCGAAAACTCCGAACTTACCCGAGCGTCTGTGTCGTCGTAACGATAGCATACTTAGAATACATTTTTCTTGCTCTCAATATTTTTTGTCGTTAGAAACCCTATCGAGTGAACTCGATGTCGAGATGACTTGATGGATGTAACGATATACTTAGAATAAGCCCCCTGGTTATTCACTTTCTCAATTTTGACATCAATTACAGAAATCTTTATTCCTTTACAGTTTTCACACAGCGTATCAAGGGACACGTATAAATTAGTTATATCTGCTTTTTGTGTTATAACTTGTCTGTAGTTTGCTTGCACGTTGCTCCCACACCATCTGGTTACTGGGTCATCACTCAAAAAGAGCAGATTTTCTACATTTTTTTTGAGGGCAATGATATGAGCACTGGCTGGTGATCTAAATTTAAAGAAATAGTGCAATGTTAAGTTGTCGAATCTTTGGTGTAAACAACCGCAGTGTGCATAGACATTTGTGCACGATAACCACCAAAATGATATGCTTGAATTTCCTGATTACATTTTGTTGTGAAATTTTCGGAGAAATCCATACATTTTACTGTGTCCTTTTCTGTCGGTGACTGCTTGAGAGATTTTATAGTTTTATATTGGTGAAAAATGTTCACTTGAGTTGGAACAAGATTAGTTTCCAGTTGTATAATCAAATTTCCTTATTTCATACTCGTTGTCTTTTTTAATCTTTGTGACAAAACTTTTTTTTTTTGTTTTTGGGTATATAATAATTTCCTTCATGTGAGTGTACTGTTTCACAAAGATGTTGTCACTGTTTTCAAATTCTGCATAGGGTTAAGTTTTTTTTGGAGCATCCATTGCATTTTCTCGATAAACATTTTTCTGAATAGAGATCACAACAGAGTATCAGTAATACTGATTGATAGTTCTGGAATCTAAAATTTTTTAATTTTTGAAAGCAGATAGTTCCAGATCAATAATTTCATGTACAACACCGGCACAGGTATCACGGTTTGTAAGTTTAGGGGGAACAACCCAAAATGGACGTAACTGATAAAATAATCCTCTTTCCAATGATGCATTTTGATGGGAAAGTACCAACATCATCCTCACAAACTTTAGAAGGCCTGTTTTGGCAGCTACTGTATGTGCCTTAAGTATGACCATCCACAAGTGATCAAGGCGCCCGTCTTCTCGAGAAAAAGACGAGAACAGTGCTTCAGAATCTTGCGAGGAACATACCAACTTATATTATCACTCAATGTTATCAGCTTCTTGTCCTGATAGCCACCTGTTTTGAAGACAAAATTCTAAATTGTACTTCATACACTGTTTCCTCACACTCGAATTTAAAACCACAGACGGACATAAGCAGGAAATTCCCTTGGTAAGTTTAAACTTCAGGGGACTTTTATCTTAAAGTTTTTTTACCATGACCTTTAGACAAGTCCTAACATCATTTTTCAGTAACAGGACAGACTTTTCTGGTACTTTCTCTTTGTTGATGGCAGGGTGTACTGCATAACCCAACTTGATATTGTTAGCAGTCAATAGATTTTCCTGGTTATCTACATCCAATCGAGATACATTGCGTTTCTCCCTAAAGCTCTTCAGTACCTCTGTTTTCACAAACTTTCCTGCCAAAGCTAATAAAATGTCTACCAGTAAATCATAGAGAAAAGGTGTCATGGGTGCTTCACTTTGGAACATTGTGAGAAACAATTCCAGCTCTGATGCCAAAGAGTGGATGAATGTCAATTTTACTTCTAGAAGATTATCTTCAAGAGCACTTTTCACTACATTGAAATAGCAGATGAAATAGAAACTTCACTAACAAATTTCTTTAGGTGGGGTAACATTTTCATGGCACGCTCAGCAACTGCAGTATTTTCTAACCATCTGATTGCACAAAATTTCTTGGGAAAAAGCTCTAATCCAGTTATTCTAATGTAATCTGCCCTCCTTGCAGGTAGAAATCACATCATTTCTTAGCTACGTATGCCAGCATACATATCAAACTTAAAAATCCTATCTTTTAATAACGTTCTTGAATATATTTCATTGTAAATACATATATCACCAGTACGGTAAAGTTGTATAGAACAATAATGTGCTTTATTTAGAGCATGGCTATCACTACAAAAACAGGAAATAGGCTACCAATAGCTTGGACTGCAAAGAAATGTTCGTAATATCGTGATGGAAACTTTTTTTAAGTAACTTATGTATAGTTTTTAAAAATTGAATAAAAATAATAACTAAATAATATAGAACTTCACATAATGTAAATTAATTTTTCTGTTTTCCATGCAAAGCGACCACATGAAACACATTTCCATATAGGCCTAAATGTTTGGTACCGTAAATTTTCGCCGCCGCACGCGTTAAAATGGTATTGGAATTCCCGTTCTTGAATTGTAAACAAATACAAAGTCTCATTCCACATTTTAAATTAATTTTTTTTTTAACTTTGTATTTTGTGAATCAATATATTTCATAGTTACCTATTATTAAATAATATTATTTTATATAATTACTTATTTCATAACTAAATTTTCCAGCCTCCATTAGTAAATTAATGTTCCACTGAGCAACTAACGGGTCCTCAACAATGAAAACAAGCTAAAAATACAAGTTAAAAGGAGAGGTTATGTTACGTTTATAAACTAAAATACCTATGCATTTGCATTGCATTCTTTTCTTAGAATGAGTTATTAGGGGTAATCTAGCAAAAGTATAAAAAATGTTTAACCAAAATATGTTTTTTTTTCCTGTATTGGTTTGGAATCCGTGAATCAGCAACAGTTGTATCGGCATATTGGCAAAATTTTGTGAATCGGTACAGCTGTACAATAAACACTGAGATGTGGTATGTCCCAAGAACACTGATGTTAAGTAAGCTAATTTGGTCTTCAGCCCAAAACCTAACACTGAGGTCCATTTGTTCTTTTTGAGAGACTTTGTTGAATGACTAGTCAAAACCAATTACAAAAAAAACTTGATGCTTGTATAGACTTCAGTAACTGATCCTCTACGTAAGGACCCAAACCATGACTTATCACATAGCCCACCTTATCTTTTTGAAGAGTAAGTTTCTTTGCAACCTTACTGTCAGAGAAAATTCTTGAAGCAAGAACTAACAAGTCTTCCGACAGATCTTGCTGATTTTGACGACACTACAACTTTGAGTATTAGAAGAACTTCTGTCGTTGTCACAGAATCAGTTTCCAGTCACAGAATCAGTTTCCAAAAAAGTTGAAATGAAACTCCTTTGAACATACTCAAACTTTTTTTCTGCAGATGTATGAAGCTCATTTGGTTGTCTGATGAAACTTATCTGAGATGGACCTGGCTGGACTGTTGGCTGGTTACTGTTAATATCTGGGTTTTTTGCCTCCTCAAGTGAAATTAAAAAAAAAAAAAAAGGATAATAATAATAATAATAATAATAATAATAATAATAATAAAAAATTAGAAATAGAGGTGTGGTGTCCATATCAATTATAACTTAACATACTTGATCCAAATAGTAAATTGGTAAATATCCTGTATAGCTACTTTTCAAGTACAGCCTAAAATATTCATTCTAGAAGCATAGTTTGAATAAAAATTCCTCTTGATGCTCTGAGGTGGGGCATAAAAAAAAGAAGGTAAAAGTTAAAAAATTTAGAGTATACTTTTTCAATTTGGGTTTCAAAACTTACATTATGCATATTAACCTAACCTCATCTAACTTCACCTAAACTAACTTAAACTTACCTAATCCAACTGAAATATTTTTGAATGCTTTGCCCAACCTTTTGAAAACATCAAGTGGAACAAAATTAATTCATCACAATTTCTGCACTGATTTTAGACCTACTTGAAATATGCACATCATTAGGCCTAACCAATTAAACTATTTATCATTAAATAATCACTCTCTTTCATTAACTTTCAAATTATACACATGCGCACATTTCGTTTCACCATTCCAGTTAATAAAATAAATATAATACCATTTGAATTTCCTTTGTTTCTGCTTAAAAATGAAGAAATATTTGGCCTACACAGCTTGTTCTTCAAATTTTGCTGGTGTTTTTTTGCCACTCATGTGGCTTTCAAAAGCAGTTACTTTCATGTTGCTCAATGAAAATGTTGATTTGCACACCTTGCACAACACACAATGTTTGACTTGTCTGGTGCTACCCATTGGGCGAAACGTGGATTTAAATTATGGTCTAGCCAAGATATTTGAAATTTTACTAAACTGGATGTCGGTTTATTTGGAGGCATTATTTGGACCTGTGATGGAGGATGTAACACAATATTAATTCGCTAAGTTTTCCATTACTAAATGCACGTGGAAACAATAGCCCACCTAATGAAAAAAAACCCCTTATAAACTCTTTTTAATTGTTTAAATAATACGGAAATTTCAGCTTTGTTTACTTCATATATCTGCAACTGTTTGAAAAACTTACGGATGAGTTTTCATTGACGTTTACGATGCCAGTGCTTAAAATTAAATGCACTTGTCGGTATATTCCCAGTGCGGGAAGCACATGCCGTAGCACGTCACGTCAGCAGGATAACAGACCAGCTTGAACCAGTTTGTATCACGTGATTTGACGCCACTTCCGAATCCGATGGTAAACAAAAGAAAATGGACGTGGGAACTGTTCGTTATTTGCCATTCAAAAATAAAAACGGGAGGGAATACATTTTATGCTACGTCAATGCGAATTGATCAATAACCAAAAGCAGTATTGCCAACTACAACATATCAAACATAAATTCCATGATTTTTAAAAAATATCCCTGATTTTTCCCTGATTATTCCCTGATTAAATTATTCCCTGATTTTTCCAGGTTTTCCAGGGTCGGTAGACACCCTGGGTTGTTTATGTTATTGTTCAGCAATTCTGGAGCTCTATTTTACTCATGAAACTCTTTGTCGGTTTTAGTTGGCGTATTTTGCGCAACTTAATTATTACAGAATTTCCTAACTTTTTGGTTCTTTCTATAATCTGATGCATACTTATTCCACTTTGGTTCTTTCTATAATCTGATGCATACTTCTTCCACTTTGGTTCTTTCTATAATCTGATGCATACTTCTTCCACTTTTTTTGAATTGTTCTTTGCTCACGAGGGGTCATATTTTTGACAGATTTTTGCTGTCCTTTCTTCTTTTTTTAAGGTACTTTAGTCTGTCTTTCTTTTTGTATTCAGCCAATAAAACTGGGTCACTTTTAATTTTCTCTAAACGTGCTTTTGCAACATTTGACTTCCCTATGGCTTTTTTCTCTTTGGACAATTTAGGCTTTCTTTTTGGTTCCATTTTGCTATGAAACAGATAAACATCATATTATGAGAATATATTTTACCACTAAGTCAACGTGGACGTGAACGTAAGTCCCTGACCACTCTGTCAGTCCCTAGTCACATTCATGGCAAGGGCTTGATGGTTCAGGGACTGATGATTTGGAGTAAAACTAAGGAATACACTGTTCAACAATTAATACTACAATATCTGACATCATCTAACAAACACGACTGACAAAGTACTATAAAAAATAATTAATTAAAAACAATTGCCTTTTATGTAGCAATAAAATTACTCACCTAGGGACGGATACAGTGACTGGAACAACATGTGCTTCACAACATCCGCCGCGGTTGCACTGATTTACAAAATGGCTGACACGAAGAGAGTGGCTTTTGCAGATATCTTCATGTCTTACTTTAAAATCATCTGGTTTACAATCACTCTATTGCAGGTTAAGCCGTATAATTTAAAATTCCCTAAATGGCTAGGACCTGATGCTTAGAGTCGTGGGCACTAATTTGACTTATGGAAAAGTAATATTTTTTTCACTTCATATTAAATTGATGTTATTAGGTTTATATATTTTAATTTCAAACAGCAGAAAAAAAATTAAAAGTTTATCAACTAAATAATTAATTAAATATTGATACCCAAATACAGTATTTAAACTTGCGGATATGGCAAGGGATCGAAATTTGGGGTCATTAGAAAAGTTTTCAGAAGTGCAATATATTATTATTTTTAACAAAGTAAGGCTAATAAAAGAAAACACATTTGGATCTATTACACACACACGCATGCGTGCATGCAAATGCACGCACAGACATAGACACACACACACACACATAGAGTTGGACGTGTGTGTGTGTGCCCATATTTCACTCTGCAGCCAAAACTACTCATCGCAGACGAATGGTGTTTGTGTGTGGTAGTAGTACCGAGTCTCCCATCGTGCACTATGGTGGTTGCGCGTCAATAGCTGTAAGGGTGTGGAAGATATGGAACGCACATGCTTCAGTTGATTTCTCATAAGAAAATGTGTATGAATAAAACTATTTGTGTATGCACCAGACAAAAAAATCTAATGTAGCATGTAAGAATGTATTTTAATAAAATTAAATAGTATATGTATGATATTTGTGTACCTATGCGTAGCATGTAAGATATGAACAAAAAAAGAAAAAATAAATAAATAAAATAACAAAGAAAAGTCTTTTAACATATGTCTTTAATACAAAAAAATGTTTTAGGTATAAATAATTAAATGTACAACCAAAAAAAAAATCAGAGAAGCGGGTACTTGCAGCTAGTTAATAATAAAATTTATTCAGTTTAATCAAATTAAAAGTGCTGCAGACATAGATTTGCACGATTTCATCATGGTTGCTACAGGACTAGAAAACCAGGAAAACCGGGAAATGTCAGGGAAATTAAAATGGTCAGGGAATTCCGGGAAATGTCAGGGAAAATTCTACGAAATCTGGAAATTTTAAAGTTGTGTATAATTCAAACAAAGCTTTGTTTTGATGCGATCGTACCGCTACCGAACGACTACGCTAAAAGGCTGCTGCTTAAGGCACACGGCAACTGCAACTTTTTTTTTACTTGGTATACGATTGTCCGTTGCTATAGGCTGTTACAACCACCCACCATAACTTCTGGCCAATCCAGGCACTCGTTTGTTCACTACCGAATCCAGGCCTTCATTTGTTCGTGTTTTGCTCCTTTTTAAGGGGCCCGCCTCGTCAGGGGTGTATGTGTGTTAGTGAGGCGGGATGATAAGCGCGACGCTCGCTGGTGCTTCTAGCGCGGTATAGCCTCTAAGCGCAAGTCTCTGAACTGGCGCGCATTCGTCTCGTCGTCACAGGATAACTGTGAAATTTGAGCGGTGACCGTAACATTATATGGCGGAGAAATGAAGATAAAGGTATTATGCAAGCCCCTTAAGTGCTTTCAAGAATCTGTACTGATTGTTTTATGCCTAAAAATTACTCTGAAAACACGCGTTTTAGGCATTTTAATGCTTCTAAAAATACAGTTTAAAAACTTAATCCGAAATTAAAAGTACTTTTCGGTCCTCAGCGAACTCTTAAATGCTATTCGTAAATAGGCCCCACTCGGATATCTTAAGTAGTTTTGAAATCGCGTTGTTTTTCCTGAAGCTCTGCACACCGTGTGTGTGCCCAGGTAGGCGGGCCCCTTAACTTGCCGTTGAGACTTTGTATTATGTTCCGTTCCATGCAGTGAACTACAGAACGGGCATGGTGTCGTTTATCTTTTGAAGGCTATTTTCACGTGGAATAAGATGAGTACAAAGCTTATTACGTGAATTTAAAGGCGTTGTTTCAGGTGAAGTTAGTTTTTGATGCGATCATAAGAAAATAAAGTTCATTTTGATTAAGAGGCAATACCAATTCTCATTTTGAAAACTACCAAGCTGATATGAAAACACGTGGCTTTTGTGTGCGGTTATGTTTTTGCATTTTTTTCTACCTATTTTTTTAAATTACTTTTTTTTTTCAACCGTAATAATCTGTGAGTTCTGTTGCGTGGCACTTACATTGTGTATAAAAAAATATGCATAACAGAACATGTTTTTCCCCAGAATCGTTAGTTAACATTGTAAGATTGTAAGAGTATTGCATGTTGTAATGCTGCTATTGTAATTCACTAAGTAGGCCCGTTATATTGCTAGGTGTGAATTTGTAATAGTTTTTGTATTTGTTTACTTATTTTTTTTAAGAATTCATAAACAATAATGTTTTAACCTAACCTGAAAATATTATGTACTTTTTTTTTAGCTTAGAGATGTCGAAACAAACTACTTTTAAGGAGAATTGGCTCAAGGAGCCACAGTTTCAGCATATCAAACCCTCTGCTTAAAACATAAATTCTGCATACTGCACTTTGTGCTACAAAAGTATTCAACTCAGCAATATGGGTCGAAGAGCTCTCACCAGCCATGTCGAAGGAAAAAAACACATTCGCAATTCTGCCGTCAAAATAACACAAAAAAAACTTATTTTACCTCATGTTGAAATTTTTATATTACATTTAATCATATGCGCGTTAATATTTATAGTATGTACTTCAAAAGAAAGTCAGGGAATGTTTCTCTTAAATTTCTGGAAAACAGGGAAAAGTCAGGGAATTCTAAGATTCTATTTCTGTAGCAACCATGTTCATGTATTCACCCATATGTGTATGTGTGTGTAGAAAAACCGGAATGCTTGTTTTGGCATTCTCGCCACCCATTATGTTTATGCCCTGGAATTTCTGAACTTTCTGTAAATACTAAAAAAAGTGTTAAAAGTTTCTGTTTATTACTATATCTATACTATTATAAAACTGTAACTGTGTGTTTGTTTGTTCGAGCATCACGAAAAAACTACTGAAGCGATTTTGATGAAACTTTTTGTGTTTTAAAGCTTACAATTAGTCTTAAAAAATTATTATTTTATTTCCCTATGATGATGGGAGCCGGAGATACAACAATAAAATCAAGTTTTTTTACACTTCTTGGCGAGACCCATCCACTTAGTGAAGCTTGCAGCAGCTAGTAAACTAACGGCACTAATAACAGTTTAGTTATAAATTTCCTCAATAGATGGCATTGCCTTGACCATTGGCCCTTGATTGCTTTCTTTTTGAGTGGTTATAATTGGTTAATGACTAATGATGTAAGAAATATACAATTTTAAATACTGTAAATAAATAAAAATAATAGAAATATGGGAGTTAATCTTTCAGTACTCACCAGTGATCTTGCAAAGATCTAATCTCAGTAACAAGCAGATTCATGTGTTCTCCTGTGGCAAATAAACTTGTAATTAAAAAATTGAACATTGAATTCTTTAAAATAAGGGTGATAAATATACGTAAAGCATTAATTTAAGGAAAATTTTTTTTTCACTTTTGCATTTTGCATGTTGCAGTTTGCACCTGAATCGAATAAATTTAGTTAAATAATAAAAATGATCTCCAAAGAAATCAAGCAGGAGGTAATAAACCAAAAGCCAATAATTTAGAACTGAAAAAGAATAACCTTCAAAAGAGGGTGAAAATTTAGTCAGCTTTGGTTTATAAAAAAATAATACAAACCATCATAATCATGTGGAAGGGTGAATATTTTTTGGAAATTGGATTTATTAGTACTAAGCATAACTATTAATCTACTTGCACATGCGATAAGAAAATTGATACCTGCATTATAAATTTCAAATTTGAATGCAATTGTTTCAAGAACTGTAATGAAGTCAAAAATGGGGAAGTTTAATTTTAATCATTCTGAGCAAAAAATCAAATTAAATGAAAGTGAAAATGTCAAATATGACAAACTATAAATTAAAGTTAAATATATGCGGGGTTCACAATTTTAAAATAGGCTATCTAATAAAATGAAAAAAAGAGATATATGTCATTTCATTAGGGTAATGCATCCCTGAACATGCTAAAACAAGAGTTATACAATCGGCATACTTAAACTATATTTAAAATTAATCAATATTAGTTTTTACATCAGTAAGAGGTGCTGCGGTTGAGTGGTTAGAACATTCACAAATCCCCCAATTCCAAGGCGACCAGGTTTCGATTCCCGGCGGAGTCGAACCGATATTTTCACAAGTGGGAAATGTGACGGACGATGCCATGGCCTGTGGTTTTTTTTGGGGGTACTCCTGTTTCCGCCATCAATTCATACCACATATCATCTCACATCACGCATTAGACATCATATAGACACTATGTGTCGATTCTCAAGGCACTAATTAGAGCATTACAAATTTCAACCTTAATAGTTTTTTTATGAATGAAATTTTAAGTATATATCTGATATTTAATGTGATTTTTTTTTTTTTTGTTAAAAGTAAGCAATATCCTGAAGTTGCCACTGGTGAAGTCACGGGTTATAAGCTTGTGTGTGTGTGTGTGTGTGTGTGTGTGTGTGTGTATGTATATATGTTTACACAGGGGCGTAACAACTAATTTTCGAAAGGGGGGGCAATATACCTTTTTATAAAGAATCATTGATACCCCCTATTGAAGTGGGGGGTCCGGGGGTCCTCCCCCGGGAAAATTTGTATTTCAAGGTGGAAAATGGTGCTATTTAAGCAGTTTTATTATCTAAAAATTGATTACACAGCAATTTCTTTGCCCTCACTTCAAGGTTTCAGAGGGGGGGCAAAATACCCTTGCCCCCCCCCCCCCCCCCCCCCTGTTGTTGCGCCCCTGTGTTTACACACACACACACACACAAAATTGTTGTACATACGATACTGTATCTCCTATTGAGAAATTTAATTAAAACAATACTGACATTATTCTCATCAAGTTTTACAGTGGCAATTTGAAGCAAGTAATGTGCAGTGGGACTGATGGAAGATCACTTGTGATGTGGGCAGGTGGGAGCGAGCTGCGTGGCACATCACCCCACGCAGAGCCACATAGTGTTCTGCGGCGGGGAGGACGGCTCCGTGACTGTGTGGGACCTGCGGCAGAACACCTTCCCCGTCAACGTGCTGAAGGCCCACGACGGCACAGGTCTGTATGTCCGTGGGAAGAGGTTAGCATATTAGCATAGAGCTGGGCGGGATAGTGAATTGGATTTCAGGGAAATTTCGGGCAGGAATGAAAAATATGAAAATACTTGAGTTCACAGTACAAAAAAAAAATTATTTTAGAAAGAAAATGATAGTATTATTTATATTATGTAAGCCGAAATCTAATAATGATAAAATAATGAATACAGACAAGTAATTTTCGTGGGTTATATTTTAGAAATGCTGGTTGAAGCGTTTCTTGTGTATGGTTTTTATGCTACTGTAATATTTTTGGGTTTAAACTTCTGAAAATTGCTTGCATTATTGACTGAGGTTTAAGTGCTTTGTTTTCTTTGAAAATAGTTTGTTAACAACATATAAGAACACTTGGACATGTATAGTCCCACAGCAAAATGGGTGTACAGGACAAAGTAATTTCCTGCCCGACTTTTCAGAATAGCTAAATTCTCGATTTTTTTCCCCAAAAAAAAAACTGGAATCCCGCCCAGCTCTGGTTTATAACCTTTCCCTGAAAATTTAGTGTTATAAATCTTTTAGCATGGAGCCTGCATTTGGATATTTTCCACCTATATGTCTTCTCCTTTTTTAAATTTCGGGTGAAGAATTTTGTAATTACAGTCATTAAAGCCCTTAAAAAGTCACGTATCTTAGAAAAAGATGTGAACATCCTCAAAAAAGGATGATTCTTTTGGTTGTATTATTTCAGTCACTCAAATATTTTCCACAAATTAAAAAAAAAAAAATCAATGAGCAGTAGGTTTAGATTTAGCATTGTTTGAATTCTTTAAGTTGAGATGTTTAAATTAATTGCTTTTTTTAATAAACAAATATAAAGCAGGCATACATTTTGAATACATAATCAAAGATTTTAAGATATGAGTACAAGACACTACTTTCATTTTTTCTACGTTTGAGCTAAATATCATATATCAATGCATATTATCAGGGTTGCTATGGTCAGGGAAAACCTGGAAAAGTCTGGGAATTCCACGTACCCTGAAAAAGTCATGGAAAAGTTAGATATATCTTAAATATTTTTGGAATTAATACATACTTATGAATCAACACACTTTTTTCCCATGCTGTTAAAATACAAATTTTTTAATTTGTTTAAGAAAACTTGTTTATTTTCTCTTGTAATTTTTATCTCTATCACGTCACAAACTCGACAGACAAGACTGCATTTAACAAACCACAACAGACCTTGTAGCGTGTCTTGTGATTTCAACTAATCAATAAGCACTGATCTTGGAATAGCATGTGACTGTGATGTATATTGAGACAGATAGTTTGATGATTTTGACTAGGTACCTAATTGATGCAAACAATAGAAGGAAAATATCTTGTAACTTCCAAGATTATAGGCTATAATCACAAATGGTTCAAGCATTGCAAGTAAAGAAACAAAAAAATTTAGAAGAGGCTCAGAAAGAAGCCCAACTATTAGAAGATTAACTATCTTCAATTGCCAAGCAACAGACTTAAAATTTTGTGGATGATGATTTTGTTAACCTACTTATCACAAGTTTTTATTTTTGGTGTATGGTGTCATATCAGCATTTGGAAATGCCAGAAATACTGTACATTCTATAAAAAAAAGTTGGTATTTTAAACTTGCAAAATAGCAAATTTACCATTATTTCTTTTAAATTTGTAAGCACTTTTTAAATTTAATCTTTTTATAATTGTGTGTTGTTCATTTGTGGGCCTACACAATATTAAAAAATTTTATTTGGTACATTTTGACATTTCATTTATTTGTTCTACATGAAGTATGTATATAATCAAACTACTCATTAAAAAGAGTTCTTAAGTTAACTAATGCTGAGAGATTTTTCTAAAAGGACATTTCTTATACAAATTATCCGATAGTCATGCTGCAAATATGCTGGAACTAAATTTCCATTTACGAACTTTATAAATAAAGCTACCAAATATGATTACAGTCATGTGTAATGGTCTCAAAAATTTTCCATATAAACTGAAAAACATGGAAAAGTCACAGAATTTCATATTCAAAAATTTGAAGCATCTCAGATTATCAATTGATGCAGTACTAGAAAAAAACATAGTATACATTAAATATTTTCTTTTTAAAAGCCTTTTTTCTGTGTTACAAATCTGGTGGGGTGCTGGCGTCCATTTCCAGTGTTTTGATATGTATAGAGCAGGATGAATGTTTTTCACTCAAACTTATTATGTTAGATATTTTATACTTCAATAAAACTGGGTTAACTTACTGGCTAATGAATATAGTGCTCTAATGTGATCTCAGAATAGTGGTATGGAATTTAAGCTTGTTGTATATTACAGAAATATTTTGTGGTTAAAAAAAATTGCTTTCTAGTCTTGTTGAGTCTATTACAATGAACTCTACTTTTGAATCAAGTCGAGTGGAATCCACCCACTTGACTCGGCATACGTTTTTGAGTCTCAGCCCAGCTCTAAAAATTTTTTTAACTCCGATCCACTAAAGAAGGTTTGTTACTGAGAATGGATTAGATACATACAATAATGTAGTTTGTATTTTTTAGTTTTAAAATTTAAACTGCTAAGTCTGTGAAAAGGAGGTAAACTTGGGTTTATAAAAACATAAATCATAACTCCTAACCCTGACAACACAAGATTAGGAAACTTAATTCCCAAACTACCCGAAGGAGAGATCCCACTTCAGGGGCAAAGCCAAGGGGGGGGGGGGGGTGTAGGGGTTCAACCCCCCCCCCCCCTCCATAGCATCAAATCTTTAATTAATTTCTTATTCATCACTCAAACAAATTTCATATTAAAATTAATAAAAAAATTTCCATTAGGTACAATATTTACATTTAAGAACCGAAAACTGCTATAATAGCACTATTTTACACCTTAAAATCCAAATTTTCCCGGGGGAGGACCCCTGGACCCCCCACTTTAATATGGGGGGGCCATGCTTCTTAACACCCCCCATACACAAATCCTGGCTACGCCACTGTCCCACTTGAGTTAGTCTACTGACCTTAGTTAATGATATTTACTAACAGCTTGCAAAAAAAACTTAGTTATAATTTTACACAGTCTACTAACTTAAATTGGAACAGCAGCTTGATATATGTTGAGTCTTTTATCCCGGAATGTTGATCTTTCTTCCTGTCTGTCATGGTTAGTGATGATAGTCTTTGGTCTCGTTAAACTTCAATATTTCAGAAGCGTAGTCCCATTTCACATTGTCATTGTCCCACTTGTCATGGGATCGTACAAAATAATATACAAAAAATGCTTCATCTTCTCTTTACCATTTTCCAAAGTTGCATTTCTAAGAGGTGTGCTGATACATGGCCTACACAAAGTTAAATATAATAAATATAAACTTTAAAAAACATAAACATTATGAACTGTTGCCTCCTGTGCATGTGTTTGCCATGAACTGTACTCCATTGTTTCATTGTTTACGTCTTGAGAGTATCCTACAGGCACAGTACTCCAGGGACCAAGTTATAAATAACCAGAAGTGGGGTTACACATCTGCAATCAGGAAGCAGCGGGAAGTATTTTCACATTAATTATTGAGTGTATATTTTTATGAAACCTTTTATAATACATCAATAATTACTACATGTGTTGTGGTGTATGCACCACTAGGGAAATTTTATTTTGGATTCTTGTTTATTGTGATTGTTATGTTAGGTGCTTAGGCACCAAATCCGGACTGACAAGGTGTCAGTACGCTGATGCTGTATATAAACGCTAGATCACGTTTCTTCGGGAAGTTCCTCGTGCCTCCACGGACTGAACCTGTGACACTCAGCTGTATATTTAGGCGTCAATTTGGATTTTGTGAACTTTGAAATTTTGAAATAGCAACTGCCTTTGCTGTAGGCCTAGGGACGTGCAGCATCTTATAGCCAAACATTCAATACAGGATAGGCTGAGCTGCGTTATAGGATTGTGTGACACCATAGTAGCCGTAAGTAAATCGCTAAACCGGCCGTTCTACTTGTGTTCCCTATGCTGGTAGCTGTTTCCACCACGGCACACGACAGGTAACAATTTATTGTTACAATAAACGCAATTATCTAATTTTCTCTATCAAAGATCTGTGTCCAATTGACAATTTATAAACAAGATATTGTTCGCCAACACTGCAAATATGTCTAGTTTGGCCCAGTGGTCCTTTGAATAGATGTTGTGCCTACCACTGGGTTACTGCTAGCCAGAAAAATTCATAATATCAATAACTAGAACCCTGAGAAACTATTGTAACATGAAGACTATAATTTTGTGATGATACTGTTTTTGTGAGAGTGTTGGACCTAAATTCCAGTTTTTAATTTGCATTCATCGGACACAAACCACTTATCCTTGTTTTATTGAAGGTCTGAACTATTGTGTTTTGTTTAAAGTCTGAGTGAGCCTTGATTATACTGTTAGCTGTCAACTATTCATTGTTATTGTTTTGTCAGACGTGGGTTTTGCAAGCTTCTCTGATAGCTTTGGTATTTGTTTACGTTGGAAAATGTATAATTCTGGAGCCATATAAAAAAATCTACTTTAAAAGCATCAGTATTTAGTTCATTTTAGATAAGCTTCCCTGATTCTCTAATAAGGTTTTGTCACAATCCTTAGGCAAGTGTGTGTTGGTTTTGTTGATTATTATTGCAGTACTTGTGTTTTATGTGGCTGAAGTGGGTTGACTGCTGGATCAGAATCCATTACACGGCAAATACCACAACACAAACAGCAGTATACACAATACTACCATGACTGTATTGTGCAACACAGCACTAGCTACAGTGGAATATATCACCGAGTAATAGGCTGCATACACAACCATATATAACATAATAACACGCTACTACTACCTCAACATGAGCACTACTATACGGAGGTGTAAGTAGCTTTAATTTGGTTTAATAAAAAAAAACTCATATATTGAAACCTACCAAGCTTATGCATATAAAACATTACCTACTGAATGTTTTACTATTGTTGCATTTCCATTTCTCATGAGGTCAATGAGGTGTGTGTTTGGTTTTATACGAACTAAATACACATCAGTATCCACTAAACTACAAGATGATAAATTTGATGTTATAAATAGTAATTGATAATAATGGAAAATTAACTACTAAATTTCTAATATTAATTTATTCCCTGAGTTCATTAAAATGAAATAAGTTTGCTTTTATTAGAGCAGCAGGTATCACCAATTAGCAATTACACTAAATTGGAAGGTTAAAATTTTTACATGCAAATTTTGTTATACAATAAAGATGAAAGATTTTCGGGAAAGGGTGTAGAGTTCAGAAGTTTGTGAGTTCTTTTCATATGGTCTTAGCAATATCTATGAATCCACTGATACAGAATTAGAGAAATTTCATTTCTATAATGGTAATTTTAAATACCGTATTTACTCGCAGATGAGTCGCCCCTTCATATGGGTAACATCCTTAATTTTGGGCAAAAAAATCCAACTTTTTTACAGTTAGAGTCGCCCTGGAATATGAGGCCCGCCATAAATCTGTCGCCAGTAGAATACAAGTGAAGTCTTTATGGTCCTTGTCTCAGCTCAGCTTATTGCCATGTAAGAAAGAAACATGTATCCTTCCCCTCTTCATCTTTTATGGTCATTCTCTCTTCATCTTAGCTCTATAAAAAACAAAAAAATACAAGTAAAAGTGTTTTCCTTCTCCATCTATTATTTTTTTTATATGTCCCCTTCACTAAGAGAGAAAAGACCACTGTTCTTCTTCTTCAATAATAACAAGCACCTCTTTGCAGTGATTTTGTCATGAATGAAATGTTGCAGTAGAAAGCGTAGGAAAGAATGGAGACAGTGTTTAGACACAGTTGTGTCACAAAAACCTGTCGAGATGATTGAGTAAGGTGCCAGTTCAGAGACATTTACAACGTTGAGAGAAGGAGGGAGAACCACTGCTGCACTGCTACACACACTCGCTCACTCACTCACTCACTCACTCACTCACTCACTCACTCACTCACTCACTCACTCACTCACTCACTCACTCACTCACTCACACTCACTCACTCACTCACTCACTCACTCACTCACTCACTCACTCACTCACTCACTCACTCACTCACTCACTCACTCACTCACTCACTCACTCACTCACTCACTCACTCACTCACTCACTCACTCACTCACTCACTCACTCACTCACTCACTCACTCACTCACTCACTCACTCACTCACTCACTCACTCACTCACTCACTCACTCACTCACTCACTCACTCACTCACTCACTCACTCACTCACTCACTCACTCACTCACTCACTCACTCACTCACTCACTCACTCACTCACTCACTCACTCACTCACTCACTCACTCACTCACTCACTCACTCACTCACTCACTCACTCACTCACTCACTCACTCACTCACTCACTCACTCACTCACTCACTCACTCACTCACTCACTCACTCACTCACTCACTCACTCACTCACTCACTCACTCACTCACTCACTCACTCACTCACTCACTCACTCACTCACTCACTCACTCACTCACTCACTCACTCACTCACTCACTCACTCACTCACTCACTCACTCACTCACTCACTCACTCACTCACTCACTCACTCACTCACTCACTCACTCACTCACTCACTCACTCACTCACTCACTCACTCACTCACTCACTCACTCACTCACTCACTCACTCACTCACTCACTCACTCACTCACTCACTCACTCACTCACTCACTCACTCACTCACTCACTCACTCACTCACTCACTCACTCACTCACTCACTCACTCACTCACTCACTCACTCACTCACTCACTCACTCACTCACTCACTCACTCACTCACTCACTCACTCACTCACTCACTCACTCACTCACTCACTCACTCACTCACTCACTCACTCACTCACTCACTCACTCACTCACTCACTCACTCACTCACTCACTCACTCACTCACTCACTCACTCACTCACTCACTCACTCACTCACTCACTCACTCACTCACTCACTCACTCACTCACTCACTCACTCACTCACTCACTCACTCACTCACTCACTCACTCACTCACTCACTCACTCACTCACTCACTCACTCACTCACTCACTCACTCACTCACTCACTCACTCACTCACTCACTCACTCACTCACTCACTCACTCACTCACTCACTCACTCACTCACTCACTCACTCACTCACTCACTCACTCACTCACTCACTCACTCACTCACTCACTCACTCACTCACTCACTCACTCACTCACTCACTCACTCACTCACTCACTCACTCACTCACTCACTCACCTACCTCCCACCTCTCTCTGGCTGGTTAATTTATTTGCCGAGAGCCCACCCTGCTACATCACTGCCACATCACATGCCGCCGCGACCGGGTAGTCATCTGACAGGCGCAGTTCATGATGCCTTAAATGCACTGCTGAGCTATTTTAAGTAAACAGTTTATTGTTATTAGTGACATATTTATTAAAAACCAAGAACACAGGGTACCTAGTTATTTAAGCACATAGTAAACTACAACAATGCAATTTTAATTATTTTTAATCCAAAAGGGAAAATTTGCATATTGGTTGCAGTACATTTTACTAAACAAAAAATCAGCAACACATATGCAGGTAAATACGATAATGGTGCATTTCACAAAATTTACAAATTTTATTCTTGATTGGTGGAAAAAAAAGTACAATTTGATTTTTCTGTGGCTAATTTAAATGAAAAATACTTTTTTTACAATTTTTAAAAGTTCTTTTTCTAATAGAGGAAAAGGTGACACGTGATTTTTATCAATGTTAAATGTATATACAAATATGAATATGAGTACACAAAAATGACACTTAACAAAGTTCACATAATCTACGTTAAGAATAAACAATCTTAATTATGTTACCACTTTAAAAATTCAACCCTTGAATGGTTTTAAATTTAATGCAATATTTTATTGACTTTGCATTTTATTCTATAGTATATCACTTTAGTTAAGAATGTCAGGAATTTTATTACATGCTATTCTTAAAAGTCTCAATATTCATGGGTTGTTAGCTATTTAAATATAACATTCTATAGTTAGTTTTTGGTAAAAAAAAAATGTGTAGACAAATCTAGAAAGAAATTAATTTTAGATGATCTTGGTAACTATATTGTTAAGTGTAGTTGTGATAGTAGAACAAATGCAAGCTGTTGTACTTACCTGGAAAGGATGTTTGTGTGTTTAGTTACAGAGCTCCAGTTTCACCCAGAAAGACCAGTTCACATGTTTACATCGTCGACGTCTGGTGAGATATGGAACTGGGACATGTCCAACCTGACGGGCCGGCCAGGTGAGGGGTTTCAGACGGGTTTATCTTGCTACAAGAATTAGGATGTGGCAAGTAGGAAAAGATTTTCAAGGTCATTTCAATCATTACTTGTTATGGAATACAGTTTTGTATGAAATAGGTTTGAAAACTTAAAGGGCTTAAAGGCGAGGAGGGAGGGCCATAACATGGCTGGGACTGCGGAAAGGTGTTTGGGAGCAGGTTAAATTACGGGAAAAACATTACGATTAACGTTTGCATTTAATATTGCAAAAATAATACTGAGCAAGACAGACTATGTTTGCAATTTAGTTTACAAGTTTCACTTCATTAATGACATTAATAGTTAAACATTTTTAATAGTGACATTAATAATTGACTAGGAAAATACACGACGCTTATTTAGGTGGATGAGCCATCTCTCAAGGCCAAGAAAAATGCAAGTAACACCTGCTTAACAGTGCGTGGTCCCTAATCGGACCATCAAAAGGGACGGTATGTCCACACATACGACACGTACGAAATACAGAAAAGTTACATCAAATGAGACTTCAAAGGCAAAAATACGCGAACAACAAGATAATGCTCGCAAGGAAGTTACATGCTGTTACAAAATTACTTAAATTACTTTACGTACGTTTTAGGTACATCGACGCCTCAGGGGAGAACAATTACAACAAGTTAAGTTCATTAAGTCATTAAGTAAATTCAGTTAATCCAAACATAATTTTCTAGGTGGCGGCCGAAAGGGAATTTAAACAAGACAGCCTATTATTTTACATTACATTAGGGCAAGGGCCACCGCCTCACTCGCAAACAAGAATAACACTAACATTCTTTCCCCCGAGGTCGCTCTCGCACGTCATTACAATATAAAGACTAACGGACTACATTTCGAAACAGACAATGTAGCTACTCAAGCTACTGGACTAGACCAGACGAGACGAGTAAATCAAGCTAACAAGACCGAATTACACCCTTACAGCAGCTTTTATTAAATCGGCGCGGCACAGCGCGCATGCGCCGACCCCAGGAGGGGAGGCGAGGAGAAATCAAACACACACTAGGAGGGGGAAGGAGGAGGGGAAAGGTGCGCCGACGCCCGCGCAGACGCGCGAAGTTAGTGGTAGCGGACCTGACCGCTACAGGTTTTATAATAAACTGGCTAATGCCTGGCATGCATTGCTATGCCTCGTTCAATTTTTTTTGTAATCTGTTTGAAGTAGGTACATTTATACAGAGCATCTTCCTCTATATCTCTCTACATCACACTATAAATCTCATTAATTTTCTATATATATTAGGCATGTGCGAAGCTTCGATAGTACAATCAAATTTGAAGTTTTTTTAATATTCAATAATACTTCGAAACAAAATTAACTATTCGCATTAAACAAAGCTTTGTATCATTCAAGTCTTTAAGTCGCACGTGCGATTTATTTTCTGTTTGGAAGATTAACCTCTCGCACGAGTGTGACTTCATAATCGATTAATCTAAAGAGTTACTTAACCTATTGCAGCATTGTGTCGCCTACCGAATTTATTAATTTCGTCTAACGAAAATATAATATAAATATAATGTAATAAAGGCGCAGAGTGATCATCATAATCTAAAGAAATACCGTCAAAAAGAAGAAAAAAACGTAGTGCAATATGGAATTTTTTCACAGATGTTGGCGATTGTTCCGCACAATGCGATAAATGCAAACAATTGTTCAAATGCCCACGTGGTAGGTTATGTCACAATGAAAATTGTATTGTTTTGATAATTTGTAGGTAGTACATAGCGATACAATTTATTATATGTGTGGTAGTAACTGTTCTCCAATTGTAATGCAATCTCCAGCGGTAAAAAAGACAAAGCAAAGCACAATTCTGTCACGTTACGACCACTCTTGAAATTTTATTTTTTTGTTTGTTTTATTATGCTTTCAAACTAAAAATGTTTCATGTTGATTACTTTTAGACAAGATTTTCATAGTAACATTCATAATAACGGTTTCGCGGGGATTTTTGAAGCCATGATGAAGTAATTTGCTACAAAAGAGTGTTAATGTGTGTGTGGTAGATTGATATTGTTTAGATAGCAAATTTTTAAATTTTACTATCTTTCTACAATACCAAATTTTCCCCAAAGTAAGTATCGCAATTATTGCTAGTTTTTAGTTGTTTTGAGTAGTATTTTGATGTGGATGAGAAAATAGCAAATATTATTAGACTTTAGTGATCTGTGGAATAAATAATTATTATTCTAGTTTTAGTATTTTTCTTATACGGTTAGAGCTAATCCAAAAAATTAAAAATACAGAAAATGGTATTTTTGAGTAGGCTACTGTTTGTCCTAGAACCCACAAATAAGTATTTTTGATGTTGCTAACCTAACCTAACCTAACTAACCAACCTCATCAACCTATCTTGGCTAGGTTAGCCTCGTAAAGGATATAACAGAGAAGCGTCTGAGACCTTGGGCTCAATGGCATAGTGTTCTGTGAGTGTAGGGAGATAATTGGAGGAGAAATCATGTGCGGACTGGTTCATCACTTAGCTCTTACAACCGATGTACTAAAGCAAAAAAAAACAATGATCTATTAAATAATGAAAGGCACTAATTTTGATATTGTAATTGAGTATTTTAAGTTAGCAACATTTGCATACAACACACATAGATAAGCTTGGGGGCACCCCAAGACAAAAAAGGTTAAAACATAACTTGTTGTACCATAGTGGCAATTACAATTAATTAGAAGTGAACAAAAGAATTACATCATTTCATACAAATGTTTATAAGTAAAAATTTATTCTTTAGGTTGATAATATAAAAAAGGTCCTTTCATTGGATAGGTTAGAATTTTTATGCGATGATAGATATGTAGAAGTCCAACAAGGAAAGTTCATGCGCAAACATGCTTCAAACTGAAAGAAAATTATAGTAGTGACTTTCCTGAAATTGCAGGCAGCATCCTGAGACCGTAAGTGGAGGAGAAAGACTCAATCCCGTCCCGGTACTTAATAGACTTAATCAAGCATGGGCCCGGATGTCTCACGCCACACAAGGACCGCTAAAAGAAATTGTAACCACATAATCAAGTGGATTAAACAACAACAAAAACTACTACAAAGTTCACATGATGGCTGACCACAAAAGATGAAGGGCGAGAGAAACGTGACCTTCCTTGAAGTAGGAGGGTCATATATAAGTATTGACACAAGATTTCAAACTTGTTAGACAAAATTATACAAAAACAGGTTCAGTTCCAAAATGATAAGTAATACAGATAAAGTAATTTAAAAAGTTTATATTATTTAAATTTCTGTTTCAAAAAAAAATATATATATATATAAAATATTTAAATCTTGAGGCATTTCACTTTAGGTTAATAATAAACTTAACAACAAATGTACATTATGATATAATAAGTATCTATTTAGACAACCTTAATAACAAGATCTTTTACCCAGAACATAAAGAATTTATTTTCACAAAATTGAGCCTACATGATGTCCAGTTTGCCAACAAAAACAAAAAAAAAACAAAAGGAAAAACGCGTTGAGTTCATGCCACATCACAAAGTGCAACGTCACAGTGATACATGGGCAGCATATCACTTACTTAGATCCTCCTCCAGGATTGAAGGGAGAGCAAAAAATATCTTTTTTTCCCACAGGCTCCAGCACCAGTGTGTTGGCAGCCAGTTATGTCGAAAATGCAGCGATTAATTTACGGATTAGCTGCCTTAATATTGTTTTAATTCACTGTAACACCTGTAAAAGTTGAGAACTTTTTTATTTGCCTTTATTTACTGCACAACATAAATACATTTATGGTCCAAAGGGCCATGAAAATAGTTTCTTTTACAGTATTTGTTTATGTGCATTAGGTTATTGAATTCACTGTTGTAATATTAAAATATTTTGGTTTTATTAATAATAATTATTGGTAGTACAGTTACTGAGTGTTCATATTACTTGCCTTTCAGCAAGGTGATTGGGTTTTTATTCCCAGTAGGGTGAAACCTGGATTTTTTCTAAGTGGGAAATATATGAATTTAAGTCACAAGCGGGTGATTTTCCTCAGGGTATTCAAATTTTTGCCAACCATTCATTCAGTCAATATTCCATTTAATCAACATTGTGTCACCTCTCATTCATCTAATGATTTTGATTATGACGAGACATTAAAGTCTTATTCAGTCAATATATTAAATTTGCATTGTCACAAGGTGGTTTTGTTTGGGGTCGTTTTACAATGAGCTAAAGCACTTATGTGTATGAAGACTTATTTATCGAGAAGAAACTGTGTCTGTGTGACTGCAGCACCACTCCGGTCCGGTTTGACTGGGGATGAGAACCCGTGGCTTGGCGGGGACTCTGTGAAGCATCGCCTCGAGATATACTCAGTCATGCCACGGCTCCATCAGCCCGTCAACAGCTTTGACCTGAGTGGCAGCAAGATTGTGTTCTCCTCTGATAACGAGGCCATATACGTGTGCAAAGATGTCATCACGTAGTGCTGGCTGTCTATGTATTAGGTATTTTTTTATAAATAAATGGTTTACAAAGTGCAATTTGAAGCTTGTCAAGTATAGTTACTTTTAAATTTTTAATGTATTTATGATGAAAATGCAATGTAATGTTGAAACTTAAAATACAGTGGAAACCTGTTTTGCAATATTTCTGATGAAACCAGGAAATTTCAAACTTGTGACAGGATAAATGTGTAAAAAAGGTTTTAAGACCAAAATAAGGTATTTTTATGAAAATGAAAATGTTTTAAATGATAATTCTTTGTATTATATTTTAAGAGACATTACCTAGCTTCATTTGTCATTATAATGCTTAATGCTACAAGCTAGCAAAGCGGACAAAACTGCATGGAGATCCTAGTACTAATTCATTAGCCTAAATCACAGCAGAGAGGCACACGAGCAATATCTTCTTCCACTGCCGAACATGTATTGCTGTTGGCATCACAAAAAGTAGTAATGAAACCATCAAAGTTGAGACAGGTCATCATATTTACGTAAATAAGCCTTGCATCCCTAATATTAAGATAATAACCAAAAGTAATTTTTTGAGTACATAGAACAAGCTTTGCACCAAACTTTTGGAATCAGAACTTGTAACCATATTTTTAAGATTCTAGGAAATGCATAATCATTAAGGAAAATTATTAATTTTTATTAAGATTTTCTGTAAAACAAATGCATTCTTTATACCAGTACTAACTGCCATCTTTTTTGTCCCCAGAAAGTTTTATTTCGCAATGTTAGTACTCATTGCAGACAAAAAACTAAATTGTTTGGACTCTTGATCATTTAAAATTGCTTGTTTTGAAAAAAAAATTCTTATGAATGTGTGTGCATTAGTTATTTTTATTTGTACTTTGAACAACATAAAATTTTGACATAGCTGTAGTGCTGAACTATAGCAGTTTGCACCAAAATAATATGTTGTAGTTTTTTTTATGCTGTACAAAAAATTTCCTGAGCGGTCACATAACACATAAAATACTACTGTGTAACTAATTTTAAACCCACAAATTTTGCAAACCAAAGGACCAGAATGTGAGTCGAGCTGGGAAATGAGTTGATAATCTACATGAGCACCGTAATCAATGAAATTCTTCTATTTTGACATATGAATATTTTAGCACAGAAATATTATTTGCTATCTTTCTTTGAATATGTAAAATAATGTTATACAAGAATGTTATACATGTATGGCCACGAGACATGCCAGTGGGCCTGCTAGTCTGTCAGTTGGTCCATTAGTCTGGGGGGAGGGGGCATTCCATTAGCATGGCACGCCTAATTGAATTAGCAACAACGCCTGGCTACCCGCTCCCCCTTCCACAATGCTTTCTCATTGAGACTGGAAAATTCTCTGCAGCTCTTGAGAGTTAGGCATGTTCCCAAGGCCCCACCTGCATGAAGAGGCGTAACTAGAAAACCATTGTTCTGGGAGTTTTGGGTGTCAAATCGACTCTGATGATGCAACACTTCGAAGGGGTGCGAGTCTATTCCAGAAGGGGGCTAAAGGGTGTAAAACAGTGATGCCAGCCTCCGTGATAGTGCAGTGAAGAGGGCGAGTAACCCCTTGGTGAGCGAGGTGGGCGATGAGTGACAGGCTTTGTGTGCGAAGATTGGTGCATTAGGGACTGTAGCATCAAGGACTGGTGTGTGTGAACGGGAGAGTGAGTTGTGCAAGGCAGTGTTAGGACAGAGGCGAGCAGTAGAGAGAGCCACTGTCGAGTGAGCTTCAGTGGAGATAGTAAATTGTGGACCTTATGAAAGAGCGATAAATATATGGTTAGACAATTTTTTATAACTTAATAGTAGGACTGTGCAAATATTATAATTTTTGAATATGAATAATAAACTAATTTTAGGCAATTATACCTCGAGTACTAACAATTCGAAAGAACAAATATTTATTTCCTAATGAATATTCAACATAGCATACCTCGTGAGTTTTCTTAACCTCAAGAGTGAATGTTGGTATAAGTTATTTCTGCAATATAAATACAACCCCCCCCCCCCCCTTTTTTTTTAAAAAAAATGTTATAATGGAACTTCATAATCAAAAACGAACAATAAGAGACTTTTAAACATGCAACAAGTATTCAAAGTTTTTTTTTTCACTACTGTCTTGCCAAACAGTAACGGAAAAATCGAAATTCAAAACACTGTACATTTGTATTTCTTCCTTTGAAAGTAAAATATTCATTGTATTCATTTCTTCACTCACACCATAAGTGGGGGGAAAAAATAAACAACTATGGACTACAACACCATGGACACTCCAGTGAGGTGGGCATCAAAAGAAGTAATTGTTATAGTTTCAACGGCATATAAATCGATAGTACCAATTGATCTAACACCTTGATACAGTAGCAGCTTACTTGCTGTATATATCTAAGATGGAACAGATATTGCTACTCAAAAAAATGAAATATATATATATATATATATATATATATATATATATATATATATATATATATATATATAAATTTTTAAATGGGTTAAGATTCATGATGAAATTAGCAAAAATTGTTTTTATAATATTACTGAACTAAAATACAATTTACCTGGTCGCAGTTAATGAAAACTTGTGAATAACTAGGATTTAAATATTTAAATATGAAATCATTCAATCACTAATTTTGAAATACAGTATTAAAAAAAATTAACATTTTTCGTAAAATAAATTGCAATTGATTTCACTGTATTTTGCGGTTTGCAAAAATTTTCTGGATCAATATGCAGGGTAGCAGGTTGTAGAAAATAAGGTGAATAGGAACTAATGAAAGGTTGGTTGGTTGGTTGGTTATGTTAAGTTAGGTTAATTGCATAATTAAAACTTATAGTTAAAAAAAATAAAACACTTCACTTTTAACATTCAATAAACTAAAAATTAAAAAAAAAAAAGTATAACTAAAAATGTGGGTTGCTTAATATCATTTATCTGTACTAATATTATAAAGCTGAAGAGTTTGTTTGTTTGTTTGTTTGTTTGTTTGTTTGTTTGTTTGTTTGTTTGAACGCGCTAATCTCAGGAACCACTGGTCCGATTTGAAAAATTCTTTCAGTGTTGGATAGTACATTTATCGAGGAAAGCTATAGGCTATATTATATTATCAATAACATTAGGGATCCTTACTAAAAGTCCAATTTAGAATCAAATGCATTGGAGGGGGTTAGATACAACATGCAGTACACGTACAAAGTGTGTGTTGACAATGCCGCAGGCGCTAGAAGTTTATTTCCTATTGCCTATTAACATTGTTGCCACGCACTAGATGCCTTATCATTCTTAATTTTCCCATACAAGTAAAAAACACCCGTGTGATATTAACAACGAAGCAATCAGTACCCTCATAAGAGTTCAATTAGTATTTAAATACTTTTAATCACTTTAAATCGCAAACCTAAACTATTGTTTTTTTTCCTCTCTCTGTGTTTAATTAGTTTTTTTATTGCCCTTTTTTTTTCAAGTATATATATTTTACAGACTTGAAATTTCACAGTAATGTTCCTTATGTTACGCAGGATGACATTTTCCAAAAATTAGATCCCATGTGTGGTTAAAACCAGGCAACAGTGGGTACTTTGTCTGCATGAGAACAGGATTTTGCATTGTTCATGCCTTCTGCGTCTCCATGGCAACGGGCATCGCGCGGCAGTGGCGTACCCACAAGGAGGGGCATGTATAATGAGCGGCGCAAGAGTGATCTGCCTGTAGACTGCCGTAGCGAAGTACGGGTACATCAGTTGTACGCTGCGTGCACGAGTCGGGAAACCATCGGTGCTATTCATTTTCTCTCCGGTACATTATACAGCATTGTAATAAATTTTCACTGAATTTTTTTAATTTACCATTACTTTAAATGGGAGATGTGGCTTAATTTTTTTCCATTAGTATAGCCGTGCGAAGCCGGGTCGGGCAGCTAGTCTTAAATATTCTATCAGTAATAACTATGATTTGGAACAGATTTTCCATGACTTATTTTATGATATAACCAATAAGAAAATTTTAGGGTATAGTTAATCAGAAAATATTAGTTTATAGTCATTTTGAAAATACTTAATAAATTTTAACTTAAAATGGTGCTTCAGGGGCGCAAATCTGTAGAATTCGCAAGTGGGGCCCACATAAATTTACAGGGTGGGGGGGAAGTGAGAACAATGGATTAACCGACACACATCTGGATGTGGTACCCTTGTGCTGTACACTGCCTATATTAGGCCTACAAGCATGCAATAAGAAAATTTCAAAATAAAATATTTTCCATAAGACATAGTTTTGACATCAAACACGTTTTACAGTCACACTTGAATAAGTGCAGGCAGGACCCCCTTAGTGAGGGGCTCCTAAATTCCAGAGGGGCCCGGGCGCACCTACCCTCCCGGATCTTCATCCAGGAAGTGCTCGATACCATGTCTCTAATTTTAGGATATTGTCATTACGAAAATGAAAGATACCACCCCACACTTTTATAGAGTTGTGGGCATTATTTGAATTTTGGGCAAAAACCTTGAACCAAAGGTGTTTAAAATAATCAGTTTATTCAGATGAATTTTTTTTAAAGATTTTTTAAAACTTTATGTTTATTCTTTTTAGTCTCAAAATAAAATAAAAATATTAAAAATGAGTAATTGAAACAAATTAACAATACAAAATATGAAGATTAAAATATTTGTTACAACTAACTTAAAATTAGTCATGTTCACATAATCTCATTTCAGCTAATGCATCAACATTACATGGAACTTTTATTGTTATGTTAGAGCAATCAAGTTCTTTTATAGGGCAACCATTCAGGGACACTAAGCAACTAGAGCTGCATAAGCCATTCTGGCAGTGTAACGTTTATTTATTTCTTCACTGTATTACTACTAAATACATCACTACTAATATCATCAACATTCACATTACTGTTGCTGACCCACATTGGCATCCCAGTCCGCCATGTTCATCTTTTCACTGTCGCCAACCTTTACTCGCTACACTACATCTTCCTATTCTTTATAATTTCAGTACTGTTTCATTTATTATGTTAACTTTACTTTAACACGTAACTACTAAGGTAATTGGGGGTTCTGACAGTTCGATGTGGTCGTGAGTGCACTGGTTCTTCTCTTTGTCTTTCAACTGGGATAACTTCATCAGGTGCAAAACCTCTAAAACCCCCTTCCTGACCCTTTCTTTCTGTTCCCCCAGAAGTTGCGTGTTCCACTGTTACTCTTTCTCCCGTCCAGTAAGGTTGTACATGGTGTGTGTGTTGATCAGACTGGTGTGATTTTGAGCGTTCCTGTTGGACTTTGGATTTTCTGAGGTGAAATGTGTTTCTTCTTTTGACTCTCCCAAATTCATCTTCAATGAGGATAGACCTTGGAGCTTTACACACCTGTATTACTGTGGCTGGTTTCCAAGTACCCTGGTCATGGTATACTATGTGCTCCCCTTTTTTGAACTCAAGATATCTGGACTTGGTGTTTTTGTCATAATGTTTCTTATTTCTGTAGTCATACTTTAACTGTGTGTTGTGGAAGTTTGTTACAATGTGAGGTTTTAACAAGTTGTTATGGATCGGTAGTGTTGTTCTTGTTCGCCTACTGTACAGAAGTTGTGCGGGGCTGAACTGTGAACCCAACACTGGTGTATTGCGATATTCTAGGAGCATCATGTATATGTCCTGGTTTTCTTCTGTACTTTTTTTTAGCATTTGTTTACAAATTCCTACTGCTCGTTCAGCTAGGCCATTGCTCCGAGGGTAGTATGGATTTGATGTTTGGATTTTGAAGCCGTAGTCAGAGCTGAACTGGCTCATATGTCGAGAGCTGAATGGCATGTTGTCAGCAATCAAGGTATTAGGTATTCCATGTGTTGAGAAAATGACTTTCAGAGTTTGTACTATAGTAGGTGAATCTTTGGATGTTAGGGGAACCAGTTCTATCCATTTTGAGTAGTAGTCGCAGAGTACAAGGTATGAATGTGTTTTAAATTCAAGAATGTCACATGCCACCTTCAGGAATGGATACTTTTGAGGGTCTTGTGTGATCATTGGCTCGTTAGTATTTTTTGCGCTGTATTTCTCACATAGCCTACACCTTGCTACAAACTCCTCAATGTCTGTGTCCATTCTTGCCCAGTAAAACAAAGTCTTTGCCCTAGCTTTAGTCTTGGACATGCCAAAATGAGATTGGTGGAGATCCCTAAGCACTGTTTGTTGCAGTGCAGTGGGAACTATGATGCGCTCACCTAGGAACACTAAACCATCTTCAACAACGATGTCGTGTCGGAACTTGAAGTAAAATTTTGCAATGTCAGGAACTTTTGTTTTCGACGTTGGCCAGCCCTCCTGGAACAAGGTACTTAACTGTGTGAGTAAAACATCATTTTTACTGTGTTGTTGGAACAAAAGTTTCTTTTCATCTGACATATTGATGGAGTGTACAACTTCATTCAGAGAGACATCTACATCACGCTCTGGAGCTTTTGAACATGCTCTACTTAGGGCATCTGCTATGAGCATTTTTGATCCTGGTACATACACAAGATTGATCCTGTATATGCTAAGTTTAAGTTTAATACTTTGAAGGCGCTTTGATGGAATCCGGCAAATTTCTTTCTTCATTAGGGAGATCAATGGTTGGTGATCTGTTTGGATGGTTATATCATGACCATAGATGTACTGGTGAAAGTGTCGACATGCAAAGAGGACTGCTAGAAACTCTTTGTCAATCTGTCCATAGTTAACTTCTGTCTGGGAGAGTGTCTTCGATGCATAACATACCGGCTTGTGTTCCTGCAACAAAACACACCCGATGCCCACTTTACTACTGTCTGTTTGAATTACTATGGGTTTGCTCTTATCAAAAGTTTGTAATACAGGTTCTGATGCAAGAACAGTTTTTAATGTCTCAATACTTTTACCATGAACAAGTTTGTTCCACTCAAACTCAGTGTCTTTTCTAAGCAGACTTCGCAATGGAGACGTGATTTCTGTAAGGTTTGGGATGAAATCTCTCAGGTAATTGACTAGACCAAGAAAACGTTGAAGATCTTGCCTATTTTTTGGAATATCATAGTTTACTAGTGCTTTAACCTTATCTTTGTCAGGACTAACACAGCCACCACTAAATGTATGACCTACATATTTGACAGTTTGTACCTTGTGCTGAAATTTCTGTACATTAAACTTGACATTACATTTTCGTGACCTGTCTAATACCTGTGTCAGTATTCTGTCATGTGTTTGTTCATCTGGGGCATAGATAAGTAGGTCATCCACATATATTATTACACCGTCAATGTCTCCAAAAGTTTGTGTGTTATATTTTTGAAACACTTCTGCCGAGATATTTATGCCGAATGGCAATCTCTTGAAAAAATAACAACCAAATGGGGTTGAAAATGCACAATATGTTGAGCTTTGCTGGTCCAACTGTATATGCCAAAAGGAATCTTTGAGGTCAAGAACACTAAAATACCTAGCATCCTTTAATTTGGCTGTCACATCTCTAACTGTAGGTATTTCAAAATACTCTTTAATCAGGGCATCATTCAAGTCTTGTGGATCGAGACAAAGTCTAAGGGTGCCATTTGGCTTTTCTACGACCACTAGTCTGTTGACCCATTCTGTGGGTGATGTACATTTTCCAATGATGTCTAGTTCACACAGCCTATCTACATAGTTCTGTTTTAAGTCTGTCTTTTATGACCAAAGGTACCCTTGTTGGTGGACTGGATGAGGGAACATAGCTGTCTTTCAACTTAAGTGAATAGTCATTTTTAAATTTACCAATACCTGAGAAGACGTCTGCATACTGGGTGACTATGTTGTCCTTTGACTGGTCTCCAACTTCACTGATTACATTTCGATGTAGCAGTCCCATCTTCTCACACGTTTGAAGACCTAGTATAGGTACAGAGTTTTCATCAACTACTATGAATGTTTCTCGCAAGCAAACCCCATTTATAGTCAAGTTGATATCAGTGCATCCCACTACCTTGATTTCTGAGTTATTATATGCAGCCAATGATCTAGTTTCTTTCTTAAGTATCACAGTTTTAGGGGCACGTTGTTTCAAAAGAGAAAATGTTTCCAGGGGCAGTATGTTCACACACGCACCAGAGTCCAGCTTGAAAGTTACATCAATTACATTTTCCAAACACCCTGTTTCTTTCCAGCAAATTGTTGCAATATGGTCGGTTTCTTTGAGTGCAAAAACCAAGCTACAGTAATAATCCTCCCATTGTTGATTAGCTTGTATGTTGTTATGCCTACCAGTGTACACTTCTTTAACCTCATTTAATTTTGAGTTCTGAGATTTTCCTATGTGGAGTTCTCCACGTGACTTGCACACCTTTGCAAAATGATTCCTGCGGCCACATAAAGAGCATGTTTTTCCTCTCGCCGGACAGTTCACTGGATCTTTAATATGATGGTAGCCACACCACTTACACAGTACCTCACCAGGTGTACTTTGTGTAGGCCTACTAGGCTGTTTTGAGAAAGGTGGGGCCACAGTTTTGTGAAACTTCGTTTCATCCACACTTGCATAAGTCGAGTCCCGTGTTGGCTGCATCACTTCCTTCGCCTGAGTAGAGGTTATTTCAGCTGTTCGGAACTGTTGTATTGTTTCCTCCAATTCAACACTTCCAGATTTTATGATTTTTTCTTGAGTAATTTTATCATTTGTTCCGAAAACAATTCTGTCTCTCAGTAGCTCGTCGGGATGTTTGAACTCGCAGTCCCGTGATAGCATCTTGAGGTCCGTGAGGAAGTTCTCAAATCTCACCCCGTCTTTCTGTGTCCGTGAGTAGAATAAAAAACGTGCGTGGAGTAAGTTTTTTTTTGGGTTGCAGTACGTTTGAAACCTCGCCAGCACTATTTCCAAGGTTCTTTCTTTTTCTTCATCGGTGAAGGTGAAAGTATTGTACACGTCTAGTGCTTCGTCACCAACTATATTTAGAAAAATTGCTATCTTCCTCTGTTCGCTTTTCGTCTTCAAATCGGAGGCTTCCAAATATATTTCGAAGGCCTGTCTAAATTTCTTCCAGTTTTCACTGATGTTCCCTTCTAAATTCAATTTTGCTGGTACGTTAAACGAACTCGCCATCTTTACACAGTGACACGCCGCGCCGAGATTGTCAACTAGTGATCCACAGTCATGTTGCCGTTACCAATTCACATTTTACCGACTGCGCCATGTAACGTTTATTTATTTCTTCACTGTATTACTACTAAATACATCACTACTAATATCATCAACATTCACATTACTGTTGCTGACCCACATCGGCATCCCAGTCCGCCATGTTCATCTTTTCACTGTCGCCAACCTTTACTCGCTACACTACAGGCAGCATAGAGACATGATCCCAAATAAACTGCACACTTGCATTTTATGTACAATAGATGTCCAACTTGGTATTAATGGGAACTTTCACCTTTCAGCAGTACCATAACTGTATTTCACTGGAAACTGGATGGCTATTGGTTTATTCATCATGCTGGAAGTGTGCCAGATAATTTCAGATATAGAACTTATATTGCCATTAACAAACTCCTGGAACATTTCCATCATAACCTGACCTCTGAAACACTGAATCAAAAATATATTTTTTAAATTTTCAAAACTTAGTGGCATTATGTTTCCCCTCTTACCCGGAAACATTTTCCACCATAACCCGACCTTTTGGATCGGAAACACTATCAAAAATGCATGGAGTTGTAAAACTTTAGAAAATTTGGATTTTTAACCCTCTCCTCCAGGATAACAGTCGACCCTAGGGCAAATTCCCACTAGGTCCCGACCTCATGAATACACAAAAAGCCTGGTTATTAGCCATAGCTCAAAGTTAGTGTTTTTTCTTATCCTCTGACCACCCTCCCATATCTCCTTAACACTATGGTCTTATCACAATATTGTATTGTCCAGGATCTTTATATGTATGCAAAATTTCAACACATTCTGCCTGCAAAAAGTAGGTAAAATTTGAATAGAAAGATTTTATTACATAGTCCATTCATACATACATGTGAAGCTAATAAAAGCATGGTAACACTTATTATATAATTTAAATATTTAAAAAAAATATATAATTTTTTTACTTGACTTAAGAGAAAGGTTGGTTAATTAACTTAGTATTATTTTTATAATTTTTAAAAGTTATTACATGTGAAAAAATATTATAGTGAGATTTGCTATTAGTTTTCATATTTAATTTAAAAAACCGATATTGGTACAGGCCTACTTACGTTGTTATTAGATAATAAATAAAAACGATTATTAATTGGGAAATCCTTTTCACATCTGTTTTCCCAATAATAACATTTGGTGTTAGAATTAGGGATAACACTAATTAACTGATTTTGGATTAAACTAATTACTTTCTCAATTTTTAAATTAAAGTAAGTACTTTCAAGTGCATGTATGACTTACGATCTTGCTATTATTTTGTTAAGTGATACTTTTTTTTTAACTCTTATTATATACATGTTATTTTATATTCAACTATTGAATTGAAGAACTGGAACATTTTGTTCCATTGACATTCTGATTTACAACTATATTTGGTAAGACTGCCGGGACATGTATTTTGTAACATAAATTCTAAACTTTGTCTTTAAACTTTTCAGTAGCCTGGAGGTCTTGGGATAGTTATTTTACAACTTGAAACACTAGCCTGGTAAAACTTTTAAGTATTAATACAAATATTTATATTTAATAGCAGAACAATATTACATAATATCTCTGAAACACAAGAGTCAATTAAACTTTTGATTTTTAATTGGTGTGGTATATCAACAAACATACTTGGGTATAATAATTGCTATGTATGTATTATTGAACAAAAAAAAAAAGTTAAATTTGGTATTTAAAGAATCTGGTGTATTTGGTGTATTTGGGTATGTTTTAATGAGAAAGTCTAGTTCAGAGTATAATTATGGACATCATTTTTGTCTGATGGTTTTGAGTAATTATAACCAGTATTTTGATTTATCGAACTAGTTCTTTTAAATAAACATAGTTGTTCAGAGATAATTTAGTATATTTTTCACTGTAGGCTGCATGATTTGTGTAGTCTTCATATTCTACATATATTTTCAAAGAATAATGTCATTTATTGAACAAAGCTTTATATAAAGCTACTGTTAACAAAGACATATTTTATGCTTGATGATAAATATGCTTCTACACAAAATTTTTAAACAATTTTTAGTGTGATACATAACACGCAGTATTCTGTAAATGCCTTACAGCAAAAGTATCAATACAACTGCGGTTGTTACTTCGGTCAAAAATAAAACTTTTTAAATTAACATGTTAATGGGAGTGCATTTGCCATCACTAGTCAAGTATCGTGATGTCTATATACACACATTTCGTTACGAGGAATGTGAAATTTTAAGTTTCTATGAACATAAATGAAAATTATCAGAAAATAATTGACTGAAATTACAAACATTTTGTCATTTCATACACGCACTTTATAAGCAATTAGCTATATTTAAAATATTCAAGAAGCAAATAAGTTTGATTAAACATAAAATGAAAGAATTTATTAAATCAGCTGTTGGATGAACAACATTAGCAAGATTAGATAAGCTAGATGTTCAGGAAATGTTTTAATCACAGTTCCAAATAACTTAAAACTTTTTCAAATTATTTTGCACTTCATTTTATTGATTCCTGATATAAATTTTACAGTGAACAAGTCACAACATAGCATGATTTTTATTTTAGACAGCAAACATTTATGTATTGGTTAAAAAATTAAGTATTTTACATTTTAGTATTTCACATGTTTTCAAACCCTAGATTTTTTTATTACAAAAACACTATATTTTACACATTATGAAACAGTATTACAAAGCCTAAATTTAACACATAAAAAGAGGAAAATACCTAAATTTAATTTAACACACAAAAAAAAGAAAATACCTAAATTTAATTTAACACAAAAAAAAGAAAATACCTAAATATATTTGACTAGACATATTGAGCAGTTAGAGGTATCACAATATTTGGCGAGGTATAGGCAGCCCTCACAACGCGACAGTCGCGCGGGTTGCGTGCCGGCTACAGGCAGGGGCACCTGCCTGCCCTCTTCCTGTCGGGGGCGGGGCACAGCGGGGCTTCCTCGCCCTTGGCCGAGTCAGAGGTCCCGCCCCTCGGAAGCGTAGCCTCCGTCTGCTGGACCGCCTCCTGCAGCAGCAGCTGCTGCTGCTGCTGCTGCTGCTGCTGCTGCTGCTGCTGCTGCTGCTGCTGCTGCTGCTGCTGCTGCTGCTGCTGCTGCTGCTGCTGCTGCTGCTGCTGCTGCTGCTGCTGCTGCTGCTGCTGCTGCTGCTGCTGCTGCTGCTGCTGCTGCTGCTGCTGCTGCTGCTGCTGCTGCTGCTCCGCTTCGTGGACTGCAGTCTCCACCGCGGCTTCGCTGCCAGCCTGCCACACACCACAGTACACTTGTCAGTGCACATTCTATCTTCTTTTTTACAAATGGGTATTTCGGACCAATCACACTCGCTACTTGGTCGATAGATTATGTAATAAGACAAATATTTTCGTTAACTGAAGTTTCATAGTATGCTTATACATTCCTGCCCTTTGTTCTAGTAGAAGTAAGGAATTCTGGCTGGTGGGTCTCGGGTTAGATTCCCAGTCATATGCGACATTTTTCACTCGCGGAAAATTTCTTTCTCCTGGGCTAACAGCGGGTGTGGGTTTCCCCCTTCACCAACCTGTTGAAGACAATGGGGAAACACTGAAGAATCTTCTGGTCGTCACCGCGCCGTTACCTAGGGCACCGCGCTCTGAATCTAGCAATGGTGACTCATATGGTTGGATAATACGACTTACCTTTATAGGCTAATTTGATTGTGTTTTCTTTTAAAATGTAAGATTAATTAATTTAAATAGGGGGTATTAGTTTGGAACGTGTGTAAAGGTTGCCAGTGTTGTGCAGTTGTCTCGTCAGCAGCTCAGTTACGAATGCTATTTGTGAAATAAATTCCGTTTGGTAATTAAAAAAAATAAACACGCGAAAATACTTTTTATTGATAGCTTTGGTTTGCTACGTATCTACTTCACGTTTTAACATAATCGTCATTCAGTGCCAAACACTTTTCGTAACTTTGCACCAGTTTCTTTAACCCCTCCGCGTAGAAGTTCGCCGCCTGGGAATGGAACCAACGCCTTGGCCACAGGCATCGTGGATTTAGAATACGCAATGCGTGTAGCGTACATGCGCTTAGCAAATATCTCAGGAAAACGTTCAAGCGCTCTCGGTACTAGAGTTGAAAAATGATGGGTACCGGTTTTTGGGTAGTAAAGAGTCATTCTGGTTAATTTAACGAAATATGGGTCAACAATTATAGCAAAATTTACAAAATTAATATTGTCAACTGGTTTAATTTCCAGGCGACGAACTTGTATGCAGAGGGTTAAAAGAAACTGGTGCAACGTTGCGAAAAGTGCCGGGCACTAAGTGGCGATTATGTGAAAATGTAAAGCAAATATGTAGAAAACTAAAACTGCCAATAAAAAAGTTTTACTCACGAGTTTATTTTTTGATATGATTTTCCGACAGGCATATGAATGTCAATAATATCGGGTTGGGTGTCACTTTGGCTGAGTATTCGACAATGCTTAAAACTCAAACTATGAAAGCTACAGAGTTGAAGTAAATATATATCTTAGGGCCGGTTTCACAAAGTCTGGTTATCGTCCGGTTATCTTCTGATTAAAATTTAAGTGCTGGTTAGCAGAATTACCCGTTTCTCAATATAGGGTTAACAGTAATCGGTCGATTAGCTGATGGTAACCAATGGTTAAGTTAAACACAAGAAGAGGTTCTGATTAGTTGGCTACTGCTGATAGTTTTGAGGTTATGTATATTTTTGAAGCTGTTTGAAACCACATAGTGTGCAAAACAGATAATTGATTGAAGTGCCGCAGTGATGATGGCGAATGAATTGAACATTTTGTTTGAAGATGATAATGAAGAAATTGTTGATTATTTAAATAGACCACGAATATTTCGAGTAAGGCCAAATCACTTTCAAATGAATGACAGTGAATTTGCAATGAGGTTTCGGCTTAGCAAAAATACGGTCCTAGCACTGTTGCTTCGTGCCATATTTTTTGTATATTAAGCGCCCCATGCTTTTTTCTCATTTATACTAGTATTGCTTATATACTATTGTCATAAATTAAATTTTAAAATTATTTTTTACTTTTTAGTTTGATAATCTTTAAAGGCATGTTTCTTTAGTTTTTTAAACTATATTTATTTTTAACTTATTAGTTTGATATTCTTTAAAAGTATGTTGTTTTAGTTTAAACTATAGTTATGTATAATTATCATAGGGAAATGAGTTACCGACACTACCTATTACCATCTGAGATAACTATTTGGAGTTGCAACGTCACAAAGAAATGGTAAAGTCTCTCCGAATCATTTACAGTTTGATGTATAGATATAATCTTAGAATTTACCGAAAAAAAAAAAAAACATTTTTTTTTCCGGCGTGGCCGGGAGTAGAACCCACGATCGCTGAATCCGAAAGCTGACGTCACAGAAGTCAATTCAATTCAATTTCAGAAGTTCTTTATTCTGGTATTATCATACACGTGCACTTTACATAGGTAGCAGACTTTGATCGTGGTCGTTTGGTATGACTCGCCCGGTTAGTGATGAGGTAATGAGTGTTGGTGGGGAGCGTCGAACTCATGTCAGTGAGAGCTGTAACTCCTAAAGTATTTGACCGATTTGCGTGATTTAAACTTTAAGTTGCACGTAAGTGAGCACTGAGTGGCGAAGCAGCAAAATCGCCCGAGTAGAATCAATTAAAAATGCAGAGACGTGTAATAAGTATCGAATGAAGCAAAACGTAGCCTAGAGAAAAGAGCCAGTGGGGTAAAACGAGCTCCTGAACGAGGCGCAAAATGTGCGCTCGAGCGAGCCTCAGCCGTCTACCTCGCGAGAAGCGACGGGGAATGTAGAAAATTGTTTGGTAATGGACGTGGATATGTCCTCGATGATTCTAATGTTGATATGGAGTCATTTGAGCCAGTGGTTGTCACCGATGGGCCGAGTTTGTCGTGGTTTGGTGACGCAATTTTTTTTTTAGTGTCAATTTTATGGCGTGGCTGCCCGACCGTCAAATAAGACGTTCATAGAATTCACGTCAAAATATAAAGCGAAATAAATTTTGTTAAATTATTTTAAATCATTTACCATATTGCCAATCAACGCAATGGAAATTCATTAAAAAAAATTCCTGGTGGCTGTATTGAAAAATACAATTTACCCAGAATTTTCTAATGACCAAACGGAAGCTACTTTACGAATAGCCCTCGTCCTTAAGGGGCCCGCCTCGTCAGGGGGGTGTGTGTGTTGGTGAGGCGGGATGATAAGCGCGTCGCTCGATGGTATTTCTAGCGCGGTATCGCCTCTAAGCGCAAGGCTCTGAATTGACTCGTAGTCTTCTCGTCGTCACAGGATAACTGAAATTTTAGCGGTGACCGTAACATTATATGGCCGATATATGAAGATAAAGGTGTAATGCAAGTCCCTTAAGTGCTTTTAATAATCTGTACTGGTTTTTTACGCCTAAAAATTACTCTGAAAACATGCGTTTTAGCCATTTTAACTCTTCTAGAAATACCGTTTAAAAACATGATCCCAAAATTAAAAGTGCTTTTCGGGCCTCAGCGAACTCTTAAATGCTTTTCGTAAACATACCCCACTCGGATAACTTGAGTAGTTTTGAAATCGCGTTGTTTTTACTGAAGCTCTACGCACCGTCTGTGTGACTAGGTAGGCGGAACTCTAAACGCACTAGATCTCCGCCGCCAAGCGCGTCCTCTTGTACATTGCCCTCTACAACGCTGACGTTACAGCAGCGCTGCTGCGAGACTCCCAGGTGTGTGCTCAGCCAGCAAGAGATGGTGACCAGACATACAGAATTGATTGAGCAGAGGTTAAGGGAATTAAATCGGAGCCCATCATTCGTTCTATTAATTGAAAACACCTTAACTCCCGTGAAACCTGTCAGGCAGTTGACAGGTACAAACCCGGCTCCCTCTTACATCCCTACACACCATCCCTTATCCCACCTCACCCTTTAGGCCCGTTAAACCGTGGTGGGGTCGAAACATTCGTCGACTTCCGACTTCGATCAGAGAGAAAGAGGAAAAGAGAAAAAGAGCAAAAGAGAAAAGAAGAGCAAAAGAGAAAAGAAGAGCAAAAGAGAAAAGAAGAGCAAAAGAGAAAAGAAGAGCAAAAGAGAAAAGAAGAGCAAAAGAGAAAAGAAGAGCAAAAGAGAAAAGAAGAGCAAAAGAGAAAAGAAGAGCAAAAGAGAAAAGAAGAGCAAAAGAGAAAAGAAGAGCAAAAGAGAAAAGAAGAGCAAAAGAGAAAAGAAGAGCAAAAGAGAAAAGAAGAGCAAAAGAGAAAAGAAGAGCAAAAGAGAAAAGAAGAGCAAAAGAGAAAAGAAGAGCAAAAGAGAAAAAAATAGCAAAAGAGAAAAAAATAGCAAAAGAGAAAAAAATAGCAAAAGAGAAAAAAAGAGCAAAAGAGAAAAAAAGAGAAAAAAAGGCAAGAGAAAAAAGAAAAAGAGAAGAGAAAAAAAAGAAAAAGAGAAGAAAAAGAGAAAAAGGAAAGAGAGAAAAAAGCGAGAAAGAACGAGAAAGAAAGAGAAATAAAGCAAAAGAACGAGAAAAAGTAATGAAGAGTAAATAAACGCCCAAGTGAACTGGCCATTATATCTTAAAATGTCTACTAGATGCATCTTATTTAACTATAGAAAGCATTGGTAATTTTTAAGCGTAGTTTTTCCCCCGCCACATTGGTAGTGTTTTACGCACTCTTTCAACAATGCGATCTTTGTAGGATTACATGCGTTTCTTCTGGTTTGGAAATGTACGATTGTGGCAAACTTGTTTTCCCAGGTAAGTCCCGTTTCTTACACCATTGTATTTCATTACGAATCTGTTACCACTTAATTTATTGCCGCCATTAAAGCAATTTTGAAAGTTTTGAGTCATACGCATCTAATATGTTGAATGTAGTTTTAACATGTATGTTTAAGAGTGTAGATTACAGACTTATCCCCGCGCTGCTTTCATTTATGTCAGCTGTCAGATTTCTTAAATATAAAATTTTTACATGTGGTAAACTTGGTTTCGAACTAAGTTTCAAACAATGTATTTAAATAACGTGATATTTTGTGGAAATAAAAGTGAATTTCTTATCTATCGTCAAAATGAGCATCCGCAAACACCACTCTACGCTTGGATATGATTCAACTGGTCCCGGAAACATTGTGGGGTTTCGCGCGCTCTGATATACGAGTCGGAATTAGTACTTTTAGGACAAGCTTCTTCTCGATACAGACTTTTACGGAACTCTTGCAAAATTTGCGTTTCCAGTGTCGCACAGTAAAAATAACGTAAACCAAGAATGGGCAAAATTTCATACACGTTAGAGTGAACGTTTAATTTTAACTAGAAAATGTTGCTGCAAAATTATAGAAAATATTTAAAATTTGGTTCTTGGCACATGTCGTTACCTGGAGTTAAAAATAAGTTTGGAACAATTTTTAGTTTGCACTACATGTTCTGAGATTAAGATTGGTTGTGTTACGAGAAATAGCCCAATGAGTGGGGTCGATGGTCTACTTTCGGGCGAATGCAAGCTATCGAAGGTTTGTTTGAGAAATCCCTTCAACCACCATAGCTACTGTGAAGATTTACAGTTTTGGAGCAGCTTATGAGAATGGCTGCCAGTTCAAATAATTGACGCGAGCAACCGCATGTCAGTTCAGTTCTCAACTTCTCGTACCTGCGATTATAACTTCGTGCTTCGTCACTTCGACGAATGAGGGACCACGTACGCAAACTGAACTTTTGTGGCCACAAAAATTTAACATGTAGCTTTCCAGTGAAACTCAAACATGTCATATGGACCATGGCTATAGTGACAAATTCAAGCAGTATTTTTGAACATAAAGAGTCATTATTATAGTATTAATAGTAGATAAATTAAAATTTTCTAAAACTTTTGAAGTTTTACTTCTTAATGCGCGTTATGGTGCGCGCGCACCAACCAATGAAATTTTCATAGAATTACAAATAAAATAAAAGGCTATATGTGCTTTTAAATCATATTTTAGTGAGGGATAGTAAATACTGGTCCATATAACTAAAAATATTTATATATTGGGAATAGTAGTCCTAGAAATTGCGTACAAACGTTTCAAATCCATACTAATATTATAAAGCTGAAGAGTGTTTGCTTGTTTGTTTGTTTGAACGCGCTAATCTCAGGAACCACTGGTCCGATTTGAAAAATTCTTTCAGTGTTGGATAGTACATTAATCGAGGAAGGCTATAGGCTATAATATATTATCAATAACATTAGGTATCCTTACTAAAAGTCCCATTTAGAATCAAATGCGTTGGAGGGGGTTGGATACAACAAGCAGTACACGTACGAAGTGTGTGTTGACAATGCCGCAGGCGCATAGAAGTTTATTTCCTATTTCCTATTAACATTGTTGCCACGCACTAGATGACTTATTCTTAATTTTCCCATACAAGTAAAAAACACCCGTGTGATATTAACGAAGCAATCAGTACCCTCATAAGAGTTCAATTATTTCAATACTTTTATCACTTTAAATCGCAAACCTAAACTATTGTTTTTTTCCCTCTCTCTGTGTTTAATTTGTTTTTTTATTGCACTTTTTTTCAAATATATATATATTTTACAGACTTAGAAATTCACAGTAATGTTCCTTATGTTACGCAGGATGACATTTTCCGAAAATTAGATCCCATGGGTGGTTAAAACCAGGCAACAGTGGGTACTTTGTCTGCATGAGAACAGGATTTTACATTGTTCATGCCTTCTGCGTTTCCATGGCAACGGGCATCGCGCCGCAGTGGCGTACCCACAAGGAGGGGCATGTATAATGAGCGGCGCAAGAGTGATTTTCCTGTAGACTGCCGTAGCGAAGTACGGGTACGTCAGTTGTACGTTGCGTGCACGAGTCGGGAAACCATCGGTGCTATTCATTTTCTCTACGGTACATTATACAGCATTGTAATAAATTTTCACTGAATTTTTTTTTATTTACCATTACTGTAAATGGGAGATGTGGCTTAATTTTTTTCCATTAGTATAGCCGTGCGAAGCCGAGTCGGGCAGCTAGTGTATTTATATGAGTAAGGTTATGTTCCTGTATTTACTTCCTACTAACATTATAAACGCGAAAGTTTGTAAGTATGGATGGATGGATGGATGTTGGTTACTCTTTCACATAAAAACTACTGAATGGATTTGAATGAAATTTGGCCTACAGCTAGCTTATAACCCGGACTAACACATAGACCCCATATTAATATGAAATTCCATCCCTAAGGGAGTGAAAAAGTGATAATTTCATTTTATAACAGAAAAAATCATAGGTCATAGACATACAAATAGAGAGTGAGTGTCATTTCTCTATGTCTGACACACGATCATACACATAGTAAGGTCTGGCAAATTATTATTTTTCTCCTTGGTGAGACCAGTCCGCTTAGTGGAGCTCGCAGCGGATAGCAAAATAAAGGCGCTAATAACTTTTGTTCTTAACTTGGTCAATAGATAGAGTTGCCTTGAATTTTAAACGCACCATCGTTTGATGCGTTTGTCATGTCTAATTTTCGTTTGTTTGTGCCGTATATAAAGATGACTAGCTGCAATACCCGGCGTTGCCCGGGCTGAACATAGGGTGAAGGGGACCTTTTTCGAAATCAGGTGTAGTTAGTAATTGTCTTCTTAATTTGAATGTCAAGTGTGAAAATTAATTTATATCACTTTCAGATCCAGACAGACGTTCTGCCAGTTTATAGTTATTTACCTGGTCTGTATGTAATTTAGACTTTTAAAAGAAATATATAAAAAAGCTGAAAAATAAGAGATTACTAATATTGAAAAGATTCCATTATCTAGCTAATGCTCGGCCTGCTTTGCAATGCCTCATTCAGTTTTGTTTTGTAATATGTTTGAAGTAGTTCCACGTATACAAATCATCTATCCATCTCTCTATATATATATTTATATCTACATCTATATACATCTATGCATCTCTTTATATCTACATATATACTTCCGACTATCTCTATATCTTCTATATATAAGTCTCTATATAGCTCTATACATCTATAGGTACATCTCTTTATCTAACCCATTTCATTCTCTATACCTCGCTCTCTCTCAAGTTATCTCTCCGTCTCTCTCATTCTCACTCTTTATATATATATATCACTATCTGTCTCTCTTTTATATTTAAATAAATTGTCTCATGCGTGCGCACTTATAAAACAAAAACCGACGAAGTGCCGCTTTATAATATGAAATAAACACATTTTTTTGAAACGATTCGTGCTCCAAAATAGTTATACCGTCTCGGAAACCTTCACGGGCATCCGCATAACAACTCACCAAAATTTAATTGCAATCGGATAAAGGGTATAGGAACGCATACGGCACGAACAAACGAAAATTAAAGACATGACAAACGCATCGATCGAAAATGCGTTTAAAATTCAAGGCAACTATCTATTGACGAAGTTAAGAACCAAACTGTTATTGCTAGCCGCTGCGAGTTCCACTAAGCGGGCTGGTCTCACCAAGGAGAAAAATATTAATTTGCAAGACCTCACTATGTGTATGATCGTGTGGTAGACATAGAGAAATGACAATCACTCACTATTTGTATGTCTATGACCTATGATTTTTTTTATTATAAAATTAAATTTTCACTTTTTCACTCCTTAAGGATGGAATTTAATATTAATATGTAGCCTATGAGTTATTCTGATGTATAAGCTATATTATTGTAAAGTTTCATTAAAATCCATTCAGTAGTTTTTACGTGAAAGAGTAACAAACATCAATACTTACAAACTTTCGCGTTTATAATATTAGTAGTATTTATTATAATATTTAATAAATAATTGAAATTAATAAATTAGATTAAATATTGGGATAATTTTTTGATTTTCATTATTAAATTTTATTTCGGATATCTTAAATAATTCTATACAAATTTTTATATTAATAAAGAATACTGAGTATTTCAATTTTTTAATTTGTGTGAATTTATACTTTATCAACTGTATATAATATCATTCCAGTCATTGTATTATTTTATTTCTATTAGTTATTTGCATGCAAAATTAAAGTTAGTTTTTTTTACTACGCTAAGTACAAAAGCACATAAGTACACGCACCCATTTTTTTTCAAAAGTGTGTCTAGATACGATTAGTTAAGAAATCCACATGGGTAACCCACTGATTGTTTTGGCCGTTCTATTGGCATTGTGACTCAATTCTGGCCTAGGCGCAGAAGAGAACCTTTTACGGCGCAGCCAGCCTGACTGGCGTGGCGTGGTATGAGGTGCGAGCGTCATTGCCTGCGGGCTGTCCATATAGTAAGCAAGGGTATACCAGAGTCGTGACAGCAATGTTAATCTGTGGCTGCTTATTATTTTGGGCCCTCTCCAAAGGCACTAACATAGGCAAAACAAATTCTCCCAAATAGTAAATATTACTGTTGGCATCACTGTCACAAGCGAAAGTGCTGCTCCAGGGGGCGTTTAGAGCTACTGAAGTGCATGCATAGTGGGATATTCAAATTAAAACTTTTAATATTACAATTTTCAAATTTCTAAATGACAAAAATGCAAATAATGTCACGAACTTAGTATTCACAAAACATTAATTTTAATATTAGTTTTTATAGTAGTTCATTATATTTAAAAATTTTGATTTGAAATTTTTAAATTAAAGCATTTTATTTAGTTGTAAACAATACTTTATTTTATCAAGTGATTTTTACCCTGGGTTTAATTATTAGCAGGAATTGGGCACAACTGTGTAGATAATATTTTTTCGTATGTTCAGTAGGTACTAGAGGTTGCTAATTTATCCATACAAGTTCTTTGATAGTATAACCAGACCCCTTTTTCTTTTAAATTTATGTGAGGAACCAATTTTTCAACGAACTATGGGCGGTAGCATCAGAAGGTTAAGGTACCTACTATGCAAAAAATGGAAATTAAGTACTATTCTGCTGTGGAAGGTGGTCCTCAGGTTTTTTAATTTTTTTAAAAAAATAAGGCGGTAAATATAAAATTCTTGTGAATACAAACACTACCATATTACTATTAGCATAACTGTAATAACATGGCAATTTAAAAGGAAAAAAGTAAGATAACTAAATTAAGAGCTCCACAATGCAAGATACCTATATTAAAAAGTGTAGGGTTAACCTAATAGCTTATTATTGGACCCTTTAACCCAAATAATTCTAGAAACGTGCGTCTGAAATAATTAAAAATATATATTTTAACCCTCATAATAACGTTGCTTGAAAATCTACGGTAACATATCTGCGGTAATTAGCTACAAGAGGGAATGAGACAAAAACAAACATATAATATATATATTTTTTCATTTCAAGCAAAATTCAACGTCTTAAGTGTTCAAAAAAATAATTTTCCGAATTTTATTATTTTATTTGCGGTAAAGCCATGACGCGAGATTTTTAACGAAATAACTTCATGGTACTCTTCACTTAGTTAACATAACCACCCATCCACACTATTATAAAGCATTCTTAAAGTAGCTAACAAACTAACGACTCAAACCTAGCTGTTTACAGAATTACTCGAATATCACTAAAAATCGTAATTCTGTTAGAACTTGCAAAATCGTCGTAGACGGGGCTTGATAATTAATTTATTAAACTCAAAGTTAAATTGTGGAATTTTATTAAAGTTATACTATAGTGCGACAACAAGGAACATAACCTGCGCAGATCTCACTGCAGACGGTCACATGATGAGCGCGTCAGGAAGTGGAGGGGGTTAGTAATGGAGCTGCTGTCTGGCTGGTAACACATTCGCGCTCGGCTGTCTCGCAGTCCGTATTACACGAACCGATCTACGTAATGGCTTCTACGTCGGGATTTAAATCACGTACGCACGCCAGTGCGGGGACAAGCTCGTGAGATTGTTTACAATGTTGCAACACATCTCAGTAAACAAAAACAGTTGTATAAATTGACGTACAATGTCGCTGAAACAAGTGCTGCAACAGGTGTCTCAGTATCAACAGACGAATTATAGCAGAAGGTAAGGCGAAATTAAAGAGCAAAACCAGTTTAGCTTTTTCGACACCGACGGGTAAGAAAACGGAGCATAGGAAAATAATCGAAGTAGACGATTTTACATGTGGTGCCGTGCGGAGAAAAATTCACGAGTTTCATACAGTAAGGAAATCGGTTCCGACATTAAATAAGTTGACTAAGGCTTTGCAAGAAGACAACGTTTTAAACTGTAGCAAGGAATACTTGCGAAAGTTGTTGAATAGGTTAGGGTTTCCCTGGAAAAAGTGTCAATCGAAGAGAATGATTTTGATTGAAAAGCCAGAAATAGCTGCTTGGAGAGGGCGCTATCTTAAACAAATGCGTGAGTTACGTGAGGCTGGCAGAACCGTAGTTTATGTTGACGAAACTTATGTTCATGCTACACACAGCGTAAGTTCTTGTTGACAGTCAGATATAGAAATAGGCGTCACAGAATCCATTGGGAAAGGTCCAAGATTAATTATTGTTCATGCGGGTGGAGAAGGCTTTGTTCCGAATGCTTTACTTATTTTTAAGTCAGAACAAAAATCTGGAGACTACCACGACGATATGAATTTTGAAAACTTTTCAATGTGGGTGAAAAGTAAATTACTGCCAAATTTACCTGAAAAATTTGTTGTATTCTGGACAACGTAAGTTATCATAATGCACAGCTACACAAAAACCTACAGCATCATCCTTGAAACAAGACATCCAAAACTGGCTAGCAAAAAATAATATTTCATTCTCTTTAACAATGACCAAAGCGAGTCTTCTGCTTTTAGTAAAATGTGCGCCAGTAAGAATTTAAAATAGATACGTTAATCACGGAGTGTGGCCATGATGTCATTCGCCTGCCTCCATACCATGCTGATTTGAATCCGATTAAGATGGTATGGGCAGACATCAAAAACAAAATTCGGGAATTCTCTTCATCGCTAGATGATAAAAGAAAATTGTGTGAGGAATTGTTCAGCAGCTATTCTGTGGACAAATGGAAAGAGTGTTGCAAGCATGTGAACAATATTGAAGTGGACTATGTTAACAGTGACAGGAGAATTTACATTAAAATTGATAAAATAATAATAAATCTCGGATGTTCAAGTGACACGGGCACTGCAAGCGATACAGACAGTGAGGAAAGCAGTCTTTGTGATTCGGAATGGGTGAGTATGTTAATTGTGGGCTAGCTTATTTTCCTTGTCTTCGCAGTGGTTATTTTCTATACCTGTTTCAATGTTTTGAAGCAGTACGTACATTTAAAATGGATTCTAAACCACATCGGTATAATATTTGCGCAAATATAATTTTTAACTTCCTACGCAATACATTAGACTCGGTGAATCTAAGTTTCTTCAGCCATGCATTTGAATGAGCCATTAAAAAATATATATATATATATTAGTTTTAAATGTTTGTGATTTAAACGAGTCGATACACGAATCTTCAATCAAAACACCATCATAACAATAATCAAAATGGGAAAAACAACAATAATGCTATGCTATGGGGGACGTAGACTAATCTGGAAAACTAATTTAAAAATTCTGAGGCGCAATTTAGTTGCCACTGTGGTCAAATGATGAAATGAAATGCATAAGTACGCCGTTGGTGTTCGTGTAAGACGGGCTCAGGCGTGACGGGTTGGTTTGCCACCCCTCCTTTCCCGCCGAGGTAGGGGAAGTCTGTGGATGCGCAGAGGAAAATCTGAGAACGCTCTTTTGTTCGTTGTCGCATTATACTAGTAATGATACACAAGCGTTTGTAAAAACAAGAATTTTATACTCACCACCGTTTCTTTTAGAAATTTATAAACGTGTGGATGAACTTCCACAGCAGAATAAAATTCATTTCAATATTTATGCACAGCCTGTTAAACTTCTAATGCCACCCATAGTTCATCGAAAAAAAATTTCACACCGTATAAAAAAAATAATTTTCTGGTTGTATTAGCAAATAAAATATAACGGCTATCTTGCTGAACGAATTACCTACGCCATTTGTTTTCGCCGGGACGAATAAAAACATGCAATAACAACACGACAAAGACAAAAATGTATTTCAAATATTTCAGGTAAAACTTAAATAGTAAGATCTTTCTTATAATAATTATAATTAAACAACCTTAATGTTGATCCAAAACAGTTTATAATTGCTTTCATTACAATTTGTTTTTATAAATATGATGGTACAATTGGAGAGAGCCCAAAAAAATAAGCGACCGACCACTCCCTACCCAGTGAACACCTCTGGGGCGGTCGACCCGCCCCCGCCGCCCCGCACTTAGCGCACGCGTTGGAAGCGGAGACACGCGCCACTAAAGCTGGACAATTATCCGACGCGTCCATCCGTCCGTCCGATAACAAGCCGAGCGATTTGTCTTATCTGCACGTCCGTCATTATATAGTATGTCCATAAAAGTATGTCCCAGTTATACATTTTAATAGTATAAACTGTAAGCGTTGTAGAGTTTTTGTTCAAGATAACAAAGACTTAACTCAAACAAGTTTTATGTAAGAGCATGCGCGAATACTACTTTGTTGTTCTCATTTGCAGCGCCAACTACGCAAAATGGCGACTCCTGAGTGTGAAGCTTTTCGTGTTCTGCAATTTGCTAAGAGTGAATCTGTAATTTCAGTTCAACGCGAGTTTCGATTGCACGAAAGTGGTTAAACGTCCAAATCCCTGACCGTTGGATTGGTCGTAATTGTCGAGACAGAAATATTTTTCGCTGCCCTCCTCATTCCCCTGAAATAACGCCGTGTGATTTTTTTCCTTTGGAGCTTTATAGAAGATCGTGTCTACGTTCCGCTGCTACCTAATGATTTACCAGAGTTTGGACACAGAATTGAAGAGGCTTTTACTTCTATTATTCCGGATGTGAGCACCAAAGTGTGGGAAGAATTTACTTTGGGTTGGATGTGCGCGTATAACTAAAAGTGTTTATATTGAACATTTGTGAGAAAAACTAGATTAGTTTACCTTCAATTCGATATGATTTGTTTTAGTCTAAATTATACTGTTACAATATACCATCCAAACTGAGACATTCTTTTATGGATATTCTGTATTTTTCTACTTGGATGCTGCTAACTATTAAGGCTTGTATTTGAGGAAAATTATCTTGTTAAGGTTTGACAGTTCAATGATCATGTACGCCAAGCACATATAAATGATAAAATAAACTCTTAAATGTCGATTTAAATATATTTTCGAGTTCCCGTGCATTATTAATTACTTGTGTGTCTCAGGACAGTTTTTGTTTCAAATATAAAACTTAAAATGTGTTCATAATCAAGTTAAAAACAAAATAACAGAACAAAAAAATTAAAAAAATGTGCGTGGAGTCCACGCGCGACAGAAGTGAAACTGTTCGCTTATTAGTTATACATAGAGATAAATTGTTAGTGTTATTTTGGTGAACAAGAGATAATGATTGAGAATATTAAGTATGAGGGTTGTGTTCTCAAATGAAAAAAAAAAAAGCCCCCTTTCCGCGCCCTGTGCTCTCGCATCCGTTCGCTGGCACCCATTTGGCGCCTCCTTTGGCGGTTTATTCCCACGTTGCCTTTAATAATGCCTCATATCTGCTTCTGCTTTTTTAAAATATTTTTAGACATTATGTTAAATTACGTTCTCCATTTGAATATAATGAAACAAGAAACACCCCAATCGAACGTAAATTACCTCATAAAGTCTTATTGCACAAGTCTGAAGTCCGACATTTCAAATCAGTGTTCACATAACCAATAAAAAAATTTACTTATGAAGCTAACTTGTAAGTCCATATGTATTTTTTTTTACATTAACATTCTCAAACACACTTTTCACATAAAATTGAAGACACTTATAAAGTTAACTTCACAAATTAATAAATCGTTCCTACATAAATAAATTGTAGTTACTTTACATAAAATAAAATAAATATGGTAGTCAATCATTAGCCGTTACATAAAGTGAGGAGTAGACAAACACAAGCAGCGTTTCGATAATTCCGTAGCTTCACTGCTGCGTCATTTCTACCTCTCACCTGCTTTCTCCCTTTACGGCGGTTACAACTAGCATATAGCATGCTGCTCTACATATACTTAACAACCCCCTTACCCCTTGACGTCTTCCCATTCGACCACTTGTGCATGTGTTGGAGTGGCTCCTCCACCGGTTCCCCCACCATGTACCTTTCCCTCATGCGATCGGAATTTTCGTAACGCTCGAAAATCGTAGCCCATCTCAGCAAAGAATTTTCTCTTAAAAAAAGAAACCTTTTAAAATAAAGATTACGCATTTAATATATTGTTGGGTTTATAATTTCATCCGTCCGTCGAAATTAAATATTTGCAAGGTGTTGACGGACGAGACGGACAGAGTCCAACCTAAGCCTCAACTGTGGTATGCAGCTCACGCCAATATTCACCCAGAACGGGTTCGGCCGCCGCCCTCGTGATTTAATACAATTGGCAGGTTATCAGACATTTCAGCGAGATCTTGGTAGCTACACCAGCGAGTCCTCAGCGCGACAGCAGTTGGAGTTGTTGGCGGTGGTGCCCGCGAGTTGCGGCTCACTAGTTCTCCGACGACGAGCGACTGTGCGGCGACCTCGGGGATGTCAGCGTGAGTAGAAGGGACAGCGGTGTGCGGATACCAGGTACAATGAGGCGCGTCTATTAATTAAACTAAGTTTTAATCTTTTTTGCAGACTATTTACACTTAAGGAGAAAGTGTCTGTGTTAGTAAAGTCAAGATACATATACTTGGTTACTTGGGAGTGTCCTAAGAACTGTGTTCCCCCTAGTCAGTATCCAACATTGTTTGGTGTCTCGTTGTGGAGAAGTCAACTGCTGTCGGCTATTATTTAATTTTATTATACAAAATGCCACACAGGCACTGCACTGTAAGAGATGTGATATTCAGCACACTAATTAATGTAGTAATTACTATAGTACATTACTTACCATTAAGATAGTTTCCAATGGACCCATGTTATTCATGTTTATAAAAAAGTGAAAATGTTAAATTCATTCGAAATTAAAAAAAATGGTTCGTTGAAAATAATTTGAGTAAATAATGTCCATTTAAAATTTACAAAAGTTATCAAATTTGTTTTAGAATGTCTAAATATACATTCTTCGCCACATCAGATTTGTAACGTAAAATAAACGTTACGTAGAAAAATTACCACTGCAAAATGTTTGCTGAGTAGATTTTTTCACATACATAGGCTATTTGTAGTAAAATCATCGTTATTAAAACAAATTATTTGTGGTAAATTTGCTTTTGCTATAAATGACTACTTTTATTATAGGCATACGTGAATAAATGATAACCGTGAAGAAAAATAACGTAAAATAACGCAATGCGTGTGTTAACTAAAATATTTGTAGCAATAGTCAAATGTTTAAGTATAATAGTTATTCGAATTTAATATTTTGAACAAAAATGACAATTTTATAAGCTAATTTACTGCAACATTACATGTTTATTTTCCTAATTTAACTGGATTCAATTCGTTTATTGAAAAAAAGGCATTTGGATGGTAATCGTGGAGTTATTGGTAAGGGAGGGTAGGGTGGTAAGTTGGCTAGGAGACTTCCTGATGGAAAGAAAGGAGAAAGTGAGGGAGAGAGAGGAAAGGTCTGATGAGGGGTAAAGTGAAGTCAGGAGTGCCGCATATGATTGTGTTGGGGCTCCAGTTGTTCACGATAATGATGAACAATGGACAGAAAGGAATGGGATGATGTCAATGAAAGATGGAAAGACGAAGGTGGTTAGATTCACGAGGAAGAGGAAGGTGCGGGAAGTGTCTAGCTGGAAGGGCAGGAGATAAAGGAAGCAGAAGAATACAAGTACCTAGGGGTGACCTTACACAACACCTGGAATGGACAAAACAGGTTCAGCGGGAGGCGAGTAATGGGAGGAGGGTACTAGGGCTGCTTGGTAGGATCCTACAGGAGCAGGGAGGGGCGGGGGGCGGGTAAAGGAGAAGAATTACTCCACGCTGGTTAGGCCAGTGATGGAGCATGTGACTGTGATCTGTGATCCCTACCTCCCTATCTAGTGACTGAGGTAAGGGAGCTGGAAAAGGTGCAGCGTAGAGCAGCGAGGTGGGTGATGGGTTATGTGGAGGAGAAGAGCGAAATGCATTAGTCCATCTGAGATGATTAAGGATTTGGGGTGAGAAGCATTACACGAGTGGAGAAGGGGGGAAAGGTTAGTCAGACTGTATAAGGTAGGAAAAGGGGGGCTGTGGAATCACGGGTGGAAGCTCTAGAGGATGTGGAAGCGAACAGAAATAGGAAGGCAGGCTTTCCTAGTGAGGACAAGGAGAGATTAGAATGAGATGGAGGAAGGAATGCTGGTGTGAGATGCTACCAGAGCGAGTAGGGGGGAGGCTGAGAGGAAGGGGTGGACTCCTTGCCACCGGGTGGAAGCCAATTGCGAGTGTATTTCAATGCAATCTAAAAAAAAATTAATCAAATCTAATGAAAACAACGCTAGTTACGAGTTTAGCTAATTTATAAAAAAAAGGACATGCAAGATTGGGAGAAGGCTCTAGCGTGTATATTTTTTCTAAATTTAGTTTTTAAACAGTGAAATTTGTTGATAAATATATTTTAAATCGTTGGCTACTGCTGTATGTAGTAACTGGAAGTACTATGATTACACTTATTTAAAGTGTTAATAGAATATAAAAGAACTATGCTCATTACACTATTTGCGTTCTTTCAGCATCTAATATGTTAAAACCAATTCTTAGTATATATTTTTTAGTCATTTACTTACGCTAGGGACATATTTTTTTAGTTTAAAAACAAAAGCTGCTTGTCTCAAAATTTTGAACTGAAAATTCATGTATGCGCATATAAAAAGATAAAGCTGGGTGTTCAGTAAAATCTAGGGTTAAAATAATTGATTTTAAGATTTTTCCACTGATTTGAGCACCAATAATTAGGTAACCAACTATTTTCCAAACCCAAATGGGTTTTTGTCTACCAGTTAATCATTTAGAGAATAAAATCCTAGCTATATATTCTAAATACCGTATACTGACAAAATAGTTTACATAATCCTTCCTATAAAAAACACACACAAACAATAAAATAATTTAAGTTAATTTAAATAACTTTTCACGAAATTGCAGAAGAGTTGACAAGAACTTTTTCCGAAACCTCCACATAGCTTAAGAAAATTTTCCATGGAAATGGAGCTCTTTAAAGGATTCATTTGTTATTGTTATTTAGGGAAAGATTTAGGAAATAAGTTTTCAATATTAGCTATTTCCGTTATCAATTAAACGGACTGTATAAAACAAATAAAGTAAATAAAAATGTAAGTTTACTTACTCCCTCACTAACCAACATTACGAATCGCGTATTTATGAGACTACAAATTCAAATTGGTGTAGCGTTTTCATTTTATATTGATGACCAAAGCATCCAAGTCAATTTTTTAGTGTTTTTTAAAGGTCTATCGATCATCGCACGTGTTCCGCTTTGTTCCCAAAGCTACGATAAGTATGGAAAGTTCTAGTATTCAATTAATACTGAGAGTATTATACAGATCTTTTTTTAATTTCGTACCAGGAAACGAAATGTACGGGTCATTGTTGTTTTTCATAAATTTACGGAAATTTTAACAGTGCAAAGTAACTTGAGACAACTCTATATTATTTAATAAATTGAATTTTAAACTATGGATATCTACAAATGTGTTAGTGGTTCAATTTAATTCCTCAAATTCCATACGTGCGGAAAACTCACCTCCGGAGTAACCATTTCTGCCACAATCTGGACAAGCGTCGCTGACTGAAAAATAAACATCAAGAAATTGTTCAACTTTGGATCTATAACGAGCAACCTGTCAATAACAAGCCAATAACTGAGCTAATATCTGTTAACCGTGTTAGTTTCTGATGAACAATTTTATAATTGAAGACCATACAACTATCTTGGATGATTTAAGCGAAAACTATATAAACGTTTATACTCTTCACCTGATACTAAAATTACAGTTAATGTAAACAAAATATTTTATATTCTTTTGTAAAATCATCTCTTAACGAAACACATTGGTTCAAAAGTTATTTTTGATAACTATTCGGTATTGTAATCCTGATAGATTCTCTGGAGAAAATACGCTACATTTTTCATTATGTGGCAAATTAGTCCACGATTAAATATATTTCCTCAGCCTACAATCCTGTCAAGATGCTGCTGCTCACCTTCGGAGACTCGTCCTCCGGCCGCGGGGGCTGCGGGCCAGCTCGGGCTTCGGGCGGACTCTCGGCCGCGACCTGCAACACACGCCATTTATAACAGCACCACCTCGAGGAATGACACAAGATAACTCCTGGAGCTCATGATCGTGATGAACAAGGATCGTTGAGTCCTAATATAACAGTTTAAGCCAAGAAAAGCATCGCTCGGAGAGATGGGATAGAAGGAGAATGAATTAAAAATTTTCGACGGTGTTCTTGTGGAATAAATATATCTTGGGCTGGGCGAGAAGGAGGGGGGGGGGGGGGGGTGAGAAAGAGCAGAGGGTGGTGATTGGCAGGATCTTCAAAGAGACGGGCAGAAGTGTCCATCACATCGGACATGTCCATGTGTATGAGGCGGCAGCACGGGACCTGCTCCTGGCGACAGGAGACAGATAGATATAGCTAGAGACAGATAGATATAGCTAGAGACAGATAGATATAGCTAGAGACAGATAGATATAGCTAGAGACAGATAGATATAGCTAGAGACAGATAGATATAGCTAGAGACAGATAGATATAGCTAAAGACAGATAAATATAGCTAGAGACAGATAAATATAGCTAGAGACAGATAGATATAGCTAGAGACAGATAGATATAGCTAGAGACAGATAGATATAGCTAGAGACAGATAGATATAGCTAGAGACAGATAGATATAGCTAGAGACAGATAGATATAGCTAGAGACAGATAGATATAGCTAGAGACAGATAGATATAGCTAGAGACAGATAGATATAGCTAGAGACAGATAGATATAGCTAGAGACAGATAGATATAGCTAGACAGATAGATATAGCTAGACAGATAGATATAGCTAGACAGATATATATAGCTAGACAGATATATATAGCTAGACAGATATAGCTAGAGAGAGATAGCTAGAGAGAGATAGCTAGAGAGAGATAGCTAGAGATATATAACTAGAGATATATAGCTAGATATATATAACTAGAGAGATATAGATAGAGAGATATAAATAGAGATATATAGCTAGTGAGAGATAGCTAGAGAGATAGCTAGAGAGATAGAGAGTGCGGGAGTGTAGGGCGGGGGAGAGGGAGAGACTCGCTGGTTGCTGCTGGACAGACCTCGGGTGAAACGAAGCAAGGCTGGTGAAAGTGGTCTTGTTAAGAAGGTAAGACTGGTGGCGAGTTCTTAAACAGGGGATCACGGAAAGAAGCGAGATCGTGGGAATAAGCTCCAAATGGATTGGACAGAAATAAAATGAGGGAGGTGTTTTGTTCATACAAAAATCTGTCTCCAAAATATAACAAAACACAAGCTTGATCAGGGTAACAGACTTTTCACATTTTAAGGCATTCCTTCCTATGTACCCAAACACCTCAAAGATTGTCAAGCTAAGATAACAGAAACTTAAATTTAGTACGAAAATAAAATTCTTAGAGAAGTGAGATACTAATTAACTGAAAAAAATTTAAAAAAATGGGTTGAAAGGAAGTGATTAGAACCCCGCCAAATATGCACAAAAAATCATGCCTATTGTAATAAATTTTATGAATTACATGAGATTATATAATAGTTAAAGTTACTTATGAAGAAATGTTTTCAAGATTTTGAACAACCTACCACGTAACTAAATCTTAAAGAAAAATTATACCATACTCATCACAAATCATTTGAAATATTTTTGAAAGAAAATATTACAAATATAATTTAATGTATATTTGTATATAGTTTAACTTTTTAGACAATTTTTTTTAGTAAATTCTAGTTTCTTCTTGCAAAATATTGTACTACAAACATTTTACAAGATAATTTAAAGTAAAATGCAACAGGTTGTATCCAACAGGTCGTCAAATACTGGCCCCATTCGCACATTTTGATAAATTGATATTGGTTACTAGTCACGCCAATTTAATGAATATTCTTGAAAAGTTTTATCCCGAGCCATGATTGTCGCAGGATTAGCACTGAACTATGACATGGATACGCCTGGAGGCAATTTCACGCAACGCACCGTTTTCCTTCTTTACAAAAATATTGTTTCTCAATTCTTGCATTGTTTTAATGTATTATCCTTAATGAAGAAGCTTATCCAACAACTAAATAATTTGCCTCACTTTTTTTTAAACATTAAGAATAGTAATCCTGGAGCAGAAGGTATGTTCAGGTGAGTATTCACCTCGCCGTGCTCTGCCTGGGCGCGCCTGGGTTCCGGCTGCATAGTCTGCGCCTCTGCTGGAGTCTGGAGCTGGTGCTGGCCTGCAGCCTGCCGACACACAGTCAGCTCAGTCACTGTCCAGGTCACAGCCACGAGTGTGTTGCCGGCGGGCCAGTGGTTCGCACCCGTAACTCTCACAGCTTAAGCCCAATACGAGTTTGAAAAGTGTTTAGAAACATTCAATCCCTCCTAATTCTTGCCCACTAAGCTCAAATACGAGAGCTATTCGTAAAGAAAGCTCCTTTTGTTCGTTAAAAAAATAATAAACTCGCGAGAAAAAAGTTTTATTGGCAGTTTTATCTTACTACACATATTCACATGTTCACATAATCGTTATTCAGTTCCAAAGCTTTTTTTTTTTAAAGCAAATGCTGTACCAGTTTCTTTAACCCCTCTGCATAGAAGTAATTGTTGACCCAAGTTTCACTAAATTAACCAAACTGACGCTTTTGTCGCCGTTAAAAAATTGTTATTTTTTGACTCGAGTACGGAGATGGCTTAAACGTTTCCGGAAATGTTTACTAAGCACCGGTACTTAGGTTACACGCATTGCATATTCGCAGCCAATGATGCCAATGCTTCCGTTCCATTCCCAGGGTGTGAACTGCTATTGCAGATGTTTAAAGAAACTGGTGCAGCGTTGCGAAAAGTGCTTGGAACTGAATAGCGATTATGTGAAAATATAAAGTTGATATGTAGTAAACTAAAACTGTCAATCTTTTTTTCACGAGTTTTTTTTTTAATGACCAAACTGAGTTTAATTTAAGAATAGCCCTCATATCAATAACATGTATTTAAAATTCACAAATTGCAAAATAATTTTACGACATACGAACATTTATTGCTTAAATTGGTGCAAACACGAACCCATTAAATCCGCTTCATGATAAACATCCTTGACTCGAGGATTGCCTGCGGTGCATGAAGGAATGCGCTCCACGTCTCAACACCGACGTCGTTAGAGGCGGTGAAGGACGAGGCGCTAATGGAGTATTGACGGAATGAATGGGCGAGGAAGCGGGAGTACACCGAGAAAACCAACGGTTGCCGAAAATCCCAGGCTTAACCTGCCGGGAATCAAAGACTTTTCACAATGAGGCTAGCTTACACGGGGTAGTATGGAAGTATGACTGATTCATTCAATTTTTTTGTGCTGAACTAATGTCAGTAAATAAATTCACGATTTACAGCTGTACGATACACGATTTTTACTAAGGTGCTTACTAAGTAACCGCTAACTAAAAAAAAACCTAACGAGTTCCCCCCCCCCCCCCCAATATTACAATCAACTGAAAACAATCTTGTTGAAAAATTCTGTTCCTTAATTGATGACTACCGTTTGACACTTAACATTTCCGACTCAAGTTTCTCAGTAACGAAGCAGGAAGGACATGCCGCTTCTAGCAGATGTCCGTATTCTTGAAATTTTAAATCATGTTTCCTAGTCTACCTAGGTTATAACAAAACAAGTTGATAGAATGTTTGTGGTTAGAGATTTGAAATTAATATATTTGTAGTGGAATAATACGTACCTGAATCGTTAAGCCCACATTGACTAAGGTGCTGGTATAATAATGATTTTTTCCCAACTTAACTCTGTGCTACACGACTTGTTAACTCATAACCTTAAGGGGCCGGACGTAGTGTAATCACGCAGAGAACTGATATTTTTTTTATTTATAAAAGCACACAGCTAAAAATAAAACTTTATTGTAAGTTTCTGCGTGGCGGGCGCAACTTTTGTTTTGACTTTTGGTTCCCTCAACTCAGCAGTCAGGCTAGTCCGACCACTCGTCAAGAGAGCCTCCGAATAAATGTATTTTTTAATATCAATTTTCATACTAAACCGAAAAATAGCAATACAAGTGATTTTAAAAAGAAAATTTCATGAGCGAGTAGTCGACATATTGATTTAGTAGAAATATATTACAGGTGTTTTACACGGTGATGTTTATAAGTAAATGCTACCTTATGCTAGTTTCTAGTAAATAGACCAAATCTGTTGAACCGTAATCTTCAGCACAACAAAAAATGGAAGTTAACACGATGCTAACACAATGCTCTAGATTAATAGTTTGGTAGTTGCAATCACAAGCATACATTTGCAAAGTCAAGGTGAGTAAGGAAGGAATCACATTGAAAGATTATTGCTAATCACTTGATAAATCCCTAGTTATCACTTTACTAACTTGTCGCTCACTTCGCTCTAGCGGATAAAATGGAACAGTTTTATACCTTCCTCGCTGCTCACTTGCTACCACTTAAAACATTTAGGTTTAACACGTTTGTTGGGACTTCCAGTATTACTTTAATAACAAACCTGCGCCATATTGTAAACATTTATAACTCAATTATTTCCCACATTTATTTAAATTATATTCCAACAATTCTCGCCAAAAAGTTGGCAACTGAATATGCTACGTTCCACATCATCCCTCCGTTTTTAATTAGATTAAACATCTATTAACCATCATGTACGCTCGTAACAGCCTGCTACAGTAATAATTGTTCGTGTCAAGACCAAAATAAGTCTTCCCGTGAGACATGTCACCAAGGTTTGCGCCAGTGTAGCCGGCTGTTAGACATACCTGCTTGTCCACGGGTGGAGACGTGCGCCAGTGGGCACAAAGCTGCGGTCATGTCTTATTGCACAAGAGCTTCTGGAGTCGCTGTGCTTGTTCCAGAAGTTTATAGATTTTCCATAAGAAATGGGTACTTAATCTAAGTACGCCTGTAGGCTGTGCCAAAAGGTTAGGGCTTTATAAAGAAAATATTGTACGTTCCGCCGCTACCTAATGATTTGTCAGAGTTGAGACATAGAACTGAAGTTATTGTTTAATAAAATATAGGAAAATAAGGGAATTTCCGAAGTATTAAAATATTAAAGAACTGTTTGAATAAATGCGTGTATATTTGACTATAGTGATAAATGATAAATTAAGTCGATTGCTTTTTGAAATATAAACATTAACAAATGCTCTCTAAATTTCGTTTTGAAAACAAGCAGGAAAACTGCTACTCTCCTCTCATATGTATATAGGAGTTTTGTTTAGTTATACCTATGCTGTTTCGAATTCCCTAGTGGCACTGCAATGTTGCAAAAAATAAGTTTTAATTGTGATAAAATGGCAGAAAGCAAATAAAATTATCTCCATCCCAAGACGCACGCAGTACGCACGCACGCCGATACCACATCTAGTCTTGCGAGATCAGGGGAATATGGGAGTTTTGGGCGGGGAACATCCAAATTACTTTTTTTTTTGCACCATATAATCTTAAGTGTCCCACACAAGTTCCGGAAATTCTTAAAGGAAAAACTGCTCATACCAGGCCAGTATAGGTTCACTAGCAATAAATGAACGAAAGAATTCATGACTACGGATTCCAAGCACATATCAGAAGCATTCCTCAATGAGAAATTGAAAACCCTTGAGGCCCATTTCCCAAGGGTTCAATTCTGTTAAAAACTATAAAAATAAGCACTTGTAATCACATGTTACGAACAGGTAGTTAACATAGAATGTCTAAAATTGTTCCTGACCGGTAGAAGTTTTGGATGTGTGAAAAGTGTGTGACAAACTTTTAAATAATCTTGGGTGACATAACCACAGTTAAGGGCACGAAAACGGATCACTTGAACGGAGACAGATTTCACGGAACAGAGTTTATACAACGTCACGTACGGATTAACTCGGCAATGCTGAGCTCTTCCGTTTACGTTGATCCGTGAGACTAATAGAAAAAGAGTGTTCGGCTGGCGTGGTAGTCATGTTGGTTTATGTTCTAAATACGTTAACAATAGATAAATTACGAGAATATCTATCTATTCTATTATTACGTTACTTTGTCCGGGATAAGAAAAGTTTTTTTTTTTAAATTTAAATTAATATTTCTTTTCTTTGAAATGAAATCTCATTGGTTGCTATTTATTAAGTTTCTGTGCATTGTGGAGCAGCAGACGCGATAGTGAAATGTTTGCGGATATCCGTCTTCGTTTACGTGATAAGTCAATCTCAGTGCCATTTTATAACAACCTAACAAGGCTTGGCAACAAATCTTAATTAATGGACCGTTTTAACTTAGTTTCTGCATGAATTTGTTTTCGGTTTTAATTCGCCTTTTTTTTAATTTTAACTCGGTAAGGGAACAATATCCCTTTCGACACAGTCTACAGGGATATGTAGATTTGAAAGTACCTATTTCTTCTGGAAATATTTTGGAAACTTCTAAAACATTTCAAGAAAATGTACATAACATATTTATGTTCTCCAATATTACAAAATGCTCGATTAAATATTTGCTTATTTTCCATGCAGCGAAAATATTATAACTGATTTTAACGCAATGTATCCACCACTGAATAACTTAGAACGTATTTTATATTTGCCAAATAAAGTAATTATTTAATTGTTTTAACCTTCAAACACCATTTTTCATGCCTTTTAAAAATGGGGTCTTATAAAAATTTGCTTTGCACCAAGGTTAAATATAATATAAGATTGTTTTGAAATAAATTCAATGAATTTGACATCAAGAAATTCTGCAAAAAATATATATATATATAATTTCAACCTCTGTTTTTACGATAATTCGTTTTATCATAAATTGTTTCCTCAAAGTTTTAGATGAAATTTAGGATTTAAAAAATAAATTATAACATATTTGATAGTAAGTATATTAAATAAAGTAATGATATTTTTTACTTTCAAACATTGTTATTTTCACCTTGTGCACTAATGTTTGGTTAGATAAATATTTAATAGCTTTAGTCAATATTTAGAAAGTTAAACAAAAAATGTGAATGAATTCGGTACTGTATATGGTATAGATGTTCTATTTATGTTCTTATTCCAACCCCAGTTTTTTTAACCCCTTGCAATAACGGTTAGTTTAATCGAAAATTGTTACAGACAAGTTTTAGATAAAAATGATAAGAATACAAACAACTCTAACAGATTTTATAGTATGCTTAATAAGGGAGTTTTGATTTTTTTGTCTTTCAACCACCCCCCTTTTTTTTGACGTGACGTCTAATTAATCGATGAACGCCAGATGCACTTACGAAAAAGTGTCCCGTTACGCACATTGTCCCATTACGCTGTGTCCCGTTACGCTCATTGTACGATTGCGACGCATCTCTCTCTTCCACTCGATTGGAACCACCATCGATTCGACTTTTTCGAGGCACATTAAACTTTAAACACTCCCATTCGTTTCCTACTTTTCCCATCATCGTCCTATCCTTAATAGAATAACACAGATTGGAAGAAGTTAAATAGCAAACATGTATAAAAGTTATAGTTAAAATAATCTCTTCGTTAAAGTAATAAACATATTTGAATTAATGAGTGCAAATAAAAGTAAATTTATCAATTAAATAGAAGATTTCATTTCAATCCTTCTTTGTATCCATACAAAATAGTGATAATTCAATAAAAATGATTCAATTTTATTCATAGATGTATGCAATCATTTCATTAATGTTTTGTTATGACGTTGTCACATTAAACTATCGTCCGTAAACTGACTTTACAGACAACTATTTTTTTTAACTTCTCGTAGTAATGTTAGGTCATATAAAAATTATTTTCTGACGAAAGTTTTAGATGATATATTTATGTGTTATAATAAAAGGAAGTGTTTTCAAAAGTGTTCAGGGTAAGGATTTTATGAATTTTTTGTAATTTTAAAACTCATTTTTTTTCAATCCCTTGCAGCTATGTTCGTCTTATTACAAATTGTTTAAAAAAATTTAGGTAAAAATTATAATTTTTACAAACACACTAAATGGTGTACCTACGAATAGAGCTATTTTTTTGTCCTCTAATCCTAGTTTTTTCCGCTCCTTGTATTTATAGTTGGTTGTATCAAAAATAATTTTAGACAACAGTTTTTGGTATTACTGCTTCGAGCTACAATACGTTCAAACTGATGTGATATTTTCCATATTATGGAAAATACAGCGATTTTTCTGTTTTTAAAAAAACCTTCTCCATTTCTACTTGCTTGGTCGGAAACTGGCCATTAACGAACTTGACCGAAATTTTCACAATTAGATTTTATGCTGTCAGTTCGGAAGAGATTTGTAAAAAATTGCGGCATTTGTGTCCACAAAATTGTGATATATATAAGTATATATATATACTTGTATAGAAATTTTTGAGTTGACGATAGTTATGGGGTCTATGGACCATGAAACGAAAACCTATATAAAAATTATCCGGAAGTCGCAACATGTTAACGGCTACAACATGTAGCATGTATTCGAAATCTACATAAAATAGACATCTTTCTCGGAGAATTATTCGTAAACTTGTAAATATAACCTATGTACGTTTTTTAGGTAGATATAAAATTACACTTTGACAAGTGTCAACAAGTTTGTTTTTTTATGTAGCTTTGCCAACTAATGAAAATTAACTTATTACAAGTTCGCAAAAGTGCTATTGTGAAACAATTAACTATATTTTCACAAATGTGTGAAGTTTACAACTTTCACTTTTGTGAAATGGGACCCTGGTCTCCACAGAAGCAATACGGTCAAATGTGCTGGAGACATACCGGACAGCTACAAGATTTTTGTGTGAGAAACCTGGCGTTTGTGTCACGTCAGTCCAATATATGGCAGTATGTACAGTTTAATACACACGGTAGAAAAATTATAACGAAAATAAATTCCATTTCTTATATATAAAAACTTTTTATCATTTTACAGATTTATGAAGAAATATTAACCTCCGGTGTTGCAAATAACTTTAATTATATTATTGAAGTTTATCATGTTTTGACACTGGTCAGATAAAATACAAGTGTCCGTAAGTCCCAGTTTCAGTGGTAGATTATAACAGTTTAATTTAGACTTTTTCCAATAAATAAAACATAAAATTTAAGGTAAACTATTTTTTTTCTTACAAATGTTACGAATGTTCGATATGTGCACCTTTAGTTGAGGGACACATCCAACCTAAATTAACATTCTTCCCACATTTTGGTTAACAAGTCCGGAGTAATCGAAGCAATAGCCTATTCAATTCTGAGTCTTTAACTCTGGAAAATTATTAGGTAGCGACGGAACGTAGACATGATCTTATATAAAGCCCCTAAGGAAAAAAAAATCGCATTGAGTTACGATAGATAACGTGAAGGCCAGCGAAAAAAAAAAAAGAGCTCTGGCGTCGCAACCATTACGACCAATCCAACAGTCGGGCTTTACGTTAAACTGAAATTACAGATTCACTCTTAGCAAATTGCAGTACACAAAACGCTTTACGTTCAGAAGTCGTCATTTTGCGACTGGTGGAGTTACAAGCGAGAAAACAACCATGCATTACTCGTGCGAGCAGTATATAAAACGGTTTGAGTTACTCTTGAATTGTAACTTTCAACCAGCACTCTACAACGCTTACAGTTGATACTTATCACATTGATAACTGGGACATACTGTACAATGTACAACTTCTAGCCGAACCCCTCCCACCTGCTCCTCGGACACCCCAATCAGGCGGTGCGCCCACTGCGACAGCGAGGTGCTCCTGGACTTGCCCTGCTCGGCGTGTTGCATGTCGACGACTGCCCGCAGGCCCCGCCTCTCGCCCGCGGGAAGCCTGCGATTCACGCCGAGTATTCCACATGCCCGAACATTACCGAATACCTGCCTTCGGGTGACCTCGGAATTCTTTTGTTTAGGTGAAAAAACGCATTTTTTTTATTTTGCCATGTGTTCGTGAATGCCTAGTTAATTAAAATGGTCGATTAGGTCAGGTCAGTTACATTATCAATACTTTCAAACTAAGCGGACATTAAAAATAATATGAATTTTTTTAATGGTTGTTTAGTTTTAAAGTATTTATAATGTAACTGACCTGACCTAACAAACCGGGACAAAGGATGAACAGTAGGAACTCACGTATTTTTTTTTACGTATTACTTGCGCAACAATATCCAAACAACAAATAAATCTTAAGTTAATTACATCGAATTTTAATTTGATGACATTGAAAGACGAATGTAAAAGATAAGAATGTACGTATATTTACTCAAATATTAGTCTTGGTTTTAATGGCTTAATTTGTATTATTGTTATGAAACTTCCTACCTCTATTTGTTTATATCCAACATTAAAAACATACGTTTTTTCACCTAAACAAAATAATTCCGAAGACACCCGAAGGCAAGTATTCGGTAATGTTCGGGCATGTCGAATACTCGGCGTGAATCGTAGGCTTCCCTCTCGGCCCGCCGCGCATGCGCGGGAGGGCGCGCCTACACTGGACGAGATCGCTCGCTCGAAAGCCATCCGAGTACTAGCTTAACGTTTCCCTCGGATAAGGGATCCACCACAAGTGCATGGTAGTGGACGCGGCCATCTTTTGCGTTGCTTCTGAATTCTCGCAAGGGATGCATCGATTCATCCCTACTTGCGTCCATTACATCAAGATTTATAGGGATGCGACACTTGCAGCCACTCATGCGCCCCTACATAAGTAATAACTCAAATAGAGACAAATAAAAACGTTAATAAATATTACCGAAAGGCGAACTTAAACTTATAGGGGTATTTAATGCTCATTTTAAGTATTTTTTTAATATTTTGCATTTCATTTTATTATCGCTTATATTTATAACATCTACGCTACGTTAAATTTTTTGAATTGGTCTTTGTTATTTATGTTTAGCTGAATATTCTTAAATATCTTAACTTGAAATGACTGTGTGCACATTAGTACGACCATCAACAGGCGGCGCTAACATTAAAGTATTCGGATATTATTCACCCATTAGAGATGCGTCCTTTACACGGTGACTGCATTTGCTAAGGGATGTAGGGATGTTTGTGCTATCGACAGATCCCTGACTCGCCCACACACCACTCGCTATGCTCCAGTGACTCGCTACTCGCTGGCCAGTTCTGTGTCCAAGGTGCACGTGACTTCCGACGAGTTGATGATCATGCACGTGCAAACTTAATTTTTAACATGTGTTTGAGCATGCGTATTCATTAATTATTTGGCAGGTTATAGCTGGTGGGCGTGCACATTAATGGTTCTTTGAATTCTTTAAATGACAAAGTGAAGTACATAAAAATTAATACAAAATTTACCTGTTTTTTTGTTCTAATTACACATGAAACTGAAAAAAATTACCAAAATACTTTTTTAAAGTGTGAACAATTAAGAAAATTTTGAGAACCATAAGTAAATTTTACTTACCGTGTGCAATTTATATTTTCTGTGACAGTTACAACACACTCTCACGAGTTCCCCCCCCCCCCCCCCCCCCGCCAATGCAATAATAGCTTATAAATGACAGTGGGTGAGTTTACTTATTGCTTCTTTCAATTTGAATAGTTGAGATAGAACTCAATCAGTGTAATCAATGTAACTAGTAATGTTCCATCGCGTAAGGAATCGGTTACATTGGGTGAAATTACTAGGTGCTCGTCGGCCGAAAAACTCACTTTAGACTGTTTGCCCACTTGCTTATCGAGTATTGATTGGACAGAGTGAGATAAGCTCTCTTACTCTCACAGGAGAGATTTTCGCGCGAGGTTATATTCAGATTTTTCCAAATCGTATTTTCAAGTCGAATAAATTTTTTCATTAAATAAATTTTAATATTACGGCATATAAATCTCTTAAAAAAGACAGCAATGGCAAGCGAGTAGCATAAATGGAGACTTAATATAAAACTTTATTGGCTGTAGTGGTGATTTGAGAAAGTTTAAATACCTTAACGCAGTGGTAAGACACTAGAATTTTATTTTATAGTGTGCGGGTTCGAGTCCCGTTCCGGCCACGCTGATTACCTAACGTTTATTTTGGTTTACCACCTCTCCAGGTACATGCTGGGATGGTTCAGTACACACCGCGGAGGGTTCTTTTCATATACAGAGTGGGGCAAAAGGCGTGTATCGGTTTTGAAGGGCTGTTAAAAAAAAAGGAACAATTTACAGAATTGAGGTTTATTTTATTGGAATCAGTATTCATTCATCATTTTTTTTGTCAAGTTCTGAAGATCACACGAGGCAGATGATGGCCATCGAGCAGCGATGCGTTGATGAAGGCGATCACGGAACTCTTCGACTGTTTTTCGGCACATCTCGAGGAACATAGCGGTGATCAGCATCTGCAGTTCTGCCACGGCGCGAGGACGATGTTGGCAGCCCCGCAGGAGGAGGCCACACTGCAGTCCTGTGAGCCGCGGGCCGCCCGCGTCTCCTCGCAGAGAGGCGCGCAGGGAACACCTGTCCGCGTGTCGCCACTGCAACTCGAGCCGTCCTGTTGCAACGAGTTCCGAAGTCTCCTTCACCAATGGCCACCATCTTCCTGATGCAATCTCCAGAAATTTATACAAAAAAAATGGGGCGTGTCTGTGTCATGGACACGGCCGTGCGTTGTACGTGAATACGTGTGCGTAACAGGTAATATTTTCTATACAAAATATAAAATACGCTATTTTATGTATGTGATAATTATGTTTGAACACTAAGAAGTCATCATCCACTTGCATCATTTCAACCGCCTCAGCTGCAGATGTACTGGCACCGTCGCGTCCGCTCGGCCGCATTCATTATTTTACGTTCCCGGCACTGCTTCACTCGGTCATATGGTGTTTCATTGGTATCATTCGATTGCTTTTGGGAAGCCCCTTGCCAACCGTATACGATCTCTGTATTTAGATTTGGCTTTTTGATGCGTATATGCCGACATTATATATTTTTTATTTTAACACCATGTATATTCACTGTAACAATTTTATACTAATTTTTTATATATTAAATATATAGATTTTGACGAGAACTGACGATTGAAACTCAAACGAACGTCGTAGCGTCTCCGAGTCAAACGTTATACTAAAGGGAAATCTCGAAACGCAGCAAAATTACCTCAAAATGGCGGCGCTTCCTCCTCCACCGCGCGCGATGCGTCACAGTCCTCACTTAGCGTAACGAATTCTTTGATCATTTAGCTATCCAGTAGTGTAATTAAAATTTGGATAGAGATGATAGATATGTAGCTGCAACACCAAACTTTATCCTCCATTTTGTTATCATTCGTTTTTTGAATTGCCTCCCACTATGGAAGCAATTTTAAAGACCTATTCACGTCAAAATGTGGATGTGTACCGATTCCAATAAAACAAACCTAATTTCTGTAAGTTGTTCAGTTTTATTTTAATAGCCCATCAAAACCGATACACACATTTTGCTCCACTCTGTATTATTGCGTGTCAACCGACTACTGTCCTCTCCGTTGACCGGCGTTGAGCGCAAGTTAGTTCTGTCAAACTCTCGCTTCCAACACCTTCCAATATGTTGCGTTGAATAAAGCTGGAGGGTTATGACGTCACCGAAAAAGTCACTAGAGCAGCAATATTTGAATGACTTGAGTTTCAATCAAATATTTTGCAAGTAGGTGTGGTTCTAAAATATGTTGGATATTTTATGCACTCGGCAAATCAAAATCGTGCCTAGCGAAAACGGAAATGACATCGGTTTCCATATCAACTGTTCTTTAAAACGGCGAAGAGAACATGGGTGTTAATGGGTGTTAATATGAATGTCGTTTGCGAAAACATTTTATTTGTGAAAATGAAATTATTCTATAAATTTAAAAAAATCGTTAAACATTTATTTTTATTACGTAATGAAAATTATTGTGGGTTGGATTCATAACTTTAAGAAATTTAAAATGCACAAATAACATGAACAAGTTAATAAAATTTCACCCCCCCCCCTAATGTTGCATTATTTAATTACAAAATCAGATTACAATTGAAATGTTTGATATAACTCAAAACAAAAATAAGCTTTGGTAGTGTGATTTTATTTAAAACATATTTGAGGTTATATATTCAAATATATTTGATTGAAAAAACTGGAAGTCATTTTCTGTCCAATACTACCCCTTCAGCTCTATTGTCAAAAATAACAGTAAGAATATTTGACAATGTGTCAGGGCGTTTAGCGACTACAAAGTTCACTGGAAAGTAGCTAGTGCACTGAAGTCGACGCTAGGGCAAGTTTAATAGATATTCGCTCTCTCACTGCTATGAAACTATCTCAATGTTATGACGGTGAATAATTGAACTGGCAATTACATTTGGCGAACGCAAAAGCTATTATTTTGGAAGTAAAGTTGAGTGCGAGTTTAGTGTGCGGCAATTTTTTACATGCTTTATATTAGCTTCACCTGTATGTTTGTCTGTCCGTCTGTAACTCTTTCGACTAAGTTTTCTTTTCTTGCAAAGCACATACTTTTACCAGTTTCAATTGTTCCTTCCTCTGTGCTAGCCTTTCAGCTTGCTTAACCACGCCGGAAATTTTTTTTTTTTTTTTTTTCCGGTAAATTCTAAGATTATATCCATACATCTAACTGTAAATGATTGTCTGTCCGTCTGTAACTCTTTCGACTAAGAGTGAGTGTCTAATGATTGTAAAATGTCCCACCAATTTTATTACGCTCGTTAGCCGAGCGGTCTAAGGCGCGCGACTTCTGTGACGTTAGCTTTCGGATTCAGCGATCGTGGTTTCTACTCCAGGCCACGCCGAAAAAAATTTTTTTTTCCCGGTAAATTCTAAGATTATATCCATACATCTAACTGTAAATGATTCGGAGAGACTTTACCATTTCTTTGTGACGTTGCAACTCCAAATAGTTATCTCAGATGGTAATAGGTAGTGTCGGTAACTCATTTCCCTATGATAATTATACATAAATATAGTTTAAAAAACTAAAAAAACATGCTTTTAAAGAATATCAAACTAAAAAGTTAAAAATAAATATAGTTTAAAAAACTAAAGAAACATGCTTTTAAAGATTATCAAACTAAAAAGTAAAAAATAATTTTAAAATTTAATTTATGACAATAGTATATAAGCAATACTAGTATAAATGAGAAAAAAGCATGGGGCGCTTAATATACAAAAAATATGGTACAAAGCGCCTCAAGCTTTTTTCTCATTTATACTAGTATTGCTTATATACTATTGTCATAAATTAAATTTTAAAATTATTTTTTACTTTTTAGTTTGATAATCTTTAAAAGCATGTTTCTTTAGTTTTTTAAACTATATTTATTATCAATTTTGTTTAGCAATGACTTTCTGTAAGAATTCACAGGGATATTTCAGGAATCAACAACGCGCTAAAATATGCTGGCTGTCTGAAAACCTCTATCATATATAGATATTCTATATTAGCTACTAAATCAAACATTGTTCTTTTCAAGCTTTGTTCAAACAGCTGAACACTTTGCCAGAGCCTGTAGAAACAATTTTATAAATAAATTATTTGGAAATTGTAGTTTACAAAGTCTAATGTTAGTATGATTACAGTATTTAATAATGGCGTTTTATTGGGTTGAATGGATACAATTTTTTGGAGGTCATAGTGCTATAGTTTTTACTGTAGAAGAAAGTCTGTGATAAAATGGTTCAAAAAATAAAGAAGAGTACTTTTAAATAAACGACTAAAACAGTCAAAATAGTGAAAATTATTCTGTGCCGTTTATAAACAATTTTTAATCTAAACAAGCATGTTATTGAAGTATTACAGCACACCAAACAACGTGTTATGAAATGTACAGTATTTTACGTACATCATTACAATAAAATATTTGGGCATCTAGTTTCAAAATTTTATTTTACAAAACGAACATATTTTGATTGTGCGGAAGATTAGAGTTAAATATAGCTAGAGCACAATTTAACGCCATAATTCTTCATCCTAGCCTAGGATTTCAGCATCGTAGGCTTCACTGCTGGTATTGGTTTGCTGCAGGGCTGAGATGTATGCATAGTTTGCTTAGCTATCATGTCGGCCATTTTCTTCTGTTTCACTGGATAGGTAAACGTGCCTATCCAACACATTACTGTTTGTAAGTTAAAGATTAATATTAAGGGTAACTTAGCCCCGCCAATATTTTATATTAAGGTCTTATCTTTAAGCATACGCTTTCATTCTTTTTACAACTCAATTTCAGCAATATATATATCGCCTGCATCACTGCACAAGGTTTCATGGTTTGGATTGGAGAATTGAAGAGTGCTGGTTTTTCAAACCCTTGCAGTGAAGGATGGCCGTATAAAATTTTTTCTACCATTTATTTGTTACTATTATTAGAAATATTAGAAAGCTATTAAAAATTAAAGACGTTGCATTTATTAAAAACTTTTTAATTTCTACCTCAGGAGGTTGCAGGGAAGACCCAACAATAATAAATTGAAAGTGCTACATGCATAATAAGAAATGATTTATGGTACGTTCGAAAAGTTTGGGGCCTTTAACTCCCCTTATACGTTGGGACGGCGAAAAGGGGGGGAGGAATCCGGAGGAGTCTAAAAGCCTCGGGAGTATGTCAAAATTAACGTACATCGGTTTATTAGTGTTCCTTCACCCGTGAAGGAGGGGCGAGGGAAGTGGAGTCCTACATTTCTCCTAATATTGGGATTATAATATTAACCATTTGAGTTTTTTTATTATTTTTTATTTAGAAATACGCTATTGCTGGTTACACTATACGTCTTAATAAACCTCAGTAATGGGGCAATAAAGATGAATATGCATACACACATAAAACAGGCCTAGATAAGCCGATGTCAAAAAATTAAAAACATTACAGCACAGACAATCCTGTGGAAGGAATCAGTCAAAACATTTTCACAACATAGACTGAGCCAGTGGGCTACAACTACGAGACAATAGTTACAGCAACAGTAAATAAAGACTGTTTGTGCCTGAGGACGGGAAGAGATATCAGTTATAGAAACGTCGAAACTGTTGTTTCAGGAAGACTATTGTGTATTGTCTTCGTTGTAATGTTCAGAATATCTGTTTTGGTTACATCGTTAGGTTCGCCTGTCCACATGATCTATTATGTATCATTGTTGGGTTCGTCTGTTTGTCGCTGTGTTTTCCAGGTAATTTTTGTCTGTTTTTACTGTTTTTATGACTACTGTCTCGTAGTTTTTAGGCCGTCTGTGTGGTAATAATTTTTTGCCTAATATCTTCTACAGAATTTACTGTGCTGTTTAGGTTTTTGATTTTTTGACATCGGCCGATTTTTGGCTATTTTTCCATGTGTATGCATATTCTATTGTCCATTACTGAGGATTCTTATGAATACAATGGTGAATACCAAAGAAACATCTCAAATCAATCATCCTAATTGCAAGAACCATTCAAAGAAGGTATTAACTGTGTAAATAAGGTACATAGGTCGTGAGCCCTTGATGCCCCCAATCGTCGAACAATATTCAAGGTCCTCGTTTTCCGAAATCAAAAAAATTACCCTCCGGTTCAGCTATCTCATCCATGGAATGAAAAAGAGCGTGGGGGAGGAAGGGAGGTGGAAATAGGGGGGAATCGGGAGAATAAATGTGTTAGCTGTGTTTAAAGCTTGGACGTTTACATCAGAACAAACATTTTGTTCGGACAGCCTTTGGTTTTTATGTCGAAAACTTCCGTGCTGGGTTAATGAAATAAATAGGATGCATGACTTTCGAACTAGCATCAGTGTTGCAGTATAGTTATGGAAGAAAATGAATATTGTGTCGCAGACATAATTTATTGTAATTTGAAAGCTATGTACGTTGAGGAATTTTTATTATACACAGTAAGCTTGTTTTGCATTTTCCAATAACATTTACAATTACTCAAAAATTATTGGTGTTAGTAAATATGTCAGCAATATTGCAAGAAGTTTACTGGAAACTATAGTTGTTTTGTCTAGAGACATACGAGACTGTAAAATCCAGATAAAACGACACAATTAATGATGATGCACTTGCAAACAACTCGATTGGCAGCAAGCGTGCACGATAGCACAACTTACCGCCATGATGGTTGAACAACAACTGTTGCTTCGTTGCTGGAAGCTGCAGGGCTACCCACCTTGGCAGGCAGCCAACTTGAAAAACTTGGCGCTGCTAGCAAGCAGCGCGGGAAGTTCAAAATTCAAATGTTTCAAACACTATACACTAAATTACACACAAATTATTATTTACAAGTCCAAACAATAGTATAAAAATAAATTTAATAACTTGCAAATAAAATTTTTTAGTTGGACTAGCGCTGTACTTGAATGACGAGTAAAAGACTCTGGAAAGATGACGGGAGTAGTCGCATTATGTGGGTTCTAGGACAGGCGCTGGAGTCTAGAGGCAAATAACCTTGACCTAAGTGACCTTGAAATTAATGAACTTGACCTTGGAAACCATCCTGAGTGACCTTGATCTCGTTCGTTTTTAAGTATATTAACTGCGCAGGGTCAAGGTTAAGTTCAAGGTCACTGTGGTCAAGGTCACCCAGGATTGTTGCCTAGGTCAAATTCAAGGTCACTGATGTCAAGGGCACCAAGGTAAAGGTCAATTGCCTCCAGACTCCAGCGCCTGTCCTAGAACCTCCATAATGCCACTACTGACAGGCACGTCGATCTCTTTGACACTCAATTATCCCCCTCCTCTTGGTGCTTCCCGTGGCGTGCCCCTTCCCCTACTCGGTCATGGATCATACGTGCGACTGGCGCCCGTAAGGCATAGATGGGGCCCGTCCTTCTTAGGTATTCGTGTGTCGTTAGGCTCACTTTTATTCTCCCTGACGTTTGGGAGCCTTTCCGTTCATTGTAGTGCTTGAGCGTCGCTGTGCTTCAGCCGCTGGTCATGGGCACGTGATTATAGATTTGTTGCGTGTTTCCACAGCACCCGGTGGCGGTGCCGCGCAACTCTTCTCTCGTTTAAATATTGTGACATGTTTCTGTAAACTGGGTTTATACTGCCACCTGAAAAAAATTTAGTTTGGTTTTCGCTTATACTTGGTTACTGTTGCCTGGGACATTATATCTGGCACGATAAGCCCCGGGGAAACATGTCCGCGAGACTGCTGCAAGTGTTCCCATGAATAGGCTGCAAGCTTTGTTTTCTTCTCGCGTAGTCAGACGTTATTTCTTCCTGGATTGGATTTCTGGGCCCTGGGACGACATATTTATACCAGCACCGTAAATTTATGCACATTTTTTTGCACTATGTACCTATTTAATTTAGTGTAATTATTTGTGCTTATTATTTGAGTTTAATCGTGTTCATGTGCTGTAAATTTTGATTTCTGGCAGCTGGCTCGTGAACCCTACTATTTGCTAGCAGTGTAATTTTTATTTAGCTGTGTTTCCCAAGAAATATTGCGCACGTGCGCGTTAGGCTTCTTTCGACAACGTGTGTAATTTTGTAACTCCATAAGTTTGCACAAATAAAAAAGTTCCTGATGTCTCTCTGTAATCTACACATGTTCTAAGACTAAAACATTGTCTACTTTTAACTTAACTCATCTTTCATTTGTAATGTTTTTTTTTAAATTTTGCAAGTGTGACTTTACATTGCCGGTGGATTCTGTGTTTGGCCTGAGAGCCCTTACTGTGCAATATCCCTGATGCGAAAGTAAATTTTAAAAGTGGAACTTCTTTGCTGAAGGGACTACAATTTTCGTGCGTCACGAAAATTCCGATCGCATGAGGAAAATAGTGAGGTACGTTGTGGAGTCACCGGTAGAGGAGGAGAGTGCGTCAGCGGCGACGCCGCTCCAACGCATGCACTAGCGGTCGAATGGGAAGTTGGCAAGGGGGAGGGGATAGGCACGTAGTAGCGTAGCTTGCTATATGCTAATTGTAACGGCCGGAAGGTGAGACTGTAGGGAAGAGGTAGAAATGACGCAGCAGTGATGCTACGGAATTATTCACAACGCTGCTTGTTTGTCTACTCCTCAGTTTTCGTAACGGCTATCATATTTCTTTTAATTAAAATATCTACAATTTATTTATTCGCTTGGAAAATAGTTATTGATTTGTCCAATTAACTTTAGAAGGATCATTCATTTTTATATGAATAGTGTGATTGAAAATGTAAAAACGACGTACAGACTTAAGAGTTTAGCTTTCTAAGTGTAATTTATTTTTGGAAAACAGTTTTTTGAAATGTCAAAAGGACTAGAATTTTGAGATAGACTTTATAAATTATATTTTTAATTTCGATTGGAGTGTTTTTTGTTCTTTCATTTTATTTGGTTGGAGATCGTGATTAGACATCATGCCTAAAAGTAATAAAAAGACAGAAGCATATAAGGCAACGTGGGAAATAAACCGCCTAAAAAGGCGCGGAAAAAAGGCATTTGAGATCACACACGCATTCTTACTATTATCAATTGTTCTCTCTTGTTCAATAAAAAAGTACTAATAATTTATATTTATCTATACCTAATGAGAACAAAATTACACTTCTGTCGCGAGCACATTTTTTCTCTCATTAATCAAAAAACAAGGATTTTAACGGCTTCCTTTTGCCTTTTCCGCACGTGTTATGCCCCCCCCCCCTTGTTCGTACTCTGTGGGCTTTATTTTACTAAGCGACGGGATCGGACTCAATGAACGCAGGTGAAGCATTAATAAGTGCAAATAGGCGCGTTACGCATTAGTGAAAGCTACATCCATAGAAGTCCTATTAACTTCTGTGAAAATAAATTCGTATGAACTCGATGTGAACGAAGACACGAGAAGGGGAAATGTGCTCAGCGGCTCGATTCTGAAATGCGCACTGCGAGAGTGTGGTTTTTCTCGCCTGCGAGCCGTGTCGTGGTATTCTCCAATATAGTATATCAGCTGAGTGAGAAAATGCCCTCAATCTTGCGGTAAAGACAAGTGAGGTGTCATGTTATTCATTTTTTTCAGTACATTACGAATATGCCAACCCGGAAATCGAAATCGGTAGCTTTCTGTCTCAAAATGGTGTTCAAAAATAGCGGATCAGTTATACGACCACTTTGAATTTAAGCTGACGTTACATTTTCCCTGGTTCACGTTTTTCAGTTATGTAAGCATCATTTGGTTTTATTTGAGTTGCTAAATCAGAAAATATATAGTAATTAAAGAAATTATGAATATTTACTATAAAAAACGCTAAGAGAAAATCGATATACCAATATTTTTTTATTTACATTCATTTATAAACGCTTATTTCAAATATGTTAGGGCCGTAATCAAAAAATTGTCTAAACAAATGTTGTAAGGCATTTACTTAACTAAATTTTAAGCCCTAGAACAGCTTTCCACGTTGAAGCAGGCATGAGTAGCGTGAGTTAGCGCGTGTAAGTGCGTCTATGAGCCAGAGGCAAATGTAGGCTCAACTCTTTCATACAGGTAATATTTGTTAATTTGATACTATTAAATTTAATAAGAAATTTAAAAAGTTAATAATTGACATTTGTCCTGAAAATAATATAAATCGCAAAGTAATGATCCCATCTCTTGTGAAAATTATGAGTTCACAAATCGGATGATAGAACTTGGTAGTTTTCATTAACGTGTAGTTATAATTATATATTATAATAAATATTATTAATTATAAAAGAATTTTAAAAAAATTAGTCACAAAATGTTCTGGGCAAGATTTTCTCCCATTGTTATATATTTTTAGAGTATTCCAACTCAGAAATGTTATTGGGAGTTTTTTAATGGTTTCATTAAATACCTAAAGCAACATCTAAAATTTTAATTGACAATGCAATGTATCAATCCGAAGAAAAGTTGTGTTACTTATCATTTTCTTACAATTTTTATGTACATTAAAAGTAAGATAATCTGACAATCGACATAAACAGCTTACATATTTAATCAGAAAACGGCAATTGGAAAATTGTGATAATTATAACAAATGCAGTAGCAATAGTTTAGACCTCAGTTTAAAGGTCTCACTAACAGCAGTAATCTTCAGATAAAACATCGAGGTCGTAGTAGTTGTCACCAGTAAGGAACACTTCATATTCGGTAGCCGTTGATTGTTCATCACATGAGCATCTGCAAAGATCAGTGCATGGAAGTTTGAAGTTGAAGCACGGGCATGTATCTCGATGGCACGTTTTGCATTTGGCGCAAGATACAATTTCCAATACTTCCTCAGGAGCAGGTAGACTTCCAAGCCGTGTAATATCAATGTGGTCATTGACGTTATACCAGCCATGTTCATATGGCGTATGAGTCATCTGAAAGCGAATAAGCCATATTCGCCAAATAGCGGCTTGATAGTTTGCTCTAGTCGCATGGAGACGAAGTGTTGAACGACAAGTAGGTAACAGTTCCGGCATTCGGCTACCTGCTTTAGAGCAATATAAATCATAACGCAATTTATTGACGTCATTAGTGTCTTTCCCACCGTACATTTGACACACAAATTGCTCAAACTGGCATTCAGAGGCTCGTTAACAGTCCATTCTTCGCCGAGGGTTTTGAAGGATATAAACATAATGAGCTACTACTGTACTCATTAGTTTGAACGGTGTTCCTTTGCCTTTTCCATAGAAAGCGAAAATGCTGTCACAACCTGTGGAACTGTGAAACCCAATCAGAGCTTTCAGGAAACTATTTATATTGCATCCATCTGGTAATTTAAGTCGTAACTTGCTGACAACATTTGTAAGAGCCACAATTCGAGTTTTTCCTCGCTGGCCAATTTTCACATAAAGTTTGCATTTTATATTTTGAATGAAACTTAACAGAATCACTAACACATCTGAGACATCACCATGCACAACAACTGCAGGGATATTACACGTCGATTCTGTTTCCTGGTTATTGGAGTAGCTTGTAGAAGATAGTCTCACCTATTGCAAAAAAAGTCATGCCATTGGGTATTTTTACTTTCCGAAGCAAAGCTAGTCCATCGAAAACAGATGCTGCGTTATGTGGGTAAATTGTTTCAGCTGGAATATCTTTTTCAAGGATATGCCATAATTGGCTCTTCACTGTCTTTCTAGGGCATCCCATTGAATCACACAAAGCCCATGGAACAGGGCTTATGGGTATTCCATAACAACTCTTAAGTCAACCTTACGATGCTGGTTATTATAGCAAGCCTTGCAAATAATGACGCATTAGCTGTGATTGCTACATATTTTTCTTTAAACAAGTAATTTTTTTTACTAAGAGTAGAAAATGTTTTCAGACCTATTTTATGCAGTGGAGCGTGGAATTGTTTCGTACTTTCCACTGTCAGCCGCTCTTTCACAAATGATTCAGCAGCATTCATCCCTTTACAATGAGCTGTCATTAGGTCCTCTTTGACAGATTCAGTTGGTATTAGACCTGTCGAAATACTCCGCAGTTCACCGCCATTCCAAGGATTTTGCAAGGAATTATTAAGAAGGTTGATAATACTTTGCACATCTTTTTCATCTCTGTCTATGCGTGACTCACTCATGTCTGGATGTTTCGACTTTTGTGTATCATATACTGTCATTTCTTCAAGGAGTACTTTGTACGACGATCGCCTTTGGTTATTCAAAACCCATCTCTGAGTAGCAGCAAAGTTTGAACTGAAACCGATGAAACCTCCAGTAGTTTTGCAATCTTTGTTAATGGTCATTTCAATTTTCATAACTACACGTTAATGAAAACTACCAAGTTCTATCATCCGATTTGTGAACGCATAATTTTCACAACAGATGGGATCATTACTATGCGATTTATATTATTTTCAGGACAAATGTCAATTTTTAACTTTTTAAAGTTCTTATTAAATTTAATAATCAGCGGTATCAAATTAACAAATATTACCTGTATGTAAGAGTTGAGCCTACATTTGCCTCTGGCTCATAGACACACACGCGCTAACTCACGCTACTCATGCGTGCTTCAACGTGGAAAGCGGTTCTAGGGCTTAAAATTTAGTTAAGTAAATGCCTTACAACATTTGGTTAGACTATTTTTTATTTCGGCCCTAACATATTTGAAATAAGCGTTTAAAAATTAATGTAAATAAAAAAAATATAGGTATATCGATTTTTTCTTAGCGTTTTTTATAGTAAATATTCATAATTTCTTTAATTACTATAAATTTTCTGATTTAGCAACTCAAATAAAACCAAATGATGCTTACATAACTGAAAAACGTGTACCAGGGAAAATGTAACGTCAGCTTAAATTCAAAGTGGTCGAATAACTGATCCGCCAGCTTTGGACGCCATTTTGAGACAGAAAGCTACCGATTTCGATTTCCGGGTTGGCATATTCGTAATCTACTGAAAAAAAAACCTGAATAAAATGAGACCTCACTCGTCTTTACCGCACGATTGAAGGCATTTTCGTTAAAATCGGGTCTAGCTGATAGACTAATACTGGCGACAGGCCACGTGCTCTCTCTACAACCAGAGTGTCATTTTACAATCTCCCCAGCTGCGAGGCTATGCCCATTATTGACAGTGCCTGCGGTCTGACTAGTTCATTCATGTGGCCAGTGATTGTAGCCTCATGCACAGGAGCTTGTGATGAAAGACTAGCTGCGGTCAAACTCCCCGCCTGTGGCTTGTCGTCAGTATTTGAAAATACCACAATGAGGCCCACAGGCGGGAGAACCCGTCATCGCTACCGGTGAACCAAAGTATTCAACATGGCGGACCCACGTGTTGCATTATACACCTATACATATCCCAATTCGTGACAACATTGAGGGATACACCAATCGTACTGGTGTGCCAAATTAAAATTTTTAGTAGCGAAACTATTCTCGAATAAATATTGTTAACTTAAAAACTCATAGAAAGGAGTAATCGCAACTTAAAAAATACGTTAGAAATTTGGCATTACTATATTGATGATCAGAAATTTCTTTTAAATTAGTGTTGTGCTTTGATAGCGCAGGTGCTATTTCATTTCTACGACCTAAGCAGCTCACAACCGTTTTTTTCTCTCTCCCCACTCTGGTAGTGGTCTGTGGGGGCTGTGAGGGGAAGTTAAAACAAAATGGCACCCACTGAAATGCTCAAGCCAATAAAGAAACTCTTAAAGAAAAAAAGAAAAAAATATATTAACAAAAGTTATATAAATAAAGCGTATTTTCGAGTAGTTCCATGTGAGAAAGTATCAGGGGACCAGAAGTCACAGAAAGGTAGTTAAAGCGCCCCCTAACCAGGGTTGTTTTGGCGGGCAGTGGCCGAAGCTGCAACTGTGTTCGCACCGCGGGGGTCCTAACCTCTTTCCCCCTTCAAAGTAGTCACAACCCGTAATAGGGTGTTCCTAAACTTACTACCACTGCTGCTCTAATAAAACAGGAAAACAAGACTTAAAAAGGCACAGACCTGTGAAAAATTTGTCCAAAGCTTAATTTTTGCACAGTGGTACAGTCGACTATGCTTAACAACATGCCAAAAGTTTACCGCTGTATAAGCGGCTATAAGCCGCGTGTTTCCTTCACCGGCAGGCAATTGCTCTCACTAGAGACCTGTCTGACTCACAAATAAAAAACCTAAACCTAAAGTAAGGAAAGAACTATTCAGTTTTTAAGATTGGCCATATATTTTGATGAATGTAATTAGAGAATAAAATTAATTTCACTGCCAAAACTATCCTTAACTCATCAGTGTGATGAACATTATATTAAATTAGTGAAAACTATAAGAGTTTTAAAACCGGTAAACCTTCCTTCAATTTTAAAGTACTCATACTATAAAATAGGGAAAATATATATAATTTTTAAGTTGAGTATATCAAAAAATCTGATAAATTTTAAAAATCAAGATGAAATCCTTTTCGTTAAAATGCAAATATAACTTGGGAAAAACTCATATTTCTATAATTTTGCAGGCGCACTGGCCAAAACGTTCTTTTCGTATTAATATTACCAATGTTGTACCATTATAATAAACAATTGTTAAAAAGCAGTGCTTTTTAACAAGATACCCAAAGTGATAAACTGCAGCATTTAGCGATAATAAAAAATATTGCAGTACATAAAAATATGCGATGGAAACCACTCAGTGACACGAATACTGAAGGAGACTGAAAAATAATCTTAATTCAAGCCATATATAATATTATTAAATTATTTTTTAAAGAACTAAACAAAAACACGTTCTAATGTTGTATGAACTAAAAAGAAAATAATTAATCTTTAAATATAAGAAATGTGTTCAACAGCGACAGAATCAACTAGAATTATGTATGACAAAAAATTTTAACGCATGAGCTTAAAATAAGATCCAGGTGAAAAACAAATAAACAAATCAATTAGTTTTAATGAAAAAAGCGTGACTTGACATGTATGTTTACAGGTGTGTGAGTGACGTAAGCTACGGCCACACAGGGCGCCATGCTCGCTATGTTCACTATGTTGGCTATGTTTGGACGACGCCAGGTGTTTGGTTCTCGGCTATTTTTCTAAAAACGTCGCTGGCTTCGGGCATGTGCAAATAAAAATATCTGTTTCCGCCCGGAATTTCACTGTAGCCTACTTTCTGTGTATTCTTTAAATTAGTAGCCTATCACGTCGACGAAAAATTTGATTGAAGTACAAAAATAGCCCTGTTTAATGATAAGAACGATAAAATCCATAGTAAGCAGTGTATGCAAGATATTGTCTGTGTTTCGATTTCAAAGGTATGATAGGAAACTGTAATGCATTTATTCCTCATGCAACTACTACATCAAATGATGAAATTATCCAAATTCATATTTTTTTGGACAAACTGCATGGACTCATTTCATTTTTACGTTTACATACTGTGATGCCAGCAGAATATTATCATCATCGAATCATCACTTGAATCCCACGGCATGCGTTTATCCAACATCGTGAACTAGACTGTGGCCAACTGCTGCAGCGAATATAGCGAACATGCGTAGCTTTCTGTGTGGCCGAAGCTTTCGATGTATCTCGGATTCTTCACTGGATATTTTATTTTGTGGCTTTTAAGGCATTATAGGATACTTAATTATCGTCCCAATTTTTTTCAATAAAATATTTCAGTTTTGAATTGTAATCAAAAAGACACAATAATATACTTAAACCGAATGTTTTATGTGTCTAATGTATCTTTACCATTAAAACTCGAGGAATGATGGAGTATGGGTCTTAAAAATCAGTCAGCTAGCCTTTATTTTTTAATTTGAATTTGAGAATAAAATATTTAAACTTTGTATTGTTTCTTATCGTCTTAAAATTTCAAAACTCCATTTAGATATAGCCTACAGGAAATACATGTTGCGGCTCTCTAAAAAATTGTAGAATCTGTTTAATATTTGGCTGATCTCTCTCGAAATTCTTTCAACCCCTGGTATTACTTATTCACTGATTTTATATTAATTAGGTAGACGATTTTTTCTGGACTGGAAAATTCATATACAAGTAAACATCGAGTGCACAAATAGTCTTCTGTTTGTAAGAAAATAACAAATTAGGCTTAAAATTAGTTAATTCACTGAAGTTACCAGTTGTAACAAGAAAATCGTGGTAAGTTATAAATAACATAGGTAATAATAGAAATGATTTTGAAAGGAATCATTATTTAAAACGATTTTATGTTTTACGCAGTTAAGTACCTATGGGCTATCCCATTTTAATAATTTGTGCTGTGGTGGATAAAATTCTGAATATAACTACGTTTACTTGACAAGGCAGCTATATACACTCATATTTTACTTAAATGAGGCCAATAAGAACAAAAACTCAAATTATTGTACTTATAATTTTTTTCACAACATGTCTGAACGGCGAATAGAATGACAGACCCCAAGAAAATTCAGTCATCAAGGCGAGGCGTCAACCCAAAAATAAACACGATGTAAGGCGTTTCCTAGGACTATGTGCTTACTATAAAGGTTTTTTGACTAGGTTCGCAGCTGCTGACCGATCACCACATCATCTGACTCAGGAAAAGGTACTGTTTTTTTTATTTTTTTTATTTCATGGTGTGAGGCTACCTCTCAGAACCTTTAGGAGTCACTATGTTCTGCCTCCATTCTTGCCCACATTTATCATAATAAAAACGAGCAGACATGGGCTGGGTTCTGTACTTTCCCAGGGTCATAATGAAAGCGAATGAGGTATCAAGTTCACAACAAAGCTTTATCCAAGATAGAAATTAAATAATTAATATAAAAGAACTTCCAGCTGTAGTTAAGGCACTGCAGCATTTTCACAAATATTTATGTAGGAGATAATTCCTTTTACGCTGACCATGCTCCACTATGTGTTATTTGCAATTCAAGCACACAAAGGAACAAATCACTTGGTAGAGTGAACCGATACAGCAATGCAATTGCTAAATCGCACACCACAAGGGCCAAACTCACAGCAATGCTGTTGCCCTACCTCACTGACCATGCAAAGTAGACTGCAACCATTGCAAAAGGGGAGAGAATGATGAATAAGTCGAAGACATCCGAGTTACGACTGATGTTAACAGCGAGCATAAATAGGACTATGCTAGCCTAAAAGTGGAACAGCAACAAGACTCTGGCCTAGGGATATAGGAAATTATCATATTGTCGCATTCCAGAATTTTTCGGCTTTAAATTTTTAGCCGGCTTTAAATTTCTGTTGGTTTTCTGGCATCGCACATACTGATGTGTGGCATGAGCTGACCATAGATCTGGTGCTGCCTCGTGCTAACATTTCTGGGTCGCTCTGTGGTGAAACAGGGGGCTTTGTCCCTTGGGGAGCGAGCGATTCGGGGCTCACTCAGCTAGCATGTGCCCTGATCGCGAAATTTAGGGCCTGCGAGCCTTAAATCTTCTGTAATTGGTAATGATTAGTCAGCCATCTGTTTTTAGATTGGTTTTTGCGGTCGAGGAGATTCCAGGGGAATGGCGGTAAGAATTGACGAGATAAGGTGCTTCCGTCGACATATGCTATGCATATTTCCTTGATGATAAATCCTACTTGCGACATGAACCCCTGGATATTAACGAACATGTTGGTGGCAAAACTATACTGAACTCTTTTCCGCATTTAAACTAGTATTTACACTACTTTGTCCCGGATATTATATGTAGCCAGCCTATCGTGCATAATAAGAGCATACGCTTCAGTGTTTGCAGGCACGTTTTCTGCAGCCATAATCTCGATTTTGCAATCTATAACTCCAGTATTAATACGGTCGTCCTGTCTAATCACGTCAAATACAAAGAGAGGAGCAATACTTTTGAATTCATTCGGGTCTAATATCGGGGATGGTAACTGAACATAATACGATTGCTGCTATTGTGCATACATCCGGTAAGCGAGCAAATATCTTCCATTTTAAAAGTCTGCATTCATATCCAGATCAGGGTAACTTTCAGAGTTTAACAAAACTTTAATATTTTTTATCTTGTCATGATTAAATGTAGAGCAGTCTGCTCTTATATTATTTTGTTTGTTTGTTTGAAATGCTACTATAATGTATCGCGGCTTAACTGCAGCAAAACTAGATTTTACATTCCAATTTATGTTTTGAGACTGGGTAAGATTAGGGTAGGTTTCCAAACTCCAAAAACGAAAAGCAATGTCGATATTTGTACCTTTCTCGACAAATTTTAAAAGCCTAATGCGTTCTGCCGTATTCACTTGAACGTGAGGAAGAAGCCATTCGATAGCGTGTATGGATAAAGTTACATTTTCCGGTTGGTTGCTTGTATCGATAAGTGCATTTGCCTGGGTGTTGGCTAAAAGTATCACCAACTCCTGCTTAGCATTAATTATGATGTGCTTGTAATCTTCTGCATATCCCAACATCATCGCGAGAGGAATGCAAATTTCAAATCTTCCGCCTGCATATAACGACAACTTGTAATCTGATTCTATTCCCCATCAGACCATTTTAGCCGTGGATAGTTGATTATGGGTTAGCGATGAGTAATTTTTTAAAGTACAAGTAATTCCCACATCTGGCATTTGGTTGAGCTCGATACCATTTAATTCGTAATATGTTTTACTGATCATGTGAAGAATACCATTACGTACGATCTTGGTAGTTGTAGGAATATCACCATCATCTTTTAAAAGTGGGCCTCTAAATTGCAAAAAAGAGTTGCAAGGTACCGTATATATATCTTGGTTTTGTAAAGAAATTCATATTTCCGACGACAGAGGATATGGTCCAGAAAGATAAGGTAAGTACGAGTGAATTTCGGTCTTTGTAATAATATCTTCGTAACTAACTGCATCTTCCACGTTCAGGATTTTCGTATCCATTCCTAATCACTTTATACCCGAGTTGATTCAAGAAACGAATGTTAGCGCGTGTTAACACGCTCGAGGTTTGTGTTATACTGACTGTAGGTTTGGTAGTGTCAGTTAATTTATAGTTTTTTCGTATAAAATTAAAACCCATCTCTCTTCAAGTGTAAGCGCAATGTGATTTCATCCTCTCTAAAATTTATCAACTTATCGTCCTGGTCGACTATGCGGACGACAATTTCGTGTACGCTCTTCCCAATGACCGGTGAGTAAATGAGTGTTTTAGGCACTTCTACAACTTTGAACCCAGGAGGAACTAGCACGCTAAACTCGTGTAGCGTATGGTTCGGTCTACCATTAAGATATGATCCGCTAACCAAATTGCAGTTTACTCTTATAACATTTACAGGAAGAATATTCGGTAATGTTGATACATGTAATTTACCCCCTTCGTAAATTTTATTTTGAAACCCCAGCATTGCTGCTAGAGTATCCCGCTCCCTAAAGTCAACATTAGTGCTACACATAATCTCGCTTTTCAGAGTGTTTGGGTTACCACGAAGATAAAACTCTACATCATCTTGTAGTAATGCTTGCTTAATGTATAATGCGATATCCTCGATTTCATATGATCCCGTGGGTACAGATATTACTTTCAAAACATCATTTTTCATATATCGTATTTTACAGTTTGCGCTATCGACATTCGGGACGGAGAAATATGTTTGAAAATCGACTAATGCGATACTCCATGTGCCTTCCAAATTCAAGGCAGGAAAATAAGTGGATCGGAGCTCCGAGGTTTTACCTGACAGGATAAAGTTATCGACGTAACTGACTTGTTTTTGTCTGTGTTAAAGCTCTTTTATAAGCATATTATTTTATAATTTGTTAACTAAGAAGCGGAGGCACAAGTGACCTCAATTCCATTGATTAGGCAACTGCTCTGCTTTATAATTATTTTTAATGTAGTGTCACGAAAATACTTGCGTAATTCCATAGATGGCCTAAGATTCCCGAAACTGTCATAGTATTCTGCCGCATTACCGGCCTTTCGGTATGCTACCCAATGTGTCCCGCACCCATGCTTACCATCCAAATTTACGATTGCGCACTCCCTCAACTTGGGTTTGCGTGGTAGTTCATCACGCATGTATACATTGCGGAAATAAGGTAAGTAGTGTGTAAAAGCTGGTCCTGAAACAGGTGCCAGGCGGTGGTGCCGGTGCCGAACCACCATCTTGGATTTGTGACGTCATGGAGGCAATCTTGGACTCAAAAATTCCTCAAAATTCCTCAAAAATGACTTAAAAAACCACTGTTTCACTTATCGTTATGGTCGCCATCTTGGATTATATAAATGTTACATGTTTCGTTACGTCCGCCATTTTGGTTGAGTACTATGTCATCGTTTAAATTTATGTTACGACCGTCATATTGGATCCTATTAATGTTGCATGTTTCGTTACGGCCTCCATCTTGAAAATCTTTATTTATTATCCGATTATAATGAAAAAAAGTTCAAAATTCATCAAAAAATTAACTTATTATAATTCTGATCGATTATATCAATTCCCGTCCTTGGTTCTAAACAGGTGAGGGCAAAAAATCAAAACATCCTTACTCTACAGAAGCCACCTACAGACTGACCTCCGCCACTTGTTTCATAGCATATGTGCTCCCGATTATCAATGTCAATATTATGATGGTTTTCTCCATGTGCTCCTGATTATTCTAATATTTTGATGGTTTTTTCTGTGTGCTTGCGATCATTCCTGAGGTTTCATGGCTCGAAGTCGCGTAATCATGATGTCTTGGGACCTCATAGAATTATAGCTACGTATCCAAGTAGACTCGTAGACTTGAAGCTACGTAAGCAAGTAGCCTTGTAATCTTATAACATAATGCTGCTGGTGCAGTTGGAGCAAAAGAGAAAATTCCTACGAAGACAGATGCTGCAATTGGAGCCATGTAGTCGAGTAGCTTTGTTGTTAAGTACTCATGCAGACTTGTAGTCCTGTATCCTCGCAGTCACGTAAATTCGTTTTCTAGATGCTTCGTAGCGTTGTAACTTCGCAGTCTCGTAAACTTGAAGATTCGTATTCACATAGTCCACTTAATGGTGCTATTGTAGTCAGTTAGAGACATGAAGTTTCGTATCCACACGGCCAATTAGTCATGCAGCAAAGAAATAAATATCATTTACCTGCAAGCAACACGTGGCGACATCTGATGATGAAAAGCGGAACTACTTACAACAAGTACCTTTACATGAGATAAATTAACTCTCACCACTGAATGTTGCTATTGTAGTCAGTTAGAGTCATGAAGTTTCGTAGCCACACGGCCAATTAGTCATGCAGTCTTGTAACCATGCGTTCTGGAAGCTACATAGTCCTATAGCCTCGCGATCACGTAACCTTGAAGACTCGCAATCGTATAGTCTCGTAACCTTATGGCTCGTAGTCACGTAGTAATGATGCAATGGAGCCTCGTAGACTTGAAGCTACGTAAGCAAGTAGGCCTTTAATCTTATAACATAATGCTGGTGGTGCAGTTGAAGCAAAAGAGAAAATTCCGTCGAAGACAGATGCGGCAATTGGAGCCTTGTAGACGAGTAGCTTCGTAGTAATGTACTCATGCAGACTTGTAGTCCTCTATCCTCGCAGTCACGTATACTCGTGTTCTAGAAGCTAGGTAGCTCTGTAGCCACGCAGTCTTGTAAACGTGAAGATTCGTAGTCATGTAGTCTCGTAACCTCATGGCTCGTAGTCACGTAGACATGATGACTTGGGACCTCCTAGAATTGTAGCTACATATCCAAGTAGCCTCGTAGACTTGTAGCTACGTAAACAAGCAGTCATGTAAATAATAACATAATGCTGGAGTAGTTGGAGCCGAGTGGACTTGTATTCTTGTAGCTTCAAAGACTTGTAGTTTCGTAGCCACACGGTCTTTTAGCCATGCTGACACGTAGCCAGGTATAACTCGTAACTTACTAGATCCATTTAGACTCGTAGCCTTGTGACCTCATAGTCTCTTAGACTCGTGGAATTCTAGCCAAATATATTTGGAGCTGATGAGACAAAAGGCAGTTGGAGCCAATGACTGTAGAGGCCAATGACTGATGAAGTCACTAGACTGATGGAAACAATAGACTGATGGAGCCAATGAATATTGGAGACAATGAATATTGGAGTCAATGAATATTGTAGCCAATGAATATTGGAGCCAAAAGACTGATGAAGCCAAAAGACTGATGGAGCCTTATGGAGCCTGTTGGAGCATTTGGAGCAATTGGAGCCAATGAATATTGGAGCCCATGGATATTGGAACCAATGACAAATGTGCTGCCTTTTCGTTGATGGTGCTGCCTTTTCGTTGATGGTGCTTCCTTTTTGTTGATTGCGCGTAGTACAAAATGTAGTGATTGAATATTTACTAGTTTAAAACCTCTTGGTGTTACTAAAATATTTTTCAAGGTCACTTGGACCTTTAGTATGTATAAAAAATGTCACGATGGATTAATTGAATATAATTAGCTAACGACGAAGGTCATGCAGTCCTGAAATGACTAGCCTATACATCTGATATTGACATGACTCGGTCTCATGGACTGAAGACTATTGGTCTGTATGTGTGGCTTTGTACATGAACGGCTTATAGGTTATTCAGATTATTGAAAAATTAGACTTTCATGTTAGGCTAACCGGCACTGTATTAATTCGTTGGTGAGGTATATTGACTTGAGTTGTTTTTCGTAGAGTGAATGATTAATAAACTCCGCGAAAGGTAATGGAAAATAGAATCTAAAATTTATTTAATAGTTAGTTACAACTGTCACTGGTCAAGAATAGAACCATGGACAGGCATCCATCGATTCAATTTGTAAATTAATAATTGGTTTTTGCGGAGACTTTTGCAATTTTTCCCGCATTTATAGCTAAATAATTACATGAATTCAAGATGGCGTGCACCTCAGTAATAATAAATGAATACTGCACTGTAGCAGGTTAGAATAAAACTAGCATGATGGTAAGACGAATACACACAAGATGTTGTCTTCCAGCAGATTAAAACATTATGGTGGCAATGACTACTCGCAGGTGGTAGCTCCTGGTAGCATGTACTGAACATAAAATGACGGATCCATGATGGACGTCAAGGTCAAACTCAAAGGTCAAGGTCAAAGTTTAAGGTCAAGGTTAAAGTTCAAGGTCAATGACAAAGTTCAATGCCAACACACGAGGTTAAAGGTATGGTGAACAGAAAATTATACTAACATGTCGCCAGCACACTCTAGCAGACGAAAACAAGATGACGGTATCCAGCGGATGAAGACAAGATGGCGGACATGACGTCATATCAGCTGACGATGTATACCTTGATATTGGTGGTAGGTCAGTTTGTAGGTGGCTTCTGTGGAGGAAGGATCTGATGGTTTTTTGCTCTTAGCATTTTCAAACCAAGGACGGAAATCGATCTAATCAATCAGAATTTTAATAAGTGAATTTTTTGATGAATTTTGGAATTTTTTTCATTAAAATCGGATAATAAATATATATTTTCAAGATGGTGGCCATAACGAAACATGCAACATTAATAGGATCCAATATGACGGTCGTAACATAAAGTGTAACGATGACATAATACTCAACCAAGATGGCGGGCGTAACGAAACATGCAACATTTATATAATCCAAGATGGCGACCGTAACGATAAGTGAAACAGTGGTTTTTAAGATTTTTAATATTTATTTCGATTAAATAATTTTATTAATGATTTGTAAAAAAATTCCCGATTTTCTAACATGAAAATTACAGATTTTCAAGATGGCGACCATAACATTAATTGCAACGGTGACGTCATAATCCAAGATGGCTGTCATGGAATCCTTATTCCTAAAAAAAAGTCTTATTGGAGGCTGTAGACATGGATTCTTAAGTCGTTTTTAGGAATTTCGTGGTTTCTAAGGCAAAACGACTTTTGTGGTTTTTCGAAATCCTAATTTTCGAATTTTTGTGGAAGAAAACGAGAAATTTTTCCTCAAAACAGGAATTTTTGAGTAATTTTGAGTCATTTTTGAGGAATTTTGAGGAATTTTTGAGTCCAAGATGGCCGCCGTGACGTCACAAATCCAAGATGGTGGCTCGGCACCGGCACCACCGCCTGGCGCCTGTTTCAGGACCGGCTATTACACACTACTAAGGTATTTTTAATTTTCGTGCAAACATGCTCAAGTCAGCTATTGTTAGCGGTCTGTTTGGTAGTGATTTTAGGATCTCCTCTTTTTTCTTTTCTTTCTTTGACCTCCACCTACCGGATACGGTCTTAGGTATAGTCCTTTCCCATTTTTTGCTCCCATTGCAATAGCTTCCATGGTCTTGTTATGTCATAATGCCTCTGCTAGTTGTTTGTTTTGATTCTTTTATGAGTTGACTGCATGTACAATACCACTTGTGGCCCCAATAAGCCCGCCGAGTGCACCGAGAGCAGGAAGAACTAGTGGGATTAAACCACTTCTCTTCTTACATCTCTGTGTATTCTTTTTCTTACACTGCTTCTTACACTTCTTTTTCTTGTTGAATTTTATACCCATTCCACGCTTAACTTTAGTCTTCATTATTTTAAAAAATTCCCCAAGCAGCTACCTTTTCTCCAAATTTAGTATCTGGTGATTTCAAAATTTTCCTCGCTTTTTCGGCCAAGATGTTGTCTGCGTGTTGCCTGTCTTCCAAGTTATTACTGGTATCATATGCGATATTGTGTTCTCTGCATGCTCTGTCTAAAGTATTTATACCTTTGTCGCCTTGTGCCAAACGTTTAGCTAGTTTTGTACCTGGTCCACAAAATTGATATCCCGGAATAAGGAGTTTGAATGGCAATTTGTTTATAAGCGTATTTACGAGTCCACGACCTGATTTCGTCTTTACCCTACGAGGCATAACGACAGACTGGTCTAGAATAACTACAAGTGTTAACAATATATATGTATGTACCTAATGTAAACATAATTGTTACGAAAACAAAATTCTAAATTTATTTCTGGATTAATATAATGTAGTTTGTGTTAGTTGCGTTTTGGATGGCGAAGGATGAACATCACAACTTACTGGATGTCATAGCGCACACAGAGTTTAAATGTGAAATCTGTCAACATACATTTACCCGCAGTGACATCTTAAAACGGCATACACAAAGATGTATGCTTAAAGCCCCTCCTCATAGCCCTCCTTCTCCTCCTCCTCATAGACTTCCTCCTCCTCATAGCCCTCCTCCTCCTATTACATCTTCTCATACATCATATCTCAAAGGTTTACAAGTAGTTCAGAAAGATGTAAAATTACCCATACATATAAGTGCTAAGGATGAAGCACTAGCACGCATGCTGTGTCATGGCTGTTTGCTTCCATCGACTGTACGTTGCATTATTGCTGGGCCTTCCAACTGCGGGAAAACATGTGTGTTACTGAGTTTATTGGAGGATCCCAATGGACTTAGGTTTGAAAAGTGTACCTGTATTCCAAGTCACTAATGCAACTAAAATATCAACGCCTAGCACAAGTGCTGCGGGCCGTAGAAGGTCTAAGATATTTTTCATATAGCGATAATGAAGAAGTTGTACCGCCTGAAAATGCCTTACCCAATTCCACAATTGTGTTCAATGATGTTGCATGTGAAAAGCAGCAATGTATCCAATATTACTTTAGTATGGGCAGGCATGTTAATGTAGACTGTTTTTACCTATGCCAAACATACTCGCGCATTCCAAAACAGCTGATTCACGATAATGCAAACATGATTGTGTTATTCAAAATGGATGATATGAATCTTCGTATGTCTATTCCGATCATGTTAATACTGACATGTCGTTTGAAAAATTTAAAGATGTGTGTTCCTTGAGCTGGAGTATCGATCATGGTTTTATGGTCATAGCCAAGGATTTCGCCCTACTTAATGGACGGTACCGTCGAGGATTTGATCAGTTCATAATAATACATCAGTGATAAATGAGCTATATCATATCCAAATTTGGACATAGTGGTCTAAAACGCAGGGCAGAGACTTTTCTCATGCCTACGGATGATGGCCACTGCAGCGCTGATGGGAAACATATTAGAAATGTAGGCAGGCCCAAACATGAAGAGGATGTAGTTAACAAGGCCTACGTTGATTCAGAGATATCAGCATTATTAGCATTGAATAATAGCACAAAGGAGAATATTATTACATCTTTAAGCAATGAAATCGACGCAATTCCTTCGAAAACCATCACCTTACTAGATGACATATTTAAAATTATAGAAAATGAGCTACTTAATAAAATGAACAGTAAATTATCAGATATTTATGGCAATATTGATGAAAGATTGGAAAAAGTACAAGGTAAGATAGTACATCGCTTAGTGAAACTCGAAAATACTGTGAAAAATTACATCAGCGTGTCTTCTGCTGATACAGATTCTAACTCGTATCTGAACGATCTTGTCTTGTTGGAGGATGGGAACAAGGAACCTTATCACGGAAAGAATATATAAACGGTTTCCATTTTGTTTTTGCATTCAGTATAATGACTGAAGCTGCAAGTGACTTACATTGTGTCATTCAGAGTGTGCGTGCAAAATATATGTTGGCTAAGCGCGAATGATTAGAGCGTGATATGGCTAATGAAGAAGCTTTTAAACCAATTATTTCTCGACTAGAAAATTTAAAACCGGTGGTGGTGCCCATAGAAGTAAAGGAGGAGCCAGCTGATAAATTTCCGAAAAGGAAAAAGCAATTGTTTAAACCTAGTGGCGAGGATGATATTCCTCTGTCTTAATTAAAACCTAAGAAGGCTAGGGCTAACACTCGGAGCTCGGCTGTTCGCAGTTATTTATCTTCTTATTCGTCTCAGAATCAAGATACGATATACGGAGTGCAGAAAAGAAAAAAAATGGTTTTTGGGAAAAAAGGAAATTGTTTTCCTCCCTAATGACGTAGTACAGGTCGGTAGCGAAGTAATACATGCAGCTCCTGGCCTATATGAACTGCTTTTCAAGATGGAGCCGGGCACATATTCTAGGGAAGCACTAAAGCAGTATAAGCGTTTACTAAAAATCACAAGTGCACATTTGAGGAATAACAACTCATCGAGTAATGCATATAAGGATGAGCACCATCCTAAATTCTATATGATTTCGCATTTGTTTCCTAATGTAGGAGGTGATGTTCCATTTGGTAAAGGACTACCAAATAAAATAGAAAATGGTCGACGCATAGATTATGTTTATTAGGACGATGTGAATGAACTTGTTGACAGACTGCGTTTGCTAGTTGCCTCTCAAACAGCGGGAAATAATTCACACGCAAATGAAATAAGTTCTATACTCGAAGAACTGAGGGAAGCAGGCTACATACAATGAGTCGCTCGGATATAGCTGCTGAATTGCACAAGCCTGCTAGACGTTACTATCCAAGACGCAAAGTAACTCTTTTCGGTATACAATATTTATTCCAAGCGGATCTCGTCGAAATGATTCCGTATTTGCGTGAAAATAAATGATACAAGTACATGTTGACCGTAATAGATTGTTTTAGCAAGTATGTTTGGGCAGTGCCGGTAAAAACGAAGAATGCTGCTGATGTTACAAAAGCCATGGGCACTGTTTTGCAAGACGGAGGACCGCCTAAAAACCTACAAACCGACTTGGGAAAAGAATTCTACAACTCTTCCTTCAGTGCGCTCATGAAGAAACATAAAATTAACCATTACTCGACTCACAGCAACCTCAAAGCTAGCATAACTGAGTGTTTTAATCGAACTTTAAAAGGACTTATGTGGCGCGAATTTTCGTCTCAAGGAAATTATATATGGATAGGAATATTGCCTGATTTATAAATGCGTAAAATAATATGAAGCATCATACTACAAAATTGAGACCTGTTGATGTCATGGATAATTCATTGCTTCAGACCGTATTCAAAAATGCTAAAGTGCTGGATACTCATAAAGTAAAAGCAAGAGTAGGATCCTATGTCAGAATATCCAAGCAGAAAGGTATATTTGTTAAGGGCTACACTCCGAATTGGAGCACGGAAATCTACAAAGTGATCAAGATTCGACATTATAAGCCGCGAATGTACTACCTCGAAGATATGGAAGGAAATCCTATACGAGGTGGATTTTATGCCGAAGAAACCCAGCCTCAAAGTTTCCGCATACTTATCTAGTGGAAAAAGTTTATAGACCTAAAGGAAATAAAGTTCTAGTTCGCTGGCTTGGTTTTGACGAAAGCCATGATTCATGGATACCAATAACCGACATTACAGATAAGTAGTTAACAAACGGCTGCTGGTCTTGACTTGTTCGGACTCGCCTTATCGCTAGACTTGTTTACTTACGATGCTAGCATTGTTTTCTTCTGGGTATAAATAGAGAGGGACGATTCTTCACTACATTCATTTTTACCATAGACGTCGACATGGATACATGGAGCAGCAGTGCCGAGTCGTTACTGAATGCTGTATTTGATGCAGTCATCGAAGTGGAAACATTGCCAATGGTTGATCGGCAACCATCGCAAATAGATTAAACGTTGGATGAGGACCATCTGTCGATATAAGCCACTGCATCTTACGCTTGTATAAGTCGCTGGTCGGACGAAGAACTTTCGCCTGTGCCCTGGAGCGAGTACACGCTGGGATCGCCTGGCATGCAGGAGGAACCAACAGATGGGGAGGGCGCTGTTATTGACGAAGTGCGCGCCTTTCGCGAAGAAGTTGTTGTGGAAAGAACAGCCATGCAAGATGCATGGAACATTGACATAACTGCCATTCGGCACGAACTCCGGAGGCTTTGGGAAGAAATGGAAGATAGCCTAGATGTGATTAGTCGAGAAAAGAATATGCTCCGAAAATCCTAATAATTTTGTACATATATATTAATAAACATGGTGATTTTTCAAAAAAATGTTGTGCATTATTTCGTAGTTTTAGTTCCTTGGCACCTATATATATGGTTTAAAAGAATACAAAGTTTCATAAATTATAATGGTTGTAAATCAGGAATAATATAAAATTGTATAACTAAAAAGGGTAGTCTAGGAATTAACTACCATAAGTATTACATTGAACATTTGACATTATGTTCAACACTAGAAGGAAACTAATATGGATTCTTGTATGTTTATGGTGCGTTAAATTAAATATAAAAAAATTAGTAATAAAAGTATAATCCAAGATGGCTGCCAGTAGCAAAAAGTAATAATATTAGATATGGTGATGTAATGCGGAGCTCCATTAGTTGTGATGTAATGGTATAAAGTTCTAGAATACAAAATGGCGAAAATCCAAAGCCCCAAGTCTTGGTAGTTATGTTGCAATGGTAGAATGTTCTAGAATTCAAAATGGCGACAGTAAAGTGAAAATCTAAAGCCCCATTAGTTATGATGTAATGGTAGAAAGTTCTAAAAACAAAATGGCGGCCAGAAATTACGTAATCCAAGATGGCGATTGCATAATGGTAAAATCCTAAATCCGAATCCTCAAGCCTCATTGGTAGTGACATAATATAAAGTTCTAGAATTAAAAATGACAGAACATTCTAGACAAAATGATGGTCGTAAAATTACGTAATCCAAGATGGCGGAAATTCTTGGAAATGATGTAATCAAATATGGCGACAGGAAATGATGTAATCCAAGATGGTGGCCGGAAATGATGTAATTCAAGATGGCGGCAGGAAATGATGTAATCCAAGATGGCGGCCCAAAATGATGTAATCCAAGATGGTGGCCGGAAGTGACGCCAGGGGTCAAAGGTCATGACCATGACGTCAGAGGTCAAAGGTCACGCATCCTAATCCTAATCCCCGATCCCCTGTCCCCGGAGCCCCTATTCCTGACTACTGTTAAGGTAGTGGATGGTCACAGTGAGTACCGAGAAGGCTGTTCTGTTTATTGTCACATTACATGTAACCAGATTCTGCCATAGGAAACTAGAAAGCAGAAGATTAAAAGCATCAGAAAATCATATATAATCATAATAATAGTCCTACCGTCTTTATTGATGGCAAAGTTAAGACAGTACGCCTTTTCTTACTTTTAACCACTGTTTTGCAATTACATTAAATATTGAAATATTACAAATAAAGCATGACATAAACAGTGTGATTTTCTGTCGCATTTACTTGTCTGAAATTATAGCTGTAAAAGAACACACAGAAAAATTATTTCATAAGTTACGTTGGTAATTTATTCTGGTTCATAAATTTCAAAATAGGGATACAAAACGTAGACTTAGAATTTCATTGAATAAAAATCCAAAGGTACCGCTGTTAAATCCTTAATATAACAGCAAGGTAATAATATCATCTTGAAAATTACTTATATTTGTTTTTAAATTTTTGGGAGTTTAAAGCTATTATGGACAAAAAATAAATATTGACTGTTTATTTCCTTGGCAAAAAATAAATTAAAATGTCACCAAAATTTTAGATATACTTGTGATCATACGGTGTAAGCGAATTTAAAACACAGACTCCAAAATAACAAATTGCACACTTTCTTCATGAGTTTTTTCTATGTATACACTGTATATAAAATTGCTGTTCTTGTTTATATTTATGTAATTGTTTCACTTTTCAGTTTTAAGCTGAGATCAGCTTCTAAATTTAACGCGGCCGGTGCATAATTATAACAAGAATAAATTAATTTATATTAAGAAAATTAAACCTGCTTTTGTAGCAATAAAAACTTAAATTAAAAATAAATTAAATTAATTATAATTGTATTCAAAAATGATAGGAAGTCTCAAAAATTTAACATAAAAATAAAAATGTGTGGTGCTTGATAGCTTATCAGTTGACTTGAACTTCTTATCTCCAGTTATTCTGAAAGTCATGTCTTTATAAAATTTTAACTATAATGCTTGATGTGATTTTATTCTTATTTTGTATCAATAGCTATTAATATTTGCCAAATCATTATAAATACGTAAATAGGAAGGTTCGTATATGTTGACTCTAATTTCATATAGTCATTTATTCAGCCATTCAAATTCATTTCCTTCATTTCCTCACTTTTAATAACGTTACATACGCCTTATACAAATCTGGCCTCAGCCCTCTATTTAGCTCGAAGCTTTCGCTTTCTTTTCTAGCCCCCCTGTCTTTGAAAACACTTTTTCACGATGGGGCGTCCAGCCCACTCTCAAGGGTCGCGGACATCTTGTCGTCAACCTACCTCCCATGGCATTCTGAACGCCGGATACAAAGCTGCTCCGAATAGCAGAGAGGAAAAAAAAGTCTGTATGAACTATGTTTTAGAGGGATTCGAGCCAATGACAAGGTTCCGATTCATACTCTGTTATCTGACACGTATATTTATTTTAATATTTTTCTTTTCTTATCCCTAAGGCTGCGTAATGTAACTACAGATAAAAATACTTATGTGTAACAATGACTTAAGATATATCAGAACGTTCGCCCTGAGTATTTAAGTTGTAAACAAAAAAAATTGAAAGCATCAAATCATTTAATGAGAGTCTAAAGGCAATTAATATGCTAATTGTAAATATTAATAATCAATAAAAACTATTTTGTGGGTTTTAAAATTTATTCGTTTACATATATATTTTCATCAACTTGAAAACTGGATTGTTCAAAATACGAAGTTTTTTATGTGATGAAAGTATAATTTATTTTAAATACAAATTATTTTCATGATGTTTATTAGTTTGTTATATATTCGTTTTCTTTTTACCAATCACTGGTTAGTTTTTAGAAATAGTTACGGCGCAATTAGTGTCAGTGTACCTACAAAACCTATTTCCAGGAAAAAAGCAAGCACGTAAGCAAATATAGAATTTAAAACTGCAAGAAAACTAACATTTGGTACAATAAATTATAGTCAACATTTCATTAAGTTGTCAAACAAAATTCTTGTTTATCTGTAGTAAGGTAAATTTGATAATTGAAACATTTATATTAAAAAATTACATGGTTAAAAATAGTAGTACTCTTTTTACTTTTACAGTATACCCTTCTACCGCAATCATAACAAATTTTTGGTTATGCGTTTTATGATACTAATATATTATTTACTGTTATTTACAAAGCACAAAATTGGCAAAATCAAAACCATCGTAACAATTCCATACACGAATTTGTATTTAATTAACTGGGCTATCCGACCTGTTATCCACACTTTTTGAACCTCTTGACAAAACACTTTTTTTTTTTTATGTGCCAATACGATTTATCTGAGAAAAATAAAGTAGCATAACGATTGAAGTTTAACAAACATTTATGATGCATTTATTACAAACCAATATTTTTGAACTTCAAATTCTATATACACATCTTGTAAATAGTACAACTATTTTTTTTTAACGGGGTGGGTAATGTTTAGTAAACATGATATCGTTAGAGACAGAAACACACATTAATACTATTCAGGTATATTGCAGAAGGTATTGGCCATGGCTTGCAAGTAAAATCTAACTCTTTTTATACCTAAAGTAATTTACAGAAACCATGGGAAACATGAATCGGTATGACTGGTTCGGAATTCTAGCCCAGATTTTTAATACCGTGTCACTTTGCTTTATTGGCAATGATATATTTTAGTTATTGTAACGAGGCTAACACTTCAACATTATTATAAAAACATGACAACATAAAAAGAATCCTTTCGGCACCTCCTACAGGCGTGAGTAGATTTATAAGGAATTATTTATTTTGGAAATGTTCTGAAAACTTTAACAAATTCCTGAAACAATTACAAATTTGAATGTACCTACTATATGAATTATATGTTCACCAATATTTAAAAAAATATATCTATTAAACATTTTATTATACTCCAAGCAGTGAATATATATTAAATGGTCTTTTTCTCAACTGAATGCATCCAGCATTGAATGTATAAACGAATTTATTATTATGCCTCCTGGTGGTTATGCAATTGGTTTAAACCTTCAAACAGTTTTTTTTCCATCATTCGCACAAATACGTGGTCGTATGAAAATTTTGTTTTGACAAAGATTTGTGGTAACAGTCAGATAGTCAAAAATAAATATGACTAAAATTTTTAATTCGCTCCTTGTGTATCTTAGGCCATTTAGTAAAAATTAAACTTCAAAAGCTCTGTTACTAACAAAATGTCACGAAATATTGATAAACATAAACGATCAGTGACGTTGATATTTTTGATTTAAAATATACCAATATGCTGGTAGTGCCACAGAAAGCTGTGCTCACCTCTCGCAAAGTTATGAGCGCCTGATACCCAGCTCGCCTGAGCGCTCCAGCGCAGCGCGTGGACGCTCCCTGTCACCCCCAAGGGTCCCGGGGGAGCTAGCCAATGAGGACAATGGGGCGGGCCCATACTTGGCGGTAGGTCTTGTGGAGGGAGTTCAAAGCAGTGAAGGGGAAGCGGTCGGTGATCTGCACATGTCGTGCAACTGCGAACCGACCGATAGCGCATTGGTAGAGCGTGCAAGTTAAATGATAAATCAAATTTAAAAATAAATAAATTCGGTAGCATTTTCAAATCGTATAGTTAAATGACCAAATGAATGCTTTGAATTGTTTCGATAAAGTGACTAATTAAGTTTAATTTTATAGTTGTATCATAAAAACATATACATTTAATCAGACCCCTTTTCCATTATCTTCTTTTTTACTTAATATTACTTGATTTTCACAAAAGCATAGCCTGAAAATTCAATTTTTACTAAGTTAAAAATTTCACAATTTTTTTACATACAGTATATAAATACACCTTTGTCGCATAGTACTTATATGAAAAAAAAAACAAAAAAACAAATATATATTCCCTAGGCTACATAATTTTAGATTCCACTGCTGAAATGTTCGCAGCCTTTCAGTATTTGGTAAAATTACAGCAATGTGTTTATTTCAACTCATATATGTAAATTCTTTGGTCGAAAACTATGGAGGAATTCTTTCTTCTCTTCTGATATACAAATTTTCATGTACATTTTTATACCTATGGGGATGCCAGACGATACGGCAAAAACTAAACATTGTGTAAGACGGATTTAATCGCAACCTAAAGTGTATCTGCTGGTCGATATCATTAGATTTATTTAAAACAAATATTAGACCTATTCTGTAAATTGTGCTTATGAAAAGGTCGTTACCACAACGTCGAAATACCATAACGCCGAATGTCAAAATTGACCACAACGCCGACAGTTAGAAAACTGCTGTGTACCACAACGCCGAAATAACAACTGAATGAATTTGTGTGTGTTTCTTAAATGTACCTTAACACCGAAATACCACAATCAAACCTAACCTTACCTAACCTAGCGTAATATAACCTAACCTAACTTAACCTAGCCTATTCTAGCCTAGCCTAACCTAACCTAATTAGTCTAACCTAACCTAGTCTAACCTAACATAACCTTTGTGGCAGTCCTGCAATTAAATTTTTCGGCGTTAGTGTATTTCGGCGTTGTGGTAATTCGGCGTTGTGGCACACAGCAGTTTTCTAGCTGTCGGCGTTGTGGTCAATTTGGCATTTCGGCGTTGTGGTATTTCGGCGTTGTGGTGTGTCCCCCATTTCTTATGAAATATTGTTGGTAATTACTTTTATTAAACTTATTTTACTTTTTAATAGTTTATTTTGTGTTAGTTTATTACGTGTTGTTTAACTTATAAACCTTTGAGTAATTGTAATAAACAATTATTTTTTGAAGTAATAACCTAGAAACAAAGTTAAAGATAAGTGAAGTCATAATCATAAACTAAAGCCCTACGTTAAAGAAAACCACCTCATATTCCTATCAATTGTTTGTTTAAATATGAATAATATACGGACATTTACTTTCTTGTAAATTTCTTTAGCTACAAAGTTAATATAAAGTAATATGTATATATTATATAATAACTAATACCTACATAATTTTTAAAATTTTATTTTTATTTTTATTTAAAAATAAATTCTAAAAATTTCTGTATGCCTAAGTAGTATGAAATAACAGAACAAATTAGCAGAAAAGTATTAAAAGTCATTAGAAAACTTGGAGAAATAAATACTATTAACTATAGCATTTTTGCATTAGGTAATGCAGGCCTATATATAATGAAACAATTAATTATATACACGATTAAAACATAAATTCTAATGACAGAGTCTAAAACAAGTCTTGGCCTTCATGATTCGTTTTTTGGCATCATGCACTTTACCGTTGTGCCACAGGCACACATAACCTACAACCTTGAGACGTTACCTCATAAATATAATGAAGCTAGTTTAATCACGAATTATTAAAGTTGTGTATATTTTCATTTTAAAATTATTTATGTTTATAAAATATACTCATAGGACACACCAATTTATTTGTTACGTTTCCCGATGTCCAGAAATGTGAACATATGCACGTGCGTGCTGCCACACGCGCAAGTCCGCCATCTTGACAGCTTCGGCTCCGTGGGTGTAGCAGGAACGATAATGCAATTTCCCAGCATTCAACACAAGTGTTACCGCCTGGTAGACCGCAGTGCTCGTAGGCTACGACAAGTAGGCGGGAGCCTTGATGTCGCCTACCCGTGTTTTTTTACATTTGAAAATACCGATACTGGTGGAAGACGGGATGTCGTGAGCGAGAGTCACGACAAGACGACGCAAATGCATTTCAGAATCGAGCTCCTGTCCCATCATGCTTGGAATTTCACTGTGTTAAGTCTCACATGTGTCTTCTCTGTTAGAAATTACAGTGCATTTGCGAACTTTTCAACGAAGAATTAAACTCAAATAAAAAAAGTTCTTCGTATTTTCAAATAACTGAATCTTCGAATAAACTACGCCGTATTTAGACTTCAGAGTTGTTTATTTCGTTTTAAACAATGTTAAACACACACATGGGCAAAGCAAAGTTTGTTCTTACTGTAGAATTTTCAGTTTTTGAATGTTTTGTCAATATAACAAGAATATACTTTTGGACTCGTGTTCAAAGTTAGTGAACATAGTGTCCGTAAATTCACGAAGATAGCCGTAAATTTACGATAATTTGAAACAAGCGTTCTTCGTGAATTGAAGGTGAAATTTTTTTGACAGTGTTAAAAGTTTGCCAGTTGGTGTAGGGGCGTATATAACTTTCAAGGTGAGGTTCGAATGCCTGCTGCGGACCAGCCAACACTGCATTCTGCTCTGCAGACTGGGCTGGAGACTCGCGCGCACTGACCCAGCAGCAGGACGGGCCCGCAGCAAGCGGCCTCCACTTCTTCATGGCCCGCACTCTTCTCACTGCGGTGAGACCAAATGAAAATGGATTCGTCCTGGCATTTCGTCTGTATTTCTTGGGTGTCAGAAACATATTATTACTTAATCACAACAACAACAAAAAAAAAAAAAAACTTTGCACTTTTCTGTTGCATCAGTTTGAAGAAGTATTAGAGAAATATATCTTACCTTGAAGTATGTAAGTGTGACTTAAATGAACTTATTGTAAACTTAAGTCGCTTAATGAAGAGACTTGCAAACGAGCATTCGATACGATGAATACTACTCTTACTTTTCACACGACGCAAAGAAGCATGTAAACTTCAGCATTGAAAAAAAATAATTCTTAGAAGGGGAAGAATACCAGGAAAAAGGTAGCGGATGGACACTTATGCATATGGTTCGCTTTAAACTGAGAACAATTAGACTATTCTCAATGAAAAAATATACTGCACAGTAGTTTGCTTGATTATTATGCAAAACACTATGTGTAATGAGTGGGTATACTTGTAGAAAAATAGAATTTTGATTGTCTGGCGTGATGAAGTACGTACGTAATCTCGCCTAGAGATGAAACCTGAACCCTGACTTTAATGGTATCAGTCTAAATTCAGTATGTGAGGTAGTGTTTAATACAATACATTTATAATATGCATTTTAAACATTATTTACGTTTTACACTGACTAGAGATCAAACTAAGAACCGAAGTAAATAAAGTTAGTAAACTTACTAAAAGGTAAATTTTAAAATAATTTGTAATTTTGCTGTTTAGAGGGCTGACAAGATGGCAGCCACAATCATGCCTGACTACCTGGTGATCGGCACTATTGCACTGTAGCGCATAAAAAGCGAACCAAGATGGCGAAAGACACTAGCCCACTCTAGCAAACGACAAGAGAAACTAATATGTGGGTCAATATGGTTGCTGTGACGACATAACGGCGAGAATGATAAACGCCTTCTTATAGGAAGTGGGGCGTTAGTCTTCTTGTGGACATCGGAGAGGTAGGATATGTCACCATATTTTTAAGAGTGCATTTTTCGAGGATGGAACCCCAAACTTCCGCCGTATGTGACCTTAATTTATTTATTATTAATTATAATTTTTTATTAAATTATAAAAACTAAATAAGTCTCTCGTCGGGATCGAACCGAGACTACGAACTCAATTAAGTAAGCACCTTTTGATTTCTTTTTGTGCCAAAGTTTAAGGTAAAATTCATGTCTTTTTATGGGGTATTTTGTGGACAATGACACTTATCCGTGGAAAATTGCCCTTTTCTTTGGGAAATGATCTCTCTGAAGTTTAACAGAAATTTTCAAATAACACAATACTTTCCCGCTCATAATATACATATTTGAGGTAATTATAAGGGATTTATTTCAATTTGGATTAAGTTGGAATTGGGTTCAAACCCAATAAATGTATAATGTTTACATTAACAAAATGGCGGAATCTAATATTGCACCTCAGCTAATTCTGTGCCTGGAGCCTCACAATTATACTGCTTAAGCTGATTATGATAGACATATTTTGAACAGATATTATTGAGCACGATACATTAAATGAAAATACAATATATTTATTTTTTATTTATTTCTAAGTTTACTTTTTAAAGTTTTTATAATTTTTATTAATGTCATTTTTACTGTCCAGAAAATATAGCGAAGTTTTAAAATTTCAACTGGGTAGCAATTTATTTTTGATGTAACTGTCAAAAATTCTATACCCAAATTGGAGTTAAATCAAGTACATTAAGCTTTCGCCTTTCCTTATCTTCCAAGCCAAAACCTTGGGGGGTTTGGGATTTAAAGTATTTCGGGGATAGATAATTAATTTTTAAATCTTAGTAATTTCACCCAGGTGAATATCTCTATAACGCTAAATATTTATAAATATTTATTATGCCATACACAACATCAATATAAATTTAAATGACAAAATTTTAAACTAAAATATATAATATAAATATTATTCAAGAAATATGACTAACTTATAAATTTAAAAAACCGTATAAACGATCTTCGCTGATGAGAAGATACATCCCATACATATATTTGTTATCAACATTTTAACTTTTTTTTGTGATATTACCTATATATTTTTTTCTGAAAGTAAAATATACTTTAAAATTGAATTTAGGGTAACACAATTCTGGTTTAGTTCAAATTTTTATTTATGAAATACATTAATTACCTTTCGAAAGATAACATTTATGACAAACAATTATGTACATGAATAATATTATTAATAAAACATTGTCAGTGAAGTTTCTTACCACATTGATTCTGAATCAGTGCTAAAAATCACAGACGTGTTCATACATGATATACATATCTCTGGCTACTACTTTGGCCTCTGTTTGGGTATGTGATAAGATATCCGTGAGAAGAGAGTGGATAGGTTCACACTGCGCTAGGGCTGTGGTATTAACAACAACATATTTACCTTAGCAGAAGCAGCCCATTATAGACATGGTTTCGACGAGATAATCTGCTGAAGCTACATTGTTTCACCTAATTAGAGAGATAAGAAGCTTCATCTGTAAGCTTTGTTGGTTTAAAAGACTCAGTCCTGTCATTAGTTAAAGTTTGGTGATTTAGCAATGCATTTGGAATCAATAACAAAATAAATATTTATTTTATTTGTTAGAAAACTAACCAGTTTCTCATTGTGATGGGAGATATGATATTGTTGTTGTTTATGATTGCGAAAATTATCTTTGAACGTCAGAGAAAATATACAGTCCTGGGAGCTTGTTGTGTATAAAAATTAGCAATAATTTCACCGGCAATGGCATAAAAATCAAGACTAAATATTAAAAAAAAAATTTGGTCACTTTAAATTGTGGCAGTGGCTAAGTATAGGTTTATATTCGATGTTGTTACCACGCTTTTATTAGCTTGATCTGTATGTATGAATGAATAAAGTCTTTCCATTCAATTTTTACCCAACTTTTGACGTCTGAATGTGCTGAAATTTTGCATAAATATAAAGAACCTCTGACACTACAATATTCTGATAACTTAAGACCTTAGTGTTAAGGGGGTGTTGGGGGGGGGGGGTCAGGGGATAAAAAAAACCTAATTTCGAGCTATGGGTAATAACCATGCTTTTTGTGTATCCACATGTGGTCAGGTTATGGTGGGAATTCCCCCCGTGATCGACTGTACTCCGAAGGGGGGGGGGGGAGGGGTTAAAAGACCCAAGATTTGGAAAATTAAATAAAAAAATCAATGCTTTTTCAATTTGGAATGTTTTTGATACAAAAGGTCGGGTCATGGTGAAAAAATTTGCCGCGGGAGGAAAGGGGAAGACCCTAAATTTCGAAAATTAAAAAAATTTATTCTTTACAATTTAGAGTGTTTTTTTTTTAGCTTGGGTTATGGTGGAAAATGTACTCGGGGTTAGTTAATGACAATATGGATATTATATCTGAAATTATCTGGCCATTCTTCCGGCGCGATCAAGTGTATGATACGGACATTCCATCAGTCCGTGTTGATTTCGGCACAGATGGTGTACATATAATTAAACTAATAGTTCTTCAGTTTACAGCGAAATACAACTATGGTACTGCTGAAAGGCGAACGGTGCCATTAAAACTAAGTTGGGTATCTACCGTGCATAAAATGCAAGACTGCACTGTAGAATATGCAGTTGTTTATTTGGGATCGCGTCTCTTTGCCGCCGGGCTGGCTTATGTAACTCTTAGTCGCGTATTGTCATTGGATGGTCTCCAAGTAGAAGAACGTGATTGCTCTAAAATAATAAAAAAATTTCCATGTAATGCTGACGCATTATCTGAAAAGACTAGATTATGTGATCATTAATGACTAATTTTAAGTTCATTTTAACAAATAAATACTTTAATCACTCATATTTAGTATTTTTAATTTGTTTCAATTACTAAAATTAAATATTGTTATTTTATTTTGATACTAAAAGATAAAAATAAACTTATAGTTTAAAAAACTGAAAACCTCGCTTTCACCGTTGAATAAACTAAAAATTAAAAAAAATAAAATTTAAATTTAAGTTATTTGTCCAACAGCCAATTAAATGTACCACTCTGCATAACTGAAAACGTGGGGTGCTCTTATCTTTCATTTTTAAAACGACTATATTAATAATAAGTGATAAAAGTTTAAGACAAATGATATCAATCACCCTCTGGGCGTTGATCCGGGGGTAGAGGGGGCAGGGGCCCCGGGCACCCTGGAATTAAGAAGCCCCTCACTAAAGGGGGCTTGCTTTCATTTGCAAAAGCGTGACTGTGAAACGTTTTTAATGTCAGAAATATGTATTACGAAAAACTTTTTGTATATTTTACAGTTTTCTATTTATTGTATGCATTTAGGCCAAAACATGGGCAGTGTTCAGCATATGGGTACTGCATCCAGATATGACGTGTCGGTTAACCCCACGTGCAAAATTATAGGGCCACAGACAAACACCACCCCCCCCCCCCAATACAGCGAATTTCCACAGGCCCCACTTGCGAATCCTACAGATTTGCGCACCTGGAAGACCCAATTACTAATTTAAGTTAATTTTTTTATAAAGCTCATATATTCATTTTCGTAATGTCTTTATCCTAAAATTTTCGAATTTTCTATATTCTAAAATTTTCGCATTGACTATAAGTTATCCTAAAGTTAGTGATATAAATCTATTACAAATCATATTGTTAATACTGATAGAAAATTTAAGACAAACGATATCGAGAACCCCACGTTTTTAGTTAGAGCTGTGGTGCATTATTTGGCTGTTGGTGAATAAATTTAAATTTGAATTTTATTTTTAGTTTATTCAATGATAAAAGCGGGTTTTTCATTTTTTTTAACTCAAAGTTTATGTATATGAAACTCACGTATTTTGTATTAATAATAAATATATTCGTCTGTCATATGAATAATAGATTATTGTACTTTAGTTTTAAATTACATATAACTAAAGAGAGACTAAAATGCGATAAATTTTTGAATGCGATGTAGAATTGTGTTTAAACGAAAATTGACGAGTTTTGGTTAACAGAACCAACCATACGTGTGTACTTTTGAAACGCATTTTTATAACTTTATTTAAATAATTACAACACTCTGACACTAACACAATTAACCAGAATATCTTTTTTTCTTTCTGAAGAGTAGGCAACACTTAATTTCTGCTCGTATTGAGGCTGATCTAATCGGGCGTAAGATGCAGTAGATCATTACGCGCACTGTCACAATAAAGTGTCTCCAGGAATAATTTTTTCCGACAAAAGTTGTTTCGTGTTACCAATTTGACGTGATGCCCCAAAAGTCAGATATTGCTAATATACATATCACGTAAGTTAAATATTCACGTAGTGTCACAATTATAGTCCGAGATTGCAAGTGTAGAAGCAGTTGAAAGAATAAATTTTTTTAAAAATAATAGCGCATTTAATTTGAAAGGCTCCAGAGAGTTTCTAACTTATGTAAATGAAGAAAGACATGCTCTCTTGGTTGTTCATCCCCTTCGAGGTTCCCAATTACTAGCGCATCTACACGAGGTCTGATGGGGCGTATTATTTCATGTGTAAAGATATAACGCATGCAGTGATGAATATTTGTTCTGTGTCTTCATCTGCGCCAAATTGTACATGAGACCAAAACCAAGAGTGCAGAATTCACGATCTTAAAAATGTCTGCGCTTTGAATCACATCAAGAAGTTTTTACTCTATGATATTGTTACGGGGATACTAGAGGTGGTGCAGTGAGGCGGGCCAGTCGACTTGGCGCGCCAGCCAGCAGGGCGTTCAAGGGGATGTCTTCCCTTCAGGACATTGGCACCCGTCCCTCTGCGGGAATCCGATAAGGAGCGGCGCCTCTCTTCCTATCTCTCGAGTGTTTCTCAGAGCCCCGACTGCGTGAAGTGGCGTAACTAGGACACCATTGTTCTCGAGGCTTCGAATGTTAGGTCGACTCTGATGACGCGACACTACGAGAGGGCTACGAGACCTTCCCAGGCTGGGACCTGGCAGGTAGTTAAGACGGAGGACGGCCTGCGGCGAGTAGTGGGAGAGAGAGAGGCTGTGGGGACACCTGTGAGAGCAGTGGAGTGAAGAGTTGGTGGCCCCTTGGTGAGCGATACGGCGAGCGACAGGCCTCGTGGTGCATCCGGGTGTTGTGTGTGCGGCGGACGAGTGAGTAGTGCAGGCAGGGTGCTGATACAGTGGTGCCCGGTAAGATATAAGCAGTAGAGAGAGCCACTGTCCAGCCGAGCTCCAATGGGGATAATAAATTATGGTAAGGAGTGATTAATTTGTAGACAAACAATTAAATTATTGTAACTTAACGAATACAGCAAACATTAGGTAACAAATAACACTCTAGTCAGTTGATTGGGCTATCCTTTCCGGACCTGTAATATCCACTTCTAATAATAATATTTCAGTAATATAATGCCGAAAGAGGGTAACGGAAGAATATTTTAAGGTTAACGATTTCTAACCTTCACAAAGAGAACTTTAAATGACCTGCGAATAGTATGTCATAGATCTGCGTGATGGTGTCTACGTTTTTTTATAGATGTGAATAAAAAACACTTGTTACTTATAACTCTACATTAATTAATAACTCAAATAAATGGCGACTACCAAAATATTGATTTTATAGGTGATTTTATGCAATATAACTGATCCATTAATGTTTATTGTATGTTTTGGATATTGTCGATTACTTGATTCCTGGGAAAGTGCGGTTTTATAGATAGATTCTTAACAATCTCATATTATCATTGCAAGCACAGCCAACGAGTTCCTACCGCTAACTAATCTAAAGTACGTTAACAAGTCATAATAAATTTATTTACGTCTTCATAATAATTTTGTGTATTTATTCTCATGTATATTAACAGAAATATTATACACAAAATATAACTTCAATAGAAAGATAAGTTAGTGTTTTTATATTAGTCTATTAAAATTAACATAAAATATTTTAATATACATTTCAAAATGTTGCATAGCAGCTTTTTAAGAATAAAAGAGACTGCTAAGGAAAATCCTTAATTCTTAATAAGTTGTAAATTATTTGTTCTCATTTTATTCAATGTTTTAACAATATTATGAATGTAGATTGGAATGAAGTTATTTGAAAGTGCCTATACTTATCTTCTCGAAAACAAGGTTTTATATTTTAATATGTTTATTGAACTATTCCAGTATTACAAAGAATACTAAATGTCGTATAAAAATTTCATTGTGTTAAAAAATTGCATTAAAATGTAATTTATTTTTACAGGTAACTGCAGCATGTCATGCAAATATAAAGCGAATATATCTTAAGAATAGTCAATAACATTCATAAATAGCATGATAAGTAATATCTGGATAGACATACAACATTTATACACCACACCTACTATACATTTTTACACATATTTAAATGTACTTATGGCTCAGGTAAAATTAAGAAAATTTTAAAGGATTATAACTTTGACATATTATTTGTAAATGAAAATTAGTTAGAAGCATAGCTGATAGTTACTAGGTGAAATTTTTACATTCTAACGAAAGTTATGACTTTAAAAAAGAATGTTTACAAATGAAGTGATTTTGTTCGTTTAAAAGTTAACGATGCACTTTCACATTTAAAATTCTAAAAAATTTAACTTCGTGGTGAAGTAGTACGTACGCCATCAAGAATGCTACAAAGCACCGTCAGCTATGCCACCAAAACACGCAGGGAGCTGCCGCGAAACTCTGAAACGATCTGGAAGTAAGCGCAGCAACAAAGAGAGAGGAATATGTCTTCTATTTGTTGTTAGTCCGGAGAGAGCGTGTTGTTCTCCACGTGGCAGCGCCGCCTCTAGAGCCACGCGTGGTAGGCGACCACCAGGGCCGTGACAGCGAGGCACGCCGGCGCGAAGCCCATCATCCTGCCTGCACACCGCACCACACACATGCTTGCCTGGGCAATACACGCAATACTTGACTCAACACCACACTGCATATATGATGTATGCCTGCACACCACACCACGCACACACGTTCCTGTACAATACACCACACAATACTTGCCTCAACACCACACAGCATACATGATGTATGCCTGCACACCGCACCACACACATGCTTGCCTGGACAATACACACAATACTTGCCTCAACACCACACTGCATACATTATATATGCCTGCACACCACACCACGCACACACGTTCCTGCACAATACACCACACAATACTTGCCTCAACAGCACACTGCATACATGATATATGCCTGCACACCGCACCACACACATGCTTGCCTGGGCAATACACACAGTACTTGCCCCAACACCACACTGCATATATGATATATGCCTGCACACCACACCACGCACACACGTTCCTCCACAATACACCACACAATACTTGCCTCAACAGCACACTCCATACATACATTATACTATATGCCTGCACACCGCACCACACACATGCTTGCCTGGGCAATACACACAGTACTTGCCCCAACACCACACTGCATATATGATATATGCCTGCACACCACACCACGCACACACGTTCCTCCACAATACACCACACAATACTTGCCTCAACAGCACACTGCATACATACATTATACTATATGCCTGCACACCGCACCACACACATGCTTGCCTGGACAATACTCACTATACTTGCCTCAACACCACACTGCATACATGATATATGCCTGCACACCACACCACGCACACACGTTCCTGCACAATACACCACACAATACTTGCCTCAATACCACACTGCATACATTATATATGCCTGCACACCGCACCACACACATGCTTGCCTGGACAATACACACAATACTTGCCTCAACACCACACTGCATACATTATATATGCCTGCACACCACACCACGCACACACGTTCCTGCACAATACACCACACAATACTTGCCTCAACAGCACACTGCATACATGATATATGCCTGCACACCGCACCACACACATGCTTGCCTGGGCAATACGCACAATACTTGCCCCAACACCACACTGCATACATGATGTATGAATGGACACATACGTGCCTAAACAATATACCGCAATACTTGCCTCAACACCACACCACACACTTACCTGCATCCACACTATACCACACTGCTCTGCACCCCAACTTGGCATGTCATATTTATTGGATACATTGTTTAAAGTGTTTTAGTCTCACAGAGGATTATTTTTTATTCTACAGAGATGAGTTTTTGGTTACACAAAGGGCAACTTTTTATTCCACAAGGGTCCCACTTTGGTCCTGCAGAGGTCTCCTGCTTAAGACCCAGTTTTTAACATTTAGCGACCCAACCAAAACAAGAACTGACAGCATTACATAACTGAAATTTTTCAGTTTAGACATCAGGGTTTCTGACTACTTTAGAGGATCAGAAACATATTTATTTTAAACTATCATTGAAGGGAAAAATACAGACAAAGAAAATTGTCATCGGGAAGATAATCTACAATGTTTTGACAATAAAATTGACTAATAGTTTAAAACTTAAAAGTCTAATTGCGAAATGTTATAAAAACGTTTCAGTGTGGTTTTGAGTATTGATGTAAGAGAATCGCTGTTAAGAAAAAAATTAATATTATTTCACCAGAAATATTAGACGCTTATGCTAGTGCAGATATTATCGTGACCTCCAAAGTCGTGTTCATATCTTATTCAACCGTAAAGGTTGTTGCAATGATAAACTTTTATTAAAAAAAGGCAGATTAGATGTATCCAATGAGCCACTGGTATGTGATGTTATATCTAAAGCCGAAATAAAAATAATCAGAAGAAATTTTTTAACTAACAGGGAAACAAATTTTTGCTGTTTTCTTTTTGAAGAGATTTTTGAACTGTTTCTATGAATTTAGGCATGACTGAATCCAAATATGAAATCAGTTTTCTTGTACATTATTTATTTTATATGCGATATGATTTTCTTTATTTTTGCACATTGTTTATTTTACGATGAATTTTGATTCAGAATAGCTATAAGATAATTAAAGAATAAAAGAACACACTTTTATAAAAATTAATACAAAAAATTAATATAATATCAATAAAAATTAATAATATGCTAAATATTTTTAATATAAAAATAAATTACTATTGTTTTAGACTGGATCATGGCTTTTTTAATTCGTCAGAAATATTTAAATAGTCACGATGCCTTCTCTTGTATATGTAACTGTTACCTACACACTTAAACGTCAAAGGCGATGCATTAATTATTTTGTCAGTCGTGCTTATTTTGAAGTGCCACCAGGCGATCAAGACAAGAAATGGGCGCCGCATATTGTATAACATAACAATGAGGAAACACCTCGTGACTGGACAAAATGAAAACATTACTGCACGCCTATTAGTGTTCCCATGGTTTGGCGTGAACCGAAAGACCACAGCAGTGACTGCTATTTATGCCTAACCAATACTAAGTGCATTGGCAAGAAAACGTGGCATGGTATATTATACCTCAGTATTCTATCAGAAATACGACCACTCCAACACACTCCCGATTTCCCATTTTCAATGGTTTTGTGTCTTTCGAGGACGAAAAACGTTTGTTACCTTGTATTGTTCAACATAACGGCGCCTCTTTCTTGATAGCTCTAAGCGCAATCTCGAATTTGTTGTATCACACAATGAGAATATTTATGGAACAGTTACAATTGGCCACTCAGTATATTTAAAGAGAAGAAAACAATATCAAATGAACAATCAACTTACTAAAGTGTTATGACTATTACTGCGTCATTTGTGTGGGTATTAAAATGATTAACTTGCTCCTTGGGCAACAGAAAGGATTCAAGAAATACTTGCCTCGTGTGCATATGGGATACTATTGCTCGGGAGAAATATTGGAGACAGAATCAGTGGGCCAAACGTAAAACTCTGGAAATAGGGATTCCAAATATGTGAATGAAGCTATTGTTTGCTGAGACAGAATCGTCTTCCTCCGCTTCACATGAAGCTTGTTTGATGAAGAAATTTGTAAAGACATTTAATAATGAATGTGGTAGTTTCCAGTACACTGTTTCTGGTTTTCTTGATGTGCCATTTGAGAAAATAAAAGCTGGTGTGTTTGATGGACCTCAAATTGTCACCCTTGTACGTTACAAGGAAAATGTCATGAAGATGTATAAGAAGAAGAAAGCAGCATGGATGTATTTTGTAGCCGTTATGAAGAACTTCCTTGATAACAAAAAATGAGAAAACTGTGAAGTTTTGGTTCAAAAGTTGCTACTGGCATTTCGCGATCCTGAATGCACCATGAGCATTACGATGCAGTTCTCGAATAGTCATCCTGGTAAATCCCCCGAAAACCTTGGAGCTCTTAGCATTGAGACAATGGATGAGAGATAGAAAGGGTGATGGACAGGGATATGATGGCAGATTACTGCTGGATTATCAAACGAGATTGACTTCAGCAAGTCCACAAAGTAGTGCTAATATTGAAAATTGTATCTGATTATTCAAGTGGCAGTGTTTTAAATTATATTTATTCTCAAAATAAGTTTATTTAGTTTTTTTTTTTCCATTTCGAAACTGTATTCGTATATCAATGCTATTTCATGTTTTGTGTATAAATGAACAAAATAACATCACGCTGGTTTTCAAAATATCGCAAAATTTTAATTTAAAGTAATGGTAAAATTTTTGAATACTGTACAAGAAAGTGATAAAAACTATTTATAAGAAAACTGTAGCTACTGAGGAAAAATAAATTCAGATATGTATTTAGCGCTCCCAAAAAAGTTAAGAAAACGTGCTTTTACGAATGCAACAACAATTTTGTTCCCATGCGTAATTTTTATTACTGTTAAACACAAAAATAATTAATGACTAAATTTAAACTGCTGTAAAAATACTCTTTAGAAATATTAAGTTGATTAGAACCAATCACTATTGGAATCTTGCATATTTAGGTACTTAGTGCTGTTATATAAACGAAACTTTATCTCTTTGCGCAATATCACTCCCGCTGAACATTTAGAGTAATAATTTGAATTAAAGCCCACACACGCGTTTAAGGCATGTTTAAGGTGCGCGTAGAATTGCCGAGTAAGTGACGAGACGTGATGTGTGAACTCGGGCCAGAAGAGAAGGTAAGATAATGAAGCTAAGACATATTTACTTTGTATATCGTGTGCGTGGTGGGCTGGAAGCTTTCCCATGAGTTATTTGGCAATTCATGTGTTGTCATGAACTACTGAAAATGAATCACTCTAGGGGGTGGGGGGGGGGGGGGGGTTGACTTGAAAAAGAAGTACATACTTAAAAATCCAAAACCACTTAACCTTCATACGTTAACTGTGTTGCCACGATACATTAGCACTTGGACCGCCATTAATCAGGAGTTATTGTGTTGGAGCGCGTCTGCGCTCGGCGGTCCCGGAGACGAGGATGCAGTAGGTGAAAAGCGAGAGTCGACACTAAAGACAACCTCCCCAGTACGATTCCATGTAAGAATTTTACTAACTGTCTTTACGGTAAATGTAAAAAAAAACGAAGACTTGTTCGCATTAAGTAATTATAGTTGTGTATAAGCAAAGTTGCGTATAAGCATAGTTGTGTATAATAAGCATAGTTATGTCTAAGCATAATTGTGTTTAATAAGCATATTTATGTATACGCATAGTTGTATTTAAGCACAATAGGTACATTATTAACGAGTTGGTATTGATACCTTCTCTTTTATTTTATTGTCGTGCTGTGTGGAGTAATTGGTTTTTCGCTAATTGCAGAATTTTATAAACTATTCAGAAGGTAAGATTATATAAGCTTCGACTAACGGCGGGGTCAAACCTGGAGATATTCGCGCGTGGAAGCGTGACAAACGTTGCTGTGAGCGACTGGGTTTCCTCGGGGTGGTCCCATCTTCCCCGCCCGTTCATTCCGTCAATGCTCCACCCTCGTCTCATCGCGCCCCTGTGGCGACCCCTACGTCAAGCTCGCGAGCAGTCATGGCGGTCGATGCGCGGGGACGCACCGCCGTCACACTCGTGGTCCTCCTCGTCGTAGAAGCCGCGGCACTGGCACAGCTTCTGGCTGACGGTCGACGAGGCGTTGTGCGGCACGCACACGGCGTTCCTGATGCACTCCTGGTCGGCGCTGCACGGCGCCTTGGGCCCTGCAACAGCGCACCGAGTCCCTGCAGGTACCTACCCTGCACCCAGGCGACAGAGGCCGGTCCTTACCACAGGCAGACGCATGTCAGTTGCATCTGAATACGTTACTACTAGTACTACCATAACTAATTCATTATTATAAATTATTTATAACTTGTCATTTAATAGTGCCAAACTTTTCGATTATATAAAATATGTTTAATTTTGAAAATATTTATGCAAAAATATATCAAAGTTAGTAGTAGTATATAATAGTTCCTCCAACGCCTAGGTCCGCCATCTGTGATAGTGACGTAACGGCGGCCAATTTTGATGGCATTGGCCTTGACATTTGAATTTGACCCCGGCTGGCATATTGGATTCCGTCATTTTTTCTATAACTTTTTCCCATTTTATATTATATGAATTTCCGCCATTTTGTTTTTTTTATAACTTTCCGCCAAATTGAATTCTAGAACTTCCAGTCAACTTGGAATCGAGCGCCTCACTCCCAGGTTATCAACATTCTAGTTACGGTGACACAATCGAGCGCTCTACTCCTGTGTGTTGCACTCTTTCATTACAGTAGAACATTCCGCCATTTTTATTTCTGCTATTTTGAATTCTGCTTTTTTTGAATTATGATGTCACTTCCATCATTTTGAATGACATCATGTCAGAAAAAATTTAAAGTATGATGTTAAGTCCGCCATCTAGAAAATCCGCAAAATATTAATTTAGAAAATCTGATTTTTTAAAAAATTATAAAAAAATATTTTAACTACAATTTTAATTAAATTTAAATAAAAAAACACTTACATAATTGAGTCATTTAATAAAACCTGGCGAGGGCAAAAAAAAATTAATCATTCTTCCATTGAGACAGACTGACCCCCGCCACTAATGGCAACGCAGATATTCCTTCAGCTACTATGATGTAATGGTGGCAATATTGGCCGCCATTTAGAAAATCTGTAAATTTTAACCTAGAAATTTGGAAAAACTTAAAAAAAAAATCATTAAATATACTTATTATATAATGATCTATTTCAGTCTTTGGTTCGATCCCTGGACGATTCAAAAATATTTTTAAGGTTAAAAATATTTATTTGATTAACTATCACCTCAATTTACCATAAAAGTGACAGGTTCGAGAAATAACATAACAAATTTCAAACAAATAAATTTACATAATTTCTACACTACTTCAAGTACAAAAACAAGCAAATTACTAAAATATTTGCATAGACATTCGTAGGTCCTCTTGCTTTTTCTTCTAGTAGTTCCGAGAATACAGAGGCTGGAAGCTGCGAGTTCGAGTTCTGCCATCGTCTTAATATGTAGGTGGTAGCAATCTCCTTGAGCAATAATCCATTTTGGCTCTGGAAACCTTGTAGTTTGCAGTATTATTGACGCTAGCAATACTCGGTCTTAACTAAATTAAACTAGCAAACGCATCGGTATTTATGAGGGAATTTTAACAAACTTGTCTCGACAATTCTTCGATGCAAGTGAAGTATCGGAAAAAATGCACAAGTTTTTGGTAGAATATTTCCGCTCGTCAATATTAAATCCTATAGCCGATTATGTTTGAATTTATTCGATGATCAGTTTGGAAACATCAAACACCATTAACGGAGACTTGTTTTTGAAACTGTCAGGACTCGGTATCGACGACTGCCCGTGACCATAGTAAGCTTGCTGGAACTTGGTATACATTTGATATGCAAGCAGATATCTTCGATTTTCAAAGTCTAAGTTCATGCCAACGTTCGGGTAGCTTTCACTGTTTGAAAATATTTTACATTACGTATTTGGCAGTTATAGAATACGGAGCGTCTCACCCTCAAATCTCTCTTCTGGTCTACCTCGACACCATTTAATACAATTGTAATGCATTAGATTAAGTGCAGAATACTATTGCAGATTATATCCATTATAGCTGGATGTCTACAATTTGCCATTTCAGCTTGTTTCTTATATGTAGAAATGACTGCGAAGGTATAGTTCAGATTTCTTGGTGTTGTACAGCGATGCGTACTTCAGATGATAGCACGTATGGCCCAAGCAGGTGTTCATGCTCCATATTTGTAATGATGTCCTCAAAAATTTCGGGTCTTCCATTTTGGGTATTTCATCTTCCACATTTGTTTGTAACTTGTCTATAACTGTGAATAAATTTTAACTCTATCAGTTGTTAATGCACCTACATCAGGGGAAAAAATTAGTCTTTACATGCCAATAAAATTTCTATTATAACTGTCTGGTCTCACAAATGTTATGCCAATCGCTTCAAGTGTAAACGAAGTGTTATTTATTCCTTTCGAAAATTCACCAAACATCCTCGCTTGTCAATGATTCTGACGACGAATTCGTGTGCGCACTTCGCGATGACTGGAAGGTAAATGATACTTTGTGGCACTTCAACCAGTTTATATCCTGGCGGGAATATTGGCGAAAACTTGTGTAGCATGTTGTTTAGTAAAGATCTCAGGTTTTCGCAACCATTGTCTGGAGTTGCTTGGTATCTGGGTTGTGGCCGCGTAGAAGGCGAAGATATCACCGATGTTTCGGTCGACGTTGCAGTCACCATCATCAGGGAGCAGTTACCTACTGAAGTTATTACAAGTTGTTCTTCCTTTAAATACTCTTACCCGAGTTGGAAGTGTTTCCCGATCGGCTGCAGCTGTGGGGCAATGACAGTCTTTCTTTCTTCTGGTTGGCCTGTTGGTTTGGCCAATCGGAGCTGGGCTTCTGTGATTAGCTGGGAGTGCTGGCCAATCAGTGGCCTCTTCATTTCTGGTTGGCTGGGCTGTTTGGCCAATCAGAGGCGGTGTGTCTGTTGTTGGATGCAGAGCTAGGTTTCGAGGATTTCTGAAGGGTAAGAAATGATACGATATTCCCGAATGAACAAGAGCTTCAAGTACATGCGGACAGTCATCGATGTGTACAGTAAGTTTGCTTGGGCCAGACCTGAAATTGAAAAATAGCAACTGATGTAACCAAGCCATGACCGACATTTTGTGCGATGAACGTGTGCCGTCACACCTACAAATGGATCTCGGCCTAGAAATCTAAAGTTCGACCTTCAAGGCTTTGATGAAAGCCTAGTATAAAATCAAACACTACTCTAGATTTATTAATATCAAAGCCTCCGTAGTCGAGAAATTTAACAGAACTTTTAGAACTTATATGTGGCGACAGTTCACAGCGAATAGAAATTAGAAGTGACTAGAACTAGTAAGCGAATTCAATTCCACTGTGCATTCTACTACGAAAATAAAGCCCAAAGACGTAAAGGACGATCACCTGTTTATAAACGTGTTTTACAGCATGAAGAATAAAGATCCACGAAACCGTAAAGCTAACGTCGGCAACATTGTGCAGATCTCCAAGCAAAAGGTGTCTTCGACATAGGTTTTACTGGGAATTGAAGTCTCTAACTTTTCCGTGTGACCCACGTTCATGAATCGGAGTCTAGGACCTACTACCTCGACGATTTGCACCACGTGCCCCTTCTTCGTGGCTTCTATGCCGAAGAGAATCAGCCTACGATGTATCCCGATACGTATTTGATGGAGAAAATTCTTAAACGAAGAAATGGATTATCCTACGTCAAGTCATGAATAGAGCTTCCCACCTCGCTTTAATTATTGGGTAGAAGGAGCAGGAAATCGATAAACTAAAGTCTTTAATAGCTTGCTTGTTTTTATAATTGTTGTACTGTATAATTTATATAATAATATTTTTTTTAGAAATATTTTGTTTTAACGTTCAAACCAATAAATTTAATGGTAAATTCAAGTGTAATATAATCAAATAAACATTTTTTAACCTAAATTATCCTTCGATTCGGCTAGGGATTGAACCATAGTCTGAAATAGATCATTATATTAAAGAGTACATTTTAAAATAATTTTTGAAATTTACCAAATGTCTTGGGTTTTATTTAGAGATTTTCTAAATGCTGGCCAAGATTGCCTTCTTGACATAAAACTGGCTGATACAATATTTTCATGAAGGGGTGTATGAGACCGGGGGGGGGGGGGGGGGGGGCTGCTTTTCAGTCTGTTAGTAACCTTCGTGGAGAGGAAGGATTACTATTTTTGTGTATGTGCGTTTTTTATTTAAAATTTATTAATATTTTATAATAAAGATAATTTTATTATATTGTTTCCGAATTTCTTCGTAATTTTATGTATTTTCAAGATGGTGGACATGACGTCATACTTTAAAATGGCGGAATTAATATCATAAATCTAAATGGCAGAATTAAAAATGGCAGAATGTTTAACCATAATGAAGAAGAGCAACATACAGCAGCGGGACGCTCGATGGTGTTGTAACCATAACGAAATGTGCAACATCCGGGTATTGGGGAGTTCGGTTTCAAGATGGCTAAAAATTCCAGGATTCAAGCTGAGGAACGTTCTGGAAAACAAAATGGTGGAAACTAAGATGGCCTCCAGGGCCAAAGTTAAATGTCAAGGTCAATGCCAAGTTCATCCAAGATGACCGTCGTGACATAACCATCCAAAATAGCGGACCCCGGCATTCGCATCTCGACCCGTACCCAGGTGCCGGAGGAACTATTATATGCAATATGGTTACATTATTTTCTAGCTACTTTTTGTATTTAATTTTTTTATTACGGAATTTTTTTATTACGGAATTTTTTTATTTTAAAAATAATATAGTGGAAACATTATTGTTCCGATTAACATATCATTGAATTTATGCTACATTACGGAGCCCCCAACTCAAATGAATAATTACCGCCTTTGACAGCAACTTCTCGAGCCAGTGTAGAATGTGTAATATGTAATGCGTGTAAAATAGGGAAGTATGGTGCAGGTTTCACCTACGGAGTATGGAGAGAGTCAATGGCCGGCTGCCGTCTTGTGTTTCGGTAACTTCGACATTTGACCTCGGTTGAAATGAAACACTCGGGGAGCATAAGGGCCCCGTCTACAATAGAAATGCCCTGAATTGTGTCCGACGTACACTGATCTCTGATTGGTCCACGCGACCATCTGATGTCATGGATGGTGTGGACAGTGGTAAAAATTTCCCAGGTCCGAAATCATTGGTCAACTTGAAATTTTTTATTATTATTTTTTTCAAGCCTGTGTGCTTTGATAGCACAGCACATACATATTCTGGAACTCATACAAAGTTTCACTAGCTATTTAAATATTCAAAACGTAGCTGCGTACTCAATTACAATTCATGAAAACAAGTAACAAAAATACTTATTTAGGCACTCTATATCTACTGTATTCTGGTGACAATTTTAGATGTCAGAAGTTTCTGACGTAGCAATGGTAGACAGGGCAGTTTACCCCGTGACGCCATGCAACGTCACCCACATCACACGGACTGCCAAAAGGTTTGGACTGTTGCAGACGGCATTGGCAGAGCCACAGACCACCCAGCTGTACGGACCTCTAGGATCAGAAGCGCGCCACTAGATCGCGAACAAAAAGCTTCTACCACTTCCTCTGATAAATAACTGGGCTGGCCAATCATTGACCAGTTTTTCGCTATGAACTTATTGAGAATATGCAACTGTCAGACTGAAAATAGAGTTGATAAAAATATGTGTCAAGAAAGAGCATCGTTTCGTGTGTTATACGTAGGCTACTATACCAAATTTTAATGCGCGAAAATTGCCTTGAAATATGTATACAACCCAAAAATACATGCTAAAAAGATATCATTAAAAACAACTTCATGTAAGCTAGTCGTCATTGTTCATGTTTAAGAAGGCCTGATAGGCTGGTTAAACAGTTTGTATACCATAATTTTTAAAATTGTAGAAAATTTGCCTTTGTTAAGAAAGGATAAAACATTAGGAGATTTTCAAAAACCACATTACAGTATATGTGAACAGTAATATTACAGTATCTATGGAAAGTATTATTACGGTATCTATGGACAGTATAATCACAGTTGTAGTCGTTCTCAAAACACCATATCAATACTTCACAGCAATTACTTCTAAGGACAAGTACTTGTAGAAACAAGTCAATATTTATTCCAAGCATTCCTCAATTGTATTCAGTGAAAGATGTTTAATCCGGAATCTATGTTATGTCACATTATGTAATCTGGCACCAATTGAGCCGCTCACGTAGATAAATTTTTTCAGGTTGAATGCTGGCTGTTGACCAGGTGCCAGGCTGCATGACTGCGCTGCGGGCGTTTTAGTTTGCTCAGAGTCTATCCTTACTGTGGTTTTCATTTATGGATAGTGTTTTCTGTTTTCTAGCAGGTTAACGGGTACTTTTTCTTAACGTTTTTGAACGAATACCAGAACTCATGTGTAAATTTTCTTTTCATAGAGGAACTTATTACAACTTGTTTTTAATACATTTTACTATGTATTAATTTTTATTATTGTTCTCGTTGAAACTTAATTGACATTCGATAATTCGACACGATCGTGGTCTCGAAATCCTAGATTGAAGACCTTTAACGAAGGAAAAATTTCAGTATGTGTAATGTGTTAATGTTCGTACGGGCACAAGGTCCAGGCTGTGGAGTTGTGGAACAAGTCAGTGAACGACCACGGCATGAACCTGACTGTATGGGGAGCGCAGGTGTTCTGTGCCAGGCACCTCCCTTACCCCTCATCCTCACTGAACCTTTCTAATTTATTGGGAATAATTATGCTGCTCCATAACAAAGGATCCAGTCAGAGAACCAATTGCTTCTGCTCCAGGGCAAGCTGGCATCATCAGAGATGAGAGAAATATACAGATGGAGCATAAGCTCTGATTCTAGACGAGGGGATGAAGCCAAAATGGGAGGGGGACTTCAGTGTACTACACATACCAATATGGCGACCGTTTGTTTACAAATGTATCAGCTGTACCTGTATTGGAGGTTAAATTGGAGAACAATATCAACTTATAGTATTACATATGTACCTATTATGACTATTATTTTAGACTTTAAATATATATATAAACATATTAACCAGTAAACGTTGATCAAATTTTCATTCGAACAGCTTAACTGCAGTCGTTAATAAAATCTGGCTAGAAGAGCTAATACAAATATAAAAAAGGCTCGCCATATTTGTATGTGAAAATCAGAAAAAAATCGCTTCACTTCTGACGGATATCTGTATCCTTTCCTAATCTCTGGGTAACATCTGCTGTCGATCACTGACCAGCTCCACAGCCTGGAGCCTGAAGCCAAGATGGTTTCTCTCTGTTGGCCTCGACGAGCGAGTAGCGGCGCGCACGTACCTTTGCGCGAGTGCGTGCAGGCGCCGTTCTGCGGGCCGCTCTTGTCGAAGCACAGGCAGCGCCTCTTCTGGTCGCGCGGGTCCACCTGGCACGTGGTGTTCTGCAGGCCGGCGCAGTCGCGGTCCTGCTTGCAGTCCTTGCCGCGCACTGCCGGACACACGCAACCACTCTACAACCAGCTCGCCACTCCACATCACAAGCCGCCCGAGTACCGCGCTGTCAACCTGCAACTATCACTCACAGTCCACGTTTATTACCGTATGATACATGTGCAGTGGTGCTTACATATTGTAGGTCTTACAGAGTAGTTAGATTAAGTAGGTCCGAGCGCAGAGGATTGAGGATTCGGATTTCGGATGCGTGACCTTTGACTCCTGACGTCCCTCTCCCCCAAAATGTCCCTATTTATCATAAATTTCCTCGAAATTTCCCGTTTTCCCCAAAAAATTTCCCTATTTCCCCCATTCCGCCCTAAATTTTCCCATTTTCTCAATAAAATTTTCCTACAATTTTTTCCTATTCCACCATTATCTTAGTCACCACTCATATCCGCAAAGCGTTTTGGTATTCCCCATTACTCAACCAGATAACCCACCCAACAAACCTCTAGGGATATGGAATATGCTTTCTGATTGGTCAGTTCATGCATAAAATATTTGTTACAGGGTTGTCCATTATATAGGTTAATATTATTTATAAATATTAGAGCTATGGTTTTGTATATACCTGTACTACTATAGTGAATGAACATCTGCTGCCATCTTGGATTATGTCATTTCTGTACCATCTTGGATTCAATTTTCTAATGCTCTATCATTCCACTTATTATGTAATTTTCGTCCGCCAACTTGGACTCTAAAACTTTCTGACAATTTTAATTATGTGATCACACCTACAACCCTGGAATCTAGTGCTCCACTCCTATGTGTTGCACTTTTCGTTATGATAACATCATCGAGTACCCACGCACTCCTATGCTTTACAATTTTTTACGGTTATATCGTTATGTTTATTTCATCTACTGGAGGCAGCCATATTGGCTTTTTCATCATCACCTTTGACTTATGACATCACTGACATAATCTTGGACTATGTCATTAATACTAGCATCATATTGATTTATGACATCTTGGAAATATGCGGTATGGGAGGAGCAAAATCATGATGACTATGTAGAGGAAAATGTCATGGTGGTTATGTTAAAGGTCAAAGTTGATTACGACATAATCTAAGATGTCGGTGGAGAAGTCATGGTAAAAAAATTATGATGATGTAATCCAAGATGGTGGTGATGTGATAAGTCATGGGCGAATACTACATAGTCCAAGATGGTAGCAGTGATGTCATAAGTCAAATGGTATTGATGACATAGTCCAAGATGACGAGCATAAATGATGTAATACAAAATGGTGGAAGTAAATGATGTAATTTAAGATGGTGACGGTGATGTCCGAGGTCAAAGGTAATGATGACATAGTCCAAGATGTCATAGGTTAAGATGATGCTGGTGATGTCCAAAATTATGTCAGTGATGTCATAAGTCAAAGGTGATGATGAAAAATCTAATATAGCTGCCTCCAGCAGATGAAATCATTATGGCGATATAACCATAACAAAAAAGTGTAACGCATAGGAGTGTGTGGGTACTCGATGATGTTATCGTAATGAAAAGTGCAACACATTGGAGTGGGGCAATCGATTCCAGTTGGTAGGTGTGATAACATAATTATAATTGTCAGAAGTTGTAGAGTCCAAGATGGTGGACGGAAATTACATAATACAAGACGGCTACATAATAAGTGGCACGGTAGAGCGTTAGAAAATTGAATACAAGATGGCTGCTGGAAATTAAATAATGAATATGGTGGCCGAAAATAGTGTAAACCAAAATGAGGGATGGAAATTACATAATACAAGATGGTTACATAATAAGTGGAATTATATAGCATTAGAAAATTGATTCCAAGATGGTACAGAAATGACATAATCCAAGATGGCAACAGATGTTCATTCACTATATCAGTACAGGGATATACAAAACCATAGCTCTAATATTTATAAATAATATTAACCGATATAATGGACAACCCTGAAACAAATATTTCATCCATGAACTGACCAATCAGAAAGCATATTCCATATCCCTAGAGTTTTGTTGGGTGGGTTATCTGGTGGAGTAATGAGGAATACCAAAACGCTTTGCGGATATGAGTGGTGACTAAGATAATGGTGGAATAGAAAAAAATTATAGGGAAATTTTATTGAGAAAATGGGAAAATTTAGGGGGAATGGGGAGGGGGGGGAATAGGGAAATTTTGTGGCAAAAACGGAAATTTCTAGGAAATTTGTGGGAAATAGGGGAATTTTCGGGAAATTTGGGGGAACAGGTGACGTTAGGGGTCAAAGGTCACGCATCTGAAATCCGATTTCTCAATCCTTTGCGTTCGGACCTACATAATCTTACTACTTTACAGTTATGTTTTAGAAACTGTACAGTGTTTTATGATACAATAGTTTAGTAAAAAGGTTAATAAAATAAATCCTTGTGAAATGTGCAAAACATTTTACAGTGTATAACTATTACTGAATATTCCTGTAAAAATATTAAAATATATCTTTATTCATTTAAAATGATCTACCAATAAACCGTGACATGTTCAGACACAGAGTCATATATGAAGACTTGTCTCCGACATTTCTTGAAATACTAAGAAACAGGTTGTAATACAGTTGCTGTACATACATGGTTTTTGAATCATGCTCAAGTTGACATTAGTGAAATGGTGTGACTACAACGAGCGTTTTAATTGCCAGCGTAAAGATAATTTAATTTAATAATTACCCCCTGTGGTTGAAGTCTAGAACTTGTTAGTACATATCAAAAAGTTAAAAGTTATTTTGACTTGAAATGGTGTAATTAAATACCTGTCGTTCCTAAAACAGGAAAAAAAGGTTCAAAAAATTCTACACTTGAAACAAATATTTTAAAAATCCAAGTAGGTTTTGGGTCTTATAACCTTAAATAATAACAGGATTGAGCAGATTTTCACATATCGCTTAGAAAAAAAATACTATGTGAAGTGAAAAAGGAATAAAATACTACAATTATTAAAAAAACAATTAATTGTATGTTTGTGTATATTATTAGTGTTTTGTGAGAGTTAATATTTTTTATTTTAGATACAAGAAAATGAAATAAATTATTATAATTTTTTCTAGTATACTAACATTTCTCTCTTAGACCAACATAATGTGTTTGTTTTTAAACATATCATGACATGTGCCTGAAACGTGTTCAAGAATTTAAGTTTTATAAACACAGGGTTTGGCATATGTCTGTGTCTCCAAGCAGCTTCCCAGGATTTATAATATTGCTATAATACCTGCACAGAATGTAAATACCCACACATACATACTTAAAGGATGTAATGAAACTTATGTTACAGACTTCGGGAGGTGATTTATCATGAAATGGTACATAATATGACAACTGACCTTTTATCCTAATATGACGAATTCTATCTTACGTCTGTAATGTATGTTACTTTGCACCCCGTGTGTATTTATGTATAAATCCTGGAATTAATAATTAATTCTAGAACATTTGATTCAAAGAGTGGCAGTTTGATGCATTATAAAATATAATCTGAAATGTTTTGTCATTTATGAAATAAAAGCTAAGATGACGTGATATGTCTTCCTTGATGGTCAGTATCAGCGGTGGCTAGCCCTTAGATCAAGCACCATTTTGTGGCCTGACAATGTATTGAGCGGTAGAAGATTTTGTTTGCAACTATAATAGTGTAGATTGTAATCTTGGATGATGGAACAATTTCAGAAACCATATAGTTTAAGATCCTAATAAGCTCCTGTAAATGAACGTGACATTAATAAATTTGCTCTAAAGAGTTGTCGGAGAATTTTTCGTGAAGAACTAAAATACAATCTCAGCCAACTCCTACCGTTTTGCTACGGGCTACTGACCCATCTGTGAAAGTTTATTGCCCTGGCTTTAACAAGTATTTTGTGGCAACAAAACATATTTCGTAGCATGAAACAGTTCTCAGTTGGCCATGTCTGTGTTCCCAGACGCAATTGTTAAATGTTAATAGCAACTGTGTTGTGTTGTTCGGGAACTGTCAAATGGAATGACAAGCCACAGACCTATGGTGATTGATTCTAGTTGCTGTTCCTGTTCGAATCCCGATAGGCAGGCATCCAAACCAGGCAATTTAAGTTTATTATTAAACTTGTTTTATGTATACAACACATAATTACTATTTTACTAATATAGTATTTTATTAAATATGTGCAAATAATTTTAATATTTATAATGCAGAATGGTAAAAAAGCATGTGATTAAAGATTTTAGAAATTTTCATTAAAAAAAGAAATAATGGATTGTATTAAATAACTGGTACACTATTCAAATAATTACTTTAAAATATATATAAAAATATTATATTATGTACATATATTGGTATGAAATTACACAACTCTGCAATGATGAACAAATTTGTACTTTACTGGGATTTTTTCAATTGTATTGGAAGCTGCTCCCGAGTGACATTATTTTTGAGAACCTCAAAAACTGAGACTGAGATTAAAAAGTTACTTTTATGAGATAATCTATTAAATTACACACTACTATTAAGTTTTTAAAGTCAGGTAAGCAATGGATTTTTTCTCTCTCTTCCTTGAAATTTTGAAAACTTTTACACAGGTCTATGGTCGCCTGGCATAAACTTATAAATACGAAAATTCCAATGTTCATATAGTATTTTATGACAGCAATTATTCACTCAACGCAGAGTTTAATTTCATACTTAATCATTAGAAATTGTGTTAAACACATCTTGTCTTCTGGTCTAATGACACGTCTGCATCTGCAATTGCTTCCCAACGTTTTGGCGTTATCTTGAGAATGGCTAAAACAGAGAACGCCAAAAATTTCGGAAATATTTGCAAATATAGTATCCCTACCTCAGTACATAATCCAAAAAAAAAAATATTATGTCCAATCACTCTGGACCCTAAAACCTCCAGTCCAAGTCATCAGACCAAAGTACACATTTGTTGACATGGAGGCATGGCCACGGCACTCTGCGACAATACGCTCGTGCACCGAGCCAGGTCCAGCGCTGCCGATGCCCTGTGGAACACAGACACACGACATGGAGGCGCCACGTGCAAGCAGGCGGTGAAGCTGGCCACAGCATGCATGGAAGCACGGCGTCAAGCGTCAAGCGGCGACATGCGCCCGCGTGCTCCGTGCAACATAGAGTCGGCATGCGGTACTCTACGCCGGCAATATATACAGCACTGAACGTCTTACTCGCCAGTAGAACTGTCATTGACGTGTTGTGGCGGGCGCAGTTGGCACTTTTTATGAGGTTATAAAATTTTAATCACTTTCCGTATCCGAGTTTCAACGAGGAAAGCCTTACATCCGTGTCTTGTGCTTTTAAATAGGCTTTTAGTCCAGTTAATACTACGTATTGAATAGTTTTAACATACTTTTGTGGTTGCATGTTTATTATCTGTAAACAAAGGTGTGGGGTGTACATCGACTGTATTTTACAGTTTTTTTTGGCGAATAAAATGTCAGTGATGACGAACAGCGCAGAATATTCACATCGGCATACATCACCATTACTCGTTGGTAGCAGACATGCCAAGAACTACCATTCAGACTACAGCTATGTACAGAACATGCCAACCTACTGTACTCACTGCGGTATCAACTTCCTCGCATGACGATTACGCTTTCTCGCCGCGCCTCAAAATACATAAATGAGTATGCTTAAAGTTTTTCAGTTGATGCTTACTGGTCGTAGCAAGTTAAGCCACCGAATTAGTTCCTCTGAAAATCAATGACAATGAAATCATTTCGGTGTGCCATGGGAAATTCTTTCCCGTTCACTTTCGCCGTAAAGAACCGGAACAGTATTTGTTCCGATTTCTTTTGACACTATTCACAACAACTTTCCAAGTTGTTGTTGCTGTTGTTGTTTTGCAATCAGTTGTTTATCGCGATGCTGGTTAGTAAGCTGTTGATGGTCGTGTTCATAGCGTAATGCATTTACCTTTATTGAATCAAAAATCAACCAAAGGTCCGACTCTTGTATTGAAAACCTAGTTTAATATTTATTTTTCAGCATAATAATCATCACTCCCATTAGAAAGGCGAATAAAGATGTCATATCAGTGGAAATGAGAAAGTTATGAGTAAAAAAAATTAATATTTTGGCTTTAAAGAACAAAAAAACTTTTGTTGGTTAGAGAGATTGCTGAACAATTTCCCAGTTGTTGCCTGGTACCATCTAAAGTAAATATTCTGTAACGTTAGGTCTTTTTTTTTTAGGTGACAAAAACTGTTTCAAGTATTATTTCAGATTGGTGCACTCATATTGTGTTCCTTGGGTTTCGATATAAAATCGATGAGAAACACAAATGAGACAAGACTCTTAATGCTGGGGGGAAGATGGTACTTGCTTTACTCCAAGTGCTTCCATTCCATCACATCCCGCCGAGGTTTGTATTTGGTATTGTTCCACTAGGTTGTCACTCAAGCGGTAAACACCTGTTATACTGCGCGCTCCTTTGTGGCTCGTGGCCGCAACTAGTAGGGCCAGACAGCTCGTCACCACCAGGCTGGGTTCACTGTCAAGAAGTTATTCCTTTATTTCGGCAGTGAACCAAAAGAAATTAGGGGAAAATTTCGTGGGAGTCATTACCAAAGATGACTACATGGCTGTGGTCAGCGATATGTCTACATTCCTCTCTTTTCTGGCTTTCGTTATGTTTTTTTACTTTACCAGCAATTACCTGCAACCCCTTATTAAGAGCTCATACAGCTAACTTTAACATTTTGCAAAAATAATGATTTTAATGAAAGACAGTTACAATCAATTTATAAAGATATTAAGTGCTCGAGTCTAGCTACTATGCTGATCATTGTAATCGTGTCGTTATTTATGTACTGTTTAAATTTATACTGCTTTCTCACAATATAAGTATCGAATTTTATGTTTTTTGTTCAAAGAGTCAGACATTAAAAATGAAATTTTATATTTTCCTAATTATTTAAACGTGACAAAATAAAAGATTCGTTTTATGTGTTTCTGTTGATAAATAAATTTCATAAATTTTATTTTATTTTATTTAAAAATTATTATATATTAACCAAAATCTGACAGCTGTAAACCAAAACAAGACAACTATTTATGTCGTGTGAGACTGATGTTAATATTAACTTCCAATACAAAATATTATGATATCTATAACAAACGACACGCGCTTATCTGCCTAATTCCCAAAAATTTAAATATTGGCCACACTTTCACATATATACACGGGCTGTCATGCTTATAAATTAAACAGTCTTTAATTTTAAGCAATACAAATATATAAAGTACCTTTCAATCATCAACTTCAGAAATTTATTTGGATTGATTGCTGTACTTTGTTAGGAGTCTTAAGTTTTCCTGAAAACTTTAAAAATCAAATGACTCCAAAACTGTTCACGCCAACTCTTTCTGATCTAAATCATGGCCCAAATACAAAATACACATCTAAATTTTTTTTAAGATGGTTGCAAAAGCAATAATTTCTAGAAATGAAAAAAAAAATATATATATATAGGCTATATATATATATATATATATATATATATATATATGAATCACAAAACTTGTTTGAATACGTAGAGCCATTTTAACGTAGACTATGTATTTAGATTATATAATCCTCACTATTGCGCTGTTCGGAGTTTTCAGGGCACAATTTCAGAGCAACCTTTGGTTCACTTAATGATATAGCTAATATTTGTATTTTCAAAAGGAAAAAAAATGGAAAAAAAAAGTCAATTTTAACTACTTCCTTGTATTCTATGAGTACCAATGTTTACTGGAAACAGCATGGCACCATTGCCTCATCAGCAGTTTTCCTCACTGCAGAAATATCTAGAAGTCAGCCAACGATCTTTTTACTAGGCACAGGCTGCAAATTGATTAGAGATAAGATAGTAAATGTTAAAATATCTTTTTATAACATAGTAATGTTTTAAGTACCTACCACCTTTGTACTGTTATTTTATGAAAGAAATACTTTCTTTTTTCTTTAAAATAAAGGATTTTAACAGGTATTCCTGTCAGAAAATACAATTATTTTCATTTCAAGACATATTATTTATTTTCCTAAACAAACGTAACAGTGGTAATTTTATGTGGCCAATCATTTAGCATTAAAGTAAGTTACAGTTTACCATGCATTTACATGCTTACATTAAACATTAAAAATGAAAGAGAATCCTGTTGAAAAAGGCAAGGTAAGTGAACGGTTCTGAAAGTAACAAGAGCGAGAAGTGGGACGCAGAGGTGGGAAGGCTGTCCTCTTGCTTCTTCCCGGCCGAGCAAGCGGGAGATACGAGACACGGAGACACGTGTGTTCCAGCGGCAGGCGGCGGTGTTCCAGAGGCTCCCTCGACCGGGACTTGCCCCCGAGAGTCGAGCAAGAGAGAGAGAGAGAGAGAGAGAGAGAGACAGCGAGAAGATTGTGAGAAGGAAAGGAAATTAGGATTATGTGCTCCTCGATGGAAAAATTAGGGATATATATATATTTTTGTTTTGGTCTTGGCGCGGCACTGAATGGCACGGACGTTCCTCAGGTGCAAGCCACGTGCGTCGAGGGTGTAGTTCCCGTTCCAGATAATTATTGTATATTCATGTTCCACACGATTAGACTAACCGACTTTATGAGTGGTTGAACATTCATAAAAAAAAAAATAAAAAAAATATGCATATCGTATCCTTTTCGCATGATTAGCTGGCAAAGTTGCATTTTGAACTTATTTTGTGCAGTATGGATAAGAAGAATGAACTGGAAATGAAACTGGAACTTTAGTTTTAAAGTCAATTTTACCGGCTGTTAAATTATATTGTTTATTTCTTTTAGAAAAAAAATTAATTTGCCCTGGCATTTTAAAAATCATCAGAAATTATAAGGTTTGAAAAGGGTAAATAAGAAAAAAAAACTAACAGAATTTTAATCCATACCAAGCAGATACCACCACAATGCCTTTAACCCACAAATTATCAGTTATTTAATCCTTTTGGTTCTCCTTATCCATAATGCACAGAAATATTAAAAATTTAACTTTGCAAGCTAATTATACAAAAAATTCGCACTATAAATATTTTTTATTATTTTTCTGATGTTCCGCCGCTCAAAAAGTCTTCATGTTAAACCGTGTCAAACGTAAAAATAAAATAATTACCTGTACCGGGCATACACCCTATACGCACTGCACCCTCGACGCAGCATATAGACATACCAGTCTGAAGAGATGTGGACATAGGGAGGTTAGTGTCTAACATGCAGCCTTGAGGTGACGATCAAAAAAGCGGGTTCAATGTTCGCTGCATCGCCCAAAAAATCGCTTAGAAACACAGAACAATTGTGTCAAAGTCAAATCGCGTCACTTGTGATATTTTTCTTTCATTTAGTAGGTTTCAACGCCTGTTGCTGATTGCAACTTCCTTTGGCTGGCGGTGGGTGCTGAAATGCTGATTACTTGAGTGCAAAAATGTTCACTCATTGGTCAGTGCAATATTTATCCTCCATTTGTTTTTGGGTAAAATGACACTGAACGTTGTGAGAAATTACTTTGACATGAGCAGTAATAGCTGGAACTAAAACAGGTTTACACTAGCGCACCTGGCAGCTGATTTTGGAAATTAAAAGATTGCGAGGAGCCCGAAAGTGACTAAAAGAATGAGTATGAGTAATACATCAGTAGTCCCTGTAGCAGTCGACGCACCCCAGTAATCACAATGGTTTTCCAGAAACTTATCTATAATTTGAACAAATATTATGTTTTTGTATACCTTATTTAATTATTCCTTTATCTACATTTTTTATTTAGCTTGATGGTAAAGGTTGTTGATTTCGGAGCACGAGGTGAGCATTTGCTATTATGGTTCAAGCCCGCGCCACCGCACTCCGAATTTTATTAGGAACCTACAATAATCAACACTAGCGACACCTAATATTGAGCTTCGGAACCTTCCGTGACGTCATCGAAAGTACAATATTACATAGAAATTTTACTTAATGAATGATAGCAACACCTATAAAGCAGTTTAATTATTAACAGATAAAATAAGTGTTATTTTAGTCTAGAAAATATTATGTTACACATACATATACAGCAATAATTATTTAGAAAATGTATGTGTAAATTTACATTTTAATTAGCACAAATAATCATTCAAATGTGTGAGATTACGCATGCAGTGTGTATGTGATATTTAATATTACATGGTTAAATTATTTGTCAGTGCTGGGTAAATTTACATCCACATTGTTCGTGTTACTTTTTTGACAAAACCCTGTTCTTTAAACAACATGTGTGGTTTAAAATACATTCGCAAATGTAAGGGTAAAAATAAACGTATATCGGTGTAAAATGATACCATTTTTACATCATGTCTAATGAGCCACTTTAATTTAAGTTTAGCTTTAATAGTTTAACTTCTTTAAAATATGCACGATTCCACCAAATAATTATTCTGTATGTGTGTGTGGCCACCAGGCCACATTTACATTTTTTTTTATTTTTGGCTATTCTGATTTTTCTGAATTATTTCAATTTGAAATTACCGTTTTAATCTTTAAAAGTCAGTCGCAGTATTTTTAATTATTTAATTTTTGTGAATAGTTCTTTTATTTGTTTGGTTTGATTCAGTTTCTTTAATACTGTATATCGATATTGGTTCTATGGCCGGCTACTGGGCGCGCTATCGTCACTTTCAAGTCTGACGTCACCAGCGCCATAGCGCGGGTGTGGGAGTCAGCTGTGAGCCTCGAGGAGTGATGGACTGCGAGTCGCCGCCGACGGACGTGCGGAGGAACTCCGCCGCGGGCAGAGCTGTATAATGCTTCGACACAGCGCCAGGCAGTCCGTGCCTAGGTTGGCATGGATGGGGCCGTACCTTGAGCTGGTACAAAAGGAAGTGCCACGCAATAGAATACTTCGTTAAGATAAAGAGGCGACACGTAGTATTGTTTGGATTTGGCACAAAACTAATTTTCATGATAAGTAAAAGTTTGGTTTAAAAAGTTTGAACGAACTACCATCTTGAAAGTGTGTGTTAATTATACGTACTCATTTTGTATGCAAAACATAACTGTGTCTATGCTATCTACAATTACGTTGAGCAAAGTTAAGCAGTCCGCAAATTTCGTACGAAGTTTAAATTTACGTCAAGAATCTTTAAAATTTGAACTTTGTCTTTGGAAATAGGTTTGTCAACGGAAATCAATATTTTTGTCTCGGCTCCCTGCATATACTGTGGCGGCACACGGCGATTTTGACTGGACAGTGTTATTTTGGTGAAGGTCAGGGACACAGCTGTTCGTCATATACCAGAAAGGCGAGAAATCGCGTATTTGCGTGTGGCGACGATTAAATCCGGCCCCAGTAGGACTTAAAAACTTTATATATATAAATTATCCTTTTTATATCATTAGGTGTTATTACTGTATTTTTATATTAATTAGCGCTGACTTATAATGTTTCAATGTGGTTGTTTATACGGGAATTTAAAAGGGCAAATTTTATTTAGATATTGCATACCAGGTATTATCTTTGTAATATATGCTTATACTCATACTAAAACCAAGTAACTGCCATATAGTTATAACTGTATTACCATCTGAAGTATCGTGATGAAGTATGATTCAGTAAAACTCTGCATATTTGTAGGTACTCTGCATTTTTATTAATATTAGCTAAAGACTAGCCTATAATTTGTTTGATAACATTTATATTTTTGGCTCGACAACTCGGGTAAATAGAAGGGTTGATTTTTTTGAGCCCTTAAATTTTTTTTGGTATTTCATATATTTAATTGTATTTACCCTAAGTGTGTCGGGGGCGCAACCCACCTTCCATGTTGGACGGAAGGCGGGTTACATGTGTTTAGAACTTTTATCTTCTAATCAAGTAAATACGATTTGAGAATTATTCATATTTTTTTACGCATATTTTAAGCAGAGTTCTATTTATAATTTAAACCTGTAACCAAGAGTTGGAATTTGAAACTTTAATTCAAAAACTGACCAAACGAGTAACTATATTGATCTGTAAAATTTTATCAAAACAAGAAGGTATTCATTGTTTTAATATTAAAATTCAAATTCAGAATTATTTCATTAGAAATATCGTCATTGAAGTGTATTTGGTGAATAAACTTGAATAATGCAGTGAATACATGATTGAAGGCAGGGAGTATATCATCGAGGGTATGATAAATTGGGGCTGATTAATAAAAAATTAAAAATAAAAAAACGAAAAAAATACAAACATTCTGCTAGCTTATGAACTTCTCTTTGATGTGCAAAGTTAGAGTTCTAGTACAAGCCAGCAGAATGTTTGTATTTTTTTTTGTTTTTATTTTTTGTTAATATTTTTTTTGTAATTTTATGATATCAAAGAAAACTTGTGGCGGTTTTCTCCGTGTGCTTCCGATTATTCTTGTCAATAATATGGTGGTTTTCTCCGTGTGCTACCGTTTATTCTTGACAATATTATGGTGGTTTTCTCCGTGTGCTCCTGATTATTCTTGACAATATTTTGATGGTTTTCTCTGGATGCTTCTGGTTATTCCTGACTAGACATCTGATGGTTTTCTCCGAGTGCTTCTGACTACTGATGAAAATCGATTTCTGCATGAAGGATATTTACTTAATGAGTCATGCCATTTTATTCAGAGTTACATTTAATTAGTGAACTTCTGCTAATAAATTGACACTTGCAATAATTTTACCAGGTGGAATTAAAGAAATAAACAACTATTACTCAGTCAAATAATATGCCATGAGACATCAGCGAAGCATTAACATGTAAGACGAACTTCCTTCTCCTTGGTGTCTAGCGAAGCCCTCCTTCTTTTGCGATCGTTAGTGAGCATCCCGCATCCCACATAAAATAACTAATTAATATTTACCTGCAAGCAACACGTGGCTATATCTGTTGATGACAGCCAGAACTACTTGCATCAATTTGCTTTGCATTAGATAACTTAACTCTCGCTGATAAAATATTTGAAAAATTCTATTTAAGAAATGGTTCCAATTGGAGAAAACTGACAGTTTGAATCTAACATTAGTCACAGAAGCTACCATGGATCATGGTTTGTTATCTGCAGCTGAATCGGAAGGAAGCCGCTGTAGATACTGTGGCAAGAATTTTGTCATGAGAAGGAATGCTAGACGTCATGAGAAGAATGATTGTGCTAGAAACCCACTACGCAACATGTTAAGCTGTAATCGTTGTAGCAGGTTGTTAACACGAATTGACAGCTTAAAAAGACATGGTAGAACATGTAAAGTCAAGACTACTTACGGCATAGAGGACACCGATGGATCCACTAGACTAAAGAAGAGTGATCTGCATTACGACAATAATTTTCCTTGTCCTGAGCGTGATGGTATTAGCTCACCCGATCGTGAGGAATAACATAAATTGAAGGATGCTAATGGCTTCGGGAAGACTGAAACTAATGGAAGTATCAACACCGTGAAAAGTGAGAATACATTCAAGCCTATATTCAGTACATCCTCAATTCTTTGTAAAAATGATGGACTCCTAAAAAGGAAGCATGAAGACGATGAAGACACTTCGACATCATCGATAGCGAATTCATACGGTAATCTGGGTGAAGAGGATGTCTTCTACAGTGATTGTTACAGTGACTCTGAGGCTGTTGACAAAGGCATAGACTGTGATGAAGCACCTAGAGCTGACAAGATCGGAGAATGTGGCGATGTCCTGAGACCGAAACGATGGAAACGTCGTGTTATAATAAATAAATCTGATAATGCTTATTATGATCACTGGGACGATTGTGATATTAAAAGTATTTATAATAAACAAGCAAGTAAGATGGTGGTATAAGAGATTGATTACACATCATGGAAAGATCCAAACATATTGGTTGACCGGCTAAGACTTCTACATGGCTCGCTTTGTGCAGGAAACTATTCGTGCATCAAAGAAATATCCTTCATACTCAAAGAACTGAGGAAAGCTGGCTACATACAATAATGGCTTCTTTTACTGGTATTTGTGTAATGTTGAGAAGTAATTAAATATTGAAAGTAAAAATTTAATGTTTTTATTTCTTGTATTCGGATTTCCAACTAAGCCAGTGTGTTTCCGCTACTGTATGTGTGATCATTCCGTTTCCTGTGTGTACTGTGTGTACGTTCCGTTTCCTGTGTGTACTGTGTGTATACGTTCCGTTTCCTGTGTGTGTACTGTGTGTGCGTTTCGTTTCCTGTGTGTACGTTCCGTATCCTGTGTGTACTGTGTGTACGTTCCGTTTCCTGTGTATACTGTGTGTACGTTCCGTTTCCTGTGTGTACTGTGTGATCATTACATTTATTGCACGTAAATTGCATGTATTGTGCGTACATTGCTTACATTACGTGTTGGAGCTGATGGAGCTGTTGGAGCACTTGAAGCTAATGGTCAATTGAAGCATAGGAGCAAAATGTAGATGGATCTGATGACGCGAATTGTAGCTCTTGGAGCCTAGCGTATATTGGAGAGATCGAATTAATGAGACGAGAACGTACCATAACTCATCGAATTTTTTTTCGATCATATGATCCTCTTTTTTAATTGTATATTTGACTCTAGTATTATTGTAAATGGTTCTTGATTTGACTAGCGTATTATTCCATACGGTGCATGTATATAAGCGAGTCCTAGACAGCAGGTCGCTCAGTTTGTTACTGACGTCGGCGGTGTAAGGATCGCCTAGTTTGTTTCTTCTGGTGCATAAGTCGTGTCAATTAGCTGTTTTTGAGACCTCGATGGCATCTTTACCGTCTTTAACGTCGAACTCGATGGAGGTTGTACCATCGACTACGGGAACCATGACGTCAGCGACGACGATGGTGGAACAGATCCCGTTAGCAACGTCGACGTCAACACTGGAGGAGACTTCAACAGTCGAGATACCACCAGCAGAAGAGACTTTAATGTCGGTAGTGCTGGCTGTACAGGAAACCTCGCCGAACGCTGTTTCGCCCTTGATGGAGACCTCAATAGATGGCGAATCGACATCAATTAACGAACATCGATGTCATTACTGCGACAAGATTTTCTCAAACAGCAGCAATGCTCGTCGACACGAGAAGAGAGAATGTGCTAAGAATCCTCCTCGCAACATGTTTGGTTGTGAGAAGTGTCATAAGCGGTTTTCCAGAAAAGATAATATGAAAACGCACTTGAAGACATCTAAAGGTCCTGCTGTGCGGCAGAAAGTAAAGGTTTCAGTGCAACAGCGATGCATCGATGTTCATAAGAGTATGCCTGGAAATGGTACTACTACTACTGTTGCAACGTATATATCTGGATCGGGTCTGAAAGGTTCGTCTACATCAGCACGGTATCCTTGCAGCTACTGTGATATGTCGTTCACATATTCCCATGATGCACGAAGACATGAGCGGAGCAAATGCAAAAATAATTCTTCTCGTATAAAGTTTCGATGTGATGATTGTCATGAATGGTTTACTCGAATTGATAGTTTGCGACGACATGCGAAAATATGTAAAGGTGAAGTCCGTGTGCCTACTGCTGAACTACCTGCAGACATTTCGACTCCTCGCTTTAGATTGAAGGCTCGTGAGCGTACAATCAAAAAAACAGATGCGCAGCAACCGATTGGTATGACGTCTGATCATGGACATAAACCTAAGACTGTGTTCGGAGCATTACAAGTGAACGATAATGGCTTCTACTTGGCGCAGACTGCGTTTCGTGGAACACTATTATCTAAATACGTTCGGTGAGTCGAAAGACATTTGTACTTTTCTTGATGATATCAGACAGGACATAATCAATCAGCTTACTGATGACGTAGGAACAAACGGTCCATTGAAATATAACTTGTGGTTGGACTGTCTATATGGAAAGCCATATCCGTTCGATGACAAAGTGAAAAAGTGTGCATTCAAGACAGCGGCTGCAGTAATTTACAGTTCTAACGATGTGAACAAACTGTTAAACACGGTGTCCGGAAACTCTGTCAAGAAGAGGAGAACTATGTCAGTAAATGTTCTGGTTGGACTCTGTCTAGTATAAACCGATTGGAGCTAAGAATTAGTCATTTCACACCGATGCGGAACTAAATGTTTGATTATAAATTTGCTAGCTTTCGTAAGTGATCCTGTAGTTGAATAGAAATTATGTAATAAATATTATGTTTGTAAAAGAACTTGCGGTGTTTAATTCCTCGAACCTGTTACTATTATGTTAAATTGATGTTATATTTAATTTTTTTTGTATCGGCCAGGGATCGAACCAAGGACCTTAGTCGATCTAATCAATCATTATATAGATTTAAAAAATTAATTTAATGAATTTTGAACTTTTTCCCGAATCTCTAGCATTAAAATTACGAATTTCCAATATGGTGGTCTTGATGTCTGATAGGATGATGGTAGTAGAGGATTTAAAGTCTCTTTACGAATGTTTAACATGGTTTATTGAAATTATTTTTTTTACATAAAATTAAACATTATTGCATCGATCGGGTATCTAACCGAGGACAGGAATCGATCGAATCAATATGTAAAATGATGAGTGATTTATTTAATGAATTTTGGAATTTTTCCCAAATTCCTAGCTAAATAATTACACGATTCCAAGATGGCGGCCAAATGACAAGATGGCCGGTGACACATCAATAATAAATGATTACTGCACTCTAGTGGGTGAGAATTCAACTAACATGGCGTCAGCGCACTCTAGCAGACGATAACAAGATGATGGCTTTCAGCAGATGAAGACAAGATGGCGGGCATGACATCATACTAGTTGACCTTGTTATTGGTGGTAGGTTAGTCTGTAGGTGACTTCCGTGGAGGAAGGATCGGTCGCCATTTTTATTTTTTTGCCCTCACCGGGTTCGAACCGAGGACTCCGAGCTCCATGTCGTTAATGTATGTTTTTTTAAAAATATTTTTATTAAAAATTTAATAATTGAATTTTTTTATAAATTTTAAATTTTTTTATTAAAATCAGATAATAAATAAAGATTTTAAAGATGGCGGCCGTAACGAAAATTACAACTATGACGTCATATTTCAAAATGGCTGCCGTGACATCCTTATTTTCAAGGTTGGCGGCTTAAAGCGGCTAGCTCTTAGGAGTTTTAAGCCGCTTTTAGGCATTTGGGTTCTTTCTAAGACAAATTAATATTTGAGGATTTTCGAAATCCTAATTTTTGAATTGAGGAATTTTTTGAGAATTTTTGGCGGATTTTTTTCCACAGAAATGTAAATTTTGGCGATTTTTGAGTAATTTTGGGTAAATTTTGCCCAATTTTGGCGAATTTTGAAGGTCAAATGTCAAGGTCAAAGGTCAAGGTCACAACCATCCAATATGGCCACCGTGACGTCACAATCCAATATGGCGGACCGGCTCTCGGCTCCACACCCTGAACCCTGTGCCCGGAGCCCCCAAAACATACTACTTAAGATATCTTAACATTTAGTAAAATCTGAAGTGTTCAAATCCAAAATTTTCTTATGCGGGCAGAAACTACATGTAATGTAAAAATGTTGACAAAATTTTTACATTACAATATTTTTTATACATATTTGAGTTTATACATACTTTAGGAACAATAAACGACTATAGGAAAATTTATCCCAGCAAAGATGGGAAAGATAAAGTGTGAGAAGGGCCTGAGTCATTTTGACGTGGTAGCGTTAAATCACTGTTCCTATTTTGCCGCGCCAAGCATTCACCACTCGTAATGTGTTAGCAGTCAGAAATGTAAAAGTTATCTGGTTATAAAAAATTTCACAAGTCTTCACAAGTTTTTAATACCTTATTGTGTCTACAAAACCTATTAAAAATAAATTCTCGCTTTCAATTCACAATTGATAAAACCCAGCTGCGAATTTATACTTATCTATAAACATTAAAGCTTGATAGATAAGCAAATATTGTGTAAATGTAATTGGGAAAGTTTAAACTTAATAATGTTTCAGTAAAAATCCTCTATCATGACCCACATTCATTAAAAAATGAATTATCTTTCATTGAATTAAGTCATGTGCATTATATAAGCCATTCTTATCCCCATTATTTAATTAACAAACCACAATGCTTTCAATTTCACTTGAGTCATTTTTCTGTGATTATTAAACAACGTGCCGAAAAATTATTAAACAAACCCACAAATTGACATAAAAATGAAGTTAAAAAGTGACTTGTGGAACTCAATAATAAGGCTAAAGAAGTTATCACCCTGGTTTCCAGTTTCATGTAAAATTTATCTGCTTTAAAGTGAGAAGATTTCAGTCAAACCAACCATTAAAATGACTATGGAGTAAATCTGTATTGCACAGCTTCGCATATCTATAAAACATCTTAAAAATCGTTATGTCCAAACCACTAAAAAATAATAATGCTTGATTCTTGATTAGTGTTATGCATTATTTTGGAAATCAAACAATTTTTTTCCTATGCTGTATTGCAATATTCTATTGACTAAATATACAACCCAATAGGAGACATTTAAATGCAACCTTCACAGATCAACTAAAGGGACTTTGCAGTCAAAAAACTTATTATATTAATTATTTTCAGATTTGGGGCTCCGAAATTCCCCTCACAACTCTAATGAATACATTATGAATGTTCACAGCTGAAAGTTCTGTTTGCTCTCGTATGCAGTTAAGAGATAGACCGCTTTATCTTAGGCGAATGAATACTTTCGGAGATTATTTACTTAACACTGAAATTAGTCAAATAACGTCACGTGTTTGTGACGGTGTCATGTATGTTTACTCATTCTGTTTTGTATTTTGTATGTTATAAGTATCATAACTACTACTGCTTCACATTACATATTATATGTAGGCCTAATGCAATTTGATTTAAAGGCTTTATTTTATAATAGGGCAATGGAATAATAATTATGACCCTCAATATGTATTGTTAATATGTTATCCACCTGTGAAAGTGGCCCTTGTTACAAAATCTGTGTTTAGAATTCGTGTTTTATTGCCGATATAATAAAAGCGTATTATTAATTTTTTTTTAATTTTGGTCAGAAATTAAAGAATCAAGTTTACAGTCAAGGTCAAGGTCGTAACATTGACGACTTAGGGTGGCTTGGTTTTAGGAGTCTTAAGCAATTTTTAGAAATTTTTATTATAGGCAAACATCTTTTGAGGCATTTATAATTTCGAAATTTTGAGTTTTTGAGGAATAAAATGGAATCTTTTTCTAAAAATGGGAATTTTTTTTTTCTCGCGAAATAGGACCGTTTCTAGGAATTTGGAGTCACTTTGATTCATTTATGAGGAATTTTGTGGATTTTTGAATCGAAGATGGCCGAATCCCTACGATTGGCCAGCCGCCACCATCAAAACCAAAACCGTAGTTCCTTAAGAAATACATTGCACCCGTGGCCCCTTTTTCCTTATCGAGTCCGAAGCCAATACTTTCTTTATAGATTTTTATAATAAACAATTTAATTAAGTAATTTTTTTATAAATTTCAAATTTTCCCCCGAACTTATAGTTAAGAAATACATATTTTAAAAATGGCTGACTGATTTGAAAATGGCGGAATGATTTTTATTAAAATTAAATTAATACATTTTTTTATCAATTTTAAGATTTTCTCGATTTTCTTGTATAATATTTATGGATATTCAAATATGGCATCCGTAACGACAAGTGCACCGGTTACATGATACATATATAAAATGGCGACCGTAACGAAAATTCCTACTTTATAGAATTCAAGATGGCAGAAATTCCTGGAATTCAAGATGGCGGTAGAGGTCAAGATCATAAAATTGGGCTGCCTGACATCATAATTAAATATTGCGATCATAACGAAAAGTGCAGCGGTGGCGTCATAATTCAAGATGGCTGCCACGAGTTCACAATCTAATATGGCGTTGACAATCAACAATCCGGACCCTCGACTCTACCGCAGGACATACCAATATATACTACTTTCTTTTACTGGAGTTATTGGTATAAAATATTCTTTTTGAACTTTTTTCAAGCTTTATGTGGGATATACACCTAGTTAAACTCAAAGATACAAAGTAAGCTCCTTCGTGGAGCACACCGCAAAGTTTACTGGTCTATGTCAGGTAACATGACCCTACAATGAGGTATAGTTAGGTGTTTGCTCTGCTTTATGTTATCTATATCCTGACTATTTTGTAAGCCCGTGTTTCGAAATTTTTTGGTGAATATGGTATCACCTAATATTGCTTGCTTGGAAAATATTTGTGCCAGTCTGCTGACGAATTCTCGCTGTAAAAATCAAGGTTCATAATTTTTCTTTTATACACTTTTATCGTGAGTGGAGTAAATTGCAAATAAGGCTCAATTGAAACTCATAAATTTTAAGTTTATCAACAAAGTTTTTGTATAGACGAAATGTTTTTAGCAAAATTAATTACTTTACATCTTGTTAAAACATCATTTAACTTCCTCTAGACACTAGATCAAGACGACTTTAGGTTTTGCATTAGTGTTTTTATGTTCTTTTATTTATTTGTAGGTTTTTTTAAGATTCCAGTCAGGATGTTTTTTCAGATGGTGGTAATAGTACAAGAACTTTAAAGTATAAAAGTGACTATCAAATTGAGGATATTTAATTTGTTTATTAAAATGCAAACTAACTGTAAAATTTCAATAAGATAATTTAATTTTAATTAATGTTGACGTGAATAGTCAAAGTTGAGGTCACGATAGTGTGTAAGGTCAAATGAGTCTCCCTTAAGTATGCTGCTCTATAATCGGCGTAGCTCTACTACTCACACCATTTTTTAACTTCTTGGTTAATGTGACTTTTTATGAGATTTCATAAAAAAAATTTCGCTGTCAATATGATGAATCATATAAATAAGCACATATGCTAACTCCCTCAGTATGCTTGAGAAAACTTGAAGTAAAAAAAAAAAAACAATTATCTCATCGTGTGCAAGGGTAAAGGAGAAGGCATCTCAAACTTGAGTGTTCTCTGTAGTTAAAATGTTGCAGAAATTTCCAACAATGTCTAAGATAAATAAATTCATACAAATGTTCTAAACAATACAAACATATTATGTCAAGCATTAATAATTTTTTTATGTTTTGACAATTATTATAGAATCATGTATTAAACGTATTTTATTTTTTCGTAAATTCAGTTTCGTATGTAATTAGGTATGACCCATTGGTTGTTGAAAGAAGAGACGTTCTCCTCCTTTTATCATTGTTGCGTGGGTGGTGTACACACAGCGGTTTGCTACTTGTTTGCTGCCTTGCTTGTCAGGTGTGGCACCTCTTGGCAAGGGGTGGCCACGTGTGCATTATTACGTGGAAAGTGTGTGAAGCCGTTTTTATTCTTTAGCTCACTGTTGCGCCATATTGGTTAGACGCCCAAAACATTGGCTGAAGTGTGGTGTTTGCATAGTGGACACAGTTTAAAATTTTTAATATTTTAAAAGTGAATGTTTTTCTTTTCTTTTAAAGAACGTATGAAAGTTTTTAACGACGGAGATTCTAAATCATACTTAATATAATCAGACGTTATCAAGCACCATTTCCGCAATGTTTGGGGGGAGGGGACAATATAGCGATGGCGGGGTTAAAGGTGACTTTAACTGCGCCACAGCATACCGTCTCCTGACGGTTCCTAGCTCCACGCCTGGCGGGGCTGTCGAGTCGAATGTGCGCTGGAACAGATGGCCCTTGTGTTGGTCACCGTGCTTGGATTGTGGCATGTGGCAACACTGCAGGCAGCGCCATGGGGCAGGAGAGTCGTGGGCAGCGACTGAAGTGGTGTTGTGTGTGAGTTGGCATGCTTTTCCCGGTATTTGGAGGAGAAGACCTATTTTTTTTAAACATTGAATTAAATTGTTGGATACCACACATATTATATACATAAGAATTTAAATGTTCGTTCAATATCTTAAATCTCCGAAAGGTCTTCACAGATTGCTTCGAAATTTTCACACAACGTTGAATTTGAATACGCGCGTATATTTTTGTATACCTATGTCGACCATTGTGGCAGGTATGAACATAGATAAAAATATAGATAGGTAAAAATATAGCTTTTATTATTTTATTGCTATAGAGGGAAATGTATATAGAGTTATAGACATATATAGCTATAGGTATAAATTGAGAGAGATTTAGAGGGTTATAATTATATTGATATAGATAAACATATAGAGATGGAGAGAGATAAAGAAACAGAGATAGAGGAATATATTTATATAAACAACGTTTCAGAAAAGTCATTGTGCAGTTTCGACCGGTCACAGGAAAGCAACGAAACAAGATGCATAAGTAGTAGAGGAGAGCCGGTCTGGGCACAGGTTTCAAATTGTGGATTGTGGATTTGGTCAATAACCAGCCGCTCTGACATCACAGCGGCAAATTTCAGTATTAAATTTCATCAAAATACCTCAAACATTCTTCAAAATTCCTAAAAATTTCACTATTTCGAAGGAGAAATTTCCGTTTTGGAGGAAAATTTTCAGTTTTTATTTCATAAAAATTTTAAAAAAATTCGAAATTCGGAATGTCTCAAAAGACTTTTGCATATGAAAAAATCCAAATACCTAAAAATACATAAATTCCCCATCGGCAATCCTCCTTAAGCCGCCGAGGTCACGACCTTGACCAAAAAATTCCAAAAAAATTCAGAAAAATGAAAATTCTTCATAGAGGTTTAAATTCCCCATCGACAGCCTTCCTTAGCCGCCGATGCCATACATTTCACCTGAACGTAACCTTGATTCTTTTTTTAATTTTTGAACAAATAATCCTTAAATATTCCCAAAAAATATATAAATATTGCTTACTTCAAATGATTATTTACTTAATTGCATTCGGTCCTCGGTTCGATTCCCGACGAGTGTAAACATGCAATATATAAAGAATTAAAAATCTTAATTACAATATTAATACAATTTTAATAAAACAATGGTTACGGCGACCCTTATGCGATAATTGCAGGTTTTATAATTCAAGATGGCGGCCATAACGAATAATGCAATTATGATATCATACCTATACAAGCGGTTTTTGTAACGAAAAGTGTAATTTTATAGATTCCAAAATGGCGGGAATAACAAAAATTTCAACCGTGATAGCTGAGTTCAAGGTGGCAGAAGTTTTTTATAGTTATTTTTTAATTTTTTAATTATTTTCCGGATTTTCTATCTTAAAAATCACAAAATTTAAATTTACTGAGCTTAAGTAAAATTTATATTTCTAGAATCCAAGATAGCGGGTAAACGTAGGTAACCATTGTTTTATTGAAATTGTATTTAAATTGTAATTAAGATTTTTAATTCTATATATATATGACATGTTTACTCTCGCCGGTAATCGAACCGAGGATCGAAATCGATTAAGTAAATAATCATTTGAAGTAAGCAATATTTTTATATTTTTTGGGAAATTTTTTAGAATTATTTGTCCAAAAATTAAAAAAAAATCAATTTTACGGTCAAGGTCAAATGTATGGCACCGACCGCTAAAGGAGGCTGTCAATGGGAAATTTAAGTCGTTTTTAGGTATTTGTTTTTTTGTATGCAAAAGTCTTTTGAGGCATTCCGAATTCCGAATTTTTTAATTTTTCTAAAATAAAAACAAGAAGTTTTCCTTCAAAACAGAATTTTTTTTTTTAGGAATTTTGAAGACTTTTTGACGAATTTTGATGAAATTTAAACACCAAAATTTGCCGCCGTGAAATCAGATCGGCTAGTTATTGATCAAATCTACAATCCACAACCTGGAACCTGTGCCCGGACCGGCTATCTTATACTACTTAGATAGAAATGTGAAATCTTCGTCAAATAAAAGGTAAACTCTCCAAGTTTTCCTAACAGTTCAGTGCAGTTAGATGTGGCCTCCATTTGTTGCCGTACACACATAGAAACGATATTGTAGTTCTGCCCACACATGGTTAACTACAAGCGTCATAATTGCTCCTTGACTTTACGGACATACTGTGTATCCAGATAGAGATATAGAGAGATATAGAGATATACACAGTGAGATAGATAAATAGATAGAGGATTAGAGAGAGAGAAATGCTTTGTATATGTGTACCTACTTCAAACACAATCACAAAAAATATAAATTGTTTAATTAGCTAGTTAAAAATATTTTATTATATGTTCGTGTTTTATGATAGGCAGTATATAAAATCAGCTCTTAGTTTTTATTTGCGCTTGAGCTTCTTCATTTTCCATGCTTAAAATTTACTGATGTATATTTTGTGCTACATTTGGTGGCTTGTAGAGGAAGGGTACGGTCAAATTGTAAAAAAATTGTGTGGCAATTGCAAATGACAGCAAGAAAAACAAGACATTTTAATCACTTCTGCCGGTGAGTCGAGGAACTTTGTTTTTGGGATTGACTCATACAATGAACCATCGTACTGGCAATGAAGGTCTAAGGCCTGTTCCACAATGTTGCGTAATCTTAAAAACGGAAACGGATTCATACCAGCAATATATTTACGTTTCGTTATCCGTCTGTCACTTACACAATACAAGAAAACGTAACAAATTCAACCAATATTATTGGATTTAATGGTTACAAAATATTAATTTAATTGCAATCACGATGTGCAAATATAAAAGATGTAGGCCTAAGAAACAAAATAATTATAGAACAAAATATATTCTTGTATTTGAAACAATTTACAACCTATTTAAAACGCAAACAAAAATGGCTAACACCACGCCCAAAAATACTAAGTCTCTATTGGTCGCACGGATTAAAGTAAACGGAAGAGCTGAGCATTGCCGAACAAATCCGTACGGTTGCGGCTCCGCATGCGTGCCATTATAGATACCGGTTCCGTGAGATACGTCTCCGATTACGTGATTCATCTCCGACTCCGTGTCATTGTACTATCGGACACAGCTTGGCCGAATCATTTAAGCTCGTCGGAACGGTTTCTGCGGCAACATCCCGCCGAGCTGATTGGAGAATACTTCTCACGTGACTGCTTGAATTGGCGTATGCAGGTTCTTGTCATTGGATGTTATGATGGTGGTACCAAGTGTAAGCGTGTCGTATCGGCCTTTTTTGTTTTAGAACTAGGTGAAAGGTGCATTTAGGAACCTGCCCTAGTACCGGGCAGTAGAGGAATACAAGTTTGACGGTAACAGGCAGGTAGAGTTACACAAAGCAAAAGCGTAGATCGCGCCACTTGATCTTATTCCTTACCGTAGTTGATATTTAATCATCTCTTCAGAAAGACAATTAAGAAAACCTTCAGCATTAAGGTAGTCTTAATTTTAATAACCTAAATTTTGCAGGACAAGTTCGTATAAATAAGTAAGAACAAGGTAATAAGAAAAGGTCAATGAAGAATGGCAGTATAATTACAACCAATAAGTTTCACGACTGCTCAATGTATTTTGTCCATTAAAAGTCCTGATAGCAGTTTCATTTGAAAAAAACTTATTTGATAGATAAATCACAATCTGGGACTACCTGAATAAAATGAAGACTGTTAATAAACAGAAAAAAGCGAGCTAGTTCTTCAGTACTCGCCAGTGTAAATATACAACCTCGGTAACGTGCAAACTCATGTGTTTTCATGTTGTAAATGAACTTACAATGAGGAACTCGGTAACCAAATTAAACGTAAGATTCTTAAAAATAACGCCGAGCGCGATAAATACACGAAAAGTATTAATTTAGAGAACAATTGTAACAATTTTCGCCTTAATTAGAATCTATCTATAAGTATGTTTTACAAGATGGTACTATTTATTTCTCAGGGCTGGCAGAACAACAGGAGTACCGAACGCGTCGCATGTAAAAACCTTAACGCTGAACATGTGACATTTCCCCCTAGACAGGAATTCTTATTGCCTGCGTTTTAGAGGTTATACTTCTTTATGTGCGTTGAGAGCGAAAAGATTTAGTAGGAACCAGAAATACAATGAAATAAGCGTGCATTACAAAACGGAAATTTGGCAGGTTGAAAATCAGTAGGGAAGCTGTGTCGGTTCTACCCCATATTAGCATAATCTATAGTGGGGTAATCAATCACTGTAACCTCCACTCCCTTCTCACCTCAGCTGCCACATTAATCATCCCCTGGCCCGCTCCACACCCCTATAGTTGAGGACCAACCACCTTGCAAATAGGCTAGCATATCAACCCCCTTCAACTGCTCAACTCCCTCTGGGGGGAGGATGGAGGGTCATAAAGTCCAATTATAAATTCCAATTTAAAGTCCAGTTACATTCCCACTTATTTATGTCTTCCAGCTCGTATTCCCCCACCCTTACTACTCGCAACCCTGCCACCCCCACCCCTCTATCACTCTCCAGCATTTTCTTTGAGTCCTGTTACCACCTTCAGGAGTATCGTTTCATACCCCAGTGTGTTTCCACAACCTTCCCAGATGTCGTCCATCTTGAATCTGAAGCTTGAAGGTAGGTAGGGGGAACCAGTGGTATTTAATTCTTTTATACAAAAATCTTGTAGCAACTGAGAGCAGCGAACTAAGGGCTGCATGCATGTGGAGGTTTGAAAACATGTACCTTTAACCACACAACTAGCAGAGCAGTTGGAGAATAAATAACTAAATAATGCATTTAAGGCAATAGTAGTAGTTTCTTATGATAGAGAGCACAAAATTTAAAATTTAAAAAAAAGTTGTGTTCGTCATCTTTGATTCCCGCTCAGGCTTCCAGAGGGCTCCATATTTAATTATAGGTATTGCTGCCAGAAGGCACGAAATTTAAATTTAAAATACCTTTGGGTGCCAACTTTAGTTCTAACATCGTTAGTAGAGGGTACCATATTTAATTCATGGTATTGCTGCCAGATGGTAATACATGTAGTTTAATTATGGTGGCTAGAACATGTCACATTCTAATTTCAAAAATTAGTTGATAGGTAGTGCCAATGTCTCAAACTTTGAAGTAGGTATTGCTAGGCTAGTCACTCCATCCCACCATCTTTGATTCAATACACCTATCTTGGATGTGTTCGTAATCTCATAGGACTCGTTACTTTACATGCATAGAGTACGAAAAGCAATACGCCAGATCACCCACCATTTTGGTGATTCTTGTCTTCTGTTAGGACTCGTTCCTTTATGTGCTTAGGAAGCCTTAAGCATGAAGCCACCATCTTATATTCAGTACCCCACACCATATTGGATGGAGATGTGTAGGCATAATGCACCTAACAACTCATTCCTTTATGTGCATTAAAAACATGCTAGATACTCATAAGTTTACAGTATAAGTATTTATTAAGGTTCTATGCTGTTATAAAATTAATATTTCAAATGTTTTGGGGCCTCTCTTTATCTTTTTTGACGTGACAACGTCTAATAAATCGATGAACGCCGGCTGCACGCACAAAAATGTGTCCCGTAACGCACATTGTCCCGTTACGCTCATTGTACGCTTGCGCCGCATCTATCTCTCTTCCACTCGATTGGAACAACCATCGATTTGACTTTTTCGAGGCACATTAAACTTCAAACACTCCCATTCGTTTCCTACTTTTCCTATCATCGTCCTATCCTTAACAGAATAACACAGATTGGAAGAAGTTAAATAGCAAACATGTATAAAAGTTATAGTTAAAATAATCTCTTCGTTAAAGTAATAAACATATTTGAATTAATGAGTGCAAAAAAAGTAAATTTATCAATTAAATTGTAGATTTAATTTCACTCCTTCTTTGTATCCATACAAAATAGTGATAATTCAATAAAAATGATTCAATTTTATTCATAAAAGTATGCAATCATTTCATCAATGTTTTGTTATGACGTTGTCACGTTAAATTATCGTCCGTAAACCGACTTTACAGACATCCATTTTTTGTTGTTTATTAATTAGTATTGTGAAGACTCTCTCTCTTCTTCTCGAAGTTGTAAAATAATCTCAGCAGTGTAAGATATAAGAAAACATATAAAATAAACAGAGGTGCCCCCCCCCCCCAAACACTATGACTCACCCCCCCCCCCCCAAAACTTATGATGCGCCCCCCCCCGACATTTTTTATGCCTTTTTCTCAATGATTTACTCAATTATTTTATATTATTATACTTTTTTAGTATTATATTTTATTACATTTTGCATTAATTAAAACTGATTTTCTAATAATAATTTTGGTCATATCAGGTAATATTTCCATCCTGAACCGACAGATGCCAAACTGCTTTTGTTGAGGAAAGTGCGGGGTTGCCAATTTGATTTACAAGATCCCTTTCAATTATCAAAGCACCAGAAACGTATTTTCACATTAGAAGCTATAATTATGTAAATAATATATACATTTTTCTCGTATTTTAACCACCCCCCCCCCCTGAAATTTTAATGACTTAGTCTGCGTCGTTACCCCCCCCTTGTGGGCACCCCTGAAATAAACTTGTTTCTAAAGTTAAGTACAGGATTGTTTGTTGGACGAATACCACCTTCCTTTGCCTCTTTCCTCTCTAACCTTTGCACACATGTAGATGTCCCTCTGTGCAGATCTCATTGTTCCAGCATGTGTAGTGTATCTAAGTATGTGTCTTAAAACTTTCCTGAACACGTAATGTGGATCTAAGCATATATAATATTTAAAAAAAAGTAATATTACAATTTGAAAATGAGAGGTATATGAAATAATAAAATTCAGCCTAAAACGTGCATATATTTGCCAAGTATTAAATGTGATGAATACAAAGTATGTTTATGTGAAACTGACATCATACTTCCTACGACAGTATAGCTTGGTCCCCAACCGACCAGTACTATTACCCCGCTGGCGTAATATACCCTCCAACCAGACAACATGAGTCAGAGAAGCCATAGTTTTAATATGCAAATAACTAACAAGTGCAGTGTTTGTATAGTCTATAATTATTCACTTAATCTGTCATTAGAATTTCATTCAAGGGATGTGTGAATTGTCTAGTTGTTAAGTTTGTGAATTTTGCTTATTAAATATGTGTCTTGATACTTGATTATCTGTATTTCGCATTCATAGAAGCCACCATACATTTCATTCCCATTAAGGGTTCACCAAGTAGTACACTTGTGGCTTATATTTCCGAATATTCTTCACTTTGAAATTTCAAACGGCCAATTAGGTGTGTACCCTTTCATAAACACACTCTTTTTCTCGAGATGTGAACATAATCATTAACATGGGTCTTAAGATGCCTAGTATAGATTTCTTTCTTATGTTAAAAAACACAGTGCAACAGGCAGTAACCTCATTAGGCACCATCTTGATCATCCTGTGATACCTATTATTATATTCACTGAAAATGTTGAGTAGTAAAGCCAGCCACTTGTGGCTGCCACGAGTGTTTAATTTACGAAAAACCATACCTCGCAACTTCCTGTCAAAAAATTCTATAAAAATACCCTTATTTTCACCTAAGTACAATAATTATTATTAATAGAATGATTCTTCATTAATTTTGTCGCTAACATCAACAATACCTAGAAAAAATTGAGATTAGTTCGCTTGACCAATCATTCAAGAAATATACCGAAAATAAAATTGGCGGGAAGCTATTATACCCTACATTAACATAAATAGGAGAACAACTTAAACAGTACATTGTAAATTTCTTTGTAAATGAAATTGAAATAATCATGTAAAATTACAGATATTTGATACAAATTTTTACTGCCAGAATCACACTGAAAAATTCTAAAATGGCCCGAGGTTTTCAAAATACATTCATTGCAGCAGTCACAAGTCTCGCCAACTTGCGTTTAACAGGCTCATCCTTTTGGTATATACATCAATGGCGGTTAAAATATATCAATATCCCTTAATCACATACATATGTAATCATTCTGATCAAGTCCACATGTAAAAGAACATTAACATCATATGTTGCCACTCTTCTGCTCGGAAATATTCTACAATGTCCTCCATGGATTTAATTTGCTATGCCTTGACGACTATTTAATTTTGAAATGTACCCTGACTCCTGTAATTATTTATTTATAGAAAGAACTTCATTACTGTGTTCTGTATGTCAAGCAGACTGTCTGGCAAAGAACAGCCTTGAGTGATCATCAATTTAATAAGCATTGTCCCAATAAATAAAATCCAGCCAGTATTTGAAATCAAATATTTTCTGAAGCAACCCACACTCTCAGTCAGTGCAACATTAGGAAACATATTTTAATCAGACCAAACTTCGCATGTGATGTGTTATTATATTGATTGTAGGATTTTTTCTTTTAAAATATGCATTCATTAACTCAAGTAAACTTTTGTAACTGTTTCAAAGCAGAGCCTGAGTAAAATGTGGTTCCCGACAAAACAAAAGTTCAAATGACCCCTCAGCAGTCTGTATTAATTTGTTAGACAATACTTTACTGGGAATAATGTTATTAGGATGAAAAAAAATACTTCTGTGTTCCCTTAAGAGCACCATTCAATTCACTTATAAACTCAGTATATAATATCACTCGTTCTGGGGTTGTAGGTCCTTAAATACTTGTGAGCTTCCTCGGGTGCAATCGGCACACCAGCAAGATATTTGCTCGACCTGGAATATCGCTATTTCGCTAACAGTAGACTCATCTTCAGATATAGAGCATTTAAAATAGTTTCCAGATTCTCCAGCTTTGTAACTCCGTGTTTAACAAAGTCTGTGGTCACAGCAGGCTGTGTTATCTTGTCAATTCCTGAAGTTATTGTTTTAAAAATTTCTTCATTCCCCGAATCTTGCTCCAAACGCGACCTTTTAGCAAGTAGATATTTGGCACGGACATTCTCATTCAATTGAGCCAACCGGCCTGTTTCGAGAGCCATAACTGAATAGGCAATATGTTAACTGCATCATTTTACATCACACCTTAAGGCCCCGACTTTGTAGAGCGGGAGCTCGGATTCACACATCGAGAAGATTGATGTTTTGGAGCTGTGGTTTTTAAGCTAGGATTGTCTCAACTAATTGAGCACTGCTTATACTCTGAATCCTGCCAGACAGTACATCTTTAAACAAATAGAGTTTATTTTGCAGCAGAGTAACACACATTTCACTAAGTTTTGTGTGGAGGACAGAGACACTCATTTAATTGTTTCATCAACCATGCTCTTTGACTTGTATGTTCCACAAAGACTCAATAATCCCTACCTTCATGTCTCTCATTCCAGCAAGAGACCTTTTGAGCTCTGTAAACATTCAAATCATTTCGTCAGTCAACAAATACAAAGCATGTGTGACTACTATGCTCAGAGCATCAATGTACTTTTTATTCACAGCATCACCATCTCCTTTAGGAGCGCCCTAACTCTTTAAAATTATCCAGCTTGAATCGCATTTGCCTTCACAAGTAAAAGTTGTTTAAGACAGCTGCTGGCAAACTTGGACATCATGACTCATGAACATAATACGATCAACTGATCGAAACTACATCTGTAATGGCCTTTATGTAAAGGAAAGTCTTTAACAATTACTATGAAGCCATGCTTGTTGTCACTGTTCCAACAGTGACTCCAAATATATTTAAATTCCCAAACCCCATATCCGAGCTGTCATGGTCGGAAAAAACATGTTTTAAATTAAAATCGTCATTTTTAAACAATACTAATTGTTTCCTCATTTGGGAGTACATTTGCACCAAGTAGAAGCAGTCGACTTTCCAGTGGCGACGCTTAGAATAGTATTTTTGCATGACTGTTTGTCGCAACTCACATAATCGAAAATCAGAACAGAGTTAGGGAGATTGGCCATGTTTTGCAGCATGTAACATAAACATTTATATTATGGCTGCACTAATGACTTTCTATATAAACATACATTTTTATAATGTCTGCTAATATTTTGTTTGCATTTATAACAACCATTCAGGAGAGTTGCAGTGTTTTGGTTTGTATTTATTTCGCGAGTTTACTAAGCAATTTCATGTATTATAGAGAGCGACAAAAGTTGTGCCACATTGTCGGTCAAATGGTGATGGTCACAACCACCATCACCAGCAGCAGAGGACCCTGTGCTAATAGTAGAAGAGGTGGTGGCTGGCTCAGCGGGTCTTGTCCTGGGGGATGAGAGCTCATGATAGATAAGTTTGTGGGGTATCGCTTCTATTTCCCTCATCAATTCCCACAAATAATGTTAAAAAAAATTATATTTTAATATGAAAAAGTGTTGCCTACCTAATTTTACAAAAAAAAATATTCTATATGATTTTTTCGTATTGCTTACATGATTACAGTCTTCTATCACTTCGAGAAGAAGAGAGAGAATCTAAACAACACTATTTAATAAACAAAAGGACAAAGAGATAGTACTTAAACTTTTTAAATATTAAGTTTATAATATCACAGAACCTTAATAAATAAAATGGAATCTTATGTTTCTCTAACGTGTTTCTAATGCACTTAAAGGAATAAGTGTATAGGTGCACTATGCCTACACATCTCCATCCAATATGTTGCGGGGTACTGAATATAATATGGTGGCTACATGCTTAAGGCTTTGCTTAGTGCACCCTATGCACATAAAGGAACGAGTGCTACCAAAATGGTGGGGTATCTGGTGCATTGATTTTTGCACTCTATGCGTGTAAAGTAATAAGTCCTAGCACATAAAAACACACATCCAAGATAGTGGGGTATTGAATCCGATATGGTTGGGTGAAGTGACACTAGCGACACCTACTTCAAAGCTTGAGAACTAAGATGGCTGACAGTGGTACTATCTGCCAACTAATTTTCTTTTACATTTAAATGATGGTGTGCTCTAGCCACCATTACTGAAACTTCATATGGCAATATCTGACAGAAATGCCTTGATTTAAATTTGGTTCACTTTACCAGCAATGCACAGAAATAAAGTTTGCACCCTCTGGTATTTTAAATTTTATTTTGGTGCTCTCTAACAACCATAACATGAATTAAAGTTGGAACCTCTGGAATCCTGAGCGGGAATCAAGGAACAAGGATTGCGAAGTTTATAGGAATTTCAATTTGGCACTCCCTACCATAGGACACTACTATTGCCTTAAAGACATACCTTGAAAAATACATATATTATTTTTATTCTCCAACTGATCTGCTAGTCATGCGGTTAAAGGCATATGTTTACAAATCTCAACATGCATGCGACCCTTAATTCGTTGCTCGGTTGCTACAATATTGTTGTATAAAATAAATAAATATCACTGATGTCACCTATCTAACTTCTCAGGTTTCTGAACCAACATTGAAGACAACATGTGGTTGGCCCGTCGAAGGGGGGGGGGGGGGGGGGGGGGTTATTCTGTAGTAGGAAAGAATACTCTGGGAAGGTGGAGAGGGGACAAAAAATGTTGGCAAGTGATTGAGGGTAGGTGTGGCAGGGTGGCGAATTGTAGGGTTGGGAAGACACGAGCTGGGGGATTTATGACACCCTAAGGTCCCCCAGGGGTGGTGGGGCAGGTGTAGGGGGGTGATATGCTAGCCTACCTGCAGGGTGGGTTGTCCTCAGAAATTTGTGGGGGGGGGGTGTGGGTCAGGGGATAATTAATGTAACAGCTGGGAAGATTTAATTAAAATTATGATCCTCCAAATACACCCCCTATGGGGTGGGTGAGGAGGGAGGGGACAGAGATTGACTACCCCACTCTTCTTATGCATTATTATAATGTGTTGTTATTAACTTTAACTTATTGATATGCCAGTGTAAACACTATGGTAGTGAAATTATTCTGAAATATTGTTTGGATACTTAAATAGTCATAAAAATATAATAGCAACCTTAAAAATAACTACAATTTATTAGCCAGGAAAAAAGACGAAATTGGCAACAAATATAATTATATTATGTTGGTTCTCTGATGCATTAAGAACATGGTGCTATCTTTAAAGTATTTTTTTTTTTTTAAATTAAAAGTTTTAAGTGTAATAGATCCCAGCTTTGGAATTGATTTTCTACAATGAATTTGATTTTAAACACTGTCTTTATTGTTAAAATTCAATAAGCAGTTAATACGATAACGTTTCCACACAGTTAGAAGTTATACTTCTATGGTGTTACTAAAATATTAATTTGAAACCAATATTATATATGGATTTCATATATAATATACTCATATTATATATGAGTATATTTTTTAATATTTGTTTTTGTTAAAACGACTGAATCCATTAGATAAATACTTCCTACAAAAAATGTTTAAGTTATTTAGCTGATTAAAAATTATTATATTATAATGTTATTAAAAAAATTAAAAATGGGAGCGTGAGAAGTTATACTTCTTTGGCATCATTAAAAATAGTTTTTAATTGCATGCAAATAATTAATTACAATAAAATAATAAAAGGGCTGGAAAAAGATATTGAATAAAGTTCAGTTTAAATTGGAAAAAATTATTTAATTTTTTTAGATAGGTAATAATAAATATTTATGACATAATTTGTACTAAATATTATAAGATTCTTAAATTAAAAAAAATTTATTATTGATGATTTAATATTTTAAAAGAAAATAAATATTCAAAATTTAATTTAAGTTTATTAATTTTTTTAATATTTATTATTTTCTTAATATAAATATTCTTTTTCATTTTTAACAAAAAGTTTTCATTAAATGTGTTCATTTATTTTAATAAATATTTATTATTTATTCAAATTAATAATAAATATTAAAAATTAATATTTTAATTTTATGTTCGATTTTATTTTTCATCACAAATATTTTATTAAATGTTTTAATAAATTTATTTATTCCTTTTTTTGGTAAATATTAAATAACCAATAATAAATATTTAACATTAATAATTTAATAATATTTAGTATTAATTATATTCAATAATAATAATTTAATTTATATCAATAAATAATACATACGGATAGTTAACCTCAATTATATTGGAGCACTTGAAAAAGTATAAAGACACAATTATTTTTACTAATATTTACGAATAGTAAATAATATTAATCAAAATATTCAATTTAATTCACTAATGAATATAATTTATTAGCACATATATAATTCGCACTTGTATGAAACTAAAACACGTGTTGTGATTGTAGAAACTAGAAACATGTGGATAAATATTGTAAATATGAAAACAGTGATCAGAGGCGACGAACGTGCCAACATGCGCGACTAATAGAGGTTCTATTTCCATTTTGTTGGTAGCTTTTTTTCGAGACTTAATGAACGCTTTAGCGGGCAGCTTCAACCTGTTAATTTTGTGTTACAGTGATGCGCGCGCATCTTAAAATTTCACTCTCAACGTTTTTTCATAACGCGCCTAAATAAGTATAACTTCAAAAAAACTCCCGGTGGTTAGATTAGAACTCCGTCCTTGTTCATCTACAAGTGCATGTTATACCACTAAGCTATCAGGACAACTTAAGTTTAGGGAGGAGACTATCAATAGTAGAATGCCATTTGGCTAAAGTACGTATTTTGAAACTTGGAATTACTTTTTAATATGACTATTTTACTTTACCAAATGTATAACAGAGTAGTTTTAATTTCATAAAGTTTCGTTTGGCACACCAATACGGTTGCTACAATCCTATGCGGGTTTATGTTGCTAGACATTGGTCCATCATATTTGTCCCACATTTCCGTTTATGGACTTCAGTTACATTTTCACGAAACTTACTCTTAGCAAATGTCACATACCGAGAGCTAAGATGTTAACACATAAAAAAAAGAAAAAAAAAACAAAAAAAAACAGTTGCAGTGTGATGGGAGAACCTGTTTGATATGCCTTAAGGAAAGAGGTAGCGAGACAGTAAGTTTAAGAGAGAGGCTGCGGATGTGTTGTCGTGGCTGGCGTTAAGGAGGTCTTACCGGGCGGCGACTGGGTGGCATTGTTTGGGCTGCCGGGCTTGCCGCCCCTGGTGGACAGTTTGGAAGTGTACAGCTCCCGGGCGGTCAGCCTCGGCGGCTCGGCCAACAGCGATGCCACTACGTGTGAACAACACACACACACATTCACTCCCTTGTCATCAGCGCGCATGGGTGGCTCGGAACCCAGGCAGAACCCCTTTGCTCCTAGCAGTCCTCCCAATCTGCCGACCACCTGTCGCTTTATCCACCTTTAGTGGTCGCAGGAGACTTAGTGGACTGAACAGTTTTGTGTTACACCTTGGAGTTTTATATTTTCCCTTTATAACTTTTATTTTATAGTTTAAATTTTAAACTATCTTCCCACCAGGATTCAAATAATATATTGACTGTTCTAAATTACCTACATTATATTTAGCAGCGGTAGATACTGTCACATCTATAACTATATTTAAAAGTAATTAACTGTTTTCTCTCATTTTGTCTTACAAGAGTTATAAAGGAAGTCACGCTGTCTGCGCAAGTACATAAACCACAGTTAAATTATTCTGACTACCATGATGCGCTTTGATTTTCTAACCATTATTTGCAAATAATTTTACGGATTTGTAACTACGGAAATAACCGTCGTTATTTAAATGATTCATGCAATCGGGAATCTTATTTTAATACAATTTCTTAGACATACGCCACTGCATTTTTGCATTGTTTGTTAATATGCTTGTCGTATATTTGCTGCGTTGTCAAGGTTTTGTTTCCTATCTGCATTTACTGATATTGTTTAAACTGTCTCGTCGTTGTTAGCTCACTGTGTTCGTTGTGCTGTACAATTTTTTAAAAGACTAAATTCCTTCCACAGTATAGAAAATGGTGTAAAAACGGGCACAGGTGTAAATATGGGCACCCCTCTCGAAGGGCGTATGGAAGGTGCTGCAGACTGGTGGCCAGGAATGATAACGGCGCCCCTTGTTGATATTTGATAGACGTGAGCAGTTGCAACCTTTCTTTCAAGTAGTGTTGATGCAGTTTCAGTTATTGTGCGAATTGAAGTTTGTTCTGGACTGCAAATCTTTTACAGGGTATGTGAAATATTTTTCTTTAATGTACATGTGTTAAGTTGAAAATAATTTTACAGTGATATCCGGAAATCAGATATACCACGCTACTTGTAGAAGCATACCATTAGTCGCTCATGCCTTTAGGTTATGTGAGATAGTGGCCATCTTTCTTTGATGGTGTTGTAGTTATGGGCACCTTTTATTGGTGTAAATACGGGCCACCAATTAGATGGAGGCCCATATTTACACCAACTGTTCTTTTAAACAATGTTAAACGTTTCAATAAATTTGTTGTTGGTAAACAGCTATTCGGATTATGATGGAATTTGATATGCACAACTGACATAGAAAAATAAGTATTTAGAAGTTTTCGACCCAATCCAGCTTTCCCTCGTGGTTAAAAATGCGTAAACATCTCTGCAGTGTTCTTACAGTGAGTTATAGTTTTAGTTATTTTTAGTGTATAACTGGATGAATAAAATATTGCATTATGTACATTATCTACCAACTATATCCTACTAATATTATAAACGCGAAAGTTGGTAAGTATGGATGTTTGTTACTCTTTCACGTAAAAACGGCTGAACGGATTTTAATGAAATTTGGCACACAGATAGTTTATAACCTGGATTAACACATAGGCTACATATTCATGTGAAATTCCCTCCATATTGGATTGAAAGTGTGATAATTTAATTTTATAACAGAAAAAAATCATAGTTCATAGACATACAAATAGTGAGTGAGTTTCATTTCTCAATGTCTTCCACACGATCGTATACATATTAAGGTCTGGCAAATTCATATCCTTCTCCTTGGTGAGACCAGTCCGCTTAGTGGAGCTCGCGGCGGCTAGCGAACTAACAGCGCTAATAACAGTTCAGTTCTTAATTTCGTCAATAGATAGAGTTGCCTTGAATTTGTCATGTCTTGAATTATCTTTTGTTTGTGCCGTATGCGTTCCTATACCATTCATACGATTGCGATGAAATTTTGGTGAATTGTTATGCGCATGCCCACGAAGGTTTCTGAGAGGTTACAACAATAGTTGGAGCACGAATCGTTTCAAAAAATGTGTGTATTTATATTTTAGCAGTAGTTCATGTGTTTTCGGTGTATGAGTGCGTACACATTACAGAATTGAACTGAATTAAATATAAACAGCGATAATTCACAGAATTGAACTGAATAAAATATAAACACAGACATTTCAGTTCATGTGTGACATAAACAATAGGAAGCCCGAGAGTCTTTCCAATAAATGTGTTTATATCATATTATATAGCGGCACTGCGTCAGTTTTCGTTGCATAAGTCGCACGCATAACAATTTGATTAAATATAAAAGAGAGACAGAGATAGAGTGATTGATATAGAGTGAGATTGAGAGAGAGATTGAGATAGATATAGGTATAGGGAATGAAATGGAGTTATATAAAGAGATATATAGATGTATAGAGCTATATAGTGATAGATAAGAGATAGATGGTGGGAGGTATATATGTATATATGTAGGTATAGAGAGATAAATAGAGTGATACATAGATACATATATAGATGTAGATAGAGAAAAAAATATATATATATGGATGGGTAGATTTTGTATATGTGCCACTACTTCAAACATATTACAAAACAAAACTGAATGAGGCATTGCACCGCATGCCGAGCATTAGCTAGATAATGGAATCTTTTCAATATAGTAATCTTTTATTTTTCAGCTTTTGTCTATAGTTCTTTATAGAGTCTAGATTACATAGAGACCACCAATCGTTAGATATGTAGAGGTAAATAACTAAACACTGGCAGAATAACGTCTACCGGGTTCTGTCAGTGATATAAATTATTTTGTACGCTTGACATTCAAATCAAGAAGACAATTACTGTCTACATCTGATTTCGAAAAAGGACCCCTTCACCCTGTGTTCAGCCCGGGCAACGCCGGGTACTGCAGCTAGTTATAAAATAAACTTAATTAATTTTTGAGACAAAACTACTTTAAAATTTTCTTTCATGAGATGGTAATTTTATCAGATAATTATAAGGACCATTTAAAGTTCTCTTACCTCCAATCATTTTTTAGTTCTATTTAAATATATATTTGGTAATGTACATCGTATAACATTCTATGTATCATGTTATCCACTTAGAAAGATCTACAAATATTTGCAGTATAAGGACATTCCCTTCAAAATTTACTAGTATTTTTTTTCTTCTGGTTGTTGCAGAATTCCGAGGACTAAGAAGAGATATGAATGCGAGAATAAATGGAATCAGTGGGGTAAATCTCAGATGATACATGCTATCGCAGCTGTGAAAGCAAAGGAGGTTTCTGTGAAAGGTGCTGCAAGAAGGTTCGGAGTACCTCGCAGTTCTCTGCAGAGATATCTTAAACTTGATAAAACCCCTGAGCAAGCTGTTCAAGAATCAAGGCTTGGAAGGAAACCATTCTTAAATGCAGATCTCAAAAATAAGTTAGTTTCTTAACTCCATGTGATTGAGCAAAAATTCTTTGTGTGCATTTTGGCAGACCTGAAAAGAATGCCATATTTTCTTGCCCAGAGAAATGACTTGACAACCTCTTTCAAAAATAGAGAAGCAAGACGAGCTTGGGCTGACCTTTTTCTTGAAAGATACAAGGATCAACTGTAAATTCGCAAACCTTGTTGTACATTCTATGCTAAAGCTTTGGGTATCAATAAATAAAATGTAGCTGCATTTTTATCTATTGGAAGATACTTTCAACAAACAATAATTTCCAGAAGACCGAGTGTATAACGTAGATGAGACTGGCCTGTCCATTGTCCAGAGCAGAATCCCCAAAGTGATAGGGATGAAGGGCAAAAAACAAATTGCAGCTCTAACATCCGCAGAAAGAGCGACTAAAATCACAATTATCGTAAGCATGAGTGCTTCGAGTCATTATGTTCCACCAATGATAATTTTCCCTAGAACAAAAATGACTCATGCTGTAATGAGACGGAAACCTGATGGTGCAATTATTGGAAGAGCACATCCTTCAGGATGGGTTCACAACAATTTGTTCACAGAATGGTTCGTTCACTTCATTGAGAACATGCCCTACTGAACAAATGCCTGTTATACTTATCTTGGATGGTCATTATAGCCATGTTCGTAATCCAGATTTAATTTACTTGGCAAGAAAGAACCACGCTTCCTTCTCATTGTACCCACAAATTACTGCCCCTAGACAAGACTTTTATGGGGCCTCTGAAAACGTACTACAGCTAGGGAGTAAGAGTATGGTTGCAACAGAATAGGTGTTCTCTCACACCCTACGATATTATGGAGGTTTTTTGGCCAAGCCTATGTTCGTGCCCAAACTGCTGAGATAGCAATAAATGGGTTCAATTTGATTATACCCTATGAACCGCTACATCTTCACCGATGCTGATTTTATAGCTGCTGAGTTGGTTGCAGGAAAAACTTGCTCTATATTGACAAATAATGTTTCAGAATCAGTTTGTTATAGTTGTTAATGAAAGTGAAAAATCTAGAATTTTTTCCAAAATAAAGTATTTTTAAGACAATAATAAAAGAGGGTGCCCATATTTGCACATTTTCCTCTATTATTGTGTTGTCCGTTAATTATGCTTGAATGTGTTCGTCTGTTCTGCCGTCGTTATGCTGTCAATAATACCTGTTTAGGTTCATAGTTGGATTTATCTGTTTGGCATCAGTTGATTTAGGCTTGTTTTTTGTTGGTTTAATTTTTTTTGCATTTAAGAAGTTTCCTCATGACAAACAACACTGCAATGGCATTTATCCAAGAAATTGTATTAATTCGGAAATATCCGGTATGGACGGGTGGTCAATTTCTCGGGCTATTCTCTCCTCTCCTGCCGGTGCACCCTTCTAGCGACCCAGGGACAGCCGTCATCCGTAGTCGAGTCGTCACTACGAGCCGCGCAGCAGACCGTCTTCTTTTGGCACATTCTCTGCAAACCTACAGAGTTTTAAATACAGTCACATTAAGCTGGTGGAAATTTAGGGTTACTTTATATTCAAGCACATTTTAAAACACCTGTTTGCTTGAATACGCATGATTGATCAGCTGACCCAGAGCAACTTGGTTACCATGAATTTATTTTATGGAATGTGACAGTTAGTTTATACTTTTAATTATGCATTTTATCTTGGGTATAAGAAGTCACGACATATTAGCAATTTAATTTAACCTATCTTCACAATAAAATGAAATTTCCTTATGGTCCATAAATTGAACTACAAATAACTGAAGTACATAGTATAAAATGGAAAATTCTGGTGCAATGTATTTCTTATGGGACTATGGCTTTGTGGTGGCTTCTGGTTGTCGCTTGCCATTCGCGTGCCATTGCACTTTTCGGATGTGCTCGACTCTCGATGCCTATGATCAGAACCTCAGCAACCTTCCTGGATGATGTCACATCCACATTTTGTTTTTCTGCTATTTTGAAAATTAGTAATTATTTAACTAGAAATTCTGGAAAAATTCTAAAATTCACCAAAACATCCCCATAAATTCACTCATTAGTTAAATCAATCTCCATCCTTAGTTCGCTCCTCACTCGATTCAAAAATTTTTTTTGGTAAAAGCACATACTATTTAATAAAACATGATCAAATCCCTAAAATTGGCTTAAATTCTGAATCTACAATCCATCATCTTATCGCTCATATTGATACCACCATCTTGATAATCTGTAATTATTTAGTTATAAATTCGGGAAACATTTCAAAAATCCTTCCAAAAAATTACTTATTAAAATAATGATTGATTCGATCGATTCCCGTCATTGGTTTGATCCTTGCTCCATACAAAAATGTCTATTTTAAGTGTAAAACCTTATTTAAGAAAATATGGTGAAACATCCTAAAAGAGGCTTAAATTCCTCATCTACCAGCCTTTAGTCAACAGGTGATAACAATTTAACCACCCTCTTGAAATTTTCTAATTATTAACCTGGAAATTCGAAAAAATTCCAAATATAAAAATTAACCTCTTAAAATAACCATTGAATCGATAGATTTTCATCCTGGATTCGATTCTTGAGAAATACAAAAAGATAATGCAATTAAATATAACATAAATTTAACATAAATAGTGATACGATCAATTTCAGTGGCCAGGCATATCCAGTCAGCAACCAGGCATGTCCAGTTGTTGGCTAGACATGTCCAATTGGTGGTTAGACACTTCCAGTTTGTGATCAGGCTTACACGACAGGATAGTGGCCAGGCACATCGTGTCAGTTACAAGGCACATCAGATAGGTTGAACAGACACATCTGTTGGGTGGTCTGCCTGACACATCCAGTTGGTGGCAAGGCATGCCCAGTCGGTGGCCTGGAATGTCTATTCAGTGGCCAAGAACGCACGTCCAGTAGGTGGCAAGGCATATCTAGTTGGTGGCCAGACACTTCCAGTTGTTGTCCAGGCACATCCAGTTGTTGGCCAGGCACATCCAGTTTGTGGGCAGGCACATCATATAGGTTGGACAGACACATCTAGCATGTTGGCCAGGCACAGATAGTAGGTTGGCCAGGCATGTCCTTTTGGTGGTCAGCCAGTCAGTAGCCAAGAGGACTAATTTTTATATACTTGTAATAACTTTCAAACAGGCCATGTACAATGTCAAGCATGCGGGTAAAACGACCCCGAACCAAGAGGCCTTCTTCGTCGAATACAACCTTTACTCTTTTCAGAAAAGTCATGTTCAGTGTCAGGTGTATAGACCAAGCATATCAAAAATGCAATAACTTTTTTTTGTATAAACTTGTTATATATATAAAACAAATAATTCCCTATTTCAAGCAGTAAAGACAAGATCATTGAATTGTTTGGCCTACAGTATGGATAAAATCTATTACAAGATTATAGAAGAAGCAACCAAGATTGTTTTACACCTCCTATGGGACCAAGAATTCCTGACTACTACAAGACCAAGAGTTTTTGATCCAATAATTATTTAGTTCTGACTAAAGGCTTAACTATGTAAATTTAACGAAAAGGACATAAATATGGAAGCACACTCAAATTAAAGATATAAATTTGAAAAAACACTCAATAAAGGAAGCAATTTCAGAAGCGAATTTGAAAGCATACTTAACGAAAAGGATGTACATTTACACGAAATTTAAAAATGGTAAGATAAGATCCCATAAGTAGAAGACGATACTTGACTACGCATATTTAACGAAAATAACGTACATTTACACGAACAAAAACTCAGTAGGGTACAACCCCGTCAGTAGGATACACCTCAGCTCCAACTGTCTTTGGCAGCAACTCTCTTTGGCTTCAACTACTCCAATGATAGGTTGCTACAAGACTCTAAGGCTACATCGCTACGGAACTACAAATCTACGAGGCTACAATACTACTTGGCTACAAAGATACATGTCTACAAACCTTAAAGGTTACATGACTAAAGGCTAAGAGACTATGAGGAAACAATACTACGATTCTACAAGACTACAGAGCTACAAAACAACATTACAGAGTTACAAAACAAGACTACAAGGCTATATGGCTACATGGCTAGGAGGCTACAAATCTACAAAGTGACGTGGTAACTTGGCTACTAAACTACAAGTCTACAAGACTACAAGGCTACAGGCTACGAGACTACGAACCTACAAGGTTCAAATGGCTACGATGCTACGTGGCTATAAGGCTACTTAGCTACGAAGCTACAAGGCTACAAGGCTACAAGACTACAAGACTATGAGGATAAGGACTACAAAACTACAAGACTACAAAGATATGAGACTATGAGGCTACAAGTCAACATGACTAAGAGGCTACAAGGCTATGATACTCATGTAGCCTTGTAAAAATGTTGGCTCGTAGCCTCAAAGTCTCATAGCTTTGTAGTCTGGTAGTTTCGTTATCCTTAGCCTCATAGACTCGTAGCCTTGTAGTCTCGTAGTTAGGTAGCTAAGTAGCCGTGTAGCCATGTAGCCTCATGGACATTTTAATCTTGTAGACTCGTAGTTTCATAGCATGTAGCCTTTTACTCTCGTAGACTTGTAGCTTAGTAGCCAAATACCCATGTCACTGGTAGGCTTGCAGCCTCGTAGCCATGTAGCCTTATAGCCTTGTAGTGTTTTTGTGTCATAGCTCTGTAATCTTGTAGGATCGTAGTCCTGTTGCCTCGTAGTTTATTAGCCTTGTAGTCATGCAGCCTTGTCAATTTCGTTAAATGCACGAAGTCAAGCATGTAGTATCGTATCATACTGATGGGATCGTATCGTACCGATTTTAAATTTCGTGTGAATGTACATCGTTTCGTTAAATGTGCTTCCTTTTTACATGCTTTATATTAGCTTCACCTGTATGTTTGTTTGTCTGTCCGTCTGTAACTCTTTCGACTAAGAGTGAGTGGCTTATGACTGTAAAATGTCCCACCAATTTCATTACGTTCGTTAGCCGAGCGGTCTAAGGCGCGCGAACCCAGGCAGGCCACCCTGACTGGGCAGTTCTCAAGAATCTTAACATCGGTCAAGAAGATCAGTGCAGTGCAACGGACGCCCACCACAGTGCCGGTGCGACGCACTACCAATGAACGCCGCCCATAGCGACATTGCCAGAAATTAAGTGTATATATATTGAGTTATCTATCTACCTGTATGCTTTTATCTTTTCCTCCCTTTTCTCAAATTTAATTAATGTGTATAGTGTATATGAGTGAAGAATAACTTCCATACCCCAAACATAGAGCCCCGGGGCTCCAGACAAAACCCAAGGTTTTAAACTTTTCCTTTGTATATACCGCTTATATTTTTCTGTTAACCTCTGTGAATTTTGTATATACCAGCAAAGTGTAACTTGTATTTAATAATCATGTATTTTTAGGCAAAAGAGCACTGTGTGCTGGCGTGTCTTGTAAACCATTGTCAAATAACTGTGAAGTGTAAAAATGTACAATAAAAATATTTTGAATTGAATTGACTTCTGAGACGTCAGCTTTCGGATTCAGCGATCGTGGGTTCTACTCCCGGCCACGCCGAAAAAAATAATGATTTTTTTTTTTTTTTCCAGTAAATTCTAAGATTATATCCATACATATAACTGTAAATGATTCGGAGAGACTTTACCATTTCTTTGTGACGTTGCAACTCCAAATAGTTATCTCAGATGGTAATAGGTAGTGTCGGTAACACATTTCCCTATGATAATTATACATAAATATAGTTTAAAAAACTAAAAAAACATGCTTTTAAAGAATATCAAACTAAAAAGTTAAAAATAAATATAGTTTAAAAAACTAAAGAAACATGCTTTTAAAGATTATCAAACTAAAAAGTTAAAAATAATTTTAAAATTTAATTTATGACAATAGTATATAAGCAATACTAGTATAAATGAGAAAAAAGCATGGGGCGCTTAATAAACAAAAAATATGGCACAAAGCGCCTCAAGCTTTTTTCTCATTTATACTAGTATTGCTTATATACTATTGTCATAAATTAAATTTTAAAATTATTTTTAACTTTTTAGTTTGATAATCTTTAAAAGCATGCTTCTTTAGTTTTTTAAACGATATTTATTTTTTTAAGTGCGCTTCCAAATTTGCTTCCCAATGTGCTTCCTTTATTGAGTGTTCTTGAGTGTTCTTTCAAATGTACTTCTTTTTTGAGTGTCCTTTTCGTAAAATGTATATAGTACAGTCTTTAGTCAGGACTAAGTGCTTATTGGATCGAAAACTCTTGGTCGTGTAGTATGCAAAAAACATTTTTCAGTAAATCTTGGTTCTATAGGAAGCATAAATAGATCCCACCCATACTGTAGGCGAAAACGTCAATTGGCAAGACGTTCAAAGACAATTGATTTGTTTGATTGAAAAATAACATAATTGTTTTAAATATATAACAAGTTTCTACGAAGAAGGTCTTGCCTTTTGGATACGATTGGTCTATACACATGACACCAAAGATGTCTTTTCTGAAATGAATACCGGGTATTGTAATCGACGATGGCTTCTTGGTTCGAGGTAGCTTGACCTACACGCCAGAAATTGTACATGACCTGTTTGAAAGATATTATAAATGTCGAAAAATTAAACTTCTTGGTTACTGACTGCCTGACCACCAAATTGACATGCCTGGCCATTACTAGCTGTGTCTGGCCAACCTGCTAGATGTATCTGTCCAACCTATATGACGTGCCTAGCCACAGACTGAGGTGTCTAGCCAACAACTGGATGTGCCTGGTCACCGACCGGATGTGCCTGGCTACCAAACTGTCGTGTTAACCTAACCAGAAACTGGAAGTTCCTAACCACCAACTAGAGCCAATAACTGGATGTGCCTAGATGCTGACTGGATATGCCTAGCCACTGACTGGACATGCTTGGCCACTATAGGACATGCGTGGCCAAAAATTGACTGTACGTAGCCACTGATTATGTGTATCTGATTAATCGACTGTTATGTAGAACTGCCCTGAAAACATATGTCAAGGCATGCAAAAGACTTGCTTCGCCTTCTTGAAAGACTGCAGAGATCGAGAAATGCTAGTAATTGGCTTGTTTATTGTACTTGTAGAAATTAGGTAATAAATTTTTATTTGTACAAAACTTGTGTTTTTCTTTCTTGAACCTGCCACTAATTGTGTTAAATTGATTTTTTATTTAATTATATAACTTTTTTGTATTGCTCTATGATCGAACAAATGACTACAATAAATCGAATCAATCGTTATTTTAATATGTGAATTTTTTTCTCGAAATTATAGTTTAATAAAACAGATTTTCAATATAGTGGTTAATATTTTATCATTTTCCTAGTTGCTGCTAGTTGAGAAATTTAATCCTCTTTTAGGAGTTTTCATGTTATTTTATTAAAAAGTTTTTTTTTCCACCTAAGTATTTAACATTTTTGCATCGAACAAGGATAAAATTAAGGACAGCAATCGATTGAATCAATCATTATTTTAATAAGTGATTTGGAAGGATTTTTGAAAAATTTTCCGAATTTATAGCTATATAATTACAGATTTTCAAGTTGGCAGCCAAGACAGGTAACAAGATGGTGGCTGATTGCTGCAAAATTTAAGCCGATTTTAGGATTTTGATTACGTTCTAATAATTAAGTGTTTCAAAGCAATTTTTTGTATCGGATAGGGATCGATCTAATGACGGAAGTCGATTTAACCAATCAGTTAATTGAGTGAATTTTTTGATGAATTTTATACATTTTCCTGATTTATAAGTAAATAATAACAAATTTTCATAATAGCAGAAAAACAAATGGACGTGGCATCATCCAAGATGGTCGCCGAGGTCCAGATCATAGGCATCGAGAGGCGAGCACAGCTGAAAATAGCCTTTTCCTCACGAATGGCAAACCACCACAGAAGCCACCACAAATCCGTTGTCCCATAACAAATACATTGTACCAGACTGCTCCATTTTTACTTCTAACTTAAATTTATATTTTTTTAACTGCTAAAAATTTATATAATCAGAAAGCTAAATGTTAATGTTATTGAAATTTTGTTCGAAAAATCCTCAAGACTTTGTTAATATTTTCAATTAAAACTTGCATAAAATATACGCACTTAATACTACCACTTAAGCTTGCACAACGTTACAAATAATGTCCAAAGAATTTAATAGAGTTGGTAATACAACAAAAATCTTGTTTAGCTAAACAAAAAATTGCAAATGCTTCTATCACAATTGACTAATTTTGTGGAATCAGTTTTATGCTGGATACTATCTATTTTAATCTAAGTATCATACCATGTTTCGAATGCTTTTTTATTCTAGCGTATTTTTTCCCAAAATTTTAAAGAAAATGTATAAAAACAAGGTTGATATAAAATTTTACTTTTTATTTGAGAGCAGTGACAACAAATAATATTAAAAAATTGAAATTTTTTAAATATTAATTTTATCAAGCAATCAATTTACATACAAGATTAAATTTATAAATATCTTTAAACATTCCTTTTAATGTTTAATACGTTAACCAGAGAATTTAAATTATGGTAGATGATTTAATCTTTACTTTTATTCTTAAAAATAGTGTTGTATTCATAGAGTTTAGTTTAAACCATGCAAGTGAAGATCATGCTTTTTATATAAAAAGCTTTCGTATGCATTTATGTGAATAAAACGATATCTTATTTTAAAGCTTATGTTCCGAAAGTATTGAAGAATCAAAAATGAAATAATTAATTTAAAAAATATTAACTAACAAAAAATAATAAATGATTTATATGCATAGTAGAAAGTTAGTGTGCCAATTGTATAACAATAAAATTATAAAGAAAAAAATGTGACTTGACATATGCTTCCAAGAATTATCGTAATCATGTAAAGTTTTAACAAGTAGTTTATTAGTAAACATTTAACTTTTGATAAAGTCTAAATGAAGTCACTTGCTGAATATTTTTAAATATTATTTATCTCAGAGTTGAGAGTTTATATTTGCGAATTACGAGTTGTGATGTGCGAAAGTAGGCAAAAAAAATGCAAAAGTATGAGAAAGTTTACAAAAGTATTTGAAATTAAATGAAATCATACGCTGTTGCTGCCATCAGTAACCAGTATTAGAAACCCTGCGACATCGAGCAATATTCGTGTATCGAGCCACAGAGCAGTCACTCACCGGGTTTAGAAACTACGCAAGAGACGCAATAACGCAAGAAACGCAAGATGCAAAAAATTCAACAACCATATTTTAAAGTTCTGGTTTATGTACTACACAAGGTTCAATAACGCAACGCAAGTACTGTTCAACTTCCAACTTTCTTGCGTTTTGTTTTGCGTTTTCAACGGCCATGTTGGGAGTGAAGTGTTCCGAAAACTTTTAAAGACGCAGATATGTGAATAGAAGGCTAAGATGATGTTTTTTATTATAAACATGATCTTTTTGATGAACTTTCGCACAGTAAAAAAAATCACGTTTAGCATAATTTTTTAAAAATAATCTACGTTAAATTTCGTGTCCGAGTTTCGTATTATAAGTTTATCTGCAACACAAGAACACGCGAATTGGCTCGTTACTGAGGTTAGAATTTTACACATCTCTGGCGAGTTATGAAAGATTAGCTTTATTGTCTTTATTGCACTTGATTTATTTTGAGAATTGTTTTACTTATGTTACCAAATAATATCTTACAACATTTAAATCAGGCAGTAAACCAACAAAAAAATCCATGGGGAGATATTATTAGATATTTACGATCTCCAGGATATGATTGGATAAGATCGGGATGATACAATGGGATACGATCAACAGGATACGATGGGATACGATCGACAGGGTAAAGTAGAATAAGATTAGCAGGATACCATGGAATATGATCGGCAGCGTACTCAAGTGTCACGAATATGAGTCTATCTTGGCTTTCGAGGTTGAGCCTCTTTTACCGATGTTTCGTCAGCATAACAGCAGGCATCTGCAGCCAGGTTGGCTACAGATGGACATAAGTACAAAAATGCGTTGTCTTATATCTGGTTTTTGTCGCAGAAACTAATTTGAATACATGGATCGTTGCTTGCAGCGGTATCGAAAGTTCACTCGGTGTTGTCACTTCCGGAAGGAGTTAACCTCGAGAAAGAATGCTAAGCGTCATTAGATGACTGAGTGTATATTATGTCCTTAAAACATGAAGTAGCAGCCAATATAAAAAAAGTTTTAGTCGAAGAAAATAATTCATCATCATATAAGACCTGTAAAACTGTTTGAAGCATTTTGATGAACGGCGATGAGTTCGAAACTTTATGTGCATGCTTGTTGACATTAAAGATGTACGAAAATTTGCGAATGTGATCGAAAATTTTTACGTAGATTTACAAATATGATAATGAAGATTAATATGGATGTACATTAATATACTGTTATAAGTTCGAAGATGTACGGAGATTAATGAATATGATTGCGAAGTTTTACATAGATGTACGAAGATGATTGCAAAGATTTACATGGCTTGTTGATTACTATTATTAAATTGAAGTTTTACATTGATTTAAAGAGATGATTGCGAAGTTTTAGATAGATTTACAAAGATAATTGGGAAGTTTTATATCGATTTACATAAATAATAGCGAAGCTTGACACTGACTTACGAATATGATTGCGAAATTTAATATGAATTCACAAAGTTGATTGTGAAATTATACGTGGATGCATTTGTATGTATAGTGATAAAGAAATCGAAGTTTTTATGTAGATACTCGTTTATCTACTAAAATGGGTACGAAGATTTATGCTGATGAACTATGATGTGTTCGATGAAGTACGAAGTTTTCCGAAGATAATTGTAAATAATAATGTAGATGTATAGTAATGTACGATGATGAAAATTCAAAGTCTTACTTGTACGCACGTTGATGAAATACGGTAAATACGCAGATGTACGAAGATTAACGAAGGTAGATAGAATAACATTAGTGTTTGTGATGTAATATGATGTGATTGAACAGGTACGAATATTTACGGAAATAATTATGAAGTATTATGTGGATGCTAGTTTGGTGCAATATGAATTGTCCGAAGCTACATGAAGATAATTGAAATTATTGTGCAGAATTATGTAGATGCTCGTTAATGTAATATGTTAAGTTCCAAAATGTACGAAGATTTTTGATGACATTTTTCGAGTTTTACATAAATGCTCATTGATGTACAATGATGAAAAAAAATGAAGTTTTATATGTATTGCGGTGAGTACGAATATGAATGATATTTACGAAGATAATTGAGAAGATTTATGTGGATGCTTATTTATGCATTATAATGAGATATAAAAATTATGTGAATGCTCGTTAATGTACTTTGATGTTTCGAAGATATACGAAGATTTACGAAGATTGATTGTGAAGATTTCCGTGAATTTACGAAGGTGATTACGAATATGTACAGTGATAATGATGGTGGATATGCGTCGAATTGTGTGTCCTAGGCAGCGAATGTGCATACAAATGTATGTACGAATATGTCCTTTTAATTAAATATGTGTACTTTTTGTTTTATGTGCATCCGAATGTGCCTTTTTTGATGAATGTTTGTCCAAAAGTGTATCTTTTCGATAAATTTGCATCCTTTTTTATGAATGTGTGTCCTTTTTAAAGAATTACTTGCCATATGTGCATCAACTTTGTTGAATGTATGTTTTTTGTATGAATATGTGTCTTTTTGAAGTTATACTTCTTATACGAGGTTCTCGCGTTTAATCTGGCCAAGTATATTTGACTAACATGTACGAACCAATCACTCGTCCTATATTACACTTGAATGAAGAAGCAGGCACAGTTAAAACGTAAAATAAATTTGGTTGGACATCTTCACATTGACACGATGTTCCTTTAAGAGAGTTTTCTTTGTAGCTATACATAACAGAATAACTAACCAGGCCTACATTGTTCAAGTAACTGTACTGTACGCTTATAGAAATATTATAAAAACATTGTACGATCAGCTACGTAAGTGCTTCGGGTTATAAATGGGCCACGGAAAAGAATGTACGAGGCTAGATTTTATCTCACAGACAAGATTTTAACAACTAGAAAGTACCTACACAGATATCGATGCTTACTATCGCCAGTGCTGTTACTAATTACAAATATTAGATCTGCTCGATCTCCTAGTCAAGCAAGTGAAGTACGCAGAAGTTTAATTGAATGCATATAACTTTAATTACTTGCTAGGAACTAATGTACGTGTGGATATGTGTGGATATCAACACTAGCTTTTGATCAGTATTGAATTAAAACGAACCTACTGCATTTTCACTCTTGTTTTGTTTTTATTCAACAATTTTTAACACTTTCTGTGTTAAATATATACTCCTCTTTCATTTTTAATCTTTTAAATAAGCTGGAAATAGTCAAAACTGCCATGATTAGTATAGTTAAGGCGTACAGTCAACACGTAATTGTCTATGACCTTATTTTCATTTGTACTGTTTACGATTTTCATATAAACAGTTTACATTATATATTTCCGATTAATCTAGGACTACCAGACGATCTTTTATCCACGGACACTTTCCAGCCAATATTGAAAAGAAGCTGACAAAAGTTCAGTGATTTTTAAAATAAAACAAAGAAACCCATTAAAATGTTCTAGATATATTTGATTAATTCTGGTATTTACGTCTTATTTTTGCTATTGTAGCTTACTTCGAATAATTATTTGCAATAAACACAATAAACAGCTATCAGATTAACATGTAAATGCGTAAATCAGAGCTAGATTATAACAACAATTTATTTTATAAGTATATTATCGTTTATAAGCATTATTTCTTTCAGGATTCTTAACACTACGTACTAAATAATCTATGAGCAACAATTGTTTTAATATAATCCCAATAAATAAGTTGCATTATACCAAATTATGATTTAGTTTTTGGGTGTGATTTACTTTTACCTGTCATATTTAAAAATTAATTCTTCCACTATCTCTCGGTGTTTTATTAATTCGCTCACGCAAACTTAATTATGATTAATAATTAATCTCGCCATTATTCATTTCATACAATATTTGTTATACATTGAATTAAAAAGCTATGCGCAGACGAATATGACCAGATAGCAAGCAAATATACACTTAGTTTACTTCACTAGGAATGCTGAGCTAGTCCATGGCCTATGTACGTTGGATTTTGGGTTTGTAGCTATATTGGGTAAGGCGTAAATATTACTTTTGGTTTAAACTAATATTACGTTTAGTTTAGTTTGTAAGTTGCCATTAGTGCTGTGACGCTGGTATTTGGCACGTTTCATAAACAAATAGCAAACGTCCCCCCAAAATATACCATCCAACAACCATTTTGAAATAATGTTTCTGAATTTGGATATTACAGGCAACACTAGAATTAATTTTAGAGAATTGTCCTACTTTAGTTGAGTTGTCCACTTATTTTATTACCAAATGATACCAAACAGTTAGATCTAATTACCATCTCATTTTTCTGAGGAACGTACACGAGGACAGTTTTTCTTCGAGGAGTCAGGTTTAGAGGATTTCGAATCAGAGATCTGTGATAATGAAAGTGACTCTGTAAATACTTGCGCAGAGTGTATGTAGACGCCTATTCCGTCTCTCGTCCCTACGATGATAGAGAACAAGCCTGCTACTCATTTTGACATTTTAGATCTACTTCTGGAGGATTTAGGCTGTTACCAACCATCCAGCCATTCTTGCGAAATGTAACTCAAGAGCAGAACCCAAGAGGGGAACCTCAAGCGCCAGAGTTGCCGTTGATGTAACTTGCACAAAACATACCTGGTACAAAGACCTGCCTGACTGCATGCTCGCATCGCCGGAGGAAGCAGTGTGTGGGTGTGTGTGTGTGTGCATCTATGTGACGAGTCGGAGGGGTTTGGGCGGCGGTCTCCTTTGCCGCTATGCACGAGCAACTCCGGGAACGGGCGAGGAGTGGGAGGAGGTAGCGGTGGGTGTAGACATCTACGCTAACAACAGTGTTTGTCCACCTGTACGTGTGGGCAGGGGAGTCGAGTGTGTTAAGTCGTCAGTAAAACATCTCGCGACTTACTCAACTTGTGACTGCTGTAGCCCAAGTAGGACAGAGTCTCCAGGTCATTGGGCATCAACTGTGCATCGTCTGTCAACAAAACGACTGAAAAAGAGAAACTTACCCAAACGATTGTCAAGTCAATACGAAAAATACCAGAGAGAACATTTCAGCCTATGAACAAAAATACATGACGACATTTCACAAAAACACATTAAAAAAAAGTTTATTAGTGTCCGTTTTAGAGGAGTAAGATTTTCACAGCTCAATTTATTGTTTATTTAGTATCACGATGACGTTTACCAGCGGGTAGTTTTAATATTTCGTAAGAAAACTTAAATTAAATTCCATTCTCTCTCGAAAAAAGTGTAGCACGGCCTTTTATTTAGTTATGAAACAAATGCAGAAGTAAAACACTAGCATACTCTAACGTTTACTTGGCACTAAGAAAGCATCATCACTAATTTATACATGTAAGTAAATATGTACAGTAAAACAGTCAGTAACGAACATGAACCAAGCTACACTATTTGGAACTATCGTGTTGGCTCGAACGCCAGCTACTGGCCAGCCAGCCTGTGCTACAGGATTGTCCGGCCGAAAGGGCCCGCTACACAGATACACAGGACCCTGAACGGCACATCGAAAGCGAACCACAGAGAGTTCTAGACATCGAACAAACACCCAGCGCCACAAGGCATGCCCTCGCTGGTCGCCCAGAGACAGGGAGCACTCCGGCACGAGTGTCGCACTTGTGTGCTAAACCTACTCTGCGCCAACATGTTTGTTAGAACAACAGGAGGCTGCATACAGGGACGTTAATGAATATATATTTTTAAATTTAAGACATTAGACATAAATATATATATTGTACGATTCATTCTAAATGAAAAAAAAATCAGCTATCGCGTATGATAAAAACCATTACATAATTTGTAGCGTATAACCACTAGCTACCTTATGGTGATTTAGAATTAATATAGATAATTAAATATAAACAGTGTTCAATGATTCTGATAGGAATCCGTTAGCAGCAAACGTAATTCTGAGGACAGGGAAATGGTAAAGGAAAACTGAGGAAGAAGAAATGCCGCCTTGCTTAAATTAATCGGGGCAAGTGACGTTGTGAAAACAAAATTGAAAAAATAAAAAAAAATTAGTGAATTTTATTTAGCTGTTATTCATGTCTTGTTAACTAGGTCATAGGAAATGATCACAAATATATGCTAATAGTAATGAAATCGTCATACTATGAAATTATAACAAAGGTTAAGGTCGTCAGAAACTAAAAATGAATCCAAGTTATATCGGATAAGTAAACAGAATAGCTGAGTGCCACAAGCTCGGCCAAATTGAGATGCTGGAGATGGATTTTGAGTCAGAATAATAATGATAATAACGAGAACACGAAATACTTGAGAGCGGTGTTGCAGGGTCATAGGTGATTAAAAGAAAGTAAATCTATAGAATATGATTAAATCTCTACGGAATTAATGAAAAAACCTTAAATATAATGGAGTGAAGGTTGTAACCAGATCCTCTAAAAATAAACCGATGAATGGTTCAACAATTTTCCTGAAAATAATTATGATCGCACTACAGAACGACTGTATGTTATTGCGTACAGCAACCCCACGAATATCATGCACCAAATTTGAGTTTAGGAAAAAGAAAGTGATAGGTATGTCGTAGAAGTCTTGATAATAGTCACATATGTAGATGTAACACCTATATAAAGGGGAAAAAAACGCAGGTTGTTTTAAACAGAGTAAAATGAAAAAAAACTAAAGAGAGGATCTTCAAGATAGTTGGAATTGATTGGTGAGATAAGAGACAATCGGCAAAGTGTACATGGAGTAAACATCAAAGCAGAGTGAAATCATGAGACATCCAATGCATATAAGGTGTAAAGGCAAGCATAGCCATAGCTAATGCAGTCTTTATCAAGTCCATCATTTTAACGTTTAGGACATGAATACGACGAAGAACCAGTGAAATGTTACACTTGGAGAGTTGTTCGGCATGGAGCGGAGAAAGGGCTTAAGTAGGAAGGAGAATCACTAGTATTTGACGTGTGGTTTTGGACAAAGTCAACGACCAAGTGCGCCGATCGAGGGACTAAAGACGCGGGTTTGAGGCACGATAAGTAATGTAGCAGGAAAGTGATAACACGTGACAAGACACACTCATTGTCATCTCAAATTATAGATTGTAGATGAATTTTCAAGAGTTTAAAGAACAGAAGATGAGATTTATATGGAGTGCTTAACTTTTTGGACAGTACAAAGCAAGGAAAAATAGAGGAATAAAGTGGATTATTGCGAAACAAAATAATTAAACGGTTGTAAAAGAAGGTTGGTTCCTTCACCAAACATGCTGCGACCTAATGTTGCAGGATTATGGTCGTTTATGACCTTCGACGAGCCTTGGGCACGCGCCAGTCAGCTGCGTTAGAACTGTGGGCCTTGCAAGCGCGCACGAGACAGTAGTTCCGTGCCGGGCTCCGTGTGACGCGGCCTCCTGTCTCCTGCGGGCGACCCGAGGGCACCGGAGCGACCCTCCACGCAGCGCCGCGCCCGGGAAGCACTCACTACCACACGGTCCAACTGGCGGCCTCTTACCGGTGCTAGTGCTATTCTGGGGTTTGGGGTTGATGCTGCCGAACGTCGTGAGCCTCGAAGAGCGAGCCTCCTCCGGCGCGTCTAGCACTACCAACATTCAGACACCAACATTCACCGGCAGTTGGCGGCCACACGCGGAGCCAAGCCCTCCGGCAGGATTACAGAGCAACTACAAACAACACTCAGCTCATCTACAGCAGTACGTTATTTTTAATGTTGTAACTGAATTAAACGGAATGGAATTTACGGCCAGTACACTAGAAATATTTAAAAAAATTCACTTTCAATGAACTAGTGAAGGAGAAAAATGTTTACGAAAACATGCCAAAAATTTGGTGCATAGTATAAAATGTGTATTTTATATATATATTTTTTTTACTTTTTGTTACAAGAAAAGATTTATTTGAAGCATTAAATCTACTGTGCGTATAGTGCAAAGTTTTTAGTAAAAAGGCACATATATGTTATGTAATTTAAATATAATGCTTTAAATGTGCAATATCAAACAATTTTAGAATTTAATATTCTTAACAAATTTACAGATGTCAGTATTAATTACATGCACAATGATGTTAATTTAATTACTTATTTGCAATATATTTTAAGAAGTATTAATTTTTTATAAGTTATAAGTATTATTGCGTATGTTCAGATTATACTTTAAATGAATTATTTATATTTTACAGTGTTCCTAAATTGTAAAGTCAATCTTTGTCAAGGACATTTTATCTAAACAATGCATTACACATATGAAAACAAATATCACTTGAACACACTAAAATTACAATTACCTATTATTACTACTATAGCATGTAACATGTAGGCTAGTAAGTTTTTCTAGTCTTTTTTGTCATTCAATTAATAAATAATACTTTATTATACATCAGTTAAATGAACCATTTAGTACACGTATTGTTCAAACGCATGTAACTCATATGCCCAATAACAATAGGTGAAAATGGATTATTAATACTGAATTGTGTGCATGTATCTATACATAAAAACTAAACCATCAAGTATGTTTTGAGGTTGAATTTTAAGAAAATCAGCATGATTGTTCCGGAAGTTTAAAGTATTTTTTAACAAGCGTACATTTTTTTAAATAGGCTAGAAAAACTTAGCATAGGAAAAAACATCCTAAAGGATTAGGCAACAAGACAGTATTAAATTTACTATATCATAGCCAAGTTTCAGACTTCGTAGAATTCCATATTATATGTGTTACAACTTAGGTAAACATATCGAAACAACTGGCTCCAAGAAAACACCGTCACATAATCACTCTGTGCGTAATTTTCCTACGTGAGTTGCCTAAACCCAAGGGTATCTAAAGTACATCTACCTTAACTGCAAAAATTGTATACCTAATAATATATCTAAAGGTTTTAATAAACATTTCACTGCACAGATCCACAGCCTGCTAAAAACAAACGAACACGCATAGACCAGATATTTTATATCTCAGGTATGTAATATTTCACGGTACTCTATTCTTGGTGATCTCGTGTTAAAACGTTTAATGCATTCAAAACCACTCTCACACAGTGGAAACGTCACGTCATAGTGCGATACTTCACGTAGCACGCACTTGCGCAGTTGTGAGAAATTGTCAGTTTTGCAGTTGTAATAGTTTCCCTAGAGAGGTGCCAGAGGGGACAGCTGTCTCTGTTTAGGTGCGGTCCTTGCGAGTGGTCCAAATCCCAGCTCACGGGGATACTCACGATTGTACGCACCTTCACAGCCAGAGGTGACACCACTAGCGCGTTTCTGGAGGTTACAGCTCACTGTGAATTGTTTTTTAATTGAATTGAAATAATCATGTAAAATTACTTAAGTATATTGGCAAATTTGTACACTTACATGACTGGAACTTTATCTCTACAAAATAAAATTCACTGTAATACTGGATGGATTAGGATTCTTGCCCGAGCATTTATGCTGTGATTTGTCCCAGCATCTACATTAGTTAAAGTTGTTTGTAAACCGTTCACATAATGACTTTTCAGTATTAACTGCGCAAAATATTAGGCATTATAAAAGAAAATATAGTCGCATTTTTTTTCAGTATTCGATTATATTTTTAATGGTTATAAAAATATTCTTGTACAAAACATCAATAAAATTTAAATATTACTTGCCAATTTTTGCAAGCGTGACAATAAATATTCATTACTAGCGACCTGCCCCGGCCTCGCAGGGATGCGCTCTACTAATGAAGAGTCATTTAGATTTAATAAGTACTTATATGTAGCATATGATATGAGTTGAAGGTTAATTTTGATCTGAACTTAATGCCTACCGTAACTAACATATTGAATTGGACAAGGATTAATACTATGTCAGTCAAGAAAGTTTTGCAAATAACTCATTATATTTAAACCAATTCTGTATTATTAAAAAGACTACTGTGAATCATCCTTAGAAAATAGACGCAGATGTTTTTTTTTAGGCTTTCCTAAGCTTTAGTAGGCTTCACTTTTTTTAAAAAAATTTTGTAACATTCGATTTATTAGTCATGTATAAGTCAGCTTATGCCTTGTAGGCTAAGCGCTCTAAAAGCGCCTCTTTGCGACTTTATTTCAAAACATCGAAATTGATCTCCTATCTTTACATTTAATATGAATGTATTATTCACACGAACCTTTTGGAAGAAATTCGATAAATGATGGGGAAAACCTCATTGAAATACATTGGCAGTTTAGAAGAGGTCAGCAAACAAACGGACAGACGCGAATAGCGACTTCGTACATAAAATTTTCAATAACATAAATGATGTATGAAAAAATAACAACAGAAATGTATTATACAAATTTACAATATTTTTCTTGTATTTTTCCAAACTATTCATCGGAAATAACAGAACAAAAAATTTTTCTCTTCTAAAAAATTGATCTCACAGAGTTTTTTTATTTTAACTTTCAGTTTCAAATAAATTAGTATCCTAAAACTGTTTTTTAAGGTCCCGACGGTAAGAACAGCAATGACGGCATTGCTAGGTAAATCACAAGTACTTCGTGAATAGATTGTAGAAATGTTTATAAACTGCAGTGTTTAGCCCCACGCTGTTTGACTAATGGGTATACATGAAGGTACAACAATCCGTGGTGTTGGGCCTTGCAGACGGTATTTTTTTTCCCAACAAAGCACGTTTCCTGGCAGCTCTCGCTGGGGTCAGTTTCTGCACTGCGCTTGTGCAGCAAGCACGCGAGTGCAACGAAGAAGACCTTCATGTCAGCGTAACGGCAGCCATACGGGCAAATGAGTTTGCGACGAAACATTATAATATATTAAGGTTATTTTTGACGAGAGAGGCTTTTTAGTAAAAAAATCCTAAAATTGTGTATTGCCTGATTTTCCTGTAAGAAGCGTTTTAAAATTACCATTGGAATTTAAAATAATCCGTTAGCTCTGAGTAAAGAATTCTAAGGTAATTTGGGGTAAACGAATTAAAATGATTAAATATTGATATCTTTAAAATTGCTCTTACTTTTAATTAACAGCCTTTCCTGTAAATTTTTTTATCAAAATTTACTATTCTTAAAATTACTTAAATTTTGGCTACGGAGTCCTTTAAAACTACAAACATTTCTAGAATGAGATCAGAAAGAAAGAAAAAGCAAGGTTTTTCACGATTTTAGAAAATTTTTGGTGTCGCTAACTAACCTAACCCACAGTTTTATTTAGTTACTATTAACTAAATATAAAAATACACTATCCGGAAAAAAAAAATTCCGAGTATTTAACTCTTCAAACGACAATCCGTAGGCTATTGTGCATGTAACTGATCTAACCTCAAACTTTCACTTATGTTCCCATTCCCTAGACGAGTGAAAATTTCCCAAAAATAATTGCGTAAAATTAAGTACTTTAACAACGATTTTACTTGTAATTTATGTAACCATACTTAAGCTTTAGCTATGATCATTTAAGACCTTTAAAAAATATAAACCTTCCTACAAAAACATACCTTCCACGGAAATTTAACACCACTTACGGCAATGTAAAAAATAAAAATAAAATATTAAAAAAATATTTTCGAAGATACTGTCACCACTTGTAGTTTTAATAAACAGGTTGAGTTTAACGTGAAACGTCTATGTCAGCGAGTCACTCTTGGTGTGATGGACTGAAATGTAAACGAGACATTGGCCGCCTACTGAGACAGATGTGTGTGTGCTATCTTCCTCGATGTGTCCCCTGGAGCAGCACAGCAGCGGTGGAGGTGGTCGGGCCACTAGCGCCTGGCAGCTCTGCGCCGCTCCAGAGACAGTCTCTGTGCCGGCCACTGTGCCTGGCCCGCAGCGATATTCCTGCTGGCTCTTGCACGGGCTCAGGCTGGCGGAGTGTATTTTGATACCTTTTATAGGCTTACTTTACATTTTTACAAATGAATATTCTCAAAAAATTCTATTTTTTTTTTGGCTCAAGTAGCTATATCTAAATAAACTCTATCCACAAACACACGAATCACCGCGCTATCACGTCTGAGTCGTGAGCTGCACTGAGTAGAAATGAGCGAGAGCGCCGGTTGTGACCAATACGCGCGGTTCCCCTTCCACCGCCAACCCGCCCGTCCGCGATGCAAACTCAAGGTCGTATCAGTGAGCTGACTATATACGTATAATAATGACACCACATTTACGTTTCTAAGACTAATAGTTAGGGAATTATTAAAGGCAAGACGATATAGACCTTTTCGTTACGGTACAAATTTATGTTATGGTACCCGTATGTTTCGGTGTGATTTTAAAGACGTTTCACGTCAAAATGTCTCTACTGCGCAGCTCCTTCACACGCCCAGACCTACAAGTGACCCAGCCGGTACCAACCTGAAAGGTTCTCGCTGATTGGTGCGATATCGGTGGTCTGAGCGCCAACGCGCCGTGCTCAGGGAGCGAGGTGTCGGGTCCGGTGATGCTATCCCCCGCCATTACTCGATATTATGCACAGTGATTCAGTGAACGACTAGCTGGAATCTCGTTGTAGTAATATACGTCTGCAAAACCGTGCCACGTAATTTCTACATTTACCTTTAGATTTTTATGGATTCTTAGTCAAATTTACCTGACTGATAGAAGATATCTCTCAGTGAGACGTGATGGGGAATCATTGGGGCACTTCAACAGAACACAGCCATCTGTATATAATATTTATTTTGTGGAATAGAAAGGAAAATACTAGAAGTCTCGGTTCTAAGCACAGAAAATATGAAAGAAAACAAACAAGATTAGGGGAAATTCTGTCTCTTGGCCTGTGCGCAGCTTCGGAATATAAAGGCACTGACGGAAATCGGCAACCGTGTTAGTGATTTCTGTGAACTTTTTAGTTTACGCTACAAATTTACATTTCTGTGGTGAGAAAAACAATTTGGCTGTTGGTAAGAAATATTTGAAACAATAGTTGGGATGCGGATGAGTATCTGATAAAGAAATGTGGGCATGCAGTTTGTTTTCATTCACATGAGAGATTTAATTTTAAAAACCTGCTGCTTTTAATTGATCATATTTAACGATAAACTAGATTACTAAAGGTTTAACATTGTCAGTTTAAACGATGGAAATGAATATGACGTCTTTTTTTGTATCAAAGTCTTCAAAAACTTCTGTTTGAAATTACAAAGTGAGCCATAAATATGTTCGTTATATTTATTTAAAGTTTTGGTTAGTTGTCAATGTAAACCATCTGCAATAAGGTTATCTACATAAAAGGCGAAAGCTGACAGAAAATAACGAAAATATATGAATATTACGTAAGCTTGACAACTAATTACTTTACAAAATAAGTGAACTTTAAGTGACAGTTAAAGTTCCTGGATTTTCATATAACGATACGAATTTCAGACGAATTATTGGTTCGGTGAGACCTTTTTGTGTGTTTGTCCGGCTCAAGCCTGACTCGCGATAAGTTTTTACAAGGAATGGCGTGAGCGAGGATTTGAACCAAGTGCATATTTACGTCTTTACTGCAACGCACTAGTTTAATACCACGGGCTTGAGATAGCTTAGTCTCCAGTTGCGTTCGTGAAATTCACAGTACGAAAAAAAAAAAAAAAAAAAAAATGAGTTCATCGCCGCACAGGATAAAATTTTGTGCGACCCCGGACGTCGTTCCATGAATTATCAACACGCTTTGGTTTTGGAAACCCTGGAGATTTTACCGTAGTTATCAATTCGGAACAATCTTTCGGGGAATTCCTGTAGGGTCCTTACTGTGCGAGGTTTCTCCCGAAATCACGACTGTCAAGGGAATTCACAGCAAGTATTTTATGAGTCAAACCTAGAGATTCAGTTCAAGAACCGTTATTTGTTGTCCGAGTCGTCTGGTGGACAGCACCCGCGGTGTCTGTTGCCCCTGGCGCGCGGGCCACCAGCGCACCTACCTGGGGGCCGCGTGGGCGGCGTGTACGAGTTGTTGGGCTTGACGTTGGTGTTGCCGAACGTGGTGCCGAAGGTGAGGCGCGCCGTGTGCGAGCCGTGGGCGGTCGCCGCCGCCACCGCCGCCAGCACGACCAGGGACGCCCAGGGAGCGTCCACCAGCCTCCAGGGAGCCGCCATCGTCGAGGACTCTTCAACTGGCCTCGCCTCGCCTCGCCGCCGTCTTGACCTCTCGCCCCGCCGCGCATGCGCAACAAGGGCCCCGCACGGCTCGCGTGCCCCCGCGGTGAAATATGGACCTGCAGCCCTCCCCTTCCCTTTCCTTTCCTCTCTATCCGCCCATCTCGCCTTACGTCCCGTGCACTTTCTTGTGGAGCCCACGAGCGGGGAGCACGCATGCAATTATGCGCTGTTTCCCGACAAACCGCGAGACATTCATGTCCTCGTCTTCGTGCGAGCCGGCCTGATCTGCGTTGTAAACACATACTCCAGTGCTTCCACCGACATGCCGTGCTTTCATCACTTTTGAGTTCTTGTCAAATGTTTTTATTTCGGTCGAATACGCTTGGAGACGTGCAACATTTTTTTGAAGTTTTTGACTTGAGTGAGAGTCACATTCAGTTCCGAAATGTTCAGGTCAAATGGATCGCATTACAGTTTTGAAGACACAATAATTTGAGATACTTTATCCCCAACCAGACGTATAAATTTTTATCTATTGTTGTTTATATGGCGTAGATGTATGTGCCTCATGTACGCGCACGGAGCGCCTCCACACAAGGCCTTGTTATTCCCGCATGTCGGCCCGAAGTGTGGACATGCGTCGTTGTTACACGAGGGTCGACCCAACTGGCGGACACCTCTCTTCGCAAGTCCTCTCTCTCTCTCTCTCTCTCTCCCAGATAAGACGCTCTAGCGTCGCGGCGCCGGGCGGCGGTCACGCGAGCCGTGACGTCATCACGAGCACCCCCTCCCCCGCCGCCGGGGCGGGATCGCGTGCCTCGTGTAATTGACGCCGAAACTGCCACCCCCCCCCCCCCCCACAGGGGCAGTAACCACACCACCTGCGGCGAGCCGCCGATAGCGCTCGTCCTTGGGAATGTGCCCGCGATAAGGGGACGTTCATCGCAGATTTACCCCCTCCCCTTACCACGCCACTGGTTTGCATAACTACAATCCCGTTAAAATATCTTTAACATTCACAGCGGCCAATGCTCGTGTTGAAGGGTTATTTTCTATTTTTTTATTCTTATTTTCGGCAAGCTTTCACATTGAGATCAATACGCGTTGACGTTGGAACTTTTATCTGCTGAGTTATGAAGGATTACGCCACGCTAACTTTGATTTTCCCCTCTTTTTGATATAACTATAATTTTGAACAATTTATCCCCGTTTTTGGCATGTCAATGCATAAATAATTTCTCCCAGACCCTATATGCCTTGTTGAAATTACAAATTTACTAACAGGCTCTAGTCAGTAAGCGCCGCGAGGAAAAAACTTAGTATTTCTTAAAGGCGACTACAACTATCGAAATAAACACACCAGTTCACAATGTGGACTTCAACAAGTAGTCAAAGCTAAGTCATGTGCCGTGCAAACAAAAAAAAATAGCACGGAAACTTTATTGCAAAATATCAAAATATTTGCATTTGAAAGATGGCAAGGTTTAATCCCCATTAAGGAGGAAGGCATAGCTTAAAAGTGACCAAATATGAAGGGGGAAAAAAACATTTTTAACTGCGAACCGTGAGGTTGTGAACTCGGTGAAGTACTCCAAGAAGCGAGCCGTTGTACCTTGTTTCGGGACATGATAGTCGTAAGGTTACATACGGCACATTCTCATACGTATTGTATTTTAAGCATTTTATGAGTATCACGGCTCAATTAAATCACACAAGTATTTTTTTATTACCGCAGCGCGAGAAACATTGACCCCAGAAAAATAGAGTTTGACCTAGTGTACACTCGTTCCAGTTGCGTACTGATCAGAATAAAAGAGGAATAAATTTGGAAAATAGGAACCTGGTGTTTCATTCCATTTCTTTTTATATTTGCATATTTGCTTGTTTTTGCATGCGATGTTTTTATCTCTGTATTTTTTCTGGAAATAAACGCAAAGAACGATAAGTTAGAATTTCCAAGGAACCTTGTTATTATTATGTCGTAGTGTTTCAAGCATATCAGTTAAAGATTGATAAATAAATTTATTTTACCACAGAATAGCCCACTAGGGAAAGAATTCTGTGTATATTATATTGCTGCTAAAAAGCTTTTACACTTTGTTTTTTCCTTCTCAGAACACCTTGACTTTACGATTCACTTTTAAGCCAAAAAACCAAACTTAAAAGTAAAAAATAAATAAATAGAAAAGATAACTTAAAAAATTGTTGGGTTCTGAAATACACTATTTATTTTGGCATCAATAAAACTATTTGTCAATATGAGTATACAAAAGTAATAAAAGTTACATATTTCAGCCACCATATTTAATTCTAGAAATTCTAAAGTCCGCCTTTTGGTCTAATTTCTCTGGTGCTGGAGGCCATCTTTTATCCATGTGCTTGTAGTCACCATCTTGTTTTATTCTGTTCGTTTTTATGACATATTCGTTTCTGTTGTTTGTTCCTAGAATAACTAGAGTTACACCTAAGATTGATGTTCCATTACCTTCAAATGTTATTACGAACCTTATAGGTACCATGTGCCCTGTATTTAATATTTAATATAGCATATTTTGAAATTATATAATATTTGGATCTCTGTCACGGAAAAGAGACGACTTTATCTACAAAGGATTTTTTGTAATTTTTTCTAATAATGGCTTGTTGGTAATTTTCATTTGAAACTGCCTGCCCCCCTTAAATTATTATTTTTTTTGACAAATTTACTGACTGCTTGACAAGAGTTGACGTAAGACAAATGCAAGTGTACAACCATGTCTTAGCCGGAAACTCTAACCCTGAACTCCTGAATTTTGCCTGCTCTCGCCTTACACGACGCCAAAATTACGTCTTTGGGAGGACACGAACCTGCATCACTAATCTATGCTCTGCCAACAGCAACAATGAAAGTGTAGCAAATGTGCATGGTAAATTGTGACAGGTGTACATTCAAGACGTGAAGATCGCCACGCGGACTGTCCAAGACTCCGAGTCTGAGCTCGTGAGCCCACTGCTCCGGCCGCCGTGTGTTCGCAAGAGGGGTGGGTGCCGCGGCGCGGGCGGGGGCAGGCCCACCTCGGCAGGTTGAGGACAGTCTCCCAGAGCCCAGAGTCATCCACCACTCAAGAGTTGGCAGTCTGTCCGACGATCACTTAGCCAGGCGGGAGTGGCTGGTTGCAGGTCCCAGCTACCCACATGAACACTGGCGCAAGGAGCTGCTCGCCGGGAGACTTAGGGGAGAGGAGTCAGCTGGGTCCCGAGCGAGCGGCTACAGGGTCGTCCAGCGAGCCGGGGCGGAGCCCACCCGACAGCGACCTCCTGAAGGGCGCCCGCAGGACTCCCGTGGGGACCAAGCGACCAGCGCTCATCCAGGCGAGTAAACGGCCAGTATAGACCCCACGAGTAGCCGCGGAGTGATCTGGTGTCCAGCGGGTTGATTACAAACACTCACGCCGACATGCCGTATCCTCCACGCGCTATCGAAACACTTGTATTATTTGGTTATTGCGGTTTCTTTATGACCCGCGGGACTGATGAGCCGCGGTAAAATTCAGTGATGTCAAAGGCAAGCAACCACTTAATATTTGAATGTGTGCTTTAAATGAACTACTTTTCTCAATTACATATACATTTTTAAATATAATTTTTGTTTCAATCACTTAAAACTATCTGTGATTTGCTGAAAATTATTTAATTTAAACACGAAGTAAAATAAATTTGTGTTGTCAATGTTGCAATACCTGTGTTTTGCAATAGCAAACATAAAAATAGATAAAACTGCGGTAACAGTTTCTAACCTCAAAAATTGTTAACGTTATACTTAATTGTTGATAGGTTTGGCTCCTAATACACCCAGATATGATAAAACAAAAATCTTGCAACTAAAATATCACATTATTTAATTCTTATTATAATTAAATTACATCGCTAACCTCTTATTCGTTACACACCACCAACATATATACACATGTGGTATATAACATAGCACCGATGCGGTAAGTACCGTCCGAAATGTTGTGTTCGTGCTCAAAGGTTACGTTAAATACGGTGAAAACGTCATATATGGTCGGGGTTTAAGGGAAAATGCTGTGTTCGTGATCACTCAGCCTCTTCCTGTGGTGATCTCCACGACCTGCGATGCTTACCGGTGTTATCGCTAAATGTGTGTTCATAATCAGCCCGCAAGAGAGTGCGAGCAGTTGGTCTCGTGTCACTCCAAGCATAACTGAGTAATGAGACAGTTACTTTAGTTTAAAAGGACACGACTTAAAGTAAAACTTCGCACGGTGTGTAAACACCATTTGAATAGTTACCCCGAATATGGATCTAACCCACAATTTCATATAGTAAAAAAAACCTTGCTTCATTAGATAAGTTTTTACTGGAATGCAAACTTTCCAAAAAAAAACACAAAATAAAATTATCATGTAAGAAATTGAGCTTTGAACATTAGTTGCCTATGTAGATCGCTATTCAACTAAAAGTACAGTTTTAACATGTTTATCGTTTAGGTCTCAATTCAGTTGTACCCCCATTGTACAGAATTTGTTTTGACATTAAATTCAATATTTTGCCTAGATGTTAGAAAGGCTAGCCAAATGTCAAAGTTAAAATAATGAATGTTTTGGTGGCTTCATAAGCCCAGTAATATAACAAAGGACTATGTTACGAGTGTGCAAAATAATGTTGTAGGTTTTGATTCTTGTAAGTAATTTTAACTATTTTGCTTACCCAGTCAATAGTTAACGACATTCTATTGTTTCATGGCGTTATCCCCGAAAGCCATAGGACTTGCTGAGAAAAATAAAAACAAAAGCTCATTAAACATTAATTAGGTAGATTTCGAAGAAACATTACCTATTGTAGCCGTTACCATGGTGCGACTTTCAAGAAAAATTTTATATAGTTTTTAGTTTCGTGGTCTATAGACCCCCCAAACCATCGTCAACTAAAAAGTACCCCCCTCCCCCCCCCCCCCCACACACACAAACATCACAATTGGTGGACACAATAACTGACACAATTTTTCAAAATCTCTTCTAAACTGATACAATACAACTAATTTTGGAAAAATGCTGTCGAGTTCGTTAATGGGCTATTCCAACCAAAGGGGTAGAAATGGGTAAGGTTTTTTGAAAAATTAAAAATCGTTGTAATTCTCATAAAATGGAAAATATCACATCAGTTTGAAAGTATTATAACTCGTCGGAGCAACACAAAAACTTTTGTCTAAATACATGTTTGATACGACCAACCATAACTGCAAGGGGTAAAAAAAACCAAGGTTGAAGGACAAATCTAACTCTGTTAGTTGGCACACCATAGAATTCGTTTAAAGTGTTTGTAAATCTTATAATTTTTATATAAAACTTTTGTGTGAAACAATTTTTGATTAAACGAACTATTGCTGCAAGGGGTTAAAAGAAAGGTTTTAAAATAACAAAAAATTCATAAAATCCATACCTTTTACACTATTTAATAGTAGTTTATGTTTGACGGTCATGCGCCTGGGTTCTGCGTGTGGAGGCGGAAACCCTGTCCGCCATCTTGGATTGTGACGTCACGGCGGCCATCTTGGACTCAAAATTCCTCAAAATTCCTCAATAAATCTTCAAAATTCCTAAAAATGTCCTTATTACAAGGGTAAGTTTTTTTTTAAAAAGGAAAATTTCACATTTGGAAGTTTATTCGACAAGAATGCACATTCAACAAAATAAAGGAAGCACATTTGTGAAGCACATTCGACAAAAAGGAAGCACATTTCGACAAAAAATAAGCAAATTTTAAAGCACATTCAACAAAAAGGAAGCACATTCGAAAAAAGGAAGCACAGTAGTATATAATAGTATTTCCTAGATCAGGGTTCAGGGTGTGGATTGAGATTGTCGGTCCGCCATCTTGGATTTGTGACGCCACGGCGGCAAAAATTCCTCAAAATTCCTCAAAAATGACTCAAAATGACTCAAAATTTCCCGTTTTAAGAAAAAATTTCCCGTTTTCGAGGGAAAAATTCCCGTTCCGAGGGAAAATTTCCCGTTTTATTCCTCAAAAATCCCAACGGCTAGAAATGTCCTGATAGAGGCTTAAGCATCCTTAACTCAAGCCTCAGTTAAGCCTCTATCAGGATGTGACCTTGACCTTTGACCTTGACCCCGACGGCCATCTTGGATCCGCCATTTTGGATGATGTCATTTCGTTTTCTAGAAAATTCCGGCATTGTGTTATCCGCCATTTTGAATTATGACGTCATCGCTGCAATTTCCGTTACGGCCGCCATATTTAAATTTATTATCCGATTTTAATGAAAAAAAATTTTAAAATTATAAAAAATTAAATTATAAAAAATTAAATAATAAAAAATTTAATAAAATATTTAAAAAACAAACATTTACGACACGGAGCTCGGAGTCCTCGGTTCAAACCCGACGAGTGCAAAAAAAGTTAAAGATGGCGACCGATCCTTCCCCCGCGGTGTCTGCAGGCATACTGACTCCCACCACTTTTTTTTCAAAGCATATATATCGTCAGGTAGTTTAACGTCATGTCTGCCATCTTGAAATTTGGACGCCATCTTGAAAATCTTTATTTATTATCCGATTTTAATGAAAAAAAAAAATCCAAAATTCATCAAAAAATTAACGTATTTGAATTCTGTTTGATTATATCGATGTACGTCCTTGGTTCGATTCCCGACGAGAGTAAACAGTCGATCCTTCCTCCATGAAAGCTACCTAGACTGATCTATCACCACCAATACCAAGGTATATATCGTCAACTGGTATGACATCATGTCCGCCATCTTGTCTTCATCCACTGGAGACCACCATCTTGTTTTCATCTGCTAGAGTGTGCCGATATCATGAAGTATAATTATCTGGTCACCACACCTTTG